>NC_141693.1:901771149-902388649 GCF_964263255.1 Lissotriton vulgaris | reverse complement strand
AAGTATATTTTTCACACTAAACCTTACACAACATAAATATATAGACCCAAAGCAAAAATCTGTACACATATACATGAGACATGCATATAAATTACATTTAGGATTATTAAAACCAAGAAAAAGGAGAAAAATGCATGAACAGAGGTATCAAAAGAGCATAATATTTCTTCAAAATTATAAAGTGCAAAGTCCACATTTTGGTTAAAAAAACATGCATTATTGCTATAATGCAGTTGCTCTTCCCAGACAGATGGATCTAGTTGAGGGTAGAGTAAAGGGAAAAAGGAGAAAGAAAAGGAGAAAGGAAAAAACAAGAGAGAAAGGGACTGAGTCATGATGTATATTTAAATTTAAAAGAAGAGAGAATTGAGAAGTATCATCCAATGTCATCTCACCTTATGCAGAAAACACCTAAATATAGTGATCCGTGTCAGGTAAACAAGAGTCCTCACAAAAAAGCCTCGTCAGGGTTGTATCGTCCCATGTATTCACGTTCTAATATCAGGAAAATGTCCAAAGATTAGTATCACCAGAACCCATACATTCTCCAAATAGAAAATGTTAGTACTATCATTTACAAGAAAAAAAAAGAAATTCATATTGAAAAATTGTTATGGTAAACCATGAGGTAGGCGTAAAGAGAATATTCAAAGGGTTCAGGTCAAAAGAGTCCAAATATGGATATGTACCTCGAACTAGAAACAGAATTCACACCAATGACGTTTCCAAAGGGAGTATACCTATTCATGGGTCGATAACTAATATCTTCCTGTATGGGGGGGGGGGGGGGGTCCTCCTATGTTTCAAAAACAATTGTAAAGTCAATCATAAGGTTTTCACCAAATCCCAAAAATCACAGGGTCTACCCCCCTTGATAGTGAATGGTAAACCCAATACAGTTCAGAGAAGAAATTCACAATCAGGGTGTCGCCAAACAAAGCAACACAATGCCACATTATTGTATAGTGCCAGCCATGTAGACGGTACCTAAAAATATATAGTCACGTCAGATCTCTGTAGAGTCACACCTCGTTCCTAGCCAAGATTAGAAACCAGAAAATGTAACAATCATACCTGGCGATAAACACTAGTTTCCAAGACCCCAACAATGATCCGATTTCATGTCCCAACTGTTGAGAAAAGTTGAAAATTGAAAGTGGGACAATCTAGTGACATGCCCCAAATAAAATGAATTTTAACAATAGGTAGAGAAGATAATCAAGCAATAGACACCCAGAAATAATCCCATCTCACCTCTATGCGTGCTCCATGTTCAATTAGGGCCAGCTTGGGTTTGTGGATAAAGTACCTCAATATAAATAAATTGTATCTACAATGTAGAAGATAAATATGTTAGTTACTTAACAGTACCACTTAGAGCTCGAAAATAAAACCGCCCATATCGTCAAGAGCAACTTTTAAAAACAGGTTCACAAAGTCCACCCCACACATAAAGTAATAATAATGGGATCTCAAGCATCATGAGTGCCATAGCGTTTCCGCCCAGAGCATGACGCAGTCTGAAAAATCGGAACACATCCAATTGTATGAACAATATAAGAACAAAAAATCACCCCCTACAATTATTGTGGCCCAAATACCTAAAGCTATTTGCCCAATGTGCTCAACAGTAATCGGCCCTCACAATCTTCAGCGTCTTGGAAATGTCACATCATCGTATCCTAATGATGCACATAAGAATTAAACAAAGAAGAGTTTTCATGAAAAACAAACCAAACCGGAACAGCATTACCCAGATTCTGTAGTAGGGGATCTCTGTGTATAGTCATCATCTAGTGAATAGTCCCGCCCATGTGCGTGGACCCCGGCAATCAAAAATAATCTCTTAAGTTGTCAAAACATGCAGAAACTGCAAAGACACTTAAGAGAGAATTTAAAGATAAATAATGCAGCCTATATCCACAGGCTACACTGTCCAGTACTTCAACTAGAAATTCCACCAAAAAACACCACACATAATACAGCCTGCCCAGTTTCTACCATAGAGAAACTTGCCTCCCCCCGTAAAAGACTCTGGAATGATAGAGAGGAAGGCATGGACAGACAAGCCCCATAGGCTGCCATTATGTGGCTTAAATAGGATACTGTGCCTTTAAGAGAACTCTCCAGAACTTCTCCCAGTATCCCAGAATGCATAGCAGGTCCCTCTACTTTAAGTTCTTTTTTCCGGCTCCTGCTAACAGGACCCTGGCATTGAGCTCTCCCTTGTTTCAAGGGTTTATTGGATATTTTGGCACTTTTGTGTTTTAAAAGTGTTTCAGTTTACTTTCTTGGTGTTCTCCTTCTCTTTTGTGTGTTGGTTCAGGCGTTTTAGGGCTCTGAAATGCCTGGTCTTTTTGATAAGTGTCCAGCATGTGGGAGGAAGAAGGCCAAGAGTAATCCCCACGACGTCTGCATCGTCTGTCTCCCTGAGGATCATGTCCCTGAGGACTGTCATCTGCCAGCAGTTTTCTGCTCGGACTCTGAGGGACAGGATGAAGATTAGGCTTTCTGGCCTGGAGGAGAGACGTCTGCAGGCTGCAGGTGGGTCTGGGCAGGCTGGGAAGGTTCCCTCTGCCGAGGCCTCTGGGGGGCTCCCCAGAGGCAGGAAGTCCAGCAAGCGATCCCGGTCTCCGTCGACGTCGATTGCATCGACGACGACGTCGAGAGGGATGACGGCGGTGTGTTCCCCTTCTCCCCGGGGCTCCGGGTCGAGACGGCGTGACGGCTCGACGTCGAAGGGCCTGGAGAGGTCTCCGTCGAAGCCACCGTCGACGTCATCGTCGATGTCGGAGTCTTCCTATCGACGTCAGAGACGAAGTGACAAGCATCGGCGCTCGCCGTCGATCACCGTCGAAGCACCGGTAGGCGTCGAGGGGCTCCTCGACGTCGAGGGCATCGAGAAGAAGGAATCGACGCTCGTCGTCGAGGACGGGACGTCGCGGAGGTGGCGTACGGCGTCACGGAGGAAGAGGTCGACGTCGAGGGGTCGACGTTCGACGTCGAGGAAGAGGGTCGACGTCGCGGAGGCGGCGTTCGACGCCGGAGTCGCTGAGGCGACGTTCGACGCCGGAAAAGCGACGCTCAGCGACGAGAAGAAAGAGGTCGGCGTCTAGGAGTCGTTCTGCCTCTCCAAAACGGCGCAAGAGGGATTCTGGTCCCAGAAGTCAGACTGCTTCTAGTGGAGGGCGCAAGAGGAAGCGATCACCTGCTGAAGGGGCTGGATCTCAGCCCCCTTCGCCTAAGGGGTCACCGGGCTCTGGGTACTCAGAGGTGTACACGCCATCTCGGCCTCGGTCGCCACCTCCACCTGTTCCTAAAGAGGATCCTCCATCCAACCCTCCGCTTCCATCAGGCGACCCACTGCCACCAGTTCCTCCGCATGGGCCCGCCCCGCAGCCGATGGTTCCTCCGCCGAGGTCCACTTCGCTGCCGTCTTTGCCTGTACCTCTTAAGGGGACCCCAAAACCTAAACCCCGAGAGGAGCCAAGGAAGACCCCACCACGGAAACCGGTGGAGCGGCCACGGGCTGGCAGGTCTCGCTCTCGCTCTGGGAGAAGGGAGAGATCGCGACACAGATCGTCCAGGCGGTCGAGACGCCGCCATAGGAGGCGCGAATCTCGCTCCCACACAAGGTCCTGGTACCAGGGACTATTCTCCTACCTTGTCGAAGTCACCGGACACAAGGGTGTCCACGATTGATGACCTGGTGGCGTTCCATGATGTCCTTTTACGGGGTGCTGCGAAGTTGGGCATATCCTTGACGGTGCCTACTCCTAAAACTTCAGTCATTTTTGAGACATTGCATCAAAAACACCTGTCTCGTCCTCTCCTGCCTCTGGTGCCGGGCCTGGAGGAACCGGCTATGGCCCTTTTTCTCACCCCTGCGGTGACGAAGGCGGCTCCATCGAGGCTGCTGAAGAAGTACCGGGCTCCCGACTCGGACCCGGCCTTTCTGAGGGCGGAACCCCCTCCAGACTCTGTAATTGTGACGGCGGCCCGCAAGCAGCATGCCACCTCCCCGTCATCCACGGTTCCCCCGGATAAGGAGTCCAGATGGATGGATTCGGCAGGGAGGAAAGTGTGTGGAACATCGGCTACCTCCATGAAGGCTGCGAGTGCCACAGCGCTGTTGGGACGCTACGACCGCGCCCTCTGGGACTCCCTCCAGCAGTTTGCTGAGCTGTTACCTCGCGAGAAGCGCGAGACTTCCAGGAAGTGCTGAATGAAGGGATGCTGGTGGCTAACCAGATTATCAGCGCTGCGGCGGACTCTTCCTTGTTGGCAGCTCATGGGTTTTGCCATGGGGTTAACCAAAGACATCACACCTGGCTCCGTTTTACGTCCCTGAAACCGGACGCACAACAGAGGGTGGCCAACCTACCATTCTCCGGCGAGACCCTCTTTGTGAAGCATGCGGACGATGAGATGGCCCGCATGAAGGCGGAGGCCGAGACTCTCACGGCTGTGGGACTGGAGAAGCCTAAAGACACGAAGAAGTCGTACTGCCCGTTCCAACGGCGGTTCGGTGGGCAAGGCAGAGGACGTGGCCAGGCTTCGGGACAGTCACAACAACAACAACAGTTCCGTAAGCCATTCCAGATGGGCCAGAAGGGCAGAGGAGGCCAGCAGTCGGCTCCGGCGCCCAAGGGCCAGGCTGGGTCTAGGAACCTACTTCCCCCGGATCTGTTACCCACTCCGGTAGGGGGAAGCATTCAATTTTTTCTGGCAGAGTGGAGAAAAATTACTCAGGACAAGTGGGTGCTGAATATTGTTTGCAATGGATACAGTCTTCGGTTCACCAGCCCTCCTCCAGCAATTCCACCAGTCAGCTCGCAGTTTCAGCTGCGCAGGCTTCAGGCGGAAGCGGATATCCGGTTAAGGAAAAGGGCGATAGAAGACGTACCTCTGTCTCAGAGAGGAAGAGGTCTGTACTCCTGGTTCTTTCTGGTTCGCAAGAAGGACAAGAACGAGTTCAGGCCCATTCTGGACTTGCGACAGGCAAACAAATGGATTCGCAGGGAAAAGTTTCGCATGCTGTCGTTGCATCAGATTTATCCTCAGTTGCAACAGGGAGACTGGCTATGTGCTATCGACCTACAGGATGCTTACTTCCATGTGCCCATTGCACACAAACACAGGAAGTTCCTGCGGTTCCAAGTCGGCGCCAATCATTATCAATATACACTACTCCCATTCGGACTGAAGTCTGCGCCGAGAACGTTCTCGAAGTGCATGGCGGTGGTAGCAGCACACCTGAGGAAGAACAAGGTGTTTACCCGTACCTGGACGATTGGTTGATCAAGGCATCCTCCTTCTCGGAAGCGCGAGCACACTTCCAGAAGACGTGCGTTCTCTTGAACAAGCTGGGGCTGCACATCAACATGGCCAAGTCTGTCCCGACTCCGGTCCAATGCATACAGTACTTGGGAGCCTCCATCAATACGCTGTCAGCAAGCGTGTCTCCTTCGGAAGAGCGACGATTATCTCTCCTTCGGAAGGCTCAGGCTCTTATGACAACTCCATCTACAACAGTGAGGACGGTGTCTTCTCTACTGGGATCGATGGCCTCTTGTATCTTCCTGACGCCACACGCACGGCTGCACATGAGACCGCTGCAGGAGTGCTTGGAGGACCAGTGGAGAGGATCTTGGGACGACAAGATTCGACTGTCGCTGCATGCTCTTCAGTCTCTGAAGTGGTGGTGTTCAGCAGAGAATCTCCTCAGAGGGGTTCCCTTTCACAAGGACATTCCCACGCAGACTGTCGTGACGGATGCTTCTCTCCTGGGATGGGGAGCGCACTCCGGGACTCTACAGATTCAAGGAACGTGGTCACCGATGGAGGCCACGTATCACATCAATTTCCTGGAACTCAGAGCTGTTCACTTGGCACTGAAGGCCTTTCTTCCGTCCTTCCAGACCAACTCTCTGCTTGTACAGACGGACAATACCACCACAATGTATTACCTCAACAAGCAGGGGGGGCTCGAGATCGCGCACTCTGTCACAGGAGGCGCAGGCGATCTGGCACTGGCTCCTGGCCAGAGGACTGACGATAACGGCTACCCATCTGCCAGGTGTGCAGAATGTTCAGGCAGACGCACTGAGCAGGCTGGTTCAGGAAAACCATGAGTGGGTCATAAACGACGAAGTACTAGGAGAAGTCTTCGCAAGGTGGGGAACTCCAGACGTAGATTTGTTTGCCACCGCCGAAAACAGCAAGTGCAGAGACTTCGCCTCCAGGTACTACCAGAAAGGGACGCTGGGGAATGCGTTATGGATCAACTGGACGAACCGCTTTCTGTATGCCTTTCCTCCCATTCCCCTGATTCCGGCGGTGCTCATCAAGCTGGCCCGGTCCAGGGCTCGGATGATCCTCATTGCCCCGGAGTGGCCCAGACAGTGGTGGTTCACGGACTTACTTCACCGGTCTCTCCTTCCTCCCATTCGGTTGCCGTGCAGGCCGGACCTTCTCACGAAGTTCGGGGGACGGATGTTACACCCCAACCTCTCGTCTTTGAGTTTGGCGGCATGGCTCCTGAGATAGTGCAATATGGCCATCTGAATCTGCCTGAGGATTGCATGGACATTCTGAAGGAGTCTAAGAGGCCTTCCACTCGAACTTCATATGCTTACAAGTGGAAGAGGTTTTGTATCTGGTGCCAGTCTAAGAACCATGACCCTACGACCTGTAAGGATGATGTCATCCTTCCTTACCTTTTACATTTGGCGCAGTCTGGCCTTAATGTTCATTCCATTAAGGTTCATCTTGCTGCATTGACTGCCTACAGGAAATGCCCTTCACAGACTTCCTTTTTCCAGATCCCTGTGATCAAAGATTTTCTGGAAGGATTGAAGAAAGTATTCCCTCCTGTCAGGCTTCCTTCGCCTTCATGGGAATTGAATGTGGTGCTGTCCAGATTGATGAAGGAGCCTTTTGAACCTATTCATAAGGCTTCGTTGCAGCACCTGTCCTGGAAGGCGGCGTTCCTCGTGGCCATTACATCGGCCCGCAGAGTGAGTGAAATTCAGGCGTTGTGTTGTACTGAACCTTATACTGTGTTTCATGCTGCTAAGGTTGTTATGCGTACTCACCCTAAATTTCTTCCCAAGGTTATTTCTGATTTTCATGTCAAACAGACCATAACTTTGCCTACGTTTTTTCAGAACCCTTCGTCTCCAGCGGAGAGGTCTCTCCATTCCCTGGATGTTAGGAGGGTGTTGAAATTTTATCTGGATAAAACCAAAGATATTCGTAGGTCTGACCAGTTGTTTATTAATTATGGATCAGTCAGGACGGGTCTTGCTACCTCTAAGCAGTCCATTTCTAGGTGGATTGTGTCCTGCATACAATTATGTTACCAAAAGGCTAATAAGACCTTAGGAGGTAAGCCTAAGGCTCATTCCACCAGGGGCAAAGCTGCCACGGCGGCTCTGCTCCGTAACGTGCCGATTGCTGAAATCTGCAAGGCAGCCACTTGGAAGTCGGTTCATACCTTTGCTAAGCATTACTGCCTGGACACTGACGCCAGGGCAGACGCTCAGGTTGGGCAGGCTTCGCTGCGGAATTTGTTCGCACAGTAGTGGCCTTATTTTCTTTCTCCACCGCCGCTTTGGTGTGGGGATGGGCTTGCCATTCTATTCACTAGATTATGACTATACACAGAGATCCCCTACTACAGAAGGAGTAGTTTCTGTCCTGTAACTCCAGTTCTGTAGTAGGGGTATCTCTGTTATAGTCATAAGCGCCCGCCCTCCTCCCCGGTGGAGATATTTCATCATGTAAGGAATGCGGCAGGTCTGAAGTGCTTCGCCTTCAAAAAGAACTGAAAGTGAGGGACCTACTATGCATTCTGGGATACTGGGAGAAGTTCTGGAAAGTTCTCTTAAAGGCACAGTATCCTATTTAAGCCACATAATGGCAGCCTATGGGGCTTGTCTGTCCATGCCTTCCTCTCTATCATTCCAGAGTCTTCACTGGGGGAGGCAAGTTTCCCTATGGTAGAAACTGGGCAGGCTGTATTATGTGTGGTGTTTTTTGGTGGAATTTCTAGTTGAAGTACTGGACAGTGTAGCCTGTGGATATAGGCTGCATTATTTGTCTTTAAATTCTCTCTTAAGTGTCTTTGCAGTTTCTGCATGTTTTGACAACTTAATAGATTATTTTTGATTGCCGGGGTCCACGCACTTGGGCGGGACTATTCACTAGATTATGACTATAACAGAGATACCCCTACTACAGAACTGGAGTTACAGGACAGAAACTACTCCTTGCGGAGACTCGTCCTTGAAACATACCTAAGTTCGAGCACCATTCCCAGGGAGAGACGGGGACCGTAGGTACAAGATGCACTTCACCTCGATATGACCCGACGTGTATCCTGTCGGGATTTCACCCGTAATGCGGATGAAACCAGTTCCCAGCACAGGGCGAAGTATCCATAAGGGAATGCTGCGTAGAGCAAACAATGCCCCCACAGTTTGACCCATGGCCCCCCTCATACCTGTGATATGGCGCAAGTTTCCCGTACCTCCGAAAGACCGCGCCCAACATTCTGCGCCATTTTTAAAAGGCAAATTGTCTACGTTGTCGGGTAAGACGTCATACGTAGTCGGGATCCGTCTCACCTTCCCCAATGTGTATACAACAAAGTAATATGGAGGCCATCTTGGAACGAAGCCAACTGCTCATAATATGTTAGCAAAAAGGTACCATTTGTACCACAAACCAAATAAGATCGATAAATAAGGTATATACTATCTTCATAGTTTCAGTACCAGCTACTTGTCATAATAGATAGTACCGTAATATAGCCATTTTGTGTATGTGCCAACCATATATTAGAACTAATGAGTGGGTACCTCATAATGCATTAAAAGACCATTTTAATTGAAAGTGACGGATATTCGTCTTATTATAAATATTCAAACTAAAGCAAAGTGCTGCAGCCGAAGCCTCAAGAAAAATGAGATCGATGAATAGTATCGTAATATCAATACCCTATATTTGTCACAATAAATAATATCTTACTGTAACCATATTATGTAGGTACCCAGTGGTGCATATAAGACCTTTTTTTTATCATCAAAAGAGGCGAATATTCGTCCTGATAAATAGTATAAGGACCGCAGTTAAAAGCCGGTGGTGCGGCCTTCACCCTCATCCATGCTACTGCTAGGGCATGCATGTAGATGTGCCTATTTTTGTGGTTGCTTTCTCCCCCTTCCTCTTTTTCTCCCTCCACTTATTGCCCACTGGGTCATGTGCTCTTAGGGGGCACCGTATGGTGGGGCCTGAAGTGGTGTGGCATCACTTTGTGTGTGGATCAAAGCAGTCAGGATTGCGTCCTAGCTAGTAGCGAGAAGGACCTTATGAGTCCTTAATGAGTCTTTGCGGCGGAGTGCGACACTTTCTGCTTTGGCCCTGGTGAGCATGGACCATCTCTACATTATGCGTCGGGGTCAGGAGCCTTCCACCTTTTGGTGATCAGTGTTTTTGCCACTGTCATCCCCAGGTCTAGGAATCTGGAAGTGACTTTGCTATTGCGGTTCCTCTGATGTAAGCGCAAAAGGTATTTGTGCCATTCAAATGAGAGGGTACGGTCAGTGCATCATGTCAGTACCTCCACTACCGCTTACCAATATTCTATTAAGATGGGGCATCCCCGCAACCTGTGTAGTAGGCCTGTATCTACTTGCGCGCTTCTGGGACATGTGGTGTTTTGGCGCTTGAAGTACTGGTTGATTTTTGCGGGCGTGAGGTACGCTCTGTGAATAATATAGACTTGTATTTGACGCAGGTGCCCATTCCTGGGGACTTGCGTTGGGCTTGCTAGTGTGGAGAAGTGTGGCTCAGGGGTTAGAGGTGGCAGACCCGGAAGCTGAGATCGGTCCTGGACCAGGGTTCAATTCCCCGCCTCGGCGGGTCTTGGGCTAAAAATTCCACGGACTCGATAATTCTCGCTCCGGTGCCTTCTCGACTCACGGGTTCACACTCTGTGACTCTGGGCAATAACTTGCTTAATCTCCACAACGGCCCCTCGCGGCGGGATGCCTGACTTTCACCTTGTGGATACCTGCTGGGGCTATCACACAGGGGAATATCAGGACGGGTTCCCTAAGCAAGCGCCGGGACACCCACTGCGGGTAGCTGTGCGCTATATAAGCTCAACTACATTTACATTTACCCAGGGCCACTCTGTATCTGTGAGCTGGCGCCCCATGTCTGCTTCCCAGTGTTGCCGGAGGGAAGATAGGTTAGCTACTGTGTTGGGGCTGAGTAATGCTGCGAACCATTTCGTGAGATGTCCTCCTTGTCCTATAACATGTAGATATTGTATAGTGCTGTGTGTTTCTGGTTCGGTAGCTATATCTCCATTTAGCAGTGAGCGACGCCAGTAGGGAGTGGTGAAGCAGAAATTGGCCTTGTGCCAGCTAGTCTTCTTTCACTAGTGTCATGTATGGGATTAGTGTGCCCTCGAGATATAGATCTGTTGTGTTGTGGACCCCATCCTCGTGCCAGCTTCTTAGCTCAGCTGCTACAGTAATTGCGGTGCCTCTGCGTGTTTCCTCTAGTGGTAGGGCTGGTGCCTAATGGGCGGTTGCGCGGGTGACGTAAAGTGCTCTGCAGTAGCACCTGTGTGCCACAGTCAGTAATAGCGAGTCCGGTGGTTTGATTCTTGAGCATGGGTGAAATATAGTTGTCAGCTCTGTAGCTTGTAGGGGACGTTGTGAGGTTGCTCGGTCTCCTCTGTGGCAGTCCACTAGCCATCTGGCCACCCATTGCATTTGGGCTGGCAAATAATACTGCTCTAGGTGCAGGACTGCCAGGCCCCCCTGATCTACAGGTAAGTAGAGCTTATTAATCGCCACCCTGTGTCTGGAGTTCCCCCATATGGAGTCTTTACTAGCCTTTCAAGGGGGCAGAAGGACGGGGGACATGGTGTGGGAGGTTTGTGAAGTAATATCAAAATCTGTGAACCATTACCATCTTTGCTATGGCTACTTTCCCTGTCACTGATAGTGGGAGCGTGCCCCAGAATGCCATTTGGGAGCTGATTGCTGTCAGGACCCTGCCCAAGTTACCATCCTGAAGGTCTTTTGGGCTTCTGTATATGCGGATTCTGAGGTAGCGGAATGTATCTGCGCACCAGCGGACTCTCGTTCCATTGAGTGTATAACCTGGAATTCCACACTACTCGCTGAAGGAGTTAAGGCAGGATTTAGTGACACTTACGTGTAGCCCTGATATGGAAGCAAAGTTGTCTTGAATGGCTGCTAATCTTTTTGGGATACAGTGGATGTCTGTTATGTGTAACAGAACATTGTCCGCGTTTAAAGATATTGTGTGTGTGCCATCTCCGAGT
Source organism: Lissotriton vulgaris (assembly GCF_964263255.1). Taxonomy (NCBI): domain Eukaryota; kingdom Metazoa; phylum Chordata; class Amphibia; order Caudata; family Salamandridae; genus Lissotriton; species Lissotriton vulgaris. The sequence goes on along the minus strand of NC_141693.1, from coordinate 902,377,281 downwards.
GTGATTCCAACTGTTATCTCCGTGCGTATTGCTTCCGCTAGGGGTTCGTTCACCAGTGAAAAAAGTAATGGAGACAGGGGGCATCCCTGTCTGGTCCCTCTAAGCACTTTCCCCAGGTTTGATATATATATGGGCCTGTTTTTACCCTCACAGTAGGGGCGCTGTATAGCAGTTTTACCATGCTGAGGAAAGTTTCCCCATGTCTGTATTTGTCTAGTGCCGCAAAAAGGAACCCTGATTCCAAGGAGTCGAATGCTTTTTTGAGGTCTAATATAAGGTAGCCCGCTCGCGGCCATTGGGCTTGCAAATCCGTGGCAATCCTGAAGAATCACCTGAGGTTTAAGGAGGTGGTCCTTGAGGGTACAAACCAGTTCTGATCCGGGTGGACCAGGGTGGGGACCGCCCGCGCAAGCATGTCTGCTAACAACTTTGCCAGCACCTTGTAGTCCACATTAAATAGGGCTAGTGATCTGAATGAGCCCACCTCTGTGGGATCTTTGTCGGCTTGAGCAGGGGCACCAGGTTAGCCTCGTTCTTGGACGGGGGAGGCGTTGCTCGCTTATGGCCGTTGTGTAAAGCTCATGTAAGTGGGGAGTGAGTGTCGTGGCGTAGGCCTTATAGATTCGACTTGGAATTTATCTGGGCCTGGAGTTTTCCCTCTCACCAGCACCATAATTGTGCTATGGATTTCGTTAGGCGTGATGAGCTCATTAAGTATCTCCCTTTGTTCCGGTGTGGTCTCCGGTAGGTGTATTGGCTCTAAGAACGCGGTGAGTTGATTCCCTATCTGGGGCCCCATGGACTGATTTAGTCTGGTGTAATGGTGCGTGTTAGACCTGGCATCTTTGGCGTGGTTTCCCCCTATCTTTTTGCCTCTACCTCCTGTATTTTTGATGTTGTGCTGGATTTCGTTTTTGCTGGTTTAGATGCTTTGGGCACTTTGCAACTGTTGTTCAGTATCTAAGTGCAAGTGCTCCCTGTGTAAATTGTTTTATGATTGGTTATCCATGATTGGCATATTTGTGTCACCAAGAAGTCCCTAGTAAAGTGCACTGAGTGTGCCATTGTTAGTGATAACAGATGCTACTAATGGGCCTGCAGCACTGATTTTGCCACCCACATGAGTAGCCCTAAAATGGTGTCTCAGGCCTGCCACCGCAGTGCCTGTGTGCAGTCTGTGAACTGCCATGTCCTCCTGGTCAGTGTCCCCACTGGCCATGCCTAACCCTTCCCTTTCTGTACACATTGGTCACCCCTATGGTAGGCCCAATGTACCCCCTTGGGCAGGGTGCAGTGTATGTGAAAGGTAGAACATGTACTTGTGCAGGTGACATGCTCTGGTAGTGAATTACAGCCATTTTCGTTTTTCACTATTGTAAGGCTACCTTGCCCCATAGGCTAACATGGGGGATGCTGGCTACAGTGGCTACCAGCATATCTTCCCATAAGGAGCAAGATATGACATAAAAGTCTAGTATCCCTGAACTCAGAATTTATTAACCCATCTTTTAGGAAAGGTTGTTTTTAAATTCTGTGTTTGAGAACAGCACTTTTAGAACGTTGTTGTTCTCTTGTCTGACCTTTCTGTGTGCCTTGGCCTGTTTGTGTATTGACTGTCTGGTTTGTGAGTGACAGGGGCTTGGTGGCTCCCAGAGTCTGATTGGGCCATCCCTGAGCTGAATAGCTCCATCTGCATCTAGAGTAGTGGGAGGGGGAAGCAGCTGGGCCTGAATAGGGCTGTGCCTGCCTTCCACAATGCTGGCTCCACCTCCTGCTGGGTGGCGGACGACCCTGCCCCTCTCTCTGCAAGGAAAGGAGAGACCCGGAAAACAAAGTGCTCAAGGAACACCCAGAACTAGTTCAGACTGGGCTCAGAGCCCTCCTGCACAAAGGGATCAAAGACTTTTAGGGGTATAAGTACAGGACCCCTGACTACAGAGAATTAGATCATCCTGGAAACAAGAAGGAACCTCTGCCAAGGAGAAAGCTGGAAGACTGAAGAAGGAAGACTGTCCTGCTGTGTGATGCTGGACTGACCTGCAGTTGCTTTGCTGCCAAGGAGAGGGGAAGGACTTTGCTTTGTGCTGTGTCCCCTTGCTTGAAGAAATCTCCAAGGGTCTGCTGTGAGCTGGCTCCCTGTTTTGAAGTCCCAGGAACAAAAGGACTTCACCCCCAGCTTCCCTGAGCTCTGCTGAGAGAGCTATGTCCTTCCTAGAGTGCTTGGGCCAGTTGTGGTGCCTCTGGAAGTTGTACCTGTGCTGAGAAGCTGGAAACCAAGATTTGAGAGACTTTGCTACAGAAAAGTCATCGCATCGCTCGCTTACGGAGCACATCCCCGACAATGCAAGGAAATTCCCGCCGCTACGGAGGTCGAGAGCGTCGCACAGCCAATGCCGCTGCCTAGGATGTGTCTTCTTTCGTTTGCGGGAATATCATCGCTGCGAGCATAGTCTCAGAGCCTGTCATTGCTGGGTGAGATCGCCGCACGGCATGCTTGCGGCTCGCATCACGTCGCTGCGAGAGCCGTCTCCGAGCCATCGCATCGAGGAGCTGCGAGAAGATTGCCGCTGGATCACGCATCGTCGCCCAGGAGATCGTCGCAGCCCCTACAGATCATCGCATCGTGCCTTTGCGAGACCAAACTTCCTACGCACCGGAATCCCTACAAGTCATCGCCTTCCTCCCCATAAAGACCGGATTCGTCGCCACACGCCTGCTGCTGCAGCAGGACTGTCGCTAACACCTCCCCATGGTCTCAGGAGCAACGCATCGCTTGTTTTCCACTGCACCAGCTTCTGCTTTGGAACTTTGTCGCACTCAAAGGTACTGTTGGCTAAACGTGACACAACTGTGAACTTTTCACGCAACTGTGGATTATTTTTAATGCAACTTTAAGAACTCTTTCGCAACCATAGTCTTGAACTGTGTATGTTGGATTTTTGTCGTTTTTGTCTTGTGAAGTTTAGATTAAATACCTTTATTTTTCTAAACTGTTGTGGAGTCAGTTTGTGGTGGTTTCACTGTGTTACTGTGAGTGTTGGTACAAATACTTTACACATTGCTTTTGGATAAGCCTGACTGCTTGTGCCAAGCTACAAAGGGGGTGAGCAGAGGTTATCTAAAGAGTGTTTCCTCCTTACCCTGACTAGAAGCAAGGGTCCCTATTTGGACAGTGGTACCTACCTCTGCCAATTAGAGACCCCCAGTTCTAACAGTGCGTCATCACCTTGTGTATTTCATGCTGCGTGTACACAGTTAAACCTGCATATGTTTTCAGGTCGGCTATGGGGTGATGTGTCTGCTCTTGACGTAGTAGCCATGCTAGTGTTTTTCCTGCACAGTCTGCAGTAGCGTGTGTGCGTGCCGAGTGCGCTGCGTAGTTATGGCAGCGGAGTTTCTCTAGTAAGTCTGTGTGCTCTGCCCGTAGAATATCTAATTTTCACGTATTACTGCTCCCTTCTGATTGTTTTGTCTCCTGGCTTATTAACTGTCCTTCTACTTAGCTGAGTGCCATGCCTAGCTGTTTGCGTATGTTCCAAGTGGCCCCTAGGCAATGTCCTCTCAATATTGCTTTGAAGGCGTCCTACTCGAGGAGGTGGTCTTCAGTGGAGTGGTCATTGATCTCAAAATGGTAGAGTATGGCCGCTGTGGCGTCAATCAGTTTAGTTAATTTCCTTGCGGTAACTGTTTTCAGTGGTCATCTCCAGGGGGTTGCTGATGCGCATCTCTCTTTCGGGGGTCAATTTTCTGTTGGACCTCCACCCGTCGCTGCCGTTCTCCTGTCCCCACTGTTGCTCGTTACAACTGCCTGCTTCTGTGGGTTTACACGCCTGTGGTTGGCTAGCTACAGATTTTCGGTTTCCCTCCCTGCTCGTGACTGCCTGGGGCTTAGACAGTCTGCCTCTGCTGCGGCACCTATCAGTCCAGGTAATACCCTTGTGACTGCTGCGTTCGTCGCTCACCTCCGGTGGGTCGCTGGAGGCGCAGCCTGCTTTTGGGGGTCTGTGTCCATTGGGAGACCGCTTTCGTGCTGTTCTCGCGCTGTCACTGGTGCTTGCCGCGATGGCCTGTTTTAGCTTTTCTGTGCAGCTGTGGCGGGTTAACTCGCAGGTCCAGCTACGCTGGTGTGTGCACAGCTATTCGGTTCCCTCTTTGTTCCCAACTTTCTGAGACGGCAGGGAGCTGCTCCCGCCCTGATGCCTACCGGTCCAGCTGGCTCTCTCATGGCAGCTGCTTACGTTACTCACCATGCGTTCTGCTAGAGACGTGTGGCCTCCCGAAGCTCAGCAGGGATTTCGGCTCCTATTGCATGTGCTGGTTTATTCTTCTTTTGCTTCGAGCACTTTTTTGGGGCCACGGACGTCTGATGCTTACTGTTGTGCTGCTTCTCAGTGGGGCGGTGCAAGGTTCTCACCGCCTTCGGCACTCCTCAAGTCTCTTGCGGTCATGCAGTATAGGTCTCTAGTTGGGCGCTCACGTATCTTCAGCATATCAGTATTATCTGCCATCACTGTTCTTCGGCATTTAAATGAATCGTAAATATCAGAATTTGGAAAGCAGGAATGTGAAGCACACATTTTAATTCTGAAGTGTTGGAATTAAATGCTTTAATATGATCAAATCAAAACCTTAAGTGATGCCATTTCCACACATTATTGTTTGTGCACTGTATACTTTTATCAGTAAAACTGTATATCTATACAAATGTAATGGTCATTTCAATTGAACATGTGTTGTCTGTAATGGCAGTGCGCTCCCACATTATGCATACTCCACCATATGCCACTGCGCTCCACGCCACTCCGTAACACTGTACGCAACTCCACTGCACTCTTTGACAATACACTCTACTCTGTACCACCCAGCATCCCTGCACTCCACCCCAATCTCACTGTTTGCCACTATAATCTACTCTGCACAAGTGCACTCTATGCCACTTCCCTCAGCACTGCTACCCTTCATGCCATTTCACTCTACTCTGAAGCAATCTGCTCTATGCCACTGCACTCTGTGCCACTTGTTTTTTGTTTTTTTTGCATTTTCAAATACACACAACTTATGCGCAGTGCTCAAAACAGTCAACCCCACTTCCCCGTGTGACAAGAACCTGTGAGATTAGAGTATAGCATCATACAACAAAACTCATTTATGTACCCCATAACCTCCCTCATTATATCAAAGAGCTGTTAGAGTGTACCACTGTCATCTGCAGCATCTAGAGTGTTAGTCAACAGATACGTCGTCAGTGGGGACCAGACGTCCTTGGGCCTAGAGGGAGCTTTAAATTCATCGGCATAACATGCCAATTGGTCCCTGCAAAATGTCAAATCATGTAGCCAATCTCTAATTTAGGGTCTTTTTTGCTGTCCTACGTTTGTGCCACTTTCCTCTTGGCCAATAAAACTGCTATCAATACAAGTCGTCTATTCTTTGGTTTAAAACGCTTCACCAGACCCAGCAAGCAAATCAAAGGTGAGCACTCCACTTCCTCCATTATGATGTCAGTTAATGCTTGTGTGACCAACACCCAGAATTCCTTAATCCGGAAACAATCCCATGAGAGATGAAGGAAGCCTGTCTCTTGTACCCTGCACTGTTTACATCTAGCTGTCTCTCGCAGGCCATACCTCTTTAACGGAAGGGGCGTATAATACAACTGTTGTAAATATTTAAAGTGAATTATGCACAAGTTTCAATTGGCCGTCATCCGTTTTGTCATCAAGCAGCTGAATTCCCAAACCTCCTCACTGAGAGCTTTACCTAGAGCCTTTTCCCATCGCTCTTGGGCCTGCCTGAGTACAGGTGCAGCATCGGATTGCATGGTTTGATATAGTCGGGTGACCAGCCTACCCCGTGAGGGACCAGACAATAAGCTCTGCAGGGAACTCAAGGTCTCTGGTGCAGCGGGTGATTGGTATTAAAAGCCTTGAGAGCCTCCTGCGACCTGTAGTATGTGAAGAATAACATTAGCGCTCCCTGAGGCCAATCGCTGATCTGTGCCATTGTGATAAGGAGCCCTCCGGATATATATCATCCATCCTAATTATATCCATATCCGCCAGAATCTCCAGCGCCCGTTAGTTTGTCCTGAGTCACTGAGAGTTTAGGATGATGTGCTATTGGAAGAGCTGGGGCATAGACCAGTTGTCTACCCATACGCTTCGACATGGCGCGCCATTCTTGGGCCATGCAGTCCACGGTGCACATGTCTTTTAAGGGGATGGGTATTGCGTGATTTCGAGATTAATGCCACTAGTGGATCCGGACTCATGTCATCAGTCTCAACTGCTTTGTGTGATATGAATGTTCGGGGAAAGAACCAATAGTGAGCAAATTGGGCCTGTGCGCATATGTAATACAAGTACATATCAAGTGCCGCGAATCAACGTGGACCGAGATGGAACAAAACCCGACTGATCCGGGAGGACCAGAGTGGGCAATAGGGGACGCAATATGGTGGCAATAATTTTTGCATTTATTTTAGTGTCGATATTCAACAGCGAGTGTGGACTATACGGCTTGCAATGATCTGCCCGCTTCCCTGGTTTCAGCAAATTCACTGAGTGCTTCTTTTAGGGTGGGGGGAAGCTGACCTTCCTCGTACGCCTCACTATACATATTCACCAAATGTGGGGCTAGTATGTCCACATACTCCTTATAAAATTCCCCGGGCAGACCATCTAGGCCCGGCCTTACCAGATGGTAAGTTACGTATGGCGTCTTTTACGTCCTCGACTGTGAGAGGTTGCATTAAGTACTCCCATTGGCCTTCAGAGAGACAGGCTAATGCTATGTCCTCAAAGAAATCCCCAACACTCTTTGAAACTTTACTGTGCACCTTTGCACTCTGCGCCACTCTACTCTGCACCACCCTGCTCTGCGTTACTTTGCTCTGCACCATTCCTTTGAATGATGCTGTATGGTACGCCATGAAATATATGGCGATGCATCATACGCCGCTGCACTCTATGCTGTTACACTCTGCAGTACTTTAAGCCAATGCACTGTACACCAGTACATGCTACGCCATTCCACTCTGTGCCAATATGCCACTCTACTCTGTGCCACTCTACACCACTGCACTGTGCCAATGCACTTTACTCCACTCTACATTCTTCCACTCTATGCCACTGCACTCCATACTATGCCACTGCACTCTGCAGCACTCCACTCTGTGCAAATGCACTCTACAGTACTCTATGGCACTATAGTCTACTCTGCACCACTCTAATATATGCTGCTGCTTTGTACAATAGTGCATTGTACGCCACTATACCCTGCAACACTCTACGCAATAGGTCCTCAAACTGTTGGATGCCGAGACCCCCCTGTCAACATTTTGAGGTGTAAGGACCCCCTCTTGACAAACATTTCTAAACCTGTAGGCAGGGCTACTGGAATTATGAGGCAGGTGAGGACCAAATTACGCGACAGGCTTGACCAAATTGTGTGGGAAGAAAATGTAAATGATGTTATGTGATGCCGCATTGTTTGGGATGCAAAGACAACAAGTGATGGACAGAATGCAGAACATTGTCATACATTCACCCCAGTACAGAGATCTGGGCTTAAATCCATTGTTTTTTTTCTCGCCATTCCAGTTTGAACCCAGCCATATGCAAATCAGTCTTGACCCTGTGCCTCATGGGAACAGTCCAGCCCGAACTGCCAAACCAGGTCCTCCCTGGAATCGAAACAAGCATCCAAGGACCGGTTTCGGGCTTTCAGCCCTCATCAGCCTGGATAGCTTGATTCCCGTGACATGGAGAGCACGGGCAATTTTTGGGATAGCATTGCTTCATTTTTTATAAATTAATTTTTTGCATGCAGTAACACTGAGAAAAGATTTCATCAGTACCTGTTTATAACCAAAATACAGCAATTAACAATAGAAAGATTTCTAGTCCATGTTTGTGAAGGGCCTTCCACTCCGCAGGAATACGTGCTGCCACATTAGAAGCTCACCTGACCCTGGCCAGGAGAAGCAGGGGTCCCTTAAAACCCTGACGGTTTTGTGCAGAGTTAAGCAAGTTTACCCATGCAGCTTTCCTCTCAACCCCTCCCTTCCATCCCTCTCTCCTCTCCCAACCCAGGATCCCTCTCTCACTTTGCAGGCGATTTTCTTTCACCCCTTTTTACAACTTCTTAACTCTCCCCATTCAACCTCTCACTTCACCTTTAATCACCTCTTGCCATTCTGTCTTTTTACTGCCCTTGTCTCTAAAAGTTTCTCGCCTTTATCTCATTGCCTTTCTGGCCCCGTCACCTCCTGTGCCCCTCAGCACTTCTCATTCACCTTGTCTCTCCATTCAAATTGTTGTCTATTTGTTTCTTACACCTCTCCGGTTCCCCCATTCATCATTCACATCTCCCCTTTGTTCTAACAGAAGCCCTCACCTTTGGCTCACACTCACTTCTTGCATGTCCACACTACTCTTTGGCAATTGAAATTTCTCCTCATCCCTGACCTCTTCAATCAAATTATCTCACTCCCTTGCTGTCCTCTCATCTCTCCTCACCGAGCACATGGGTGGGACCCGTATGCTCCTCTCGGCCTGTGCCAATCTGCTTATTGTTCCCAAATTCAGGAAGGCACGAATTGTCTGTCTTGTTGTTTTGGTGCAGGCCGCACAGTTATGGAATGTGCACCCTCCTTTGCTTTACTCCACCAAGAATCTATTATCCTTTAGGAAGATATAAAAACCTTTCTCTATGCTCTGTAGGTTACCCCATTTGGCTAGTTCTCCTCCTTCGGTGTGTTTCTCATTTGCCTTCAGGCAGCAGATGGAAGCCCCAGAATATCTTTTGGTAACAGTAGCTCACTATAAATGTAAATAATAATAGGCAGAAGCAGGGGAGACACTAGACCAGAACTTCAGGGCTGGCCCTAACACTGGTTGCACACGGTGCAGCAGTCTTTTTTTGGTGCCCCAGGCCCGTTTCCTTCTCCATGAATTCCCTCACTACCACTCACCAACAATGCACCTCGCCTCGCTATAGCACCTTTCTGACAAACATTTAATTTTTTTATAGCGCTACTCATAGTTTACTCACACTCATTTGTGATCTGCATGGTACATATTCTTTGCAGGAGGGACTTTAACCGTCTGCACTGTGTGGGTGATGAGTGTCCATGTGATCCTGCAACAAACTTCCAGTCCTATGGTTAGGGTTGCCAGCAGATTATTTTGATGGCCCAGTCGGTACAAAAATAAGCAGTCACCTAAATCTGTATTTTAAGCACTTATCTGTGCATAGTTCGAACAGCAAATATAAGTAGAAAGCACTTTTCATTGTGTTCTAGGGCTGCCTCAATGATCCATGACTGATAATTAAAGAGAACAAAGACAGAAAAGCCACATAATGAATGAATACATACTTTTTAGGTCGAGCCTGGAGCAGCGTATGCGCTGCTTGCTGGACTTTTAGTGAAGGGGTAAACAAAAGTGCTACCAGATGCTGCCATGGCCAGCCTAGAGCTTGAGTGCATGTGCGTGGCGCGCGTTTTGCAAGCCTCTCTCTGCGCTTCAATTCCCCCCCTCTCCCCCACCACAGATCTCCACTTTCGCACTTGCGCGCACCCCGCCCCCCCCGTTTGCGGCCGCACGTCTTGTTTTTATCTACTTTTGCACGTGCACTGAGAGTGCATCTGAGCATGTGTCTGCAGTCTCCTTCAGCCCTGCACTCCTCCTGGTCTCCAACTCTGTGTTGTTTTGATTCACGCCTATCCTTCTCCTGCTGTCTACTGCATTTTGACCCACACTCAACAGCTGCTCCCTTTGCCCCCCTTACTACTTCAAAATCTGTCTGTCCTCTGACCTTGATTACTATCTGCTTGCCATTTTATCCGTCTCTCCCCGCTGCCTCACTGCTTCCTCCATCTTGCACTCCCACACTCCTCACTACTCAGTCAGGCTCTTTTAATCCTTGTTCCTTCCTCACAGCCCTCCTTCTGGATTCTGTTGTTTTGATCTTCTTTGGTTAATTTGCTGCTGCAAAACTCATTTGCTATTTCTTGTTTCCGTCAGACTGCATTATAGCCCTTTTTTTGCTCTCTATGGTTATGCTTATTTTCTAGAATTTTTTTCCAAGTTGCATCTGACTGTTTTCTTCGGTTTATTGCAAATATCTGCTTGTTGGTGAGCTTGTTTAGTTTATTTATAGCCCGTGCCTAGGGCACTGGAACGTTTTACAACAGAACTGGTTTACGTTAACTATTTCCTGGGCACAAAGAGAATACGTGTTTTGCCCAAAATCACATGCTGCTGAGCTGAAGTCTGGATTCGAACATCTGTGTGCCAGTGATTCAAAGCCGGCAGCTACAGTCACTAGATTTACTGGCCCACACTGGTGTGGGAAGTGTGTCCCCCTTTCTTGAACTATAGCCGCTCTCGTATTGGGGAGGAAAATAAATCCAGACTTCTGTCTCTACATGTTTTTGAAGGGCAGCATCGTAACCGGCAGAGTTTTATTCTTGGCTGCCCCTTTGGAGTTCCCTTGACGTTTTAGCTCCCGTGGTTTGCTGGAGGTTTCTGACGCTTGCATCTACATCTCCAGCAGGTCACACAGGCACTGTTAATGCAGGTTCATTGCTCCAGCCCACATCAAATGAGGCCAGGCTGCGGTAGACTATTGCAAGCCGACTCAGCAGACGAACGCTGTGGTGAAGGTGGAAGTACGCCGAGACATAAAACTTTGGAAGTGCAATAGGATTAGCAAAGTGAGCAGAAATTAATTTACAGCGAGGCTGGGATTCTAATAACACTGATCCCGCACAGGGAATTACGAGGTTTATTGAAAACCTGATACTGAATTTCAGCTCATTAGGGCTAACTGAGTTTTAATCATTGGTGGAAGAAACGAAAAGCATGGGACCTGTGATACTAGCTGCAAAGGGTACAGTGTTAGATATATGGTTGAAAGCAACACCATTTTCTGTAACTTAAATGAACAAGCTTTGGCATAGCCAATAGGTCTCGCCTTTGGGACCTTATAAGTGTTTAGCCATTCAACAGTTAATGTTGTTGCACCAAGGATATTGTGCTGGATAACTTAACACTTATAAGGTCCCAAAGGCGAGAACTATTGGCTATGCCAATGCTTGTTTATTTATAGGTCTATTTAGTGTCAAGAGGAGGTCTTTGCAGGCTCTTTAAACAACATACAGCAGGCATTTTTCTTTTAGAAACCCTACTTTATATTCCTTTTCATGAAATACATTCTCACACTACAGCTGTAAATGTAAAATATTAATATAAGGAATAGGCAGAGTGGGGACCCAGGGGGTACTGGAACCAGGAAAAAATACTAAGCCTCTGTATCCAGTTTACAAAGGCATGTAAATGCAAATGGACTTTAAAGCCCTGTGAAAAACTCTGACAGGCGTGCTGGAGATAAGACTCCAAGCACTGCCTAGCTGAGTCCCCAGCAGCTCGAGTTGCTCTGCAGCAGCCATGGCTGAGACACAGGACGGGGGAAGAGGGGGGCTGAAGCCATTGGGCCTGGGCAGGAGTGTGACTGGGAATGCGCCCCACAGTGGAGAAGTGTGGCTCACCGGTTAGAGGAGGCAGTCCCTGAGGCAGAGGTCAGACCCGGGACCAGGGTTCAATCCCTGACGCGGCAGGGCCTTGAACTCAAAATGTCCACAGACTCGATAATTCTCGCCTCGGTGCCTACTAGAATCGTGGGTTCACACTCTGCAACTCTGGGCAATAGCTTGCTTAATCTCCACTACGGCCCCACCGCGATGGGATGCCTGGTCTTCACCTTGGGGATGCCCAGTAGGGGTAATCTCGCAGGGAAAGGCAAGGACGGGTACCCAAAGCAGGCGCCTTGAGACCTTACGGTGAAAGGCGCTATATAAGAACGTATGATTTACGATTTACGATTTACAGTTTGAAGACCCCTGCTCTACGCCAATGCTCTCTACCCCAGTCCTCTCTACTCTATGCAACTTCACTCTATTACGCTTCAATACAGGAGATACTGTGCCCACTCCACTCTACAACACACTAGTCCACTCTTCTCCATTCTACTCTCCCCTGCGCCACTAACTTTTAGCCATGGTGGACAGCCACGCGAGTGTACAGCATTACCAAAACACATTGGCAAAGCCGAAAGTTCTTGCATAGGCGAGACCTATTGGCTTTGCCACTGCTTTTTACTTTGAGCCTTCCTAAAACGCTATTGTCAATACATTTCAGTGCAACATTTCAAAACAAAGCTTGTCTTTCAGAGTTTTAATGTTGGGATATGTAGAAACAGATTTAGAGTAGCTGAATTGAAATAAGTTGATGATATTCTTCTTTAAGATCTAGAAGAAGCCTTAACCCCATTTATAAATATTGGTCCGAAATAAGTCTTTGACTTTAGATCAGGATATAACCAGGTCTTCAACTGTAATCATTTTATCCCAGACTAACAAGAGGAACTGCTTGTCTTGATTTGAAAATAAATTGAACTAAGCTTTTTCATTTGTAACCCAGTTTGCTTTGTCTGTTTACAGAGCTATTCCCTCTGGTTGACTCCTATTCTTCAAGACATGCTCAGGCACATTTTTCAATTTTCTATTCTGGAAAGCAACCAAGAAATTCTGGACCTGATTCACAAGGTAATGTATGTTAATTTACCAGCAGACAACTTTTGTGTGTATATTGTTCAGAAAAAAAACAAGCAAATCGAAGCCCAATTTTGTTGTTCTGATGGATACTTTGAACCTTAGATTTTTCTCCTTGGAAAACTCTCGAGATGCCAAATGGGGTCTGAAATTTTTGATCAATCCATGCTCTTGCGTGCCGCTGGTGGCAGTGTGTGGATCCACGCTGGCTCTGTACTGCCCCGGAAGTGACAGAGCGGAGCACATATAAGCGCCATCACTGCGCGATGACTTCAGTTCCTTTATTTCCACACCTTCCAAAACTGATATGGAGCACGATTCCTGAAACAATAGCCAGTATGCTAGGGAACAATGATGTCACTATCTGAAATTACAGGTTTCAAACCATGCTGTGACTGTAGACCACAGATGTTGGTCACAGACCTTCACAAGGAGTGTGTGGTGTTTGAGCTCGGAACACGACTCAACATTGTGCAATAAAAGTGCCTTCCTGCAACGAAAAGCAATCTGGGACCGAGAAGTTGTACATTACCGAACAGAAGTTGCTGCCCTCTTGTAAGCCCTGCTTCAGGTCGCAGACTCTGTTGTGGCCCCAGGGCCATTCTGCGAGAGGTCTACTTCATTTGCAAAGTCCTCCTGTAAGTTGACATCTAAGTTAAATGCACACCTAAATAAAAAGCAAAGCGGAATTCTACCCCATTGCATCACTCAACATCTAAGGAGGTGTGAGGGCATCACAATGTAATTTGGTCTCCCTCCAGTTGCAGATCAGATTTCACCAATTGATGCCATTGTCACCCAATTTACTTGGGCTGTTTGCTCCGCCACAGCCGATTGTGGCCTCCAAAGAGTCCACGCTGCTGATTTTCGGCACAATTCCGTATTCCTCTGGTGTGACTTCTTGCCCCAAGGAACAGCAGGGACTTCCAGTCTGGTTTCTGTGAGTGGGTTCTGTCCCCAGCACCATCTGACTTAGATGACCCGTTCCTCGTCCCGTTCTGACTTGGGTAAACACGCCTACTCCTGCTCCAGCCATTCCGCCTCTATGCCGGTAGAGAATTCAGTGCTGACTCTGCTGTAAGACCTTGAACAGACTTCAGTGTGATCTTGACTGATGTCAAGCTTCAAAATTACTAAAGAGAAACCTGCTGTCATACAGCCTGACACTGTACCAAAGTCTCTATCCGGACGTAATGAAAATATAGCAATAGGAGTAATGGTCCTGCCTAACTGCACCAGTCCAATTGTTTTCCAGTTTCAGTCTCCTTGGGTGTTTAAAACTGTGTTACTAGTTGACTGGGGTATGAGCCTTGGTCAGGCAGCAACCACAATACTAATCCGGGTTAGAGGCAGGCAAATCCTAAAATAACCTGTGCTCATCCTCTGGTAGCTCGGCACAGAGCAGTCAGGCTTAACTTAGAGGCTGTATGTAAAGTATTTGTGCAACACTTCAAACGCTAAAACTGTGAATACACCACACACAAAGAATCCATACCAAGTCAGAAAAATAGATCTGACTTTAATAAATAAAATAAGACCAAAACGGCAAAAATCCAATACTGGAGATATTGGTTTTTAAAGAGCTATTGGGGATATCTGGTCAACTGGGCCAGGAAAAAGTCACAAGTTGAGGCAGACTGCGATGGGACTCTGGCCGGCTACAGGGACCCAGTTAAGCTCGCTGAACAAAGTATCTTAAATCCTGGTTTCGGAGCGTTACGTGGTTCCGCATTGAAGATGCATCGCATAGGCAAGGCGTCAGTCCAGAGAGGCTGCAGTGCAAGGTCCTGTTGCGTTGATATCAATGGTCCTGTAGGCGGGACTTGCAATGCAAAGTCCGGGGTTGAGGATGCGAGGCACAGCAGAGGCAATGCGTCTGTTCCGATGAACGGTGGAGTTCTGGTGTCAGCGTCGAGACTGCCATCGATGAGAGATGCGAAGAGCTTGCTCCGGGAAAAGCGTTGCAGAGCAGCGGTTCCAAAGGCAATGCATCATCCCACGATGTGGGAGGCGGTGATGATGCAAGTCTTTTGCAAGCAGCAGCGATGATGCATTGGTTCGGCTCAGCGATGCGCCACTCACCTGAGGAGATGCATCACTTCTGCTCGGGCATGTGTCTTTCAGCAGAGATGCTTTGGCTCTGCTGGCAAGCACTTTAGGCTCACTTCCAAGGGTACAGGACTGGGGTGGCATCACTGCCATCTGTGAGTCTACTCGTGGTTTGAGTCCAGGTGCAGGGGTTGGAAGCCTGTTATGTCCCTGAGGCTTCAGATCAGGAGGCCAGCAAGTTAGCCCCTGGAGTCACATTTGGTTCTAGGGACAAGTGATGCAGGTCCAGTTCTTCTCACACAGGCAAGAGGGTAGCAGACCAGCAAATCAGTCAACAAAGTGACAGTCCTTCAGCAGCAGAGTGGTCCTTTCTCCTGGCGGAGAATCCACAGGTCCAGATGTGTACTGGTGTCTGAGTTCCAGGACTTATACCCAGTGGGGCCTTTGAAGTTGGGGAGACTTCAAAGACATGCCTTTGAAGTGTACAGAGGTCCTCCTTTCTTGCCCTGGCTCCAGACTCCCTACAGGGAAGTATGCAGCCCTTTTTGTGTGGACAGGACACAGCCTATTCAGGTGTAAGTTGAGGCTGTATCCAGCTCCTCCTTCCAGTCCTGCCAAAAACAGCCTTTTGAGACACACCTAAGCTCCCATTGTGCGTGGCTGTCTAGGAGTACTGCACAAAGGCCAACTACCAACTAGACCTAGTCATGTGATCAGAGACAGGATACAAGCACCAAATGGCTAAAGAAAGAAATTGCCAACTGTTAAACCTGGCACCTTGGCGTGAGTCTCCCTTCCACTTTTTGCTGATGTGCCTCAGATGTTTTGCTGGTGTTCGCTGCTCAGGGCACTGCGCCACGGCCAATCCGTGCTCCAGTGCAAGTGCTCCCAATGTAAAGTGTACTTGTAATTGATGTCCATGATTGGTTCAGTGGATTTACTGTCAGTCCCCAGTAAAGTGCACCAGGAGTGCTAGGGCTTGTAAATACCACTACTGCTAGTGGGCCTCGCGCGCTGGTTACGCCACCCACAGAAGCAGCCTTTTAAAATGTGTCTAGGTCTGCCATTGCAGAATCTGGGTGCAGTCTGGTACTGTCATCCTGGCTGGGCAAGTGCACACACTTGCCAGCCTCTAAACCTTCCCTTTGCTCCATATTAGTCACCCCTATGGTAGGCCCAAGGGCATGGTGCATTGTAAGTGTAAGGTAGGATAAGCCCTGATGTGTGTGGCATGTCCTAATAGTGAATCACAGCCAATTTCGTTTTTCACTATTGTAAGGCTATCTGTTCTCATAGGCCAAGATGGGCTGCTGGAATTATTAAACCCTATAATCCCAGCAGGCTCAGGGAACATGGTAGAAGGTCAAGTTTAGTATGCCTGAACAGAGAATAATAAAATACTTCTTTTAGTAAAGTTTATTTTAATATCCTGTGTTTGCAAATGCTACTTTTAGAAAGTTAGCATTTGCTTGCCTAACCATTTCAGCCCGCCTCTGCTAGGATGTGTATCTGCTGTCTGGGTTGTGTGAGTGACAGGGCTGGGGGATGACCGGTGGTGAATTCCAGGATTACACCTAGGTGGCTGGTGGGAGTGCCCCTGGACTCTGAATAGGGCTGTGCTCTGCCACCACAATGCTGGCTCCACCTCCTGGGGAGCGACTGATGACTCAGCCCGACACCTGGCCCAGGAAGAGGGAAGACTGTCAACAGAGAACTCCTGGCTGCCCCTGTCATCACAATGCTGGCTCCACCTCCTGCGGAGCGTCTGAGGTCTCTGCCACTCACACTGAAAGGAAAAGCCAGGAACAGCACAACAGAGTGCTTCAAAACTGAAATAGGCTATGCAAAGGCCCCCCTGGCCTGAAAGAACAAAAGAAACTGGGTATAAGTGTAGGAGCCCTGCTCCCTAGAAACGAGATCCTGTTTCCCACAACACAACAGTGGAGAAGTGTGGCTCAATGGTTAGAGCGGCAGACCTTGATGCAGAGTGCTGGCCAGGGACCAGGGTTCGATCCCCGCCTCGGCGGGATCGGGCTTAAATTCCCCTGACTGGATATTCTCGCCTCAGTGCTGAATCTAAGCATGGGCCCCACGCTGCAACTCTGGGCAATAGCTTGCTTAGTCTCCACAACGGCCCCCGATACACAAGGGATGCCTGGTTTCACCATGGGATGCCCAGGAGTGGACACCTCACAAGGAAAAGCCAGGAGGGGTTCCCTTGTGGTAGGAGTACAAGCGCCGGGATACTTACGGGTGACTGTTCGCGCTATACAAATAAAACACATTTACATTTACATTTACATTTACCTCTGCCCAACTAGAAGGAAGAAGAAGCTGGAAGGACTGGCCTGCAGTTTGCCTTGCTGAGGAAGGAGAGGAGAAGACCTAAAATGACTTTGCTGAATTGTGCTTGAAACTTTCTCCAAGGGTTTGACGGAGCTTGCCCCCTGAACTGAACCCCAGGACCAGTGGGTTCTTTGTGCCTTGGCTCATCTGCAAACAGAGCTGTGTTTCCTCCCGCTGGAGGCAAGACTGCACCTCCCTTGCCCCCTCCTAGAGTTGTGGCACTCTGGAGCGGCCGCCCTTTTACCCGTTGAGAGCCTCGCTCTGCCAAGAGCCGCTCTCTGCCCCTCGGGTCAGGCCGCCTGCTCGTCTGCCCCTGCTCACTATTTGGAAGGACCTGGAGTGCTTGTCTGCCCCCTCCCGCCAGAATCCTGGTCTCCACGAGCGCACTTCTAAAGCCTGGACGGCCGCCCGTGCACTGTGATCGCACCCGGCCGCCCCGCTGTTCCCTCTGACCTCGGGAAGAGGCCGCGCCGCACACCCAAGGGACTCGCCATCTTTACAGCCGGTATTGGAGGCCCCTGTGTCGCGCCCCGCCATCTGGAAGCCACCCGCAGTCCACAGACCCCAAAGTACGTCTGCCCTCCAGAAGCGCCCTACGACGCAAGAGCGAACGTCGCGCACTTCCAAGGACGATCTGCACGCAACGGGCTCCGGGCCCGCAACGTTCTTATTTCCCCGTAGGCCTGTGCACTTTGAGTAATCCAGCACGCCCCTGCCTGCCAGCATTGTCCCCGCAGGCGTGAGGCGCGTACCCTGATCAGAGCCGTTAAGTCTGTGCCGGAGTACGAGTCGCACTCTCACTACGACTCGCACCGCCTGTGTACACTGAGGCCCCGGGTACGCCTCGAACTGTGAGTGGTCCATCGTGAACGCCTGTGCCCCCAACAGCCGCAGTACGAGTCGCACAAGAATAGTACGACTCGTACCCCCCTTGTATTGTATCCGTCTCGTCGTACGCGTCTAATGCGAGGCGCGTGAGCTTTGAAGAGACTTTCGATTGGTGCATGTATGAGGCGTACAAGAGCGCTACGAAGCGCCCAGGCATTTGCGAACCGCACAACAACGCTTCAAACATTGCATAGGGTACTGGGAAACCGTGTGAGTATCTTATAATCCGTTTCAAGTCTGGAACATTACCTTTAAAGAACTGTGGCATCATAATTTTTAAGAGTAACCGGAACTGTTTTAAGATAATAAGGACTAAAAAGGAAGCAACTAGCAACCAAAAAGAACACTTGCCAATATCTGATATCTTGTGGCCCAAGCTAAGAAACGTTATAAGAGGTCTTGTGATAAGTTGATCTGCATATGATACATATGATAGACGATATTTACATAGCCCTAAAGTCGCAGAGGAACTTGCTCAGTTCGGAGGACTCCTCGCAAATTACACGACTGGAAGCCTGGAATAAAGACTCCCCTCAGTCCCTTGAACACTTCCCGGCTCTCACTCTAGAAGATCTCAATAGCCTGTTGGATAAAACAAAATCTTCATCCCCTCTTGATCCAGTGCCTCTTAAAGTACTTAAGAACTGCAGAGAGATCATTCTTCCCCCGATGCTTGAGGTAATGAATGGAGCCTTGGAACAGGGTATCTTTCCGTCACTCTGGAAGAGAGCCATCGTAAAGCCGCTTCTGAAAAAGACCACCTTAGACCCTGGAGTGCTGAAGAACTTCAGACCCATCTCTCTGCTGCCAGCCCCTGCTAAGATGTTGGAGACCCATTTGAATTTCCATCTTTCAAACTTCCTTGACACCTCAGGCTTCCTGGACGGGTCCCAACATGGCTTCAGAAAGCTACATAGCACGGAGTCTGCCTTGACTAAAGTCATGGATAACATCCGCAGAAAAGTAGATTTGGGTCTCGCCACCGTACTGGTGCTGCTTGATCTTTCAGCAGCTTTCGACACCCTGTCTCCCCTGACTTTAACATCTAGGTTAAGGGAGGCAGGGGTAGTCGGACCGGCGCTCAGCCTCCTGAGCTCCTTTCTACAACATCGAGAGCAGCGTGTCATGCTAGGTGAATACCTCTCCCCTGCTAAGTCCTTGCAATGTGGGGTGCCACAGGGGTCGGCATTGTGTCCGACCCTGTTCAACATCTACGTGGCCCCCCTTGCAAGACTTGTAAGATCTCAGGGGATGGAGGTAGTGTCGTATGCTGACGACACGCAGATTATGGTTTCCCTGACCCACTCTGTCAGTGAGACTGCTTCTAACTTTAGGGCCTGCATGCAACTTGTTGCAGAGTGGATGGTCTCCAACTCCCTAAAGTTGAACGGGGACAAGACAGAGGTCCTGGTCTTTGGCAAGGACCAGGACATGTGGTCAGGTGATTGGTGGCCTCCTTCTTTAGGTAGCTGCCCTATACCTACTAAATCTGCCAGGAACCTAGGCGTCATCTTTGACACCCAGCTCTCCATGGAGCTACAGGTTAACAGAACGGTGGCGACCTGTTGGGGTGTCATCAAGACCCTGAAAAGGATCGTGCACTATCTGTCCCCACAGGCACGGAAACAGGTGGTGATTGCCCTTGTTGGCTCAAGGCTTGATTACTGCAACTCAGTATACGCCGGGGCCAACAAGGGCCTGCTTCAGCGTTTGCAGGTCATACAGAACGCTGCAGCGCGGTTTGCTCTCGCTTTGCCCTGGTTGGCATCTATGACCTTAGCGAGGAAGAACCTCCATTGGCTCCCCATTCCTTCAAGGATCACTTTTAAACTCCTTTGCCTTACATATAAGGCTTTAACTGCAGGCTCGGCTGATGCCCTTGGTTCATTACTCACCAGATATGTTCCGAGCAGATGTTTACGATCCAGCGAGCTCAATCAACTGGTAATTCCCAGAGCCAAGAAGGCTAGATGAGGGAGCAAAGCTTTCTCCATATTGGCACCTCTGATGTGGAATTCACTCCCCCTTGAAATCAAACTACTTCCTTCCCTCGACCTCTTTAGGAAGTCATTGAAAACTTGGCTCTTTATTAAGGCATACCAGTAGGCTCTGTTTCAGTCTGCTAACAGCTTTTTATTTGGTTTAGGCGCCTTGACGCCCATTGGGCATAGTTGCGCATTATAAATAATATTTCATTCATTCATTCATATTTTTACATAAAGGAACCGTATTTTTACAGAACCTAAGCCTGGTGTCCATTGGTGGGGGGAATCAGTGTGTTTTACTGTGAAAGGTTACAAATGCTTAACTAACCTGTCCCTCCAGAGTTTAGCTTTGACTGCTCGCGCAACGCAACCTGAAGGGTGAGCAGGGGTTATTCTAGGGGGATAATTCACACCCTGATTAGAGGAGAGGGTCCCTGTTTGACTCAAGTGTATACCTGTGCCAACCAGAGACCCCCAATTCTAACACCAGCTTTCTAAAAGTGGCCTTTTCAGAATTGTAATTTAAAATCCAACTTCACCATCAACTAGGATTTTAAATTAGGATTCCAGAGACGCCAAACTTGAATCAGTTATATTTTCACATTTGTAAATTACAGTTCTAAAGTGTAGCAAGGTAATGCCATTGTTATCCTGTGGGTGGCATAAGCCTTGCTGCAGAGAAAAAACTAATTTAAGAATTGCTCACTACCAAGTCAGGTAAAGGTTAAAAGTACATTTCCTGCCATTTAAATACATTGCACCCTGGCACCCTGTGCTCTGGGTTGTCCAGGGCCTACCTTAAGGGTGACTTATGCAAAAGAAACAATTTTTGGACGGAATGCTTGACAATGCAAACATTCACCCCCAGTCACAAGGATCTGCTTTCAATCCATCATTCTTTTGCTCACCACACCACCCCAGTTTGGACCCAGCCTTATGCCAATCAGTCTTGACCCTGTTCCTTGTGGGAACAGTCCAGTCCAAACTGCCAAGCCAGGTCCTCCCTAGACTGGAAATCAGCATCCTGGGACCAGTTTCAGGGCATCACCATTCATCAGCCAGGCTTGCTTGAATCCAGTGGTGTAGTGAGCCCACACGTAGGTCCCATGCTTTCCATGCCACTGGAATCTGAAAGAAACAGGTTAGTGTTAGATGCCTTACCTTAAAATATTCCCAGGCGTCAGACTGGATCCTGAAAGTTTTGCGTAGCAGTACCCCTGCGTGTCGGTAGGCGTCGTCTGCGGCTCCGCGTCGGTCGACGGCGTCTTAATCGCAGGGGTGACGTTGTCAGAGTACTTAGACGCCGCCCTCGCGCGCTGACGTCAGTTCTTCTTCTTTTTTCTGTGCTAGCAAGCGCAGATCCGGGAAGAGCAGTACTCCTTAGTCACTTTTTGACCAACTTTTTTCAATCTATTTTGGATCTTATCGAGTCGTTTATCGACTCCGGTGCCGGTAGGGCTGCCTGGGTTCAAGCCCTGTGACAACTGTAGCCGACTGATGTCGGTTACCGACCCCGACCGTCAGTGCCTTTATTGCCTCGGGCCGACCATGATGACAAATCGTGCCCCGACTGCCGGGCCTTGACGTCGAAAGCTAGGCGGGATCGGTCCCGTAAGCGACTCGAGATCCGGTAGTCGGCCCTGCGCCGCTCGAGGTCCCGGTCCAGGAGGATGTCGAGGGACCAGTTGCGGGCCGTAGTCATCACAGCTCAGCGAGTCAACACCACTCGTCTGGTTCAAAGTCCTGAGGTAAGTCGAGGCACAAGAAGTCGAAGAAGCAACATCGCTCTTCTGAGCTCCATACCCGTGGGTCCCTGGGCTGCACGCGACGCCGGAGGAGATCAGCGCCTTCCTCACGGCCATGAGGTCGCTCTTCCCTCTGCCGTATCCCGCAGCGGCGCCTTCGGGCCCCGCGGATCCGTCTGGGAGCCTAAGTGGGCCGGCGGCTCCAGCCCAGGCGCCTTCGACGACTCCGGTCCCGACACCACAGGGCCCCTCAGGATCCAGGCCTGGATCCGTGACGACGACGGTCGACCTCACAACCCCTCCGCCGTCACCAAGGGTGTCGCCCCCGACGCCGTCTTCGGACTACCACGTCCCAGCCCCGGTCCGGATCCGGCGTCTGCTTCGACGCCAAGAGATGAGCAATTCATCTACGATCCGGCTCCATCATTTTACCCTGACTATCAGGAGATTGATGTCGGGGGGGGGGGGACTGGGAGGGGTCTGAGGACCCTCTGGCACAGGAGTGCCAGTCGGATCAGGACTAGGCAGTTGAGCTAGGGGAGGCCAGTGGACTGGACACTTCGCCCGACACTGGATTTGTCTCCCCTCTTACCGTGGCTACGGAGGAGGGGGCAGCTTAACAGCGTGGTGTTGACGAGGGTGGCCAAGGCCTTGGCTCTTGAGCTTCTCGCCGCGGCCGTGAGGACTAACCTCCTCACTGAGGTGCTCAAACCACAAGCAAGCTCACTGGAGCCTCTCCTGCCGTTTAATGAAGCCCTCTCGGACGTTCTGCTGGGCACCTGGTCCCAGCCCGCTACAGGCCTTCCTGTAGATCGGAACGTTGCCCGACGCCGCCGCCCGGCTCCTGGCGACCTTTGCTTCCTGTCCAGCCACCCCCACCCCTGAGAGTCTGGTTATCCAGGTCTCTAATTTCCAGACCACATTCCTGACTGCCCCGCCAGATCGGGTATCCAAAAAGTATGGCCAGTTTGGTAAGAAGCTGTTCTCCTCACTCAGTTTGGGGCTGCGGTCTGTCAACACCGCTAGCCTTTTGGGCCGTTACACTCACTCTCTGTGGGATACGGTTGCAGACGTGCTGCCACAGTGCCCGGCGGAGGCCCGGGCAAAGCTCGCTCAAGCCCCTGCGGAAGGGCGGGATGCAGCGCGTTACTCCATACGATGTGGATTGGATACAACGGACTCGCAAGGTAGAGCGATTTCCCCGACGGTGGCGGTCGGTCGCCACGCCTGGCTCAGGTCCGCCAACTTTTCGGCTGATATCCAGGCCACGCTCTTGGACATTACGTTCGACAAGGCAGACAGTGCGCTTGAGCGTTTCAAGGACTCCAGGGCTAAAGCCAAGTCCTTGGGCTTGTCGGGCCAGCGCCAGCAAACTTCTGCCTTTCGTGGTTGTGAGAAGTTGGCCTGATATATGATGCTCACTAGTTCTAGTGATCACCTTGTATCAGTCCAAACAGCCCTTATGGTGATTGATTGTAAGTAAGTCAGTCAACCTCATAGACCAGCTATCCTAATGGTAGCATGGACAAAGCAGTCTAAGGCTAAACTCTTTTGGCATGTGAAGCCAGCTGTTTTACCACAAATAACCCCTTGAATACCAGATGAAAGGACACCACACAGGTTGTTATGAAAACAAACAATATATTTATTACTAACAAACACCTCTGAACTCTTTATGAGATCAGAGGGCTAAGCACATAACAATACTCTTAGGAAAAATACAGTAAGTCGCACAAATTACAATGGTGCCCTAGGGGCACGACAAACCATATATTAAGTAATTGGTATAAGTAGAACGATAGAAGAAATGAAGATGCCCAGAGGCTGTAGAATCGCTGGGGCTACACTACCCTAACCTTAGGTAAGGAGCAGGAGGCCCGCGGGACGCGTGTGCAGTGTTAGAACACACAGGCGGGTTTCAATGCAAAGCCAATGGGCCTGAACAAATTACGAAAAAGATAAGTAAAGACAGTTCCGACTGGTTGAGACTAAAACTACAGGGTACCTGGACACTAGGAGAGTCAATCTACTTTTGAGCACCGAAATGCTCTCGTTACCTCACCCACGGGCTGCGGGTGCATAGGTGTGAAAGTGTTGGGTTTCCGCCTCGAAGTCTATGGAGCCTTGGAGAAAGATGCTGCAGGCGACCAGGAGGTAGATGTCCGGAGTGATCCAAGGGTGGATCGAGGAAGATGGAGACCTGAAAGCAGAGGGGACAATGTTCACAGTCACTAGCCAGTGACTGGAGTGGAACCAGGAAGGAACCAGATGCTGTTGTCGCGATCAGGTGAAGAGTGGACGCTTGACTCTGCAGCCACGTGGACCAGGAGGTGTCTTCGATGACCAGAATGGAGGCTCGAGCTGTCCCACGCAGGCTCTCGCTGTCGGCGGTGTCTGTTCAACAGGCCTTGGCAAAGGCAACCCATGCGGTGAGTGAAGATGGCGTCTCAGTAGACAACTTATCCACGTCTTCCCTTACTTAGAAGATTGTCTCATAAAAGCCAAGTCCTTCAATCGGTGTGTCCAACACACATCTCCAACAATTAAAGCACTGCACAACTTGGGGTTTACAATCAATTACACCAAGTCACATTTCCAGCCCTCTCATGTACACCAATACCTAGGGGCTACCATAAACACCAATGCAGCTCTAACTTATCCCAGTCCAGCCAGGATACAGAGCATTCAAGCCTTAGTTACAAGGTTTCAAAACCAACACTCTCTTCCAGCCAGAGTGTTCATGCAACTAATAGGCATGAGGCATCTTGCATTTTTATTGTACCATATGCAAGACTGCAAATGCGCCCATTGCAGGAATGTATAACACATCAGTGGAATCAGGCACAAGGACCACTAACAGACCTGGTGTTGGTGGACAGCCGCACACATCGCTCTCTGCAGTGGTGGAACACCAAAAACGTGTCCAAAGGGCGGCCGTTCCTAGAGCCATTTCCACAGATAGTACTGACAACAGACGCATCCCTGATAGGATGGGGAGCACATCTCCTCCACCACACAACTCAGGGAAGATGGACCTCTCAACAAAAGGTGCTTCACATCAATCACCTAGAGTTGCTGGCAATTTTCCTAGCACTGAAGTCCTTACAAATACACATACAGAACAAAGCTGTCTTAATTCGGACGGACAACATGACAGCCAGATACTACATACAACAAGCATTTGCAATGCAATAGGTCTCGCATTTCTTAAAGTTAGAGCTGTTGGCATTAAAAATGACAATGTTTTTTGCTCTTTTTTTGTTGCAGTGGAGTAATTATATTTGCCTAGTACTATTGCCATTGGTATGAAAAAGCAAAAGTAAAAAAATATATATATAATTTGCTATGCCAACAGCTCTAACTTTAATGAATGAGTTTGTTTGAGTATTTACACAAACAACAATTTAAATAGCCTTAAGTGATTTTTAAAAATGTGTTAGCGGGGGAGGAGCCAAGATGGCGACCTGAGCGGACGCGCAGCTTTTGGCTCCGCCGGCCCCGGACTCCCGCACCACGATCCTGCTTGCATTGCTCTCCAGTTTTCCTCCTAAAAGGTGCGGGCAACGGAGCTGACACTGCCGGTGTTCCGCCGGCCCCTCCACCCGCCCGGGTTTCGAAGCTGTGGACGGTCGCGCCTGGCCCGGGACTCGGCTTGCTTCGTGACGCTCTGTGGACCTCACGTCCCCTTCTGCGGTGGCCCGGCTGTGGGGGTGGTGAGGCTGGACGGTGCTTCTGTGTGGGGTTTCGGCCTGGGCGCTGCCGGCCAACGGCATCCACTGTGCACGCCTCGGACTGCAGCAGTGACGGAGGACGGAGGCGCCGGACCAGCGGGTCCTTTGTTACTGGCCGCCATGTTCCTGCTCCGTCCCGCACGTCCTTCTGGCCGCGGACGATGTGCCCTACCCGGCTCTGAGTGTCTCGCAACGAAACCATCGGCCATCCGACGTTGTATCACATCGGGCTGAAGAACGCTAGCTTGGGGACTGCTGCTGTCAGCCTGATTGCGCCCCGCCGCTTCCCTCGATCTCCCCCCGCACTATCTCGTGAGGAAGGGGACAAGATGGCGAAGCTGGTGCTTTGATACTGGAAGGAAACCAACGTCTCCCCCTTGGGAAGCAGCTAGCTCCCCGGCGTGAAAGGGGTCGGAACATAATCTTTCTACAGGATTGCTACCATGGGGGCTTCACAGCCTGAATTCACCCTCGCGGACGTGATGGCAGCCCTGGGTGAGTTAAGATCAGTGATGAGAAGTGGCTGTAGTGCGCTGGGGACGCGACTCGCTGCCTGTGCTCAATCTCCTGGCCAGGAACGAGGGGACAGTCTCCTACAACATTCCGGACAGGGATTCTTGCAGCCCAACATAGCAACATTGTCTCAGCGAGACACAATGGAGGATACAGTGACTACTGCTGTGGCAGATAGTGGAGTGTTGCCATCTAATGGTAAAGTCACTGATACAGTGTTTCCCCCTTGCTCCATGTTTCCCTGTGTGCAACTCTTCGAGATGACGGTGACTTGGCTGCCAGTGTCCTGCCCTCCTGCTTCAGCACCAGTATACTTGTTTCGGACTTTGGCCGCATTGCTTCGTGATTCTACCGGCTGGACTATGCCAGACATGACTAGGACCGGGGGGGATTCCATTTCTGGGACCGGACGCCATTCTTTCCTTGTGTACGCACCGCCCCCCTCCTCTGAGCGGCCATTTTCTCTTGTTCTCCCGAGTCCCAGATCTGGCCAGGGCTAGGAAATCTCCTTTGTTTGATGCCCGGGCGGGTGGGTGGAGGTGGGGTGGACCTCGAATTTGGCCTGTTTTTCCACGGACTGTACATTGACTTCCCCCAACTGCTTGCTAATTGTTGCTCCCCTTGATGTTGCTACTGTGGCGGGGAAGGCTTATTGGGCCGGTGGAGTTCGTAAGTGTGCTTTAACTCTGCCGCTTGCAACAGTGTTGCAGCCTCAGGACCGGGACTCGCAACAGCTGGCCCCCCCGGCGGATTCCTCATTGTTGCCTTTATCCAGCGCTCCGGAGACTCCACATTTCCCCGATGGACTGCGGAACTTCATTGATACGGACGATGGACATATTGGTGACGTTCTATTGATGCTATGTGTGACTGTTTTATTCTCCTTTGCAATGCTGCCATGTTGGTTCTTTGTTTTGATGGGGGCGGGCCTTCTTCATGGGCTCCATTTTGAGATCTGTCCGAGGTCGGGTCAGGGCTAGGTTTCTTCTTGTGCTGCCGGTTGCTTAGCTGATTGGACCGGGATTGGAGGTGGCACGCATTGGTCTCAGTCGCACACGTTATAATGTCCTTCCCTGCCTGCTTCCGTGTTATTGTTTACTTCCTAATAATCGCATATTGCGTGGGATTGTGGATTTGGCGGGGGGGCTGGGAATGTTTGAAATGGCTCCTCCTCCCGCTTCCCTTGTAGTTTTTGAGAGTCGCAGATTGGAACGGTCTAGTCTCACTCTCTATAATTCAAAGTGATTTTTATTCTTTTTTCCCTTTTTTCTCCTTTCTTCTCTTCTCTTCCTTGAACTGCATTTCGGGTTCTTTATGGGGCGACAGGCACATTGTCGGGGGGGGTAGGCCGTAGCCTCCGCTTGGTGTAGGGTGGGGGGGTATATTTTAATTTCTTTAATTTCTATGGGCCTTTTTCCTATTTTTCTGCGCTTTCTCACACTGTTTTCTTTCTGGGTCTGTGATAGGGGATGGTTGGGAGTGGGCGGCGCTGGGAGTGGCACGAGCGTGGTTCCTGTTGCCTGCTTTGTTCTTCTATTGTATTGCCACTCTGAAGGGGTGCTCCATGTAATTGATGCCATTATTCCAGTTGCCTACTCATATGGACTTAATGTACGGACTCGGATCTCCTTTGTACCTATCCTTCATTGTTTTCTAGACTTAAAATTAAAAATTAACCTCCATTGCTCCTTAGGCGTGATAGCCAATACTCTCCAGTGTAACTGATGACTAATTGCTTATCGAGATTGTCAACTATTGCGTCTTTGTATTGCCTGCACCTGTGCTCAACCAGTCTTCGTGGCCAGCCTCAGGGTTGTGGGCCCGTATTTGTACTTTTGTGGATGCACCAATAAAGGTTTTCAAAAATTTAAAAAAAAAAAAAAAAAAAAAATGTGTTAGCGCTACTTGCCCCCAATGTAAGGTATAGGAGCACTTTGCATCATATGTACACATTGACAATAAATTACAAGTATGTAAATGAAATACAGGATGTTATGACAAGGGTTTCAAGATGTAGGAGTCAGCCTTTGCTGGTAGGGATTATATGTAACCAGATAATGGCTGGGAGAAACACTAAGTCATGATTTTAAATGTAACGCAGTGCTTAGTGTTGTCTGTGCTAATAAAAGTTAATTTGTCGAAAAACAGTGACCCACTTACCGATCTACATAAAATGAAGCTCATCTGCATGTTATGGGATGTCCTTTGTGAGAGTCATTTACTGTAACACGAATAAAACAAGCATTTGCAATGCAATAAGTCTCATATTAGGATAGTTTGAGCTATTGGTATTGTAAATGAATTTTTTTTTATTTATGTGTTGGTTTTGAAAATAGCGAAATTAATAGCTTAGTCATTTACAATGCCAATACTTTTAACTTTCGCAAATGTGACACCTATAGCCTTTGTAATGCAATATGTGTTGTATTTACGTGACTTAGATGTATTGATATTACAAATAACAATTGCTTTTAATTTTTTTTAATGATTAATACTTAAATAAAAGTTATTGTAATTTATAATGGCAATAGCTTAAAGTTTTGTAAATAACTTTTGTGAAGATTATGTTCAGTGTATTTTATTGTGACGAAAAACCAAGAACAGAAGTGAAATATTAACATATTTTTGTGACATTTCTAATAAAGCTTGAAACATTGAGAGAACATATTTGAAGTAGTTGTTGTTGAATGGTTGCACAGATTGATGCTGTGGTGGCGCTGAATGATGTTGTGGTTGCGACGAGTGATGCTGTGGCGTTCAGTGATGCTGTGGTAGCGCATAGTGATGTTGTGGTGCCCCTGAGTGATGATGTGGTGGTGCTGAGTGATGCTGTGGTGATGCGATAAAGTGTAATTATGTGGCATGTAACTCTGTGGCACTGAATGGTATTTGGAGTGTATGTTGCATTGAGTGCAGTGTAATTATGTAGCATATAATTATGTGGCACTGAGTAGAATTGTGTGGAGTGTATGTTGCATTGAGTTCAGTGTCATTATGTGGCGGGTAATTATGTGGCACTGAGTGGTATTTGGAGTGTATGTTACGTTGAGCGCAGTGTAATTATGTAGCATATAATTATGTGGAATTGTGTGGAGTGTATCTTTCATTGAGGGCAGTGTAATTATGTGACATGTAATTATGTGGCACTGAGTGGTATTTGGAGTGTATGTTGCGTTGAGCGCAGTGTATATATGTAGCATATACTTATGTGGCACTGAGTGGTATTTGGAGTGTATGTGGCATTGAGTTCAGTGTCATTATGTGGCACTGAGTGGTATTTGGAGTGTATGTTACGTTGAGCGCAGTGTAATTATGTAGCATATAATTATGTGGAATTGTGTGGAGTGTATGTTTCATTGAGGGCAGTGTAGTTATGTGACATGTAATTATGTGGCACTTTGTGGTATTTGGAGTGTATGTTATATTGAGTGCAGTGGTATTATGTGGCGTTTAACTATGTGGCAATGAGTGGTATTTGGAGTGTATGTTATATTGAGTGCAGTGGTATTATGTGGCGTTTAACTATGTGGCAATGAGTGGTATTTGGAGTGAATGTTGCATGGAGTGCAGTGTAATTATGCGGCGTGTAATTGTGGCACTGAGTGGTATTGTGTGGAGTGTGTGTTGCATTCAGTAGAGTAATTATGTGGTGTATAATTATGTGGCACTGAGTGGTATTTGGAGTGTATGTTGCATTGAGTGCATTGTAATTATGTAGCATATTATGTGGCACTGAGTGGAATTGTGTGGAGTGTATGTTGCATTGAGTGCAGCGTAATAATGTGGCGTGTAACTATGTGGCACCGAGTGGTATTTGGAGTGTATGTTGCATTGAGTGCAATGTAATTATGTGGCGTGTAACTGTGGCACTGAGTGGTATTTGGAGTGAATGTTGCATGGAGTGCAGTGTAATTATGCGGCGTGTAATTGTGGCACTGAGTGGTATTGTGTGGAGTGTGTGTTGCATTCAGTAGAGTGTAATTATGTGGTGTATAATTATGTGGCACTGAGTGGTATTTGGAGTGTATATTGCGTTGAGCGCAGTATAATTATGTAGCATATAATTATGTGGCACTGAGTGGTATTGTGTGGAGTGTATGTTGTATTCCGTAGAGTAATTGTGTGGCATATAATTATGTGGCACTGAGTGGTATTGTTTGGAGTGTATGTTGCATTGTCAACCATTGCTAAATACATCATTGATACCTTGAATGTATGTGTAGCAGGGATACTAGAGAAATGTGAGTGCCTGAACTCCTTCCTGGCGTCCAGGGAACAACCCTCGGGTTCAAGAGAAGCTACTCTCCCTCCATAGCATAGAACTCCAAAAGTTTCCATACCTAGGCAAAAAAGTGAGACTTTGTTACCATCTTCCCCCATGATTCTGACCATCTTCCCCCATGATTCTGACCGCACTATCGCCTCCTACTGATTTAAAAAAAACCCGAATTGGTAGTGGTGACAGGGTTTCTCAGCAAGGCACAGGAAATAACAGTTTTGCTACCGCACAGATTGGGCACAAGAATTGTAGGGAGCTTCAGATAGGTAGAGATCCCTTACCTCTACCTACAATTAATCTCCCTACTGAGGCTACCGCTTTGGTGGCAATAACAGTGAATGTTCCACCTCTGTTAATGGGAGAGGTAGAATCCACAGAAACTCTGCTAAAAACTACGAAGAATTGGTGTGATGCAAATTGCTCTGGTGACAAGGAGATTTCCTCTAGTATAATCATGGCCAGACGGGTGGGTTGACTAGGGTATACACAAAAATCCCTGAAAGGGAATTGCCTTGTTGTAAATTTTAATAATTCCAACGAGGCGGTACGCCTTTTCTGGGATGCCTCAAAGAAAAGTAATGAGGAAGGAGTTCTCAGAGCTATCCAGCTTGGCTTTTTTTTATCCCCCTATGAGACCTCGTAATATAGATGAGACTACTCTCTGTCCAGACTGGTAGAGGGTTATTGTGTACCACCCGAAGCCTTCCCGGCTTACCTGATAGAGACCATCAATATAGTTGGGTTACCTTGAAGGCGGGGTCATCACTGAAGGTTCATAACACACAAAGAATTGCAAACGGTTGGTTTGCCCGTAAATGTAGTTCCTAAAACGTACACGGTCAATGGAGATAAGGGAGATAATGTTAGGTTACTGAGCTGGAATATCGCAGGCCTTCGTACTAAAAGGGACGATAATGTCTGGATAAACTTTATGAAAGAGCACAACATTATCGCCCTGCAGGAGACCTGGGATAGGGAATGTAATTTTTGGGTCGATGGTTTTACCTCGTATTTTGTTCCAGCCAGGAGATCGATGGTAGGCAGAGATAGAGGAGGTCTTATGTTTCTTCTCGCAGTGAAAATCTCCGTTTCAGTCAAAGTGTTAGACTCTCCCTCCCCTAACTATTTAATATTGGAACTTTCTACGATGAATAATCCGAAAACATTGTTTATTAATTTTTATACCTCCATGGAAAGTGAGTCCCCTAATGAGCATCTCTATTCCCTGACAAATTTTTTAAACGTATATAAAGAAAGCCAAACCACTTTAGTTTTACATCCTGATGGGATTTTAATATACATTTATGTAAATTTAATTGCCATCTTGGTGAAAGTCATGGTCCCGCTCATTCATCTCCCCCACACTTTGAACATAGTCTCAAGGGGGAAGCTTTGGAGGTTCCCCTTTCAAATATTGATCTTTGCGAGCCTGGCTTTTTTGATAGGAGACCGAGTGGCAACATACAAAGCTAGGGAATGTGAGACCAATAATTGATTATGTATTTCTGTCTCCGGTACTCCTAGGCTTTGTAATCTTTTATAATGCTGTGTGTTCGATTTTCAGTGACCACAATCCAGTTGTATTAGAACTGGATAAGGGTTTTTCAATTTTACATACTACCGCTACTACAGTAACCAGCACTGCGGTAAAAAGTAAAGACCAAGGTAGGAGGCTAAAATGGACCAAAGTCAATCCTGAGCTCTTTTTTGAGAATTTAGGTAGGCAGGTTGGAGACGACCTAGACCTATGTGCTGATCCCTTTACCCATTACTTCTTATGAAGTTATCTGTAAACAAGTGGCCATAGACCTTACAATGACCGCCAGGCCTAAAGCAAATACAGAGAAAAGTTAGTTTGACCACAAATGTTCCAGAGCTCACCACCTAGTATTAAAGGCCCTAAAAAAGAAACCCAGGGATAGATTGCAAATAGTGCTGCTTAGAAAAGAATATAAATCCATAGTGCTGACCCATAAAAACGAAATTAAAAGGGAAGCCTGGGAAGCGCTGATGACAACAGAAACAATAAGGAATAGTGCAAAGTTTTGGTCCATTGTTTTCAGGGACGGAGAACTGTAAGTTAGAGGCTAACATTTCGAAGAAGGATTGGCTAAGTCACTTTGAAAAAATCTATGGTAGCCATGAGGAGTATGAACCCTTTCAGGCTCCCTCTAGTGAACCTTTATTATTGCCATTAACATTTACTGAGGAAGAGGTAGACAAGGCAATAGTAGGCACGGCCGGAAATAAGGCTCCTGGCCCTGACAGAGTCACCTCCGATCTATACAAGTCTAAACCAAAATTCTGAGCTAAAGTTTTGACAAATGTCTTTAACTCTTCAGTGGAAACGGGGTTCCCAGCCTCCTGGTCCCGCTCTATTATAATACCAGTGTTTAAAAAGGGCCAACAAGGGGACCCCAGGTGTTATAGGCCCATATCGCTACTAGATTCCTCTGTGAAAATCCTAGGCAAAGTTATTCTAGCCAAAATCTCGGAGCGGGTCACTGATAAAGAAATTCTGTCTAATGCCCAATATGGGTTTAGATCTGGTAGAGGTAGAGAGGATAAGCGTCTTAATTTACACCTAATAATAAATAAGTATACTGTTGCAGCTAAAGGATCAATTCACCTGGGTTTCATGGATTTGTCCACAGCCTTTTGCCTGGTTAATAGGTCAAGGCTGTGGACTATTCTACTGGACCTAAGCATTGATCCTTCTTTGGTGTACTTTTTGGCCGATCTACATAGGGATCTGTATGCATCTATACGGATGACACAGGAGGGTGATTGCACTACAGGGTTTAAACCTGGCAGAGGGGTGCGCCAAGGGTGTTTTTTGGCCCTCCTGCTTTTCACCCTATACATAAACTCCCTGGACAAAATATTGGCAAAGGCTACCCTGGATATTCCGCGTATAGGAGAAACTGTTATTCCTGTACTCCTTTACGCGGATGATGCCGTTTTACTGGCTCGTACCCCGTGGCTCGTTGGGGCTTCAAATTAAATTATTTTGGGGAATTTATGAAGTCATTAGACTTAGTGGTAAACAATGATAAATCCCACGTCATGTCCCAGGGTTCACATAAGTATAACAATAGATCCCTGTATTGCAATGGGTTCGTGATCTCCAGGGTGAAGGCCTTCACATACCTGGGGGTCATGTTTGATGATAAAGGAACATGGGTACCCCAACTGGCGGCTAAAGCAAATGCTGTAAGAAGGTCCTCCGCAGTGATACTTGGCTTTGCAAAGAGGTTCGGTGGCAGACCTTGTGAGGCAATTGTATCTATTTATAAAGCGAAATGCATCGCAATTGCGAGATATGGTGCTTCAATATGGGGCTACAAACAAACTGATTGTATCCAGAAAGAGGAAAATAAATTTTTCCGTGCCCTACTAGCCCTTCCCCAGTAGACGGCTACATTTGCTGTCCATCTTGAGCTGGG
Organism: Lissotriton vulgaris; assembly: GCF_964263255.1. NCBI lineage: Eukaryota > Metazoa > Chordata > Amphibia > Caudata > Salamandridae > Lissotriton > Lissotriton vulgaris. Next base: position 902,343,683 of record NC_141693.1, on the reverse strand, counting down.
TATGGGCTATGTTTCAGATTTAACAAGTATGGCCCCCATCCTATTTTGGATCAAAACATGGCTGAACCCAAAGCTTACTTTAAATCTTAAGATCTTAAGGGACTGTGTGAACCTAGAGAAATCAAAGGAAATACAGTGGTTGTCCTTTATTAAAGTAATGTCTAGGAATCTGGGGCATCCAGAGATTTTTTCAAACCCAGAGGGACCGGTAAAAGCTGACATAAACTGGGTGACAGCCAATTTTCTCAGATATAGGGAACAAGAGCGTGAATCTTTACAGTTAAGAAAGCCTGTAAGAATCAAATCGCAAACCAATCCCCCTCCTATACTCCATTTAGAACATCAAAACTCCCTTTAATGAGCCACCACCCTTTCACCCTTTCAGTAAACCATATAGATCAACCATACCCCCGTGAAATTAACTTATCAGGCATCTTGCTTATGTTACCTACAGCCTAATCTACATAACATTGATTAAAGCTTGGAAGTTCATCACTATTAACGTTTGGATGAGATTTCATCCAGAAATTCTTTTGCTTTTATCTCTGATGTAAAAAACTTAGGTTGTCCTTCCCAAATAACTTTTAGTCGGGCGGGATTATTGAGGTATGCTTGGGCCTTTACATCTTGAAATGGCTTAATAAGCTGGCGTAACCTCCAATGTCTTTCCACTGTAGTGTGGCAGAAGTCCGGGCGGACAAAATATGTCACCTCATTCCTGACTCTTTGCCTCGGGTCGGGCCTTCTCAAAAACTAACTGACGTAACAATAGTTTCCAAAATAAACCAAAATGGCCCGAGGGTATCCCCCGGGTTTCTGTGGTTGTTTCAAGGTGAGAGGTACCCGATGGGCTCTCTGGAGCTCAGCCGCCCAGTTCCAACCAGTAATTTCAGGAAGGGAATCACGTAAAAGATCGATAACATACAGTCGGGCATCCCCCCCTTCTTCCCCTTCCGGAACGCCTAAAACTCGTAAGTTATTTCTTCGTTGCCGATTTTCAAATTCTTCCAGCTTCCACTTAATATCCGTCAATTGCTCTTCATGGGAATCAACCCGGCCCTGATGGGTGGCCAGCTCTGCTTCATTGGTCACAATGCGAGACTCCATTTATGTAATTCTTTCCCCAAAAGAGCTACATGTTTTGGCTAGCTTACACACTACCCCCTGCACCTTACGCATTGCGGCTTGGTTTTTGCGCGCATCATGCCGCGTTTCTTCTCTGTGTGTAGCAATAGCCTGAAGAATAGTACCTACTGCCGATGTTGGTAATATATGTGATTGAAATTCTGACCCCGTTTGATCATTCGAAAGAGTTTCAAGTGGAGTATTAAGTGGATTAATCGAATGATCCCATGCTAGATCTCTAGATCCCTGTCTTTTGGCTCTTTTTCTTAATACAGTTTTAGCCCTGGAGTTTGGGGCATCTGATTGATCGCTGGGACTTTCGTCGGTAGTAGCAGAAAGCTCATCCACATCATCCGACCATTCACCCCTCTCAAAGAAAGAAAAAAAGTCACTCGGATCTTTTTCAGCTTCAAGGTCTGCTAAGGCTAACAGATCTTCCTCTGCCACTGAGCCTGTGGGATGAGGCTCCCTGCTTGCTGCCCCTCCCTCTTGCAGCATGTCACCGGCTACCCCCTGCCTCTCAGGACAGGCTGCTATAGTATTATCATTGGTTTGTTCACCTTTAGTATCGGGGGTCATTATCAGCATATTAACTTTACTGTTATTCTTGAGTATTGGCAAGATATTTCCTCCTCTCACCTCTGGGGTCGTTAATGTAACACCATCGGCAACAGCGTCCTCCTGGTTGTGTGCTGGTGACTCAGGGTCTGGTTCTGTGAGTTCTATTCTGTATTCCCAGTGCTGGCTCACTCTGCTGCTGTTGACCCGGATCCGTTTTTTTCTGTAAGCCCTCCGAGGGAGCCAGCTCACTCTGCTGCTGGCGCCCCGGAACAGGAACCGACTTTCCTGCTCCTGCTCCACGGAAGAGGTCTGCAACGGAAGGGCCGGTACTGCAGTGCGCGCTGCCCTTTTTCTTCAGGCTTGGAGGGTCGGGTGGAAGAGCTTTTAGAGAGCCTGAGCTTACACCCGGGACATCGTCCTGCTTCGCCAACTTCGCCGCCCTGGTTTTGGCGGCCGCGGACATTGGTGGTGGAATCGCCGCCGCCGCAGGTTTCATTGCTGGTTTTTGAGCCGGGTTTATCTTTGGAGCCATAGTCGAGAGTTTCAGGCTACTGCAGGAGGTATCCGGATCGCGTAGCTGGTAAGGCTGAAGCTGAGTGCATGGATTCGTTTTTATTTGAGTTTTAGCGTGGAGTTCATCTGCCGAGGGGTAGGCTCTGGCTACAAGAGCACGAAGCACCATAAGTCCAATGTAGGTGCTGAAAGTGTATATGTGCTCATGCATTCTTGCATTCTTAGAAACTAGCGAAGTCCGTTTTCATCCCGCATTTCATAGTAATCAAAAAAAATGTGGAAATGCCTCGCAATGAGAGATTGGCTCGTGATCTTAGCCCGGTATCCTATCTTCACATCACTGGAGCCTCAGTCTGTGCTGCATTGCAGTCTAGAGCACGACCGCCATCTTGTCCCCCGATTTTAGTTCCGCATGATCATACAGTTAAGAAAGCCTATGGTAAGGGCTCATTACCTGCTAATCACATGTTTATCTTTGTAGCCTTACCTGAGAATTGTAACAAAACCATTTCATCGGTGGTTATTAACCAGATTCCGATTTTAATCAGATCCTCCTCATCTTAAGTGAAGCTATAGGGTGGTGTAGGCCAGAGGATGCTGCACTTTGTAAGTGTGATGGTCACTCAATTCAGGATACCATGCACTTTACTTTTTTTGTACCTTTTTATACTGGAATTAGGAAAAAGTATATATTACCATCGCTTAAAGATAAAGGGTTCATACAGGTTAAACCAGCATTATTTTATTTGCAATTACTGGAACATCCATTTTCTATTTTCTGTGTTGCAAATTTTTTTGTCGGGGCTGTTCGGAGCAGGAAAATAAGATTGGCTGTAACAAGTCCCATGCACTGTTGGAAGTATTAAATCATAAATGAAATTGTTAAATTGTTTTTAACTGATTTTGCGAGACTGTATGTAATATGTGGAGAAGTTTTATATAGTATACTTTTATGATTTTTAATAATCGAATAAAGTGGCTTTTAACTTGGCTTGGTATTTGGAGTGTATGTTGCATCGAGTACAGTGTAATTATGTGACGGGTAATTATGTGGCACTGACTGGTATTTGGAGTGTGTCGCATTGAGTGCAGTGTAATTATGTGGCGTGTATCAATGTGGCACAGTGATATTTGGAGTCTAGGTTGCATGAGTGTAGTGTAATTATGTGGCATTTAATTATGTGGCACTGAGTGGTATTTGGAGTGTATGTTGCATTGAGTGCAGTGTAATTATGTGGTGTGTAATTATGTGGCACTGAGTCGTATTTGGAGTGTATGTTGCATTGAGTGCAGTGTAATTATGTGGCATGTAATTATGTTGCACTGAGTGGTATTTGGTGTGTATGTCGCATTGAGTGCAGTGTAATTATTTGGTGTGTAATTATGTGGAACTGAGTGGTATTTGCGTTGAGCGGAGTGTAAATATGTAGCATATAATTATGTGGAACTGAGTGGTATTGTCTGGAGTGTACGTTGTATTCAGTAGAGTGTAATTATGTGGCGTGTAATTATGTGGCACTGAGTGGTATTGTTTGGAGTGTATGGTACCAAGACAGAGAAGAGGCAGGAGAGAGTGAGGCAGAAACTGAGGAAGAGTGGAGAGGCCAAGACAGTGAAGGGTCAGGAGAGAGTGAGGCAGAAACTGAGGAAGAGTGGAGAGGCCAAGACAGGGAAGGGACAGGAGAGAGTGAGATAGAAATAGAGGAAGAGTGGAGAGGCCAAGACAGTGAAGGGGCAGGAGAGAGTGAGACCGAAATAGAGGAAGAGTGGAGAGGCCAAGGCAGTGAAGGGTCAGGAGAGAGTGAGGGGGAAACTGAGGAAGAGTGGAGAGGCCAAGACAGTGAAGTGGCAGGAGAGAGTGAGGCGGAAACTGAGGAAGAGTGGAGAGGCCAAGACATTGAAAGGGCAGGAGAGAGTGAGACAGAAATAGAGGAAGACAAGAGAGGCCAAGACAGTGAAGAGGTAGGAGCGAGTGAGACCGAAACGAAAGGCACATGGCGAATTGCGAACAAATGTGAACATTAACAATACAAAAATACAACAAAGCAAGGCGAAGTTGTGGTGTGCATGGACCTAAGAACAAACTGCAGGAATAAGCTGCCTCAGCCATGTCTGGAGGATGTAAGAAGGGGTCGACAGAAGGCCATTCCTGACGAGGCAGCCATTGTTCCAGTGTCGTCCCCTTTACATGGTCAGTAGGAGCAAGTGGAAGGAGGGAGTGGGCGAGGGGTGTGAGATAGATCAAAGCCTTTACTGTGATCCGTGGCCACAGGCTGCCAGTGGGAGGGAGCGAGCATATGGTGAGTGGCGGGGGAGTCTGGTGCAAGGCGTGGGGGAGGGGGAGCAGGCATATGGGATGTGAGTGAGGCCAAGCGCGCGCCTGGGGAAGCCTTTACGCTCCAGTACACAACATGCATTGTAGGAAATCCGGCTTGTTCAAGAGAGTTCGGTCACATGTAATAGGTTTCGAGCAATAAATTGCTCGACCTAAAAAAAGTATGTTGACTGAGAATGGTTTTCATGACTCCACTTGTGACCATTCTCTTATAGCCACACCTTAACCACAAATTGATGATTTCCAGGAGTAAATAAAGTTTTCCAGCACTGAAGCAAAATATGTCTTACCAAGCTTCCTTATACTGTTCGCTCAACCCAGTGACTCTTTGCCTTGGTCGGCCACATCTACTACATAACCGCTGGAGGCAGCTCCTTTTCGTTCCTGGCTACACATAATTGGAAGACCATACTGCTGCAAACGGAGTTGCGTTAGTGGCGTGTGTACTGCAGAGGCGAAGGACAGATTAAGGGAGGGTGAGAGCTGCCCCAATATGGAAAAAAAAAAAAAAAACGCAAACACCATTAAGTGGACACTGCATCCAGTAAAAAAAAACACGGCACACAACACAAAGGGCATAGATAGGGGAGGGATGGGTGAGGGAGTGGAAACAATGGCCTGATGCAAGAAGTTGGACTGTAACTGAATCAAGCAGGAAAGAGGAGGTGGCAGCCACAGCCCAGGGAGTGAGCGTTGGCATGAAGTGCAGCTCTTCCCAAAACTTTAATAAAGCCATTAAAGTGAAAGCGTGGTTGGGGCGCTTTATAAAAGAAATACTTTATTAAAGTAAATACGGCGAGCCACATGTAAACAAAGGCACGCAGTCCCCATGAAACTGAAAGCGCAGCTTAAAAAACTGTTGACACCATAACTCAAACAAGGAGGAGGGAGGGGCAAGCAGCTATAGCTCAGGGAGTGCATTCACATGTCCTCACAGAGGCTGAATACCGTGCTGTACTAGTCACTGTGGCAGTCTCTGTAACTTCTGCAACGTCGTAGTAATATGCCCTTCTCAGGCCATGGGAGAGGTGCTGCTGGAACCGCACACGCCTATCGGTCTCGTGAATCCGATCCACTGTGATGAAAGAGCTGCGGCTGGCCGTGAGGCGGGGAAGGAGCATATTTAAAAAAACAAAGTGCAGCATCAATTTCGAGCGCACTGTGGCATAAACCAAGTAATTAAAAAGTATAGAGCAGGTCGGTTGGCAGTCAACCAGTGTACCGCATGCAGGAGCTGCGTTGTGCAAAAGTAAAGAAAGGCTCCTGGTTGCTTAAAGACAAAGCAACTGCACTACAGGACCAGAGGCAGGACGCAATGAGGTGCCATATCTAAGAAACGAGTTGGGCGAGCTGCGCGGCCCGTTCCGCGAGTGGCCCCACTGTGAGAGTGAAAGCACGCATAGTGCGCTGCAAATACAAAAAAAATTCAATTAAAAGCGGCCGGGAAATGCACTCGGCATTGCGGGGGCGGGGGGCGTACTCCTTTGAAGTGTGAAGCAGGGGGCAGGGGAGCGGATCCCTTTGAAGTCTGGAGCAAGGGGCTGATGCCAAGGCTCGAGCATATGGGGTGTAAAAAAAAAGGCTTCGGAGTGGCATTGCGCAGAGGGGTGCGGGGGAGAGCATTCCTTTGAGATCTGAAGCTCTCTGCATTGCTGTGGCGTGTCTGATGCAATGATGCGAGGTGGCTCGGGGAGCAAATGGCAAGCACGAGCACATGCACTCTGAGTAATCCGCCTGCCAAAGTCTCTTGGTCAGCTTTCCTGATCCACCTCTCTATGTCGAGCTGCAATGCTTGCGCATTGGCAGGTCTCGACCTAAAAACAAGGAGGCACACATTCCCTGCAGCTGTCCCACCTCGCACAAAAAATTTGGAGATGGGCCATTCCACAAAAGATATATCTGCTTGCAGAACATCTTCCAGGAGTTCACAATCAGATAGCCGATCTGTTAAGTCGACAGACACAACAGATTCACGAATGGGAACTACATCTGCAAGCTCTTCAACCATTCTTTCATAAGTGGGGTCATCCAGACATGGACCTGTTTGTCACACGAAAACACAAAATGCCCAACCTTCGCCGCCAGGTTTCCACACCCGTTGTCCAAGGGCAATGCGATATGGATGAACCGGTCAGGCAGATTTGCGTACGCTTTTCCGCCAATCCCACTAATACCACTAGTGGTACGCAAGCTCAGACAACAGTCTCTCAAACTGATCCTGGTAGCTCCCACATGGGCATGCCAAACGTGGTTTACCACACTGCTAGAACTTTCTCTAGTTCCACACCAAAAACTATCTGACACCATCCATGCTAACGCAGAACCATAGAGACATAAGGCATCCAGATCCAAGTCAACTGAATCTGGCGATCTGGCTCCTGATGTCTGAGTTTGGTTACCTTAACCTGCCACCAGACTGTATGAATATCATTAAAGATGCCAGATGACCTACTACTAGAGCTTGCTATGCTGCTAAATGGAAACAATTTGCCATTTACTGCACTAATAATCAAATTGATCCTTTGGACGCTTCCATCCAAAATACTATCTGTTACCTTCTCCATTTACAAAGATGTAATCTGGCATATTCATCTATACGATTACATCTTGCAGCCTTTGCGGCATACCTACAGAACAGGCAATATATGTCGTTGTTAAGAGTACCAGCAATAAAAGCTTTTATGGAGGGATTAAAAATAATTATTTCTCCTAGGTTACCACCCTCTCTAGTGTGGAACCTAAACATTGTTCTTACTAGACTCATGGGACCCCCTTTTGAACCTTTACACAACTGTGAACTGCAATTTCTCACATGGAAAACAGCTTTCCTCATTGCTATTACCTCTCTTAGAAGAGTTAGTGAGATTCAAGCTTTCACTATACAAGAACCATTCTTACAATATCACCGTAACAAAGTGGTTCTGAGGACTAATCCTAAATTCCTTCCTAAAGGAATTACTCCTTTTCATCTAAACCAATCTGTAGAGTTACCAGTGTTTTTTCAAAACCCAGACTCTGTAGCAGAGAGAGCTCTATACACACTAGATGTTAAAAGAGCTCTTCTCTATTATATTGATAAGATAAAATCCTTTCACAAAACAAAGCAACTATTTGTAGCTTTCTCTCCACCACATAAAGGCAGCCCCATTTCTAAATCCAGCATTGCAAGGTGGATTGTTAAATGTATACAATTATGCTATCACAAGGCAAAACGCACATTAACAGTTCCTCCTAGGGCGCACTCCACACGCAAACTAGGAGCCTCCATGGCTTTCTTAAGGAACATTCCCCTAGAACACACCTGCAAGGCAGCAACATGGTCTACAACACACACCTTCACTAAACACTATTGTGTTTGATGTGCAAGCCAAACAGCAAGCTGCAGTAGGCCAAGCTGTCCTCCAAAACTCTCTTTCAAACTACTGCAACGGATACAGGGGACCACCGCTAGGGGAGACACTGCTTCACAATCAAAGCAAAGTTTAGAATCTGCAGCTCATATGCCTCGAGCGGAAAATGCTACTTACCAGTATGCAAATGTTCTTGGCATGTAGAGCTGCAGATTTCTAAACACACTCCCGCCTCCCCAGGCCTGTATCTGTTCTAGTTTATCTTAATTGGATATACACGCATGGACATCTTTTCTTTCTACTAACTCCATTATTTCCCATCATGGTAAAAAAACAATGTAAGGATGAAGCCGATGCCCATGCGCACTATCGTCAAAGGAAAGAGTCACCTATCTCGTGACTACAAAGACTTCTTCCAAGATGACTACAACATTCAATCAACCGAGCCCAACACCAGGTGGCGATCTGATGCAAAGTGTAGAAATCTGCAGCTCTACATGCCAAGAACAGATGCATACTGGTAAGTAGCATTTTCCTTATATTAATAAAAACCAGTGAAATTCACTTAAAAAACAAAGGTTACAGGGATATTCTAGTTAAGAAATAACAATAAAAAATCTAGACATTCACTGAAAAGGGTTACAGGGACATTATAGTTAGTTTCAGATTTTACATACACAAAACTATAGAAATTGAGCAGTTATATCAAGTTACTTTAACTCATTCCCTAAGGTTAACTATAACTAGTGCCCCTCGCCATGCACTGCTAATTACCCCACGTATTACTTCACTCATGCAATCTTTTATGATATCATTGATAATATCACTGCAACATTTGCAGTGAAATTGTTGATGAGAAAACTGTGAATGGCTGGGTCGCTGTATGTTTGCATTCCAATGCAATTCTGTGTGCAGGTGATAGTTAACTTGTATTCATCATGCTCCACACAACATTTTGTTTCTGTAGAAAATGTTGCCAACAGGAGAAAGATTCTGTGTATTAGTAACTAACTTTTGTAAGCAGACTTGAGTTATTAAAGAGAATTACCAGCATGATAACTTATACTTAACATAGAAGAGTGTGCACACCAGGTACTAACCTATTGGGGCTCAATCGTGCTGTGCAAAGCATGTGAAAATGAAAGGCTGTAGGATTTCAGACTTTTTTATTTAACACAACGCTGAAATCGCTAATAAGTGATCTTTTCAAATATTTCACTAGTAATCCAGTATTGGGGTATCTTTATTGATTCACATGCTTGAATCATTCCCCGTTAGTGAAGTGGGAGTCCCACAGTAATGTAAACAAAGCAGTAATTAAAGATTTTCCATAGGCTATCATGGTGGCAACCATGCATTTAATAGCCTATCTACCTCCTTTTCTAAAAAAGGAGCAAACTTTAAATACAACCAATCAGTAACCAGCACAGTCTAGAACTTTCCCAAGAGTCAGAATCCCTCACATTTTCACTGCATGTCGTGTCTGAAGAAGAACTGAGCAGAGCTCAGGGAAACTCCCTTCAAACATTTTCACAGATACGTCTCATTTTCTTCTGGCTTGTCTGACAGGAAAGAACTATTTCACCCTTGTAAATCCTGTGGGGAGAAGAGTGTTCATATTGATGATGCCCACAAAGATTGCATCCATTGGCCCTATTCTCATGAAGCAAAACAGTGCAAGATATGCCACACTTTTTCATCTAAGACTCTCAAAGATAGAGAGGGCAGACTTTTGTTGTGGTTGAAGAAGACACAGGGAACATCTGATGAGGAGAGCAACACTTCCTCTAAATCCCATAAAAGGCCCAGGTCGCCTGAGGGTCTGTCTGAGGAAATCAAGAAACATCCTAAAAACCTCTCATCACACCAAAGAAGCTTGTAAGAAGGAGAAAGAGTCCAACGTCTCCTCAGCTAGTCTTGCCATCTCATTCTGGGACTTGTAAAGCTAAACTATACTCTGCCACCTCTTCAGGGCCTTCCAGGCCTAAATCCAGCCACAGATCCTTCTCTGCTCAGTATCACCTTCGACGGCTGCTACTTCAACGACGATGACTACTCTCTTGTCATCGATACCGTCGGTGGCGCCTACAACATTGTTGGCGGCCATCCACGCCCCGGTATCGTCGACGGTATCAATCCCGTCAATGAAGATCTCGGTGACGAGGGTGCCACCGTCGACGCCTGCAGCGACGACAACACCTTCACTGTTGATGAGCTCTCCACCGTCTATGAGCTCTCCGACATCTGTATCAATGTAGACGACTGTTTTACCGTAGACGAAAAAATCGGGTTTCATAGTCTGATGGACAGGGCTAATTCCAGATTTCATCTGTTCAGAATAGTCAAGCAATCAGATTGCTTTCTTTATGACTATAAAGAGCAATCAAGAAAATCTGTAAGATCTATACCCATTGTAGACCATATCTGGCAGGAAGGCCTTACCGTAATGCAATAACCGGCCACTTTAATGCCTGTACTGCCAAGATTAGACAAAAAGTACATGGCGCCGGAAGATCCCCTGCATGTCTTATGGGTCGTCCTAAGCTAGATTCGGTGATTTGCCATGAGGCACAGCGAAGATCAAAAAATCCTTCCACTCCCATCACGTCTCCACCGGACAAGGAAGAACACCGCCTGGATACAATTGGGAAGAGATTTTTATTCATGTCAGCTATCTGTAAGAGCTGCTAATGCACTAGCCATTCTTGGCCGCTATGATCGGCAAATGTGGTCCAATATCGGGGCCCTTCTGGAGGTTATACCTGAGGAAAATAAACAAGAATTTCAGAAAGTCCTGGCTGAGGGAGAGCGCACAGCAGACAAAATTATAGACTGTGCCATGGATATAGCCACAACAGGTTTTCAACAACTAGCTGGTGCTGCTGGTTTAAGACACCAGGGATGGCTTAGAGCAACGTAATTTCGTCCAGAAGTACAATTAAAGAAACTGGATGTGGCGTCCGATGGCGACAGTTTATTTGGAAAACCTAGACTAAGCTTTACTACCGATCAAAACTGATAGACACAGCCAAAGCATTGTGGACCTTTCAGTATCGTAAAGTGCCCTTTCGGGGAGCATGAGGACATGGATCTTCAGGCTATAGAGGTGCTTTCCACCGCACCCAACACTATCAGTCCTTTCAACTGCAATATTGTCATTTACCAGCAACAACCCTGTTGACCGGTAACAATAGCTGGTTTCTCCAGGCAAGGCTCTTGCAGGAAACCACCATAGCAAGAGCACAACTCAGGTCGCAAGCAGTGACCACATCAAGGTACCAGCTACTACTTTTCCCCCTCCAGCTGGTGCAAACATTTCCAGTCATATCCATTGGTGGTGTGATATTTCATCAGATAGATGGGTCTTGGACTTGATATCCTATGGCCACACTCTAGAATGTTTCTGGCGCCCACCAAACACTCCAGCCAGGGGATCGCACCCCCCTCGTCTTCACTTACTCAAACAGGAGGCGAAGATTATGCTACTGAAAGGGGCAATAGAGGGTTCCAGTAGCACAAAGAGGAAAAGGCTTTTACTCCCGTTTTTTCCTGATAAGCAAGAAATTGGGAGAATTGAAAAATATTTTGGACCTCAGACGACTAAACACATTCCTCAAAAATCACACCTTAAGGATGGTTACACTCTGAGACATCCTTCAGCGCCTCAACAGCGAGGACTACATGACAGTGCTGGATTTGGAGGATGCTTATTTCATGTTCCTATACACCCCAAACACAGAAAGGTCCTCGGATTTACAGCGGTTGGAACCCATTATCAGTTCAGAGTCATACCTTTCTCCCTCAAATCTGCTCTGTGGATATTCACTAAGTTTCTGGCACAATTAGCGGCGCCCTTGCGGAACCTGTTTTACCAAGTATTTCCATATTTGGACGATTGGCTCCTGAAAGCTCCATCGGCTCGTCTAGCTGCTACAGCTATAAAAAAATGCAATATCTGTTCCACAAATTAGGCCTTACCATAAACCAATGTAAATTATCATTTGTTCCAATTCAGACAATGACGTTCCTAGGGGCCAACCTGGACACCATTCAGAACAAAGCTTTCCTCTCGCAGGAAAGATAGGAGCGGCTGCAAACCTTGGCTCTCAGACTATCAAAAAAAAGGTGCACTTCAGTGAGGACATCCAAGTCTCTACTAGGCATGCTCTCCTCTGCAATCGACCTTGTGCCGCTAGCTCGTCTTCACATGAGACCGTTGCAAGAGCAACTTCAATTTCAATGGATTTAAACTATGGTATCCTTCAATGTGATAACTATCAGGCATTCAGATTGTGGACTCTGAAGTCACACCTCTCTTTTTTGTCTCTGATACCCAAATTCATTGTGTCCACCATTGCTTCCATGGAGGGTTGGCAAGGTCATCTCCAAGACCTTTAGATGCAGGTAAAATGGTCCTTGTTCCAACGTCAGATGCATATCAACAGGCTAGAGTTGAAGGCCATGTTTCTTTCCCTGCAAGATTTCCTCACGCGGATAAAAGGTTCACCTGTGTTGGTCCCCCCTCAGCAGGACCGAGGACACCTGCCACAAATGGGAGATAGAGCAAGACCAACTAGACAGGATTTTTTCACACTGGGGGAAGCCAGCGCTGGACCGGTTTGCGACCCACACCAATTCCAAATGCAGGTTATTCACAAGCAGGTTCCCTCTCCCAAACTCTCGGGAGAATATCCTTTCAATGCCCTGGTCTGGAATCTATGCTTACACCTTTCCTCCCATTCCACTGATACTCAATGTCCTTACAAAAATGAAAATAGAACATTTCTGACCTCTTCTGATAGCCCCCAGATGGCCCAGGCACCTCCTGGTTAACAGAGCTTCTCCTCCTCTCGGAAGCCCAGCCCATCTGTCTACTGCAGATACCAACCCTATTGACCAGAAACTGAGGTCAGATGTGTCATCCGGAGCCAGCATCTCTCCAATTGCATGTGTGGCTCCTGAATTCTTTGAATTTAAAAATGTGACCATTGTGCAACAGTGTAAAGACATTATTGCCAGGTCTCGTGCAGATACCACCAACAAGACGTACAAACTGAAATGGAAGTGATTCTGCCTCTGGTGCCATCAAAACAAAGTGCATCCGTATCTCTCTACTGATGAGACAAAGAATTCCAGTAGGGAGCTTTTCACCACTGTCAAAAAAACTAGCGAACCTACCGACGGCCATACAAATGGAAAGCAGCATAGAGTTCTGCAATACACTTGGGCAGTTTTTTGTTGACAAAGTCACCTCAGTGTATGAGTCTTTAAAGAATACTAAAAGCTAATAAGCTTATGGACTCAGTTAAACAAGATACACAAGATCTGGACATTTCAAGTCCCAAATCTGGGTTTTGTTTCTTACCTCCCTCATCTGCCCAAATCAACCGGGTAGTAAAGAAGGTTAAATCCGGGGGACCAATGGTGATGCATATATTTTTGGAAATATTAAGTGAACAATTGAAAATTGTGTTCATAGAACAAATTCGTTCAAGCTACTTTCCAGACAAGTGGAAGATAGCCACTCTTAAAAAAGACAACTTGGACCCTAAACAACCTAGCATCTACCATCCAATATCAGAAATCCCATCCCCGGATTTTGAAAAACTACTCCATAATCAACTATCAGAACATATTGCTGCGAATGAACTTCTGGACCATTCGCAATGTGGATTCTGAGAGGAGCACGGAACAGAAACTGCATTAGTTCCGTCCGCTGAGGAATTGAGGATGATTTTAGATGCTGGAGGGAAGGCCACCCTGATTCTACTGGATCTGTCGGCTGCCTTCGATACCGTGAACCATGAGATATTACTTGTACGTTTAGCAGAACTAAGATTCCAGGACTCGGCACTCATGCTGATGGCCTCCTTCCTAAGAGATAAGTCTTTCTCAGTAAAAGTAGGAGAATGCACATCTGCCTCTTTTAAATCACCATGCAGAGTACCTCAAGGATCATCCTTGAGCCCCACACTTTTTAATGTGTATGTCGCTCCCCTGGCGGATATCATAAGGCAGTACGGCTTCACATCAGTGTTATACGCCGATGACACCCAAATAGTGATATCAGTCACCGGGAATGTTGAAGAAACAGCAAGGATTTTTAATGAATGTATGGCACAGGTTGGTCACTGGATGCAGTCAAACTGCTTGAAACAAAATGAAGAGAAAACCGAGGTGATGCTCCTGGGAGCGAGGGCAGTTTTTTGGTCGCCCAGATGGTGGCTGGATAGTCTGGGCGATTGTCCAAAACCCGTGAATAAGGTTAAAAGTCTGAGAGTCATTTTTGATAACCAACTGACTTTTAATGACTAAATAAATAACTTTGCATCAACCATTTGGTATATATTGAAAATGATTAGAAGAGTCCGCCCATATATACTTCAAGATTCATGCAAAACACTGGTGACCGCATTGGTCTTGGCCAGAGTAGATTACGGAAATGCCTTATATTCAGGATTGCAAGTCCAACACCTAGCAAAACTACAGCGTTTGCAGAACGCTGCCACAAGGATGGTGCTCAAAATAACAAGATCGGAACCAGTATGCCACAGATTGAGTAGCCTTCACTGGCTTCCTATGGGGAAGAGGATTAGGTTAAAATCATTGTGTCTGGCTTACAAATCCTTGCATGGGATGGGACCACAATTCCTGAGAATCCATCTGAAGTGGTATATGCCGGCAAGAAGTTTAAAGTCGCCCACTCAAAAACTGTGCAAGTTCCTAAATTCAAGCAGATGAGGTGGGGAGGGAGAAGTTTCTTGCTACGTACTGTCAAGAACTGGAACCTACTCCCGATTACGATAAAATGCAGTCCGTCACTCCTGCATTTTAGAAAAGCGTAAAAACATGGCTTTTTACCTGCTAAGACTATAAATGTAAGCATAACTCCTCATTAAGCATCGGACATAGCGCCAAGACGCCCCAGGACATTCATGCACTTTAGAAATACCAAATCGAATCCAATCAAATCTCTGCTCCAGACTAAATCCTGCCATACCTCCTGTCCTTGGCAAAATCTGGACTGGTATACTCTTCAATTAAGTTTCATCTTGCAGCTGTCTCAATATAGATGCTCCCTAAAACGTCTCTGCTCTACCGGAGTAGTACAGCAATTCATGAAAGGCATGTTTTGTACTTCTCCACCTGTTCAAGCTCCACCCCTGAGTGGCACCTAAATATAGTCCTGTTGCAATTGATGAAACAACCGTTTGAGCCCATCCATAGTGCGGACATTAAGCACCTGACGTGGAAAGTGGCTCTTCTGCTCGTCCTAACATCCACCAGAAGGGTTAGCGAAATGCAAGCTTTCACTATAAAACCTCCTTTTCTTTGTTTTACAAATGAAATGGTTATCCTCAGGACGAATCTCACATTTATCCCTAAGACTCCTTCGAAGTTCCATTTAAACAAACCTATCATTCTCAGGACTTTCTTCCCTGATCCTTACACACCTGCGGAAAAACTCTACACACTCTAGAAATCAAGAGGTGTCTTAAATTCTACCTGCAGAAAACTTAAGTCTATCCGCTAAACAGATCAACTGTTCATAGCCTATGGACAAGGTCGTCAGGGCACTACAGTTTCTAAAGCTACCATAGCAAGATGGAGAGCAGCCACAATTCAGTTTTGCCAGAAGGCAGGCAAGCCTTTGACAAAAACAGTGAGCGCGCACTCCACAAGAGCAGTCTCTACATCGGTTGCCGTGTTCGCAGGGGTGTCACTAGACCAATTCTGTAGAGCTGCGACGTGGATTACAACGCATACGTTCACGCAGCACTATTGCCTGGAGTTGATGCAGCGTGCTGATGCAGCTGTGAGACAGGCAATGCTACGTCATTTGTTTCAGTAAGGTGAGCCTCTTTAATTAGAGGATTTCTTTTCTGTTTTCAATATTGACCTGCATTTTAAAATGTACCTTTATTGGTTCTAGAAGACAGTATACTTGTTTAAGCTTATGGTAGAAATGTTTATTCCACATGTCTATGCATTTATATGCATGTAGTTTTACACCAGTATTTTCTCAAGATATTCCTTTTGTGAATACATTTTGATATGTTATTGGTACTACCTACTATCCACTAAGGGTGCTTTCTAGTTTTAGATTACTGCTTGCTATTCTGACTCCAGCATGTGAATCTATGAAAGATACCCAATACTGTATAAGAAATAAGTTTCTTGCCTGTAACTGCATTATCCATTATTGGTATCTTTAATAGATTCACATGCAACCCACCCTCCTCCCCGGACAGGCTCCCATTACGCTTCGGTATTCCTATCCCCACTTGTGCTGGAAAATCTGAGGGATTATTCCTCTCTTGGGAAAGTTCCAGAGGGTGCTGGTTATTGGTTGGTTGTACTTAAAGTTTGCTCCTTTTTTTAGAAATGGAGGTAGATAGGCTATTAAATGCATGGTAGCCTATGGAAGTTTTTAAATTACTGCTGCTTTATTTATATTATCGTGGAACTCCCACTTGGACGACAGGGAATGATTCAAGCATGTGAATCTGTGAAAGATAGCAATACTGGGTAACTGCAGTTACAGGTAAGTAGCGTATTTCTTATAAAGACACATTTTTGTAAGTTTGTGGTGGAAGCAAAAGATTTTTATAGGATCAAATCAGAACACTTTACTTGTTGATGTGCATATTTTAAATATTTTTGCTGAAACCCAAGTTTCAAATATTGTTTTTGCGCTATATAGTTTATCAGTAAAACTTTTAAACACTTTTAAACATGAACTGGGAAATATTCCTGTTTCTGCTCAGGTGCCAATGCCATTAGTGAACTACGAGGCAAGCCAGAGATCATGTTTACCCTCTATGTGGGCTCTGTTATTATTATACATGGAGCAAACGTTTAGTCTAGTAAATAGTTTTATTGTATAGCAGAAATAGTGAACTTACATATTTGAAGGTGCTCTCATGTGATCATGTGGAAAAAGGCAGAGCCTTAAGACAATATATTTCCCTAGATTACACAATTTGGGACCAGTTCATTGGTCAAGTACAATGCAGCTAGGTCGAGTAGATTAAGTAAGTTACTAAACTGGTCTAGTAATATTTTTAGGACTTTTCGAGCCCTGCCTTTGTATGTTTACTTGTTTTGTTTCAGAAGATGGGCTATCTGTAAAGTTTTTACCACAGTATGAGGGGTGAAGGTAGTATGATCTTTAGCACCTTCAGATCTTGATTATTTCTAGCAAATAGTTTCTTTTTTTACTACTATTGCATAGAATGTACACTTCTTAGTAGATTCATTTGAATACTCTTTGTTGTATTTCTCATGAGGATTTCAGTGTTTTCAAGCAGTGTGTTATAAAAAGAACTGTCACCGTAAACACTGTTTACAGTATTCAGTTCTCGTTCGGTGTGTCTCAGGGTTTCATACAGATAAAAGCCGTCCGTAGTAGGGCACTTGTTTTGGAATTGGCATTCACTATTTTGGCTTACTGTGAACAGTTATTTACAGATTGAACAGCATACTCAGAGAGTTTCCCATATATCTGTGGTTGATTGTGAACTAAGCTACCTGTAAAGTGTATGATATAGGGTAAATGTCACAGAAAATGCATGCCTTGCGCAGCTAATGGTATAGTATCTGTGATGGTAGTAATGATGGCTGATATTCTCCTTAGTCATTTTTTAATTACTGTCAGGTCTCTAATACCATATAATTTATAGACCAATATGTGGAAAAGCGAAGTTTGGATGATGTTTATCAGTGATGTCGTAGAACATGTGATGAGTGCTGTCATGTGAGGTCATAAGCAGTGCATGGTGGGGACGCAAGTTATAGTTGGGGTCGCTCACTATAACTGGTGAATTTCCTTTTTTGTTGTATTTTTTATTTTAGTTCAGTACGTTAATGTTCTCACTGACAAATAGTATTACGATTCTTTAACTTTGGTTTTTTTCCAGTGAATATATATGTATGTATTTATGTATATGTATTCGTGTCTGTGTATTTATATGTATATGTATTTGTGTGTTTTGGTCTGTATGTATTTGTGTATATGTATTTGTGTTTGTGTGTATGTATTTGTGTGTATATGTATTTATGTATATGTATTTGTGTATTTACATTTATGTATTCACTGAAGAAAACCTAAATTAAAGTTAATTTCATGCACGCTTTTTGGGAATGTTGAGGTAATCTTAGAGCCGTTGAAAGTTGTGGTCAGGTTGTATAAGTTACTCTGCCTTAGGTTGTTCTATATGTTAAATGAACAGACCGCCTCAACAAACATAAATATTGAACTCTATTGATAGTGTTCAACTTTGTACTTGTTTTAACCCCTTCCCCGTGGCTGCGAATTTCGGCACGGTGCAGGGATTCAATTAGGCGGTGTAACCCCTGGCGTGCTCAGGCCGGCCCCCGGCCGTCCTACGTCACGCTGGGCGTGTGCGCAGGATGGCCGGGGTCCGTCTGAAGTCCACCCACTAATGAATTCTCCAGCGCAGGTGCGGAATTCGTGCCTCGCTGGGGAATAGGCGGCATTCGGACGGCCCCCGGCCGTCCTGCGTACACGCCTCGCGTGATGTAGGACGGCCGGGGGCCGTCCTGAGCACGCAAGGGGTTAATATGAAGAACTGAGCTATGTGAGATTTTAAGTAAGAGACTATCAATGGAGTTTGCTTTGATTATACCGTTGTGTGTTTGAGAAAAATGCATCAGTGTTGATTTTCTATGAGGATGTGTTCCTTCTTGATTTAGGGGTAGATAAAGAGATTCTGCTTATTGATCTTAGTGGGTCCTGATCTTAGTGGGTCCTGGAGGATATCTGTCTTTAGGCAGGAAATGAGAATGTTTGGATTTATTGTTGGATCATATTGGAAATACCATGGTTTCAATCATCCTTCTGAAATCTAATCCATTCTCAGTGGCTCTGATCTTTGGAGGTAGATAATTTTGAAGTTTTGCCACAGCACAGAGAAGGTAGCACCACCAATGTTTTTCCTCCTGTAAGCAGGAAGTAAGTGAGCTGCCAGTCTGGAAAGTAAGTTCCTGGGTTGGGAATATTTTGTTTTGCTTGAGTACATTTTGGTCCTTTGCCATTAATTGCTGTGAAGTGATGCACATCCGTCTGATAGAGGATCTGTAGAACCAGTGTAGAGCCTTCAGGACCAAAGAACTGTGTTCCTGATGGGATGAACACCTTTTCGATTTTGCCCAGTGTCACGCTAAATATTCACACACCGATCAACACCAAGTGTGTAACCTTTGCCTCTCGCGCGATCACCGCAAGACCAACTGAGATGCCTGCAAGTCTTTCATATCGAAAAAGACAATTCGCAATTGAAGGTCGCATCGACTGGAGATGTCTCACCACGGCGAAGACGATACTCCTGACATCTTCGGTGCGGAACACGTGCATGCAGAGCATGCTGCCGTAGAGGGTAAAGGGGCGTTCTCCATCGAAGAGCTCTCCAGCTCTGATGCGGAGGAGGAACTAGAACTTCTCAAGCAGCATTGGAGTACTGTCGCCTCAGACCCTGCACCAATCAAAAAGACTTCCAAACATTCGCCCTTTCCACTTTTAGAGGTCACCGAACAACCACTGCCATTTGGCATGGTGGGGTCCGAAAAAGATAAAGTGTAAGCCCCACCGTAGGGCCTTGCACAGAAAACTTGAACTAATACTAAGTCCTCAGGTTCGACTTCCTCGGATAGAGCACATTCTTCGGTGTCCGCTAAGCCTTCGGGACCGCCAACGAAACCGACTCCATCTCCTTCGGTATGGGGCAAAAAATCTTCAAAAGCCTCGATTCCTAAATCGACTGAGCAGAAACCCTCAAAGCAATCCTCTGCTTCCACATCCCCAGTCGAGCCTATACTTGAAACAATTGACTATAAACAGAAACATCCTCATTCATGAATGCACAGGGCGTTTATAGCCTCTCCTACACCATTGAAGCAGTTAACTTTTGAGGAGGAATTGGACGTTCCCATACCTCCCAAAAAGAGGAACAAGGACAAGGCTACAAACCCTGCACATCACCCTCCACCATCACTTCCACTTCCTTCTCCACCTGCTCCTCCACCTCTTTCAGCATCACTACCTCCACCATCCCCTCCTTTCACATTTCTGGTAATTTTATCGAGCTCCTTGACAGAACATTTGGCTCTGTCGATTTTGTTGGAGTAGTATTTTTTATGGCCTTCTTTATGTATGATTTATACCTTCTGGTTTGTTTGGAGCTTTTTTGTCTTGAGGATTCTTGAACTTGAGCCATGTGTGCTGGAATGTTGAGAGATGCACTTTATTTTTTTCAGCTCTTCATTCATCCATGGGGTTTTCTTTCTTTTGCCTTGTGTTGAAATTGTTTTTTGGAATTATTTTTTCAAAGGTTGAGGACATCCATTCAAATAATGTGTTTCCTGTTGATTATTTGTTAGGTGTGATTCCAACTCCTACATGTTTAGTTTGTTCCACTGTCTATAGATTATAGTGGTTTGGGCAGCTTTCGTTGATGTTTTATTTGTGATCTTGAATGAGAAGGTTATGTGGTGATTAGTCCTTTTAACGGGTGTGTTTTGTTAAATAGTGTTACTTCTGGTTTGGAGAAATGTATACATCCAATATATGCCATGCTCTATGGGTGAGTCCTGACAGGAACTATTGTAAATTGTGCATATTTATACCTTATATGATAGCATTTGGAGGACCCAATTATGCTGCAAGTTAAAGTAAATTATACGAATGAGCAAATTGTATGGCATATTCTGTCTAGCTATTAACTATCTTTTAATCACAGATTAATACTAAAGATATCAGAGTGCTATCAATAAATACAGACTTGTTAAGAAAGGGAACTGTAGTTATTGATGTATTTCAAAATGTTATTCTCTGACAGTTATGGGTTTTGTCTTGCATGTAAGCACAGAGATGTCATTTTAATGACCTATTCATTTTTACTTCCAAGAGTAGAATTGGTTCAGTAAACATATACATTGTTGCACTTTGCAGAAAATGGGGTGTATATGCTTGTAATATGTGCACATGTTCATAATGTGTGTGCAGTATTGATGCATTCCAAAACTGGTATTCAGATTTGCATTTGTCACACTTTAAGGACTTGGGAAGTACCTATTTCTTTGAAGAAACAGCCTTGCAAGCAGTACATTTCTTACTATATTGTTGTCACTTGGAGAACTTCATGCTTCATACCAACAAGACTGCACAATTCACCTCCACCAGTCTGGGTCAATAACTTAACTTCACAACAATCGCAACAGAGGGCATCTCTTGATATATTACACTGTAATATTTTAGTCAAACTGTCATTCTTTTTTGGCAACATTTATTCAGTAACCCTTATTCAGCACAAGGTCAGAAAATTAAATGTTATATAATAGTTTGTAAAGCTCACAGCTTCCCCAACAACAGGGCTTCCCAGCGCTGGACCTTGAGGGTGAACAAACGACATCTGCTAACCTATCAGGGGGAAAAAGAAAAAGTGATGTTAGATGGAAAAAAACATGTCTTCAGGGGTTTTCTGAAATGGAAGTGTTTCTCAGTATTCCTGATGGAAAGAGGAAGTGAGTTCCAGAGAATTGGGGTCTCTGCACTAAAAGCACTAACTCCGCTCCTTCACTCGAGGGACAATGGCCAAGGGGAGATCGGTTGGGCAAAAGGGACAAGAGGGCCAGTAAGGGGGTAGGAGGGTTAGCCAAGATGGGGGCCCCCTGGGAGTTCAGGATCTTGTGAGCGACACACAGGGTCTTAACGTGAATGCGCTTATTCACAGGGAGACAATGTGGTATATGAAGAAGACCGCGGGTGGAACAGAATTTTGGGAGGGAAAAAAGTAGCCTGGGCGCAGCATTTAGGACCAGCTGAAGTGAACTGGTGACGACTTGTTGGTTGCCAGATAGAAGATCTTACAGTAATCTAACCGGAACAGAATTACCGCCTGAATGGTGTTTTGTCGAGTGCTAGGCCAAAAATGGGGTTGAGGCATCTCAGGAGCCCAAAACAGGTACCCGGTACCCATTTGGTTTGAGCCTTTTCAAAGGTTAATAAAATAGTGGGACAATTTATATTATGAAAAACAAATTACAAAAGTATCAAACAAAACGTATTTACCTTTCAGATTGTCACGGAATAAAGAGTAGCACTTAACACAGCCTATACAAGATATCATATACAACAAAAACATACAAAAACCCGAGAAATATATTATTGATCACCTATAACGATCTCAGTAATTGAAAATACCTAAAGAAATTCTTAAACAATTAGTGCACTCTATTGTTAATGTTTTGGTCCCTTAAATCATTTCCCATGGACAATCAACGGGTTTAGACGCTCACTCAAATCAGTAACATCTGATTGAAGTCTGCCAAAAAGTTTACAAATCAAAGTTTACGCCAACCCCTACATCTGCTTGTACAGCTGGAATACACATTTTTTTCCATATCAAAATGATTGGAGCGGCCATGTGCAAGCCCACACTACAGAGTATTCATAATACATGTTCTCCAGAGTAAGTTACACTCATCCCGTACTGGAGATTTCAGTCAGTGCAAGGGTTGAACCACACTACTCGCATGTTGAGGGTGTTGTGCATTGCCCCTAGATCTCATGCATATATCTTATTCCGCAGGACGAATCCAAGAGTGCAATATGCAATGTCCAACAGTATTTTCTGTTTGGACCTAAATTTTGTTTTTTGTTGTATGTAAATGTCTTACATGGGCTATGTTAGGTGCTTCTTTGTAATCATTGATGGAATTTAAAATGTAAAAAAATTGCTTCTTTACTTTAGTGATTAAAAAAAAGAAAAGTGGCGACACTATGTATTTTATTTTTTACCTTATGGTATGTTTTCAAGAATTGTGATAGTTTGGCTAAAATATTATAGTAATACATCAAGTGAACCTCAGGAGTGACTGTGTTTATATATTCTTTATGCTTCAAGGCATCAAAGTTGAAAGAGATACAACACGTTTGGAATTCTAATATCGGAGTATCTTCTTAAAATATTGGCTTCTTTGAGAGTCATATCTGTACTCTAAGGATACAATGTGTGAGTAGTGAAACAAATATTTTTCGTGATAAAGGCGGAATTCATCTTTCCACCCAATTAAAGTACATGAAATTACTTTAATTTTGTGTTGAAGACAGACAACTTTTTGTTCCAGGGTAAAACTGCCAGCCCCTGTAATGTCTAAATACAACAGTCAACAGTTTATTGCTAACTTAACTTTTACAAAGTGTGAGTTGTTAATTGCTTACTTTTACAGTATATGGTTTACTCTTTTTTACAGCAAAGCTGACACTCATAAGTTAATTATGCAATAGATGATGTACTATGTGTCAAATGCATGTCTACGCAGAAAGTACCACATTGTCCTCCATCCCCCCACCCCCCTGGCCCTGTTTATTTGTATAATACATTTTTTATTGCTGTGACTTTTCACCCTACATGATCACCTTTAGAATTTGTCATTTGTACTTTTGTAGGTGTGGAAAGAACTAGCAAAGACTTCAGTACAATATGTAGTTGCAGCTGCATGCCCTTGGATGGGAGCTTGGCTCTGCTTAATGATGCAGCCTTCCCACTTACCTATTGATTTGAACATGTTGTTGGAAGTGAAGGCCAGAACAAAGGTAAAAAGTTGGTTATTTGAAATGTTTTCTTTCAAATAGATCAGTCTTGTGGAACTCTGGCACTATGAACGGATTCCTACAAAGGTATTCTCTGTACAACCCTCCGCCATCCCACACTGTATATGCACCCCTTACTTGCTCCCCAGCCTAAAGAATATAAAAACTATCCTCCGATATAATTATATAGTATGGTTCTCCTTCTTGTATCATATATATAAGGCTGCCTTGGTCTAAAAGTATGTTCTCTTTTTTTGGTGACACTTGCTTCTGAATAAAAGATGGTGGCTGAATGCAATTATTTGTAATTATTATTAAATTCATTTCTAAAGCACAAGATTGCCTGAAAAGTGTCCTGGGATGAGAATTAACTGTACTGCATCCTTTCTTGCCAACATTTACAAAGTGAACATCCAGGTTTTAAGCGGCTTCCTAAACTGACAGAGTTCAGCGGAGATATTGATAAGCAAATCCATAGAAGCTCAGTTAGTACTGAGAACCCTCTGCCCCTTGCCCGATTACTGCAGACAGCCAGGACAGTACCTCGTGAAGTTGTTCCGCAAGTTGACCTGTCTGGTCATATGAAAGGCCTTGTTAATACAGAGAGATTCAAACAGAATCCTTTTTTGCAGCCGGTACCATTGCAGTTTCTTTAGCGCAAAGAAGGCAGATGAAATTCAAGGGAGTAACAAGGCCAGACGAGATGCAGCATTCCGGATCCGAGCTAGACTTTTAATAAAATCTGAAGCTCCCTGGAACAAAGAATTACCATAGTCTAACCGATTGAGCATAGCAGCTTGATCAATCAAAGGACTATGTTCAACCGGAAAGAGAAGTAGAAGTTTTTAGAGAACTTCAAGTTATGAAAAACTGATAAATTCCAGCCTATTCACATGAATATCTAAGCAAAGATCACTATCACAAAAGAAACCAAGGTTTTGCAGCATGAATCCCTTTGTAGATTCACATCTATTCCACCATCTAGTGGTTTGGTATGGAATTGTGTTTTGTCAACTTTTTTTTTCTTTCTTTCTTTTCATCGTCAACCACCATTTGGTGGTAAGTCCATCACTTATGACGTTAGACGGTGGCCCGGAAGTTCCTGTTCGCCACCGCCATCTTCAGATTTTTTTCTGCCTTTTTGTTGTGAAGCACACCGGGAGAGTTCCGAAGAATCTTTAAGGTTCTGCAGAGAAGAAAAAAGGGCACCAAAAATAACAGGTGACCACAAGGATCAACGAAGCCCAGGAGGAGAGCTCCCCTCTGAGAGGACACGTGCCGGAGAATGCAGAGGAGAGGGACACGTGAGAGGGATATGGAGAACACCTCATTTAAATTCTGTCCCACTGCCACCACAAGTTCACGTAGAGCGATCCACACAAGGTCTGTAACTTGTGTCTTCCAACAAATCACAACGGAGAAGATTGCAAGGCCTACCCCAAATTCCTGTCGAAGACTCCAGGCCAGACTGAAGCAGCAACCCTCACATTACGCCGTGGCCAACATACAGAAACCACAAGAATGCTTGAAGCACCTGGGTCTTTCCAGCAACAACGTAGAAAGTGTTGAAGTCACTCCAGCACAAGAAAGAGTTGGACACCGAAGGTAGTGTTGTCAACATCAAAAGACCAGAAGCCGTGAGGAATGTGGCGATGGATGCTGAAAAGAGAAAGGTGACGAAAGCCACAAAGATCCTGAAGACCATCAACGTAGAAACACTCGACAACCGAAGGTTGGCACAAACTGAAAGAGCCTCGCTGTTCCAGACCAAAGGACATTAATGGGGACAATCTTTCAAAACTAGCCTCGTTGCTGGCAGGCGCAATGGAGGTGTGTGAGAAAGTGCCATCTTTCTTGAATTGGTATGCCCCACTTTTTGCTGAACTGCTGATTTTGCTTTCACTGAGTGTGCCCTGGGCTCCTGCCAACCAGGTGCTTAGGGCCTGTGTTCCTTCCCTAAAACTGTGTTGAAACCAAGACCCAATTGGCATCTCTGGCCACCTGTCAACCCCTAGTAAATGGTACCCTAGGTACCCAGGGCATGGTGACCAGAGAAGACCCCTAAGGGCTGCAGCACTTATTGTGCCACCCTTAGGGGCCCTGTGCCCTGACACCCACACACTGCCTTTGCAGGCTGAGTGTCTAAGTGCAGAACTAAACAGAGAGTTGACATGGCACACATCCCTGTGTGCCATGCCCACAAAACCCACTGCCCTGGCATGCCTCAGTCACCCCTCTAGCTGGGTGCTGTATGCCAGCGGTGTGGGCCCAGGTGCATGAGCACTGTGCCCCTACAGTACCGAGGGCCATTCCTGGGCACTAAGTGCAGTGATGCCATTAAGAGTATATGGTACTGGGAGATTGTCATTACGACCTCCACCGCACCATAATGGCTACACTGAAGACTGACCAGTTTGATATCAAACTTCTCAGCACGTTAAAGCCACACTGATGTCAGTGTGGGATTTAATGTAAAATGCACCAGAGGGTGTGAGAAAGTGCCATCTTTCTTGCCTTGGTATGCCCCCACTTTTCTCCGAACTGCTGATGTGCTTTGACTGTGTGTGCCCTGGGTTCCTGCCAACCAGGTACCCAGGGCCTGTGTTCCTTCCCTAAAACTGTGCTAAAACTAAAAACCCAATTGGCATCTCTGGCCACCTCTCGGCCCCTAGTAAATGGTACCCTAGGTACCCAGAGCATGGTGACCAGAGAAGACCCCCTTAGGGCTGCAGCACTTATTGTGCCACCCTCAAGGGCCCTGTACCCTTGCACCCACACACTGCCTTTGCAGGCTGAGTGCCTAAGTACAAAACTAAACCAAGAGTCCACATGACACACAACCCTGTGTGCCATGCCCACAGAACCCACTGCCCTAGCATACTTCAGTCACCCCTCTAGCAGGGTGCCCTATGCCAGAGGTGTGGGCACAGGTGCACGAGCCCTGTGCCCCTACAGTGCCCAGGGCCATTCCTGGGCACTGTAAGTGCCATGATGCCATTAAGAGTATATGGTGCTGGGAGGATGTCATTACAAACTCCACAGCGCCATAATGGCTACAATGAAGACAGACAAGTTTGGTACCAAACTTCTCAGCACATTAAACCTGCACTGATGCCAGTGTGGGATTTAATGTACTATGCACCAGAGGGCATCTTGGAGATACCCTCTGAAAGCCTAACCTACAATCCAAGTCTGGGCTGAGTGGCTGCAGAGGCTGCCACACAGCAAACATGTTGCTGGACCCCTGGGTGGAGATCCCAGCTCTCCTGGGCCTGCAACAATGCACATCCTTGGCGAGGTGCTAGGTCTCCTCCCCCAGGATGGGCAGGGGGAAGCTTCAAAGGCATGCCGCCTCTGTGAGCTTCTCTAGACCATTTGCTGTACCCAGCAACTGTCCCCCACCAGTTCTAACCCCCACTCTGGCGGGAAGACTGGCGCGGAAAACTACGTCAGGAAGGGGGGGGGGTGCCAGCCTGTGCCAACCCCACCCCTCAGGTGGGGAAGACGAGGTGAAGCACGACCCCGGGCTCCGGCCATCTTGTTGATGGGGAGCCCTGCCCAATCCCAGCTAGGCTCCTGCCCCCCTCCCACAAGAGAGGAGCAGGCCAGGTGGTGTACTCGCCCCAGGACAGGGACCCATTGGTCCTGGTCCTTGCCCTACCTGTAACGCCCCTAAATTCAGTATTTAGGGGCTCTCTGGACCTTCCTTCCTCCGATCCCGATACGAAAAGAAGATCAAGAAGAAGAAGACCTGCCGTGCAGCTGCTAACAGGACGAGAACTGACTTGGCCCCAGCCCTACCGGCCTGTCGATCCTGGAACCTGCTCCTGCCTAATCCCGGCGACTCCTGCGGATAGCAAACTTGGGACACCCAGAGGACCTGCCTGCCTTGACCCGCCTAAAGACTGGGACTCCCATCAGCAGAGGCTCTGCTGCAACAACCCACCTGGTGCCAACCAGGAAGCTTCGGACCAGCCCACTCTGCATCCGCCGAGCCCGGCCCAACCGAACCAAGACCACAAGGACGTCCCCCCGGCGACTGGGACCCGAAGTCCAGTGCCCAAAGACCCTCCTCTACGAACCAGCCGACGCCTGCAGACTCAGACCCAGGGGCCACCCCGACCGCGACCTGCTGAGGGTAAGCTTTTCCGACACCCAAATACACCCCTGCACTCTACAGCCCCCTGTGCCTCCCTTTGGGGTACCTACCTGTGCTCCAAGATCCCAACTTACCTCTCGAAGTGCTCGTCACCCCTGGAGAGTCTCTGTCCCCGAGCCTGCAGCCTTTGTTCCTTTTTGACCTTTCCAATTGGATAACATTGAGCGCCCGACGGCTCAAGGGCAGGCTGTGCCTCCTTTGTCCTACCCTACTCCCCCCCCCCCCCCCCCCCCCCCTTTCGCTGAGCAAGCGACCAGGATCCCAGCTCCCACAGCCGCCTGGCCTGCTAGCCAGCAGCCACCAACCGAAGGCCCCCTTTCCCCCATTGGATATCATTGGGCCTACCTACCTCTGCATCCGGCCGGCCCTGCACTGCTGGGGTGGAACCGACTGTACTTACCTGACCCTGGTGGACACCTGAGTCTATACCAGGAACCTTAACTTCACCAGCCAAGTACTCACCTGGAAAGCGATAATTCACTTACCTGCCATTGGATAACATTGACCCATTTTGACTCGAACATTTTCTAAGTGTGAAGTTTTGAAAACTGCAAATATTCATATAAAATCAGCCGACTTCCGAAGTACTCACCTGTGAGCAGGGAAGAAGCCAGTACTGTACCTTGTAGCCCAGTACTGAGACGCAAAAGTAATCTTTACCGGGTTTACTAGTAATCTGTATTTTCTCCATAAGAACCCATTGTCTGCTTTTCTATGACATTTCTTCTAAGTGCCTACTTTTGAAAACTTCAAATATTCTTTAAAAATCATAAAAAATAACGCAATTATCTACCTGTTTTAAGTTCAGACCCCAGTGCTGGCCCTAGAATCCCAGTACTGGATTACAAAAGAAACGCGATCGTACTTTACCTGCAACCTGAATTTTCTCCCATTGAATAACATTGCCAGATTTCCCTTGAAAAGTTTCTAAGTGTGAACGTCTAAAACCGCTTTATATTCATGAAAATTCACTACAGTACCTATAACGTGTTTGCTAATCTGGTTCCAGCTTAGACCCCAGGACTGAATATAGGATCTTGTCCTGGAACTACTAAAGTAATCTGTACTATAATCAACTGTACTTTTATGGTAACAATCCATTGAGCTCAATGCTAAAATGTGTCTAGACTTGAGTTGCCTTCAGCAACTCCTGTACCAATTGTGTTCACATACTTTATTGCTTCCTTGCAAAGTAATTACATGAGTGCACTCATATCTAGCAAAGTATATTTTTATGCCTGTTGGTTCTAAAAATAAAACAACTATATCTTTGGATATAAAAACCATTGGCCTGGAGTTCAGTCTTTGAGTGTGTGAAATCCTTTGCTGACTGAGTGTGTACATCAAATGCTTTGCACTGCCCTCTGGTACTAACTTACTGCTCGACCAAGCTACCACTTTTGAGAGTTAGGTCAGTCCTGACTTTAACCTCTGTTATACCTTTGGGGTTTGTGGACTCTATACACACTGTACTTCATTATTGTCCAGTGTATATATAGAGCCACTTTCTCACAGAGGGCATCTTAGAGATGTCCCCTGAAAACCTAACCTACAATCCACATCTAGACTGAGAGGCTGCCTAGGCTGCCACACAGCGAACATGTTGCTGGACCCCTGGGTGGAGAGCCCCCACTCTCCTGGGCCTGCAACAATGCACATCCTGGGCGAGGTGCGAAGTGTGTACAACAAATGCTTTGCACTGGCCTCTGGTACTGCCTTACTGCTCGACCAAGCTACTACTTTTGAGAGTAAGGTCAGTCCTGACTTTAACCTCTGTTATACCTTTGGGGTTTGTGGACTCTATACACACTGTACTTCATTATTGTCCAGTCTATATAGAGCCACTTTCTCACAATAACTGCTACATTAACCCATTTCATTCTTCCCAGACATGCCCTCAACACAAGTTTGGATGGCTATCTGCAAAAAAAAGGAGCATTATTCAAATTCATAACTCTACAAGCATGTTTGTGCTACTTCTGTCCGACCCTTCCCAGAACTTGTTCTTTTACAGCCTTAAATAATATTGGCCCTTCTACTACTATTCCCTGTTTACAGTCCATATACTTCTGTATATATAATCCAGATTTAGATCGTTCAGTTCGCTCTGTTCTTACACTTAACACCAACTAGTTTGCTTAGACATGAGATTATTTCCCTCTCTGTATTCAAGACTGGGCTGAAATACTATCCACTCCATCTTGATTACCAATAAACTATGTAGTTTATCTGCCAGCTTGCTCACCGCACCTTGACACACACTGCATCTTCTCATCCCGGAGTAAATATGCATGTCCTGTAATTCGTATGCTTAATAATTATTAGTGATGTCTTATTACCTATCATCTTTTGCCAAGATCACCAAATGTTTGTCTAATGTCCAGAACTGTCATTTGTACTGAGATTTTGCTAAGTACAGTTTGAACTAACGTGTGCCGTGTTTTGAAGCTTTTTTTCTCGCACTGTGCTGATTTTCTTCCCCACTGTTTATTTTTCTAATTTTTTCTTTTATACTACAGGAAAAAGCCGGTAGCAAACTACGCCAATGCCCAAACCAGGCAAAGGAAGTCGTACAAGAGTACATTGCTGGTTCTGACAGTGTTACAGAAGACCATGCAACCAGGGATTATGTTGTCATGAGAGCACGTGTGATGGCAGCAAAGTCAGTTTACTTAACATAAGATTTTAGATTTTGATAAAAAAAAAAAAAAATCAAAGTTGAAAATATTGAATGCCAAAGAGTAAAATCTGAATTTCTTTTCTAGGCTTCTGGGAGCACTTTGCAGTTGTGTGTGTGATCCAAGTGTAAATACTGCCACGCAAGAAATCAAACCTGCTGATTCACTCGCTCAATTATTACTTTTCCATTTGAATTCTAAATCTGCTTTACAACGAATAAGTGTTGCATTGGTAATCTGCGAGTGGGCTGCTTTACAAAAGGTATTTGTAGAGGTTTTTGTAATATGTACAATTTGTTTTACTTGCAAACATTGTTCAGTTAAGATTCTCTGCACTGCTTTTGTGAACACCAGCATTAGTGCTCTTAACTGTCATAGTATTTTGTAAAGAATTATGACTTGAAATTTTGCCAGCTCTGAGGTTTGTTCCAAACTGATGACTATTTACCCAGGCATTGACTTTCTAAAGTTTAAATAGTTTTTTTTTCCAATCTGGTGTTGTTATCGTAGTGTTTTCAATGGTCCAAATTGAATTGAGGGCCTTCCTAACAGGACCCAAAATGCTGCAGCATGTATACCATCCGATATACCAGAGATTAGCATGCCCTGAAAACATTACCAGATTACAGTTGTATAATGCAAATCACAAGGCCATCTACAAGAAAACCCCATAGGTCCCAGATCCAACAATTCGTTCAAGGCCCACCTCAGGGGATGAGGTTGGTGAAATGTTTCCTTGCTTTTTCCGCTCTCACGGCAATGGTGAAGAGGATTGCCAGACACTTTCTTCTTTCCTTACTGCAACATTGATACAACTCCCTACCAGAGAGAGTTAACTCTTAAATCCCTACATATTTCTATCTTTGTTACTGAATGTCATCACAACAAGCTTCTTCAATGGTAGCTCTCTAGCTACCTGTAAGGAGCTCTCACACATGAGCCTACATTAGAAACGTTTTCCTAGTTGAATTATTTTATTTATACCAACATTGAAAAGCATAAAATGAAGATTTATTTTCAGACCTCATAAACTGATGTATGGAGTAAAATGGTAACATTTCCAAAATATTTTTAAAATGTATATTAGTGATACATCATGCAGCACTGAGGATATTATCACCTTGGTGCCATGTGCATTGCAGCTATGGCTGCTATCTATTAACCACATAAAGGACCTGGAATCTGTCATAATGTCTTCTCTAAGGAACAGATATTTCTGTTCCATCTTGATTAGTTCTCTAGAAAATGAGTGGGGAACTGTTTAGATAATGAGCCACCTCCATTAACACGACTGGGAATATTCTAAAGTTGAATCTAGTGTGGGTGTATGAACCAGAAAGGGCATTACTGAAGGTAAGTAACTCATTCATCTACGTTGATCAGGAACAGTGGTTGGTTTGAGTCACACCTTGATGGGATTTTAGCATGTTTGATTAACTTTGATTACTGCCTTTCAATGGGATGGTGGTAATTTCCTGCATGGGTTTGATTGATTATGTTTTGCTACTATGAAGTGCAAGTATTTACTTGTATGGCTTAAAGTCTATCTTTAACCCACTTCCACCTCTTACCTTACCTCCAGTTTGATTTCTTCTACTGTTCTGTTAGGCTCATTCATTCTTTATGTAGGTTTTGTTTAGCCGGGCCATTGTTGCATTATCCGGATAATGTCCTGAATTAAGAGTATATTTTTACCTTCCATTTTGTCCTTCTATACTTGCCATGCTCGCTTAAAGCCATGCCTCATAATCAATGTGGCTAATATTTCCCAGTGCGCTCGCCCTCATCTAGTTTTCTTGACAGTGCCCCTTCCCCTGCTAATGTACTTCTCTGTCTGCAATTTCTCTATATTTGATAATGGCCTCATTAATTTCAGCTAGGTCTTGACCTCTCCTCTCCTAGTTAGATCCTCTTCTATTGTCATCTGGTTTTGTAGTTTACTCAGGTGGGTTCTATCTTGACATTCATCCTATAGGTCTAATTCTCGGTTTGATCAAAACTATCTTGTAGGCCTGTTGGTCCAAGTATTGCCATATTATCTATGCTCTTTACACTTTTTGCCAATCAATTGTAGAGATACCTTAATTCATGTCAAGGAGTAATGCCTTCACCTCTAGTTCCTCTCTTTCTATTTTATGTGTTGCCTTGCAAAGTAGTTGCTCTACCATAAGTTTTGGATTATTTTTTTTGCATCAATTGTCGGTGTTGCTTATTTTTGATCCCCTTTCCCGTTGTGAGTATGCCTGCAGTCTCAATTAGCTCCTCCCCTTGCATCCAGCTAGTTATTGGGGAGCCGCAGCGCGAGGAATACCAGGCAGGTGAAAACTCTGTGCAGTACAGTGGTCCTTTTCAACGCTGATACCCCCGGAGACAACCTGGATGAAAGTGGGGAGTAAACTTTGACCCTGGGCTTGCTGGAAGTCACGTCGGAACACCGAGGTGGACTACAAGTCCCAGGATCCTCTACCTGCCACCACCTGGCCCGGGAGCAAGCCGCGCCCTCACCTCACAGCTGCTTAAAACGACCTCGCCGCTCCCGCTTCGCGGGAGCCGCAGCGCGAGGAACACCAGGCAGGTGAAAACTCTGTGCAGGACAGTGGTCCTTTTCAACGCCGATACCCCCGGAGACAACCTGGATGAAAGTGGGGAGTAAACTTTGACCCTGGGCTTGCTGGAAGTCACGTCGGAACACCGAGGCGGACTACAAGTCCCAGGATCCTCTACCTGCCACCACCTGGCCCGGGAACAAGCCACGCCCTTTTCACCCACCCTATATAACCATCCTGCCATTCCCGCGACGCGGGAGCGCCCGGGAGAAGCCCGGGACAAGGGCGGGCCGTCTGTGGCCGTCTGTGGCCGTCTGTGGCTGGCCAAGGCTGGGCTGGGACACCCCCCTGTCATCTGTTACTCACGGTTGTAAGGGCTGGATTCTGTTAGGCTTAGTGTGTTGTTATACCCCAATTGTAACTACCAATGTCTACACGCTCGGGGAAAATCTTGAGGGGAGGAGGAGAGGTGGGGCCCAGTACCATTATAGGAACTATGGACCAGTTCATCACACGGGTAGCTGCAGTTATTGAGAAAGAGATTGTAATGACAGAGCGCCGCCTTTCCCAAGAACAGCTTCCGCCAAAGCGCTCTTCTCTGGGAATGCTAGCCCAAGCTAAGTCACCAGTATGCAGCTCTGGTGCCCTCAACCCCACCCCACACACATCCGACCAGTTCAGAATTGCCTCTTTGAGGGACAGTATTGATAGGCTAGAGAACCTGGTAGCTCAACCCATCCCCGCTCCTGTTGCTGGTAGTGGACTAGACTTGTGTTCCCAGGAAGCTCCAGCACCCTCACCACGCCCGGCATCCTCTCCTAGTGGTTCTGGCTCCCCATTGGCCTTATCGGTGATGGAAACCAAGAACCCTTCTCGCACCAAAAGGAAAAGGATTGCTAGCCTGCGTAAAGGTAGTTTCTTTAAATTATATAAGAGATCAAAGAAGCTTGGAGGTAGGGGTACAGGAAACGCAATGGTGGAGGGTTTTGTTAAGGACAACAACGATATTGAAAACCGGGGCAACCATCCCGGTACTAAAGTTAATGAAGCATGCCCCTCCAAATTGTGAACTGGGTGCCAGCCATGACCCGATAACACTGGCTCAAATCGAAAACTTGATGAACACACTACTGTCACCGATAGTTGACAGAATTAGGGGGCTAGGGGAAAGGGTGGACAGGTTTTAACAGACAACCCTGGATAACTTCTTCTCGTTGAAAACCCTTATCAAATTGCACTCTAGGATGAGGGAGGATGGTCAGGGAGGGGTAGCTGGTCAACTCCCACAACAACATCATCCACAGCAAACACAGTAATTCTACAGGCGTCTGAAAATGCTCCTGCAGTTTGTGTTGTGGATACCTCAGTGAGTACTACTCTGACTGCCCATGCATCCACGAGTATCCCCAAACCCCCTGAAGCCCAGGTGACGAAGCCTAGTAAGGCCAAGCCGCCGGGAGGGAAGGGCTCTGGCAATAACACGAGCACATCGAAGGGGAAGGGTTCTGGTAAGGGTCCTGATCGGGTACGTCCTGTCCCAACTTCCACTACTATAGCTGGGACCACCAAACCGGAAGGTTCTGTGCTAAAAACCGCCCCAAAGTGCCCCCCGGTTAATCTGCCCCTGATTGTCATCCCTATGTTGCCATCCTTACTAATGTACCAATCTTGAAGGATGGACAATACGAATCCCATAAAACACTTAAAAATAAAACCTTACACTGGCTAAAAACCAACAGACCACTTCCCAGGGGCGTTGACGGGCTGATCCTGGGAGTAAGAAGAGTAGGATGGGTGGGGTATGGCAAAAAGCAATTTGAAGGGGATTGTGTGATAGTTAATTTCAAAGACAGTAGAGTAGCACAAGTTATTTGTAACCAGAGGGATACAAATGGGGGTCCCAGCATTGGCGTAGTAGACCTGACTTATTTGTATCCAAGGCCTGCTGCAATCCCCATTTGTCCATACCCTGATGGGGGATGGAGTAGTGGTCCATCTCACTTTGGTAAACAAGCGGGCCCTCAGTCCCACCCATGTACTATATGGCCTGGATTGGAATGGAGCCCTCTCGGATACTGAACCGACATCCACAATGGGGAGGCTACCTGGGCACAGAGCATGGGTAAAGTTGGCGCAGCCCTTAAAGCATCAGTAGTGGGCAACATCCTGGTCGACAGCCCAATGCCACCTATTATTGTACTTGGGATAACGCGTCCCATGGGAGATCAAGCAGGGGCAGCGAAACAGGAAGCCAGGATCAGTTGGAGGGTAGAGATGGCCCCGTATCCCGCGGCGAGAGAGCTGCGGCGGATCCAGTCTTAAGGATTTGCTGCTGGAACGTCACGGGTATTGAGAGGAAGTTGGGCCTGCCGGATTGGAATACCCTCGTGGAGGGTTATTCCATCTGTATTTTCCAGGAAACCTGGTGCAGGGAGCCTTGTCACAAGGTGGGTTACTCAACCCACTTTGTCCCAGCTGTTCCCTCGGTTGCAGGGAAGGGACGCCCTTCGGGTGGTCTCCTTATCTGGGTTGGAACTTCCCTAGAGTGCAAGGTGGAGGAGCATCCTACTAACTCTCCCGACCTCCTTAACATCACCCTAAAGGATTCTAGGGGTGTCCTGCTTTTGGACATCTTTAACATCTACGCTAGAGGAGCAAAGGGTGGTACACAATCTGCCACCATTGCTCTCCTAGAGGATCTCCTTAGGTGGCGCGCCCCTGGATCTCACATCCTGGTGGCGGGTGACCTTAATTGGACATTTGAGCCCCTCGATACGGATGATGTATTAGGCACAGAAGAGGAGGACTCGAGGCGGGGGATTCCCGCTCTGTTCTTGCCCCCATCAAGAGGTGGACTCAAGTGGCTCTACAGATTAACTCCCTTAATATTGTGGTAAATAAGTTTTACCTAATCAGTTTTTCCATATAATTTTCAATACAAGACAGCTCATTAAAATGAGAGGCAGAGTCCGTGGTATCTGAGTCATACGGGCTTTAATATTATGCTTCGAAGCAAAGGATATCGGGTTCCATCACCACGCAGGTTCAGGAAGGGACATTCAACGTATTATTAACATTACACATTATATATAGTGAATCGTTACACATGAATCCAATACAGTAGGCGTAACAGGTGAAAAGAGTGAGATAAGAACACATGTGCGTAAGAGGAGGCGTGAAAAGAGGCGTACACATGGGCGTGCACTGTACATGTCAGAGAAACGTCACAAGGTACGTCACATGTAGGTGGAAGCAAAGTGAGAAGTTGCAGGATCAGCAGAAACCCTTCGCCTATATGCGCGTGCAACCAGTATGACGTGAAACTGGGGGCTTTGACTTTAGCACTAGTGGAGGA
Organism: Lissotriton vulgaris; assembly: GCF_964263255.1. Classification (NCBI taxonomy): domain Eukaryota; kingdom Metazoa; phylum Chordata; class Amphibia; order Caudata; family Salamandridae; genus Lissotriton; species Lissotriton vulgaris. The sequence continues at coordinate 902,307,448 of NC_141693.1, read as the reverse complement.
GACTGGTGTCTGGAGTGTCAGGGCAACCTGTACCTATAGCATATCTGATATCTGTTGTTTGGAGGATGTAGTGTCTGAAACAAAGGTCTCTCAGGCAGGGGCCTTTCAATACCGAATGCTAGTGCATGCATACGTGTCTTGGTGCAATGAGCGGAGCCATGGGCCTACCATGGTAACGGGTTCAGTAAATCACTTGCAAGGAGGACAGGAAGGCCGGGCCCTTTGCTCTGCAGCCGGGGATATGTTTACCCATTTCACTAGACTGGAATGTGTTTTCGAGGAGGCTGAGCAGATACCTGTAGGCAAAACATGAATTTGGCAGGCAGTCCAGGCCGAGCCGGGCACTGCCGCGCTGGCAGGAAGTAAGGCAGGGGTCAGGGATGCGTGCAGCTTTCGGAGACAGGAGAGACGAGGCAGAGAGGCCTCGTTAAGGGCCTAGTTTGACTGAGTCAGAAAACATGGAGAAAACGTGTGCGAATTTCAAAAGTGCATCACATAAAGACGGTTGCACCGTATGCTTAGGAACATAACTAACAGGACTTCTTGGTATGGTTGGATAGCTAACATGTTAAGGATGGACGCAAATGTATTTGCGTCTCTCTAGCATGAACAGAACGAAAGTTACACGACATACAAGGAACATGGGTGCATGGATAGGGTGCGAGTTGGGGGACACTTTGGCTACCTGAAAATTTCTATTACCTCATTTCCTCCTTGGACCCTACTACACCCTTCAGGATATATCTATATTCATGAGACCATCTATCTGTTCATAGAGCATCATTTGTTCATCTTTCTTTATTCGAGAACGGGAACGTGTACTTGGACGGGGAATACAGACTGTGGCGCACAAGCCGCAAATCGCTGGCCCACATTGCAGACAGAGACAACAACTGAATACTATGGCCAATATTATTCCTAGGAACGATAGCAATTTCCATCCCCAGGCGGAGACCACACTCCAGAACCAACCGGACCAAGTCCAGGAGCCTGGATTCTGATGCATCTGATGGGCTATTTCATGAAGCCGAGTTATGGCCTTATACACAGATGGCGCGTTATTTGGAATAAAAACACAACAACTGGATCCGATGACTCTACAAGCCCCGCCCCTATCTGCCAAGATGACGTCAAGGACAAGGCGATTTTGAGGAACAACAAGTCTCATAGCAGACTGTTCCTCTGTTAAGTTACCTAGGGCAGAAGTAGTTTCGTTCACTACTGCTTCAAGGATTCTGGTTAATTTGCGTATAAGTTTACTATTTGAGACAGTGCCTAAATAAGGAAAGAATCCTTTATTGAAGTCTGTGTATTGTTCCCATGTAGTTTCAGTCTGATCGACTATTGGGAGATCTCTTTTCTGTCTAACGTGAGTGAGGCGAGAATTTCTATGATAATCAGATGGGGCTAGAAAAACAGGTGGCAGTAGGAATGCAATAAAACAAGTACCATCCCAGTCTGGAGGTAAACGTAAATAGGCAGTCTGACCACAAATGAAATAGGAATGTCGGGAAGCTTTGAAAGTAGACTTGCCTTTATCACTGAATTCGACAACAGTATCACAATCACTGTGTCCTAGATGTACTGAACCAATTTTTCTGACACATAATTCACCTTTTACTGGTAAAACTGTAATAGACGGCAAGTCCGAATTAGTCTCGGACTGGACGTTCAGGATCATGAGGTTGAGGAAAAAGTTACCCAGTGCATACACTTCATTTTCTAAATCGGTCCCAGTCCTTTGTGGGAGACCATCTGCATCTGGGAAACATGCTTTATTAATGACTGTATTCAGGTTTCCCCATATCCAATTGCCTTGGGAAACTTTGGACTTACTATCTAGGGAGGACATTAAAGTAAACAATGCACCACACGAACCATTATGTGTGAACGGGTAAGGAAGAGGGGCAGAGCTCCCTTGTATTTCTGATAGGGAGGGAGTCGGCCACATATCCAGCAATTGGTGGCATTGCTGGTTTGGTGTGAATGATGTAACATACGGATGAATGTATTGTTGCGCATTGCTAAACGATAGGACAATTCGTGGGGAGGCAGGTCTCTGAAAGTGTGCTCCACAGTGTCATTTGAATCAAGAGGAAAAAAAGATGTGTAACATTAAACTTATACAGATTATCGTAAGACTCAGAAGAAACATTGAGATCAAGGCAATGATGCTACCGCTGTGCAAAACTTTACAGTGTTTTTTCCATTTTTCGTTTCGCCTATTTCTCTGACTACTGGGGTCTATTCTATACATGTCAGAAACCTGTCTAACCGCTTCACCCAGGAGGGGACTTAAACAATTAAACTGTCTGACTTACTAGACCTCAATTTTAGTTTGTACTCTTGCTGAGGAGTTAATTCTAGCAGGGGGAGTTTAGTATCAGTCTCTGGAGAGGGAAAGGGGCAGTCCTTAATGGGCAGGTCTGGGCACAGTCCGTGAATCTTTTTTATATGGCTCGAGTGCAGCCATCCCTTCCTCCCCTCCACTTTAACGGCAGTCCTTGTAGATAACAAAACCAACTTCGGCTGCTTCCATCTAGGTTCCAGCGGACTCTTCCGATCGAAATTCCGAATCAGTACGAGTTCTCCTGGGCGGACTTCATGTGGCTTTACTTGGGTGTTGTCCGGAAAGGCAGCCGCGACCTGTGAACGACAAGATTGTAGTGCAGACATCAATGCAGCCAAGTAATCTGTCAGCATAGAACTATCAACATCTGTGATCTTACGGGGCATAGGCGTCCCCCACATATTCGGAGGCCTTCCAAAGACCACCTCATACGGGGATAGCCCTGTCCTAGAATGAGCTACCATTCGCATGTAAAAGAGTGCAACTGGCAAGGCAACTATCCAATCTACACCTTTCTCGGCACAAATTTTGGCAAGACGGGTTTTCAGGGTCTGATTGTGTCTCTCTACGAGACCTGCGGCTTCAGGATGTCGGACACAATGGAACTTCCACTGGTAACCTAACAAAAGTGAAACCTGTTTCATAAGCTCGGACGAGAATGGCTGTCCATTATCAGAGTACACGACACGGGGCAAGCCGTATCGTGGGAAAAATTCACGAACCAGCTGCTTGGCAGTGGTCGGGGCAGTGTAATCTGGGACTGGATATGCTTCTGTCCATCGGGAAAGAGCACATACGATTACGAGGACATACTTGAATCCTCGGCATCGGTCCATCTGGATATAATCCATCTGGAGGACTTCAAAAGGATGGTCAGGAGGATGAAATCCACCCTGTTCCACGGGGACACCTTTTCCTGGATTGAACTGACAACAGATCATGCAAGTACGCACTTTCTGTTTTGCTGCTGCTCGTAAGTGTTTGTTATACCAGAGGTTCTGTAAGCTGTCTAACATGGCTTTCTCTCCTAAGTGTGCTGGACTATGTGCTGTGTTAATAATGATTTGAACCATGGAGTCGGAGAGGAACCATGTGGCCCTTCCCTTCGTCATCCATCCCTGATCTGTTTGGATCCCTCCTTGTTCAGTCTGGTGTAGCATGTGTTTGTATGTCGAGTACATCTAGAATGGGATCCTTAACTGTCAGGCAATGTGTCAAAGTAGTCTTGGTCATGTCAGTCGGGATTACTGTCTGAGCTGTGAATTTGGCTGTACGATCTGCCAGGTCGTTACCCTGGGAAATTCTGTCAGTGACTTTGGTATGTGCTTTGCATTTCATAATGGCTATGGCTGTAGGCAAGTGTATTGCTTCTAACAGGGCTTGAATGAGGGGACCATGCTGAATCTTGGTACCGTGAGAAGTTAGAAAACCTCTCTCTTCCCAAAGGACTCCGAAGTCGTGTACGACTCCGAATGCATATTGTGAATCAGTGTATATGTTTACTTTCTTGTTCTTGGCTAGTATACATGCTTGAGTCAAGGTTATAAGTTCCGCAGCTTGAGCAGATAGTGTGTCAATACGATGCGTATCTAAAACTTCAGTTTCAGTGGTCACTGCATAGGCGGCCACTAACTCTCCTGTGTTTGTTCTCATACATGAACCATCCACGTAAAGTGTCAGGTCAGGAACGGGTAATGCAATGTCTGTCAAGTCTTGTCGGGGCTTAGTTACTGTATTAATGACTTCTACACAGTCATGTGGTGTTGGATCTGTTGTACTCGAGGGTAACAATGTGGCAGGGTTAAGTATGTTGCAGCGTCTGATTTCTATGTGTGGCTGGAACAGTGTCAGTTCATAACCTGTCAGTCGTGCTATGGTCAAGTGCTGAGTCTGGGTTCGGTTCAGAAGTACTTCCACGGAATGTGGAACCTGTACTGTCAAGGGATGTCCTAACACTATTGAATCGCTTTGTCTGATAGCTAGAGCTGTTGCTGCAACTGATTTTAAGCACGCAGGCAAAGCCTGGGCTACTGGATCCAATGTACTGGAAACATAAGCACATGGCTTATGGTGTCCTGCTTGATCTTGTGTGAGAACGGACAACGCTGTGCCATCGCGTTCTGTGACAAAAAGTGTAAAAGGTTTGCTGTAACATGGTGTCGCTAGAACTGGTGCTTGACATAAAGCTTTCTTCAAGTCATTAAAAGCTTGTGTATGTTCCTGAGTCCAAGGGAGGACAGTCGAAGTCGCTGCCTCCTGTGTTGTCAACTGAATAAGTGGCTTGGCTAGAAATGCATATTGGGGAATCCATTGTCTGCAGTATGAAGTGAGGCCAATAAAAGCCCGTACTTGGGTTGTGGCAGATGTGCTATTACTGGATACGATCTGGTGTCAACTGTCTCCCCTCCTTGGACAGCAAGTGCCCAAGGTATACCACTTGCTGGGCACAGAATTGGAGCTTTGAAGGGGACACCTTGTGCCCCTTGTCGGCAAGGAAAAACAAGACTGTCAGTGACGCGCTCTCGCAGTCCCGTTCGGTCCGTGCTGTGATCAGTAGATCATCAACGTACTGTAGTAGGGCAGTGTCAGTAGGCATGTGAATACTGTCTAATTGTCATTTCAGGGCTTGGCTGTAAATACTGGGACTTTCTGTGAACCCTTGAGGTGCACGTGCAAATTTAAAACTTCGGCCATTTAATGAGAATCCGAACAAATATTGGCTTTCCGGATGAATGGGAACACTAAAGAAAGCGTTCTTAAGATCAATTACAGTAAAGAACGCTGCTTCGGAATCAATGGCAGTCAGTAGTGACGAAATATCTGGGACCACTGGGTACTGTGGTACTATGCATTTGTTGAGTTCTCGGAGATCGATCACCAGCCTATAGACTGGAGGTGCATTTGGGTCAGTTCGTTTAAGAATCGGAATGATTGGAGAATTACATACATTGGAGTCAGTTTCTACGACTACTCCCTGGGCAATGAGTTCGTCAATTATTTTTAATAAGGCTGTTACAGCCTCGGGGGGGCAATTTGTATTGTCGGATACGGGGTAGTACAACACCTTGTTTGAGGGTGACACGATAGGGAGTAATGTGCATACAACCTACATCAGTTGGACCTTGCGCCCACAAATGCGGTGGAACATTTTGCAATCTGACATCAAAATCTCTCAAAACATAGTGACCCTTAAAGTCACGTAGGAACAATCTCACTCCTTCCGGAGAACAACATATAACAGCTCCTAGAGCTTTCAGTGTTTTAATACCAAGCAGGTTTTCAGGACATGATTTGGTAAGCAATAAATCTGTGGTACGGGACAATGGACCAACTGCAAGGGGAACTGGCTGTGATACTTCATTAACAATAGGTTTTCCTGAAAATCCAAGGGAAACATTCTGTGAGCCTGAGAGGGGTGCCCCTGGAACCTCGTCATGACTAATGGTAGTTCTGCTCGCCCCTGTGTCAATCAAAAATTTTCTGTCTTTCCCTAATACCTGACTATGTACATAGGGACCATCTTGATCTACAGGAACCTCGATAAGGGGCAAGCCAACCTCCCTCTCTAGGCTGTTTCATGTGTACTGCTGATAATCGGGGTAATTTGACTGTGCATACTGGTACATTTGTGACGTGACATGTTGAGTTGCAGCAATAGGTTGGGGTTGGGGTACAGCTACTGTCTGTTGCTGTACGTGCTGTGAAGGTTGCGGATTCTGTGAAATATTCTGTTGAACGTGTTCAGGTCTAGGTGGACGTGGTCTTTCTTTAGTTTTGCCTGTAGCAATATTGTGTCTGAGAACGGCACAATCACTTATAAAGTGACCTGGCTGCTTGCAATAATTGCAATTACCTTTAACTGGACCTGTAGAATGACTAGTCTGTGTGTTCTGCGTGTACCACCCTTCTGACTTTTTGCTGGTACAGACTGGGCAACTAGTACTTTCATTTTCGTGTCTTTCATGCGTCTCTGTTCATGATCGTGTTCTTCTCTAATTCTGTTCTGGTGGTACTGTAACATCTGTAACATTTGGGAAGGCGTGTTAGCTTGCCATGTACTTTCGACTTTCAATACTCTGTTTTTGACCTGGGGCAAGGAATTCTCGACTAATTTGGTCACAAAAAGATGTGGAAAAGACTCGCTACTTGTTTTCAGGCCACTATTGATAATGAAACATTTCTCAAATCTCGAATAAAAATCACTAGTGTCTTCGTCTTGTTTTTGTTTGCAGGCTGAGATCGCATCCCAGTCTTCCTTTTTAACTGTCAATAATCTAGGCAAAACCTGTACTAATAATCCTGGTAATGCTTTAGCTTTATCCCCAAGACCGAGACCTGGGGTACGTCTATTTACCTCGTCTTCTAATTCAGCCCAAATAATCTTTTTATCTCCCACCTCCCATTCTTTTTCTTTCAGTTTTTCATATATCCCTGCTGGCAACAATACTTTTAGCATTTTAAGAATATCGGGATAGGTATAATCTCCCATAAGTAACATGTCTTTTAATTCACGGTGGAAGCCTGCAGGATCTTTATCGTGACAAGGTACAATCTTCTTCATTTCCAATAATTCCATTTTAGTCAAAGGAGTGTGTACGAACACGCGTTCAAGTGAATCATCTGGCTTCCGAATTGGATGTACTTCTCGTAAGGGGTTCTGTCTATCTAAGTGATATGGCTGTCTTACTGGGGGTGGAACGGAAACAAGACGTGGAGTCAGGAAAGTTCTATATTTGTGATGTTGTTCTAAAATGATATCAATTAGATCAGTACCAATGCCTCTCCATCTTCTCAGGAGTAAATCTTGCAGTAAATTATACAATGGACCTGGATCGGATTGCTGATTTTCATATGAAGTGATGAGATGTTGGGTCATGTATATACCAGCTAGTCGCTGTTCTTCTGGAGTAAGACTTAAAAATGTTTGCACTACTAAATCATCATTATATATACTGTCATCCCCAGCCCATTGGACTGCTGACCGGGCTAGTTCCTGATCACGTAGGGTATTAAGTTCATGATAACCTATTCTTTCTTTCAGTATTGTATCAGTACCTTGAAAAACATGTTCAAGAGAACATTGCTCTGGTATCGGGGAAAGGAATCGTTTTTTGTTTTCTGCACGAACGGATCTGTCATAAGTTCTATCAGAAGGATACTGTTTAGGGAGTTTCACTCTACCTACGTACGCTATTGTCCCCGGAGTCTGATTCTCTGCCGGTGTTTCTATTTCTTCTTCCTCTGAGGATTCATTCTTGTCTGACCCGGCTTCCTTTTCAGCTTTCTGTCTAATATGTATTGCTACTATTTCCTTACGAATCTTTCTGGACATGGCATCTATACACGTTTGTTTATCATGTTTACAGTCTGCAATATTTTGACCCCATTTTGTCAGTACATCCATTTCTTCCTTTACAACACCTGTCTGATCTTGTTCTCTTATTAAACAATTAATCAAGAATCGTAATATAAAACCCTGTGTCTCAACTTTCTGATATGCCATGGCTTCACGAATACATTCTGGTCTTTCACCTGTCCTAATAAAATGATATATTTTGTCTAGATGTTCTGGCATTTCTGGTAATAACATCAGATAATCTAACACGTCGTAGACGTAACAAAGCTAACATCATGTCTTTTGTCTTGCCTGGTACTGGATCATATCTACAATCAGTAAGATACTGTTTAAGTTTTTCCTGAGGCATCGCTTTCGGAGTACGCTGTGATGCTAAGTCTCTCATTGTCACTCGATGTAATTGGGGCGGGGTGTGATATGGGCCTCCTGCGGCACCTCCTGAAGCAGAACCATGGGCATGACTTGACGTCATGGTGTGTGGGAGCGGTACATGTGTCGGGGACTGACTCTGGGTCGCATCTGTCGAAAAAGGATTTTGAGGGCCAATAGTAGGGGAAGTGACAGTAGGTGCGGGAAGGGAATCTTGGCGTGGAGGGGTCGTGACTAGAGCTGCCGGATATTGCTGCGGTCCATTATTAGCTGGTTGTACGGGTACATTGGTATACTCTGGAGCTACATCATCTAAATAGGAAGAAAGGAAAATGTCTGCTGCGGTCTTTTTGTGACGGAGTTGGGTCGGGACCAATGGTGGTGGCAAGCTACGGGGTACTTCCGGGGTCGCCTTGGACAGGCCCTCGGTTAACACTGGATACATGCTTGTAATGAGTGCATTTCTTTGACGGTCTAATTGTTCTGATCTAACCTGTTCTCCTTCTATTAACTCTTTTTCTCTGGCTTTTTCGGATTCTTCTCTACTTCTCTCGGCTTTCCTGAGTTCTTTTTCTGTTCGCCTATGCGATTCTTTACGCCACAATTCTATGGCATCCTTCTGAGATTGTCTGGATTTCTTTTTCCATAATGCTTCTTCTACTCTCATGATGCACTCGGCATCCCATGTCCCTGAGGCAGGCCATCTAAACTTCTCTTCCAGATTCTTGGTATATTCCACCCATAAGTCTAAATACAACACAGCATCTAAGCCGTGTTTGTGGTACATAAAATATCCTGGAGTGTCTCTAGGGGGGTATGAACTGCTTCTTCTAGTATCCCTTTTCTAGTACCTATCTGACGTAATTTAGAAAACAACTGCATGGCCGAATTACTTTAAACGTAGACACAGTAAAACACAATAATGAATAGCGAAACAGTCACTCATACCACAACATTAAAACATATTGCAAACAGGTTACCTGGTACATAGAAGACACATAAGAGCCAAACGGAAAACGTGAGTTGCAACACTAGATACTTGATCACAGGATTACTAGACTAGATGTACTGCTAAAACAGTACAGACCGGTCCCATAAAGAGACACGTCGGACCGTATCCACCTAAGTGAACACGTACGGACCAGGCCTGTGTACCCAGACCTGTCTTTACCGAGCACAAATTAATGAACCCGTCTAGATGCGTTCCCAACAACGGTACTCACCGGGAAGCAAGAAACTGAAGGCCTCGGAACGGAAACTGGACTGGACTGGACTGCGTCAGGTGACGATTCTCCTACGCATGCGCTTCGGAACAGGTGGGCCGCCGGACACCTCGGACCTTGCTCTCTCGACTAGGGCTCTGGTCGGGATCCTCCGCATTCCTCACCGCCTCGTCTGGACGCCGGACCGCAGTCTCCGTCTCCCTCGTGGACCCGAGGGAAGATAGCGGGAAACCCCGCAACGTGCACGGCTTCCGTCGGGGTTGTGGAAGGGGGCAAAGGCCGCGTGACTTCACCGGCGTGTGGGGAAGGGGGGGTCCCTATTCGGGCGCCAAATTATGTGGTAAATAAGTTTTACCTAATCAGTTTTTCCATATAATTTTCAATACAAGACAGCTCATTAAAATGAGAGGCAGAGTCCGTGGTATCTGAGTCATACGGGCTTTAATATTATGCTTCGAAGCAAAGGTTATCGGGTTCCATCACCACGCAGGTTCAGGAAGGGACATTCAACGTTTTATTAACATTACACATTATATATAGTGAATCGTTACACATGAATCCAATACAGTAGGCGTAACAGGTGAAAAGAGTGAGATAAGAACACATGTGCGTAAGAGGAGGCGTGAAAAGAGGCGTACACATGGGCGTGCACTGTACATGTCAGAGAAACGTCACAAGATACGTCACATGTGGGTGGAAGCAAAGTGAGAAGTTGCAGGATCAACAGAAACCCTTCGCCTATATGCGCGCGCAACCAGTATGACGTGAAACTGGGGGCTTTGACTTTAGCACTAGTGGAGGAGACTGGTGTCTGGAGTGTCAGGGCAACCTGTACCTATAACATATCTGATATCTGTTGTTTGGAGGATGTAGTGTCTGAAACAAAGGTCTCTTGGGCAGGGGCCTTTCAATACCGAATGCTAGTGCATGCATACGTGTCTTGGCGCAATGAGCGGAGCCATGGGCCTACCATGGTAACGGGTTCAGTAAATCACTTGCAAGGAGGACAGGAAGGCCGGGCCCTTTGCTCTGCAGTCGGGGATATGTTTACCCATTTCACTAGACTGGAATGTGTTTTCGAGGAGGCTGAGCAGATACCTGTAGGCAAAACATGAATTTGGCAGGCAGTCCAGGCCGAGCCGGGCACCGCCGCGCTGGCAGGAAGTAAGGCAGGGGTCAGGGATGCGTGCAGCTTTCGGAGACAGGAGAGACGAGGCAGAGAGGCCTCGTTAAGGGCCTAGTTTGACTGAGACAGAAAACATGGAGAAAACGTGTGCGAATTTCAAAAGTGCATCACATAAAGACGGTGGCACCGTATGCTTAGGAACATAACTAACAGGACTTCTTGGTATGGTTGGATAGCTAACATGTTAAGGATGGACGCAAATGTATTTGCGTCTCTCTAGCATGAACAGAACGAAAGTTACACGACATACAAGGAACATGGGTGCATGGATAGGGTGCGAGTTGGGGGACACTTTGGCTACCTGAAAATTTCTATTACCTCAATATGGAGTTTGACTTGAGGGCAGTCAATGGGAGGTCCAAATCAGATTTGAAAGGGGCCCATACCTACAACAGGCCAAATCGTACATCAAGAATAGATTACATCCTTCTTGATGTACGTTTATGGGGTTATCTAAGGGATATGGAGATTATTTCGACCATTGAGAGTGATCACAACCTCCTCTCTCTTGTTCTTTCTCCCCAGTGGCTTAAGGGAAGGAAGAAATCCCTCCCCCATATGGCCCCCAATCCCCAGGCAGTTGATATCTCTATCTGTGGTCGATGGGAAGTGGGCTAAATTTACCTTATCCCCAGAGAAAGTTGCAGCCGTAGGGTGTCTCCTGCTTGCAGCTTCGAACAAACTAGACCTGTCTTCCCAAGTCCCTGGAGAGGTCTTGTTGACCTTCTGCAACCTAAATAGGGAATTAAGTAATCTATTTACTCTTCCTGGTAGGTGCAAGGGAGCTCACAATAGGGAGCGACCACTTACCAAACAGGGTTGGTATACAAAGAAATGTAGGGCTATGAAAAAAGCCTTGGTGGGAGCAGTCAAATCCAAATCCCAAGTAGCTACCAGGCTTGCAAGGAAGGATTATTATCGGACACTGAAGGCAGCGAAAAAGGAGTGGGAGGAAAAGTTCTGGGCGGACCTCTTGGCAGCTAGCATAGGAAGGGATGCTAGGGGTTTCTGGAGCCTGGTCAGGAATAGGGATAGGCCGGTAGCCACGTCGGTCACATGTAACATTCCAGCTCAGAGTTGGTATAGCCACTTTGAGGCCTTGTACTCCTTACCTGGCGGGGCCAACAGCGATTCTCCATCCATGGTGGTCGAGGCAATGGTTGACCTCCCCGATGCCTTCACCGCTAGGGAGGTCGAAACTGTAATAAAAAACCTGGTCCCTCTAAAAGCTGCAGGACCAGATGGGATTCCTGGCGACCTGATACGAGCCTTCCCCAAGGAATGGGGTAAGTTGGTCGCCTCTCTACTGAACGCAGTTCTGGGGGGAGGTCCTGTACCCGACTCCAGGAAAGGGGCGGAGGTTGTCCCGATTTTTAAAAAGGTGTGTCGGGACAGCCCTGCCAACTACAGGCCCATTAGCCTCATAGACTCCTCCCAGAAGGTGGAAGGGAAGGCGATCCTGGGGATGCTTCTCCAATGGGTAGATGATGATAAGATCTTGTCAGACCTTCAGGCGGGTTTCCGGTCGGGAACTGGAACCATCGAACAGGCCTTTAGACTAATGCTCCTGCATTGGAAGGTGGTGGTGCTGGGCAAGGGCAGTCTTTACCTGGCCTTTATAGACCTGAAGACTGCCTTTGACCTGGTACCTAGGGAGGAATTGTGGAGGGTTCTGCAGACCATGGCGTTGCCCCCCTACTTATTGTTGCTCCTAACCAAACTACACTCAGGGATCTACGCACACGTGCGGTGGGGCACAGGGGGGAAAAGACTGATAGGATCCCGGTGTGCAGGGGAGTCCGCCAGGGATGTGTGCTAGCCCCCACCCTATTCTCCTTGTATGTGAATGGGGTGGTGGAGTATTTACAACAAGAACCGGCCGATGCACCCTCCCTGGCGGGCATCCGGATCCCTACTCTGCTTTTTGCGGATGATACTCTCCTCATTTCTAAGACCCCCCCAAGGTCTGCAAAAGCTTCTCGACCATTTCCAGGAGTTCTGTTCCCTGAGGGGATTAGTGATCAATATCGATAAAACCAAATATTTGGTCATGAATCCCCCGAGGAAACTAGGGCGTCCACCGGTGCTGAATAGCTGTCCACTGGAGAAAGTAGCAGAGTTTGACTACCTGGAAATCCGGCTTAGTGACTCCATGAGCTGGTCCCCGCACATTAACAAAATGTTACTCAGCCATAAAAGAACGGGTGGCGCGTTACTTAGGGAACACTGTTCTTCCCCCAAACATTGTATGGCCCCTGTTATCGACATATATAAAGCTAGAGGGGTCACCGCTGCACTATATGGGGCTGAGCTGTGGGGTACCTGTAATTTGGAGGTACTAGCCAAAGCGGAGAGCAAACTTTTGAAAGACCTAATGGCTCTCCTTATGAGCACACCCACAGTCCCAGTATTACTAGACTTGGGATGCAGACCGATTGAAGATCAGGCACGATTACGGCCCCTGTTGTCATGGGCTCGTTTGTGGAGGGTCCCTGAACTCGCCTCATATGCTGAGGGCCTGTCCGAGGTGATGGCCATGGGGGGTTGACATAAGATAAAGTGGTTGAGGGATGTCAAAAGCCTTTTGGGGGAGTTGGGATTGGGCGAAGCATGGGTTACTCGCTCCGCCCCACCCAAAGCCACCTTAAAGAAACTGTACTGGGACTGGGCCTCTTCTAAACTTCTTAGCAACCCACGACACTGTAATTCCACCGCAGCTTTCTTACAAATCAAAGACGTGGTGGCTTACGAATCCTAACTTGATTTGATTTCCATCCCATTTGATAGGGCTCTGTACTTAAGGTTTAGGGTGGGAACCCTACCAGTAGGCTATTTGACATCTAGATGGAAATCTACCTCCCAGCACTCCCCCTATTGTGCCCTATGTTCCTCGAGGGTGGAGACGGTTGCCCACATCTTTTTTGAATGTCCAGACTATTGTAACCCGAGAAAGCGCTGGCTTAAACCTGTGTGCAGATCACTTGGCACTCGCCAATTTACAGTGGCCCTACGCATTTTACTAACAGATACCACCCCCCTTGTAGTTTGTGGCGTTTCAAAATTTTTAAAATGATCTTGGTTGATCCGATTAAATAGGCTTTCTGTATCCATTTAATTTCTTTTTAACTGTACATATTTCCTTTTAATTGTACATATTTCAACGTCTTATTGTGTTCTTTATCTCATGGATGTATACCTATGTATATTTGTTGTATATCTTTTTTTAAATTTCTATTGTATGTACTGCTTTTAAGATATTTTTATGTATCGAAATAAAGCATATCAACCGAGTTATTGGTCTTTAATTTCCATACTAATAGTTTTGTGCCCTTGCTGCTTTTCATGGCGTGTCTCTGGCTGCTCTGATGCCGGTACTCTGTGAGGATCTATGCAGTATATAACATAGCGTCACCCGTTATGTCATTCCGTGCTGCTGTAAGATTTTTGCAGGGTAAACAAAAACAATTGGCCGGGCAGGTTAAGTTACAAATAATGCATCGCCTAGTCAAATCAATTACAAGGTTGGACAACCGTTGCGTTGAGTCAATTCTTATTTTATAGAGAACATTTTTGAGAATATTTTTATGACATCAAAAACCGTGAACTGTTAAACAAATACGTAAATACATTCAATACATTGAAATGAACATATCGAACAAAGAATTTTTGCAAACGAATTATCACATAAATAATCACATAGACAACTATACAATGCCTCAGCAGAATTAGTTTTGAGGCACCAGTCCTAGGTTATAATGAACAAGTGGACAAACTGATGGTTATATTCGCCTACTTGTCAATACCGACACAAGATGCATACTTTTAATTCATAATGGGGTACTATGACTTAGGAATAACACATGATGAACTAAATGATTGCAAGTGTATTGTTTAATTCCTATCTAGCCCCGTCTGTTTTGTATCTTGGAAGGAAGGTCATCGCGTTTCGAACCCAATTTGATTATGCAGGTTCTCCTCAGGACGCGGACTGGGGGGTCGCTGTCACTGTAAATAACAATTAAAAGATTGGTGTCAGTAAGGAAGCTGCCTCTCGGGGCCTCACCTCTACCAGACTCATACACTCTTGCAGTAAGTTTACCTTATTGATGTAGGATGGCCATAAGAAATTCATGCGCCTATCCCCATTGGCTGTTCTCTGTAAACAAAAATGGAAATCTCTGTTTGTGATGCTGCTTTTTTGTCCGAATTGTAATCCACTATTTAGCCCCTACTACTAAGACATACCTCAATAATGCGCGCTTTAGGCGGGAGGCGGATGCCGGGTCGTTAAGGTATTTTGTGTTCGTTTCTTTAAGATTTCGGTATGACCACTGTGGATGAAAGGACCTGACATTAGTGCCCCTCTCAGTATGCTAGTAAGTGCTTTGAACCATATTGTTGTTACACTTCCTACCTCAATGGTCGGAACGGGTTCAGCCTGGCTGCACACGCACGAAGGGCGGCAGCCGCCGCACAGGCTTGTTAGCTGTAAACAGAAACAAAATTTTTAAAATGGTCTTGGTTGATCCAATTAAATAGGCTTTCTGTATCCATTTAATTTCTTTTTAACTGTACATATTTCCTTTTAATTGTACATATTTCAACGTCTTATTGTCTTCTTTATCTCATGGATGTATACCTATGTATATTTGTTGTATATCTTTTTTAAATTTCTATTGTATGTACTGTTTTTAAGATATTTGTATGTATCGAAATAAAGCATATCAACCGAGTTATTGGTCTTTAATTTCTATACTAAGTTTTGTGCCCTTGCTGCTTTTCATGGCGTGTCTCTGGCTGCTCTGATGCCGAACTCTGTGAGGATCTATGCAGTATATAACATAGCGTCACCCGTTATGTCATTCCGTGCTGCTGTAAGATTTTTGTAGTCAGTTATACAGTGTGGTTGCACAAATCAATAGACATTTGCAAAAATGGAAATGCTACACCTCAGCCTTTTCCTGGATGAATAGATGTTTCTTAGATTTGATTATTGAAAAAACGCAGTCAGTCTCATACTCCCTGTCCTTGCAGACACCTTTAGTTCTGCCCATTCTTTAGTCGCAATATTGCCTGTAGCCTTTGTCCTATACAGAGCTTCATTACATAAAACTGCTTGGAGTATTTAACTTCTCCCTGGGATCCTGCACATTCTATTGAGATCCAAAGGATCGTGATGGCCACGCGCAGAAATGCTACAGCTCCAATTGAGTTCTGGCTGCCCAAGGATATTGAAGACTCCGGTCTCAAGCCCTGCAGCAGTCTGTTTTGTCCACGCCTCTTATATCAATGTCTGTTTTAATTTCAACCCATCTCTGCACAGGGAGCACGGATCACTTATTCCCACTATAGGTGCAGCAGCATCCCTGCTATCTCCCACTATGCAAGTTATTGCAGGGGCACGAACAGGAGCTCCACTCACAGCTGTCATGAGCCACGTTCAATGCTATGCAGTCCTCAAGTTATGGATGCAGTCCTCAAGTTATGTGCTCCCTGATGCTGAATTAGCACTGCTCCGGGAATCAGCAGTTAATATGGCTCTCCTTCGCCATGCGTCTAGTAGCAGGTTAAGGCTGCACAGTCCCAGCTCCAATTCCCTTACCTGTTTCAAGCATTACACTGTGTGCCTCTCCATCAACTCTGGTCTAAGTAATCCTCTATATATTTATTTGGGAGATTGAAGGTCGGTAACTGGATGAAAGATAGCTGCCTGAATCTCAACTCTGAGAAGACAGAGGTTCTCATCCTAGACCCCTCCAAATCCAACTGGGAAAACACCTGGTGGCCCTCTGCCATCCGGATTCCATCCACCCCTACAGGCCACGCAAGGAACCTCAGCATCATCCTCTACTCCTCCCTCACCATGACCCGCCAGATCAACTCCGTCACCTCCACCAGCTTCAACTTCCTTTGCATCCTCCAAAAGACCTTCATATGGATACCCCCAAATGCAGAAAGACTGTCACCCACGCACTCATAACAGCAGACTGGACTACGGCAACACCCTGTATGCCGGAATCAACAGAACTCACAACTACACAAGCTCAAACCATCCAGAACGCTACAGCCAGACTCATCCTTGGGACACCACGACACAAAAACATGACCCAACACCTACGGGACCTCCACTGGCTCCCCGTCACGAAGAGAGTAACCTTCAAACTTCTCACCCATGCCTACAAATCCCTCCACAACACCAGACCCAAATACCTAAACGAGAGAGTCTCCTTCCCCTGCATCCGCAGAAATATAGCTGGCGGACCTGGAATGAGCTCCCAGCAAACATCAGAGGCTCCCTGAACCTGCTCACCTTCAGGATGAACCTCAAGACCTGGCTCTTCAACCGAACTAGAGCTGTACCCCCCCCCCGCACATTGAGACCCTCACGGGTGAGTAGCGCGCTTTATAAACCCCTGGTTGATTGGTTGATTGAGTGATTGGTAACTGTCTGATTTTGAGCCCAGTCTATGTAGCATCACACCAGTGTAGCCATCTTCGAGTTTGACTATTTGGTAGCCAGACGTTTGTTGATTTTTTTAGGATAATGGCCGTCGAATCCTCTGCATTGTACATTTGAAAAATAATTCCAAATGGAAGAGGGTCCCCTTTTTTCCCCTCCCCTTTATCAAATAATATCTGGCAACTCTGGTTGGCAGCAACTGAATTTTTGTTGCTGCATAAGTTATACAATGAAATGAAGCATTGTTCAGCTACCCAAAGAAATTATGGAGTAGGTTGATCAAGTAACCCCTGCTTTATGCTCAGATACTGCTGTACAGTGCAGGAAGGCTGTACACATCTGGTTCAGTGGCATGGGGAGAGGCAAGGGCCTGCTCCCAGAGCCTCTTATGAATTGCTTAACACATGCAGGTCTGTTACATTGTGCAGTAGATTGGGTTTATGGGGTTTATGGGTGTATAAGCATGCTGGAAACTGTCCTGCACGTAGCCTCAAGCAAGGCACAGACATTAGGCACCCTCATGAGCAGCCAGAGTTGAGTGAGCAAAGACCGTGCGGTGCACAGTGAGAGTTTGGAGCTTGGTGTAGGTCCTTGGCGGGGAAGAGGGTTATCCATTAGCTAACCATTAGAGTTAAGAAAAGAAATAACCTATGTATAAAACTTAAATAGAACAGTATGCGTGCCCGTCCAGCAATGTGTGTGTATACATATTCACTGAAAAAAACAAAGGTTACAGGGACATTATAGTTAGGCTCAGATTTCCCTTGTACAAAACCAGTGCAATTCAGCAGTTATAGTTATCTGAGCGAACTATAACTTATGCCCCCGCAATGCACTTCTCACATATTACATCACTCATGACCTGGTCAGTTACCCTTTTATGCCAATACACATCACATATAAAAAATATATCACAGCAAAGTGATGTGTATTGGCATAAAAAGGTACGTTTTTAGGTCTCGCCTGTCGATGCGCATGCAGCTTGCGAGACTATGGGGGCTTAAACAGTCTTTAACCAACTTGCAAGGAATCGTGGCGATTCCTTGCAGTGCCCGTGAAATTCAAGCTCAATGCGCATGCGCATTGAGCTTAAAAGCGCGTGCACATGCCCCCAGCCGCCTACCTTGCATGTATTTTCCCTCAGGCGCACTCCTCCCACACCCCCGCTCCGCCCCCTCCCCTGCCTGCCGTGTCGCATTTCTCCTCCCCCCTACCCTTCTGTGCCTTCCCTCCGTCTTGTCTCTTTTGGCCCCCCTCCTCCTCCTACTCTCCTCCCCCCTCCTCCTCCTACTCTCCTCCCCACTCTCTCTCTCACAGCCTCCCCCAGCTCCGCCCCCTCACTTCTTGGTTGCACGGCCGCTAGGCCGTACCTCCCCTACTCTCCTCCCCCCTCCTCCTCCTACTCTCCTCCCCACTCTCTCTCTCCCAGCACAACCTTGTTCTATCTCACTTTTTCTCACCCAAGATGGCGCCCCTTGACGCCTAGTTTGCGGTATAGTGCACAATCACGATCGTGTATAGGCACGGACGGCACACACACACCCCGTCAGTCGGGTTGATCGCTTGAGGCATACTGCGGCTTATCTGGTAAGCGTTCGTTGTTGTTGGCCCCCGAGAATTCCGTGAGGTTTTAACCAGTAATTGACCCTTCCTTATATGCCTTGCTTGTTTTTGCAGTGTATCAGCACACTGCGTGTGACCGTCTAGCAACATGAAGCATACAGTTCAGAATGGCATTGTTACACCGCTCCATTGAGAACAGTAACTCCTTATCTTGAATCTTTAAATTGAGCGCACACTCGTAATTCTTCTGCGTTCATTTTATTCACTTAACTTCCACAAGGTAAATGCCTAACCTTGAATTTTTACCCCCTTCTTAGTGCCTGCACTAGTCCTCACTTTGAATGTGGCGCAGCACTGATTGACGAGTGCTGTTTGTAATTCCCGCCACTTTCGCCTGATACCTCCAAGTAATTGCATACCGGTCTTCAGGTCTCTGTGAAGACCGGTTCAGTGACACGTTTCCATTGTTTTGCGGTCCGCCCACTGCCCGAGGTTTGTGCTCCATCCAGAATCCTTTACGCATGGTTGTCTACCACAGCACTGCCCGAACTCTCCTTGACACCAGCTCTTGCACATTTGTAACAATTTCTCGGCGTTATAAAGCGAACATTAGATCACTATCCTTTCACCACTCGCAGCGGCAAGTTACCTTCACTCCTCATTCTACAGTTGTAAACAGTTTTTAAACCAACATCATCTCTTCACCACTCGCATCGGCTGGTTAACTACTGGCCTTGCAATCCGCGTATCACAGACTTGCCCAATTGAGCACTCAGTCTAACACTCTTCCCTAGACATTGTTGAGTCCTCACGCATGACACTAAGTGTGGCATGGCATAGATGTTTTCGTCGCCACAATGCCAATCTAATGTTGTCTTCCTTAACCTCTCCCTTCCCCCACCCACATCCACCATGACATCCACCACCACATCCACCACATGCTCCACCGCATCCACCACCACCACCACATCTCCCACCACATCCACCGCATCCACCACCACCACCGCATCCACCACATCCACCATCACCTCCACATCCACCATGACATCCACATCCACCACCACCACATCCACCACCACCACATCCACCACCACCACATCCACCACATGCACCACCACCGCATCCACCACCAGGTGCAAATGCAATGTTCTTGGATTTTCGTCACAATAAAATACACTGAACATAATCTTCACAAAATTAATTTACAAACGTTTAAGCTATTGCCATTATAAATTACAATACATTTTATTTAAGTATTAATTATTTACAAAATTAAAAGCCATTGTTATTTGCAATATCAATACATCTAAGTCACGTAAAGACAACACACATTGCATTACAAATGCTATAGGTGTCACATTTGCGAAAGTTAAAACTATTGACATTGTAACTGACAAAGCTATTACTTTTGCTATTTTCAAAACCAACACATAAATAAATAAAGTGTCCTTTACAATACCAATTGTTCAAACTTTCCTAATGCGAGACCTATTGCATTTCCAATGCTTGTTATTATTTAGATTTCCTTGTATAGGGCAGTGAATGAATGAATGAATAAAACTTTATTTGTGGTTACTCAAAACCATTAAATAAGACATCGAACTATAGTGAAACATTATTGTCAAGCAAAGGGAAATAGGGAAGTTTAAAATGGATAAAAACGTAAACCTAGTTAAAAACTGCATTCATTAGTACATTTCTTCGTGGACTGGTATATCTCCATGGTTTAGAGAGTCATTGTTCCAGGCCAATGACCTAGCTGTGAGGGGCCGTCAATTTCTATTTGTATAGGGCAGTGTTGCTCCTTAAAGAATTTCGCAGCACCTGCATGCAATAACTAGCAGCATAGGTTTTACTTGGAGAACAGCTAGGTCTTGAGGAGTTACCTGCATTTATGGCTGGGTTTGGTTTTAGGATCAGGAGAGGAGTACTCCAAAATCTGGCTCCTTTTGGTTTTTCAAGGCTTTTCCCCCCCATTGTTCACCTTGTATTTTTTTTACCTCAAATTTGTGGTTATTAAAAGATCTACGGTGGTAAAAGAACAAATGTTACACATTTTTGGGTAAGTATTTTTGGTCTGTTTCCCTTGTAACTTTTGTGAAACATGGAGGTTGATTTGAATTGGATTATTTTACTGATTGTAAACCGTTGAGGGTGTTGTAAGTACTCAGACATTATCAGTTCTTCTGAATAAAAATCTGATAGCATTTTGAATACATTAAAGCTGTGCAGTATTTTTTTGTTTGAGTAAGTCGAGGTAAACTGAAATACAAAAGTCCAATCTAGACTAGATATAGGCATTGGCTTCTGCAATTTTATGCAGTAAGTATACACATTGGAATACAGGTCTCAGAATTTTGAGGTGGAATAAGGAGTATATTGTTACATGATTTATTTGTGGCTCATTGTTTTCAGTCTAGAATATTTCAAAGATTTAGGGACAATGACTTGGTGTTTGGGCAGGAGACCATTAATTTAGACCATAGCATAGCGTCCCAATTTGGCACTTTATTGAACATGAGAAGAATTTCAAATTTAGATGGATGTATTTTTAGATTTCTTTTTTTGCCATCTGGTTAAGTTGATTCCGTAGATTTTCGTTGTGAAATTTAGGTAGTTACGGGGTAGGGAGATTGGTAAAGGGGGAGTAATACTCTCTATATTAAAAGTTAAGAACAAGTGGTGGAAGCAGCATGGCCGACAGGACGTGAGCTCCACCAGCTCCGTCCCGAAGACCGAATAAATCCTTTCATTTCTCCTGCCCGGACCCTCTCGACCCCGAGAAAGCGTGTCGGAGAGGCGGTGGAAGTCCCGCCGAGCTCCTGTGCCTCGGGGAGCGGACCCGTGGTCGGCAATCCGCCGAGACCTGCGGCCTGGCTGTTCCTGAGGGCGGCGCCGGCGTGCTCTCTTACGCGGTGCCGCGGCTTCGGCCTACTCACTGGGCCGGACGGCGGAGGAAGCGAGCGGTGACCCCAGCCTCGCTGCGCCATCGGATACCCACCGGCGGCCTGCTTGGGATCCCCGTCCTGGAATTGGACGACTGCGGCGCCGGAGGACTGAGGCTCTACTGAGATGCGGTGAGGAGGGGAGCGGGACGAAGGTGCCGTCCATCTTGCGCGGCCTCGCTGGGCTGGAGTACGGAGGGGCCCCCCCCCCTCTTTGTTTAATAGCGCTGCACGCCCGGACGGCGGAGCGCCTTCATCTGGGAGTGGGGGCTGTGGGACTCTTCTGACCTAGCCCCCCCCCCTTGTGGCGCGGAGGTGCGTGTGGGGGCCCTGAACTGCTTTGTGTCTGCCGGGGTCCGACTACAGTGACTCTGCCACTCCTGTACCCCCTCCCGCTGGGCAGTATCCTGTGCCCTGAAGCAGATCGAGATCCCCGCCACTTGTGGGACGTCAGGGGGGCTCACGGAGAGGTGTTGCTGGGCCCGTGGACGAACACCGCCCCTCTCCCGGCGATCCGCCATTTTGGAGCTGGTCCTGGGCGGCCCCTTGGGATCGGTGGCGGCCGATAGAGGAGTGCATTTGTGCCCCGCTCTGCCCTGCTCTGTGGAAGAGGTGAACTTGTGACACTGCTCTCTGGTGGCACCTACTCTGTGACCTGCATCGCCTACTGTGGACTTGGTCTTGTGGACCCGTACATTGCTTGCCCGGTTCCTTCGGCGCTGTGGTGGCGCATACTCTGCCCTGCTTGGGTGGCTTCAGTGTGGGCCCCATTGAGACCGTCGACCCCTGGCGCAGCGGATATGACAGGCCGGACTGGCCGTGGCCCTAAGGCTACCCAACCCAACACGATCACGCAGTACACTACCCCTCGTCTGCCGCCGCAGAGAATTACGCGCCAAACAGGCGCTGGAGATGGAGATGGGGAGTCGCCGGAGCCGTCCAGAGCGGAACTTCTTAAAGCTATACAGGGGTCACACACTGCCCTGGAACGCCAGATTGAGACGGTGTCCGTGGATGTGAACCTCTTAAGAACTGACCTTCGCAAAGTGGCGGATAAAGTCTCGGACGCGGAGGGCAACATCACTCAGCTGCAAGGGGAGGTAGCGTCCCTACAGAAGTCACTCTCCCAACTCGCCTCTACTACCCGAGCACTGGAGAGACGCGCTGAGGATGCAGAAGGTAGGGCGCGTCGAAGTAACATACGGGTCCTGGGGGTCCCGGAACGGCTGGAGGCGGGTAACCCTGAACGATTCCTGGAAACTTGGATCCGTGAGCGTCTCTGTCCAAGTGGCTTGTCCAACGTCTTTATTGTGGAGCGGGCCCACAGGGCCCTGGTGCCCCCTCCGCGTCCTGGTGAGGCCCCTAGAGCCCTCATTGCAAAAATCCTGAACTATAAAGACCGAGACTGCATCCTTAAGGCGGCGAGAGAATCGGGGCCCCACATGATTGAAAACAGTCGAATCTCCATCTACCCCGACTACACCCAACAGGTGCAGGAGCAAAGAAAGTCCTACTTGGGGGTCAAACAGAAGTTGCGCGACATGCAGCTACAATATATGCTTTTATACCCCGCTAAGCTTAAGGTGCTCTCCCAGGGCCGGGCACATTTCTTTGAGACGCCAGCGGAGGTGTGGGAGTGGCTCGAGATCAGAGGAGACGATCTGTCCCCGGGTGAGCGAGGGGGATCGCGAGATGTATGGGGGACCAGGCCGCAAAGACGACGGCGTGGCAGGAGGAATCGCCGTTCTGGATCCCGTGGTCCTCCTGAGACTCGGCCTACGGTGGGCCCAGATGGGGCCATCCTGATGGAATCCTCACCTGACGGGATTGAGGCACGTTTGCACAGTGAGGCTGCACCAGGTGACATTTTGGTGCCAGACACATTGCAAGAGACGCCGGTGAACGTAGACTCCGCGGCCCCAGTGGTCCCGGAGACTGCCTTGCAGACCCTGGACTTGGAATGATCCTTCCCCTGCCTACACTGACTCTGCTGCGCGATTGCTATTATTGTGTAGTTCCCTATAGCCCGGCAGCTCTTTAGATCTCTGCTCGTTCAGCGTGAATGTTGCGAGTGATTGTTCTCTGCTTGGTACCTCGTACTTGGTGTCTGGGTTGAGTGTGCACCGAGTGCTGGGAGCTGTAAGTGTGGACTGCTCCTCCCGCATTGCTGACTTGGGGGGGGGGGAGAGCTGTCCGGGTCCGCATATCGGGTTCGTTGGGTCTTTCGGGGAGCTGGGAGGGTGGGTTGGGTTGTTCTGTAATGTGTGAGTGTGAGTGGAGAGTGTTGAATGGGGTGGCTGTGCACGTCCTGGCACTGGCGGGGGAAGGGCGGGGTGGCGTTTTTGGTTGTTGCTATCCTATTGCTCGTGGGTGGGGGGGTTGAGGGGGTTCTAGTCAAAAATTCGTATGTTGGGGCTGTTGGGGGGTGGGATTTTGGATGTGACAATGATGACACTGGCATTTGGCGCATGTTGACCCTGTTTAGCGGGGCGCTGGCTTTGTGTGATGCATTTTTGAACTTCTCTGTGGCGAGGGCCTACTGGCGACAGCCTAGGCTGTGTGTACACTGCTGCCCGGCTGGGCACGAATGGTGGTCATGGGGTTTAAATTCTTGACGTGGAATGTGCGTGGCCTGGGTACGTGCACTAAGAGACACAGGGTCCTCACCTTCCTAAAACGCCATGGGATTTCAGTTGCTTGTTTACAGGAAACCCACCTAGATGATGATGGTGCGCAGCGACTGGCCAAGAAATGGAGAGGCCAGCTATTTCATTCCTCCTACTCTACATACGCTAGGGGGGTCCTAATCTGGGTGGCCCCTGGGGTTCCATGCGCTGTCCAATATATTGATGCGGATGTGGAAGGCAGGTACATATTGGCAAAGCTCAGATTGGACGATAAGGTCCTTCTGGTCTTTAACACGTACGCGCCGAACGTAGATGATCCGGCATTTTTCTCCCGGATGCAAGATCTGGTGGCTCCTAACCTTGACGCGGCCCTCCTTTGGTGCGGGGACTTTAACTGTGTGCTGCATCATGAACTGGACCGTAATCCACCTCGGGCAGGAACTAAGCCCCGTATGACGGCGTGTCTGCGGGACGTGATGCATAATATCGGGGCGATCGATGTCTGGCGCGCGTGTCACCCCACACAAAAGCTATACACCTGCTATTCCCCGACCCATGGCACTCACAGTAGGCTAGATAGGGTGTTGGCGGCCAATCTCCCCTCCTCTCTCACGTTGACGGTCACACACCAGGCCCGATACCTATCGGATCATGCTCCGGTCACGTGCGTGGCGCAATGGCCTGACCAGACGGAACGTCCCCGCTCGTGGAGGCTGCCGACTGATCTACTCCAAGACCAGGTAGCCCGGGATCATGTAGCAACGTCCCTATCCGATTACCTGGAACTTAACTGGGCGGGAAGTGACTTGTCTTATTCCACTAAGTGGGAGGCACTGAAAGCGGTCGTCCGTGGTGCGTGCATGGGCCTGACGTATGGGGTCAGGAAACAACTGCTTTCAGACTTACAAACTGCGGAGGCTGAGCTCTTGCGCGTCCAGGCCCGCCCTGATCCGGACTCCTCAGATCACCGCGTGGAGGGCCTAGCCCTTGGGTCGATCCATGATATTCTCACGAGGCTCGATAGATTCACGCTGGGCCAATATAGACAGAAGCTGCATCGAGAGGGGGATAAAACTGGCCGTTTGTTGGCCTGGATACTTCGCCGGGAGTTTACGGCTGAGCGTATAGTAGCCCTGCGGGCGCCCGATGGCGGTATGGTCCACTCGGAAGCTGCTGTACTCACGGTTCTGCGGGACCACCTGCGGACTGTGTATGAGGCTGATCAGTCTATCTCTGAGGAGGTTTACCACCTATACCTCGAAAACCTCGGCTTGCCGACCCTCCCAGAGGCAGCGGCGAAAGACCTCGATGTCAAACTGACGCTCGGTGAGATTTCTACGGCAATTGCCGCCCTCCCACGAGCTAAAACCCCTGGCGGGGATGGATTCCCTGCAGAGTTTTATCATGCATTCGGGCACACCCTGGCCCTCCTTTTACAGGTTTACAATGAAGCCTTACGCACGGGTGACCTCCCACCCACCTTGAATCAGGGTGAAGTTTGTATGATCCTGAAACCGGGTGGCGACAGCACGGACCCCGCCTCGTATCGTCCTATCACTTTGATTAACTCTGACGCGAAAATTCTGACCAAGCTCTTGGCCAATCGCCTTGCCCCGCACGTGGCTCAGCTCGTCCATCCAGACCAATGTGGCTTTGTCCCTGGTCGTAATACGGCGATGAACCTGCGCCGCTTGAACCACATTTTGCACGAAGTCCGGGGGCGGGACACTCCCCATGTGCTGGTCTCCGTTGACCTGGCTAAAGCCTTCGATACAGTGCATTGGGGTTACCTGATGCACGTACTCGTCAAGATGGGATTTAGCCCCGGTTTTCGGGAATGGATACGGGTCCTATATAGGGCGCCCCGGGCCAGGGTGCGACTGGGTTCAGCCCGCTCTGATGAGTGGACGTTGGGGAGGGGTACCCGACAGGGTTGCCCATTGTCCCCCCTTCTATTTGCTCTTGCAATTGAGCCCCTGGCCATATCTGCCCGTAAGGAGCTACATGAATGGGGTATTGTGGTGGGAGACACTACTAATGTCATCTCCCTTTACGCCGACGATGCGCTTTTCTACCTGACCTCTCCGGTGGAGGCCCTCCCCGCTCTGTTGCGCCTCTTGGACCGCTTTGGTGCGGCCTCGGGACTGCGCATGAATGTTAATAAGTCCCTGGTGTTCCCGCTGACTCCTGAGGATCTCGCCCCGGCGGCGGATTCATACTGTGCGGGCCTCCGGTGTGAACGTCTGGCGTTCCGGTATCTGGGCATTCAAGTGGCCGCTTCTGATGAGGCTCTCTTAACCCATAACCTAGACGGGATTCTTGTGGCCCTCCGCAAGTCCGTTGTATTCTGGAATACGCTTCCTCTCTCCCTTATGGGCCGTCTAGCTGTTGCCAAGATGGTGATGCTCCCTAGAGTCCTGTATGTGCTGCAGAAAACCCTATGCCCGTTGCCCCCCCCGGGTGTTCCGTACACTGAATTCACTCCTTGCGTCTCTTCTCTGGGCGGGTGGTCGCAGCAGAGTTGTGTTGCGCACGGTGACGCAGTGTTGGGATGCGGGAGGCCTCGAGGCCCCGAGATTCGATTTATACTATTATGCTGCACAACTTCTCCCGGCGGCCAGATGGTTTGCTGACACCGAAAACTGGGAGTTGGCATTGTTGGCGGGAGTGGCCTTGGATAGGGTGCTATAGGAAGCTCTAATGCAGGGTCGGGGCGCCGATGACGCACTGCCCTATGTCGTCAGGCATACGGCTCACATTTGGCAGCAGTTCGTTGAGCGAGTTTTGCGGCGTGTGCCATTCCATAGGGAGCTCTCCTTTTGGATCCTGGCCCCAATACTCACGATGGAGGCGAATATGTCTTTCCGGGAGTGGCGCCTAGGTGGTTGCGAGACTCTTGCGGATCTCTATCCGGACGACTCGTTTGTGTCCTTTGAGAGAGCAGCGGACTCCTTTGGACTGCGTGAGGGCCAGTACCTGCATTATGGATGTCTCCGGGATGTGGCCAGGACGACATGGCCCCAATTCCCAGAAGCGCCCAAGCTCACTAACACCCTGGACATCATCTTGTCCTGTGGCAGAGGTAGGAGATTGATTTCCCTTCTTTACTCAGCGATGGGCAGGGACTCGACTCCCCCATTGATGCTTGCTTGGAGGGCCTGGGAGGCGGACCTGGGGATTGAATTGGATCCGGCCCAGAGGAAGCGAATAGGGCTGTTGACTCGTAAAGTGTCCTGTAATGCGCGTTTTAAATTGATACATTTTAATTTTCTCCATCATACATATATGACACCTGCCTCCCTCCACCGTATCTCCTCGGACAGAAGCCCTAATTGCCCGAGGTGTAATGCAGAACGGGCGGGATTCCTTCACCTGGCCTGGGAATGCCCCTTGGTTTATGACTTTTGGGTGGAGGTGGTAGCACACATTACCCGGATTACACACCTTACGATCCAGCTGGAACCGCTACACTGTCTGCTGGCCCTAGTACCCAAGCCCAGGAAGAGGGGACTGTCCTACAAATTACTGCAACTCCTGTTGGTTCTGGCGAGAAGGCGGGTGGCCATTACTTGGATGGGACAGAGGGCGCCTGAAATCTCTAGTTGGTTGCGGGACGCTAGGGAATGGGCCTTGGCGGAGGAGACGCATATGCAGAGCACACGCAAGGATGGGAAACTCCAGGATGACTTACTCGCTTGGAGGGCCATGTGTATCGAGGGGATGGAGGGGGACGACTCTGACGCTACTAGTGCGGAGCTGTTTTCCTCCGCTTCCTCGGAGTCTGATGATGCTGGGGAGGGGTCCGGGGCGGAATGTCATGAGGTAGTCTAGCCATGCCGATATTCCTTGTTGCATACACTTGCTTGTCATTGTGATTACCATCGACCACATTCTACTATGAAGACCGCTTTGCAGTGGGCCCTTGCCTACATCTCCTTCTGGGATTGCATCAATGCCACAAATGCCATTCATGGGGGGGGGGGGGGGGGGGGGGGGGGTTATTGTTATTGTTATGTTGTTGTTTGGTTGGTACGGCATCATAAAAGAAAATTGGCGACGATATTGAGATTGATCACGGGATTCTGGGAGCACAAGAGCGTATTCCTTTCATTGTTTCGCAGGCTTAACGAGATGCCGCCCTGCCTCCGGGATGTGGGCCATACCTGGCTGTGTGCCTCCTTTTTGGATCTGGCCTATCTGGTCCGTCGGTGTCAACTGCTCTGTTAACTGTATAAATTGTGCCTTTTTATTTTCCTCGCCTACAAAAATAAAGTTTTTTAAAAAAAAGAACAAGTGGTGAAGTCTGATTTACTCTGCATGTCTTCTACTTGACAAAGAGGTAAAATCATTTTTTTACTGTTGCCCCTCTTTGTAGTCTTCGAAGCATTGAAGAACCAAGTGGTTGATGGTATTGAAGGCGCCCGAAAGGTCAATGAATAAATGCCTTCTACCATCAAATGAGTAATTTCATTCTACCATCACCAGAGGTTGTCGGATACTAAGGTGATGGCTAACTGTTTCTCCCTTTCTGAATCCAGCTTTTGTAGGGTACAAGAGGTCGTTTGATTTAATATACAGCTTTGGAATTGTTTTTTTCAGAAGCTTAGATTAAATAGTGAAGCAGTGATATGGGTCTGTAGTTCGAGGGCTCAGACAGGTCCAAACTTGGACTTTTCTGGTATGTTTTTAGTAAAGGGCGGTTATAGCTTGACTAAAACAGTCCTGGATTGAGCCAGTCCTTATCAAGCAGTTAGGGTTTTGTAAGCAAAAGAACTTGTCTCTAACTTTTCCCAGCACATATTCAACAGCAGACTAGATGGCCAGCAGTTTTCAGTGTGTTTGCCATAATGTTCTGAAGTTAATCGAAGATAAGTGTTACACTCTCCAAAGCACTCTGCAGAGGGTCATAAGCTCTTGGGGCATGCATATTGAGCCAACAACAGTGTTGGAGACTATTCTAGTTTTTTCACAATGGTATATGCGGTCTTCGGAATATGTGCAAGATCAATGTCATAGCTTTTCAAAATCAAAATAATATTCTTGGAACGGATCCTTCAGTTAGCCAAGGATTGAGACCATCTATGGTACCTAATTTATACTTGGATATACCTCTTTTTTAGGTCTCGCCTGTCGATGCGCATGCGCATCGAGCTTGCGAGACTATGGGGGCTTAAACAGTCTTTAACCAACTTGCAAGGAATCGTGGCGATTCCTTGCAGTGCCCGTGAAAATCAAGCTCAATGCGCATGCGCATTGAGCTTAAAAGCGCGTGCACATGCCCCCAGCCGCCTGCCTTGCACTCCTCCCACACCCCCGCTCCGCCCCCTCCCCTGCCTGCCGTGTCGCATTTCTTCAGTTCCCTCAGCCGTCTGCCAGGCCCCTGCTGCTTTCACACCCTCTCCCCGCTCCACCCCTCCCCTGCCCGCCGTGTCACATTTCTCCTCCCCCCTCCCCTTCTCTGCCTTCCCTCCGTCTTGTTGCTTAAGCAGCTGCTCACCCACGAGCAATAACCACTAAACAAAGACGTTCCAGCCCGTGAATATGGATCCATCCTGGGTTTGCATTCTTTTGCTGCATAACTGATTTTGCATCCGAGCCACTCTTTCGAGAATCGTCAAAGGTTTTCTTCATTTTTATTATGTAAAAATTGACCATGTCATTTTTGGTATCTGTGAAACCTATATTTGTTAAAAGAGGTGCTTGCTTTTCATCCGTTCCCCCTCGCTCCTGTTTTGTTTTCCCCAACCCTTTGTTCACGCCTCCTCCCGTTCTGTGTTTTCCATCCTCCCCCTCCCGTTCTGTTGCCTGTGCGCTTCTCTCCCATGCCCCCTCCATGATGCCCTTGTTTTGAGCTGCATTCATTTCCTGCCCTTTTGGACTGGTTTGACTTGCTAAATCGGTGATTAAGTGTCGCCTCATGCTGACTTGTGGATCCCGACTGTGACACAAGTCCATCTTTACCAGCCCCCCTTGGATTACTTCGAAACTAAAGTTATTGCGTATTGTTTTCTGGACATTTTTTTACACAGTCTGTAAATTATTTATACATGTGTCCTCCTTTGGGGTATTTTGGTCAGCGTTTTGGTACATTAAGACTGCACCAGTCAAATTAAACATGCACTAAGAATCTCTCGAAGCATCATGGCACTTATTTATAGCTTTTGCCTGCTCCACACTTCGTGGTGTTTAAAAAATAAGTGTGCCAATTACGGTTTCTGATCCTGTTTTTTTTCCCCAAAAAACTCACCATCTAAAAATGCATTTTTGCGCACTCGGCCAACTTTAATGACCCCAACATTCCTCCCTTGTGTTTCTTGCGTGTTTCTTGTTTAACTTTGGCATTTTTTACGCAATAACAACTACTTTGATTGTCACGTATTTTTCATTGTGTTTTCGCTACAGCTTTTCTCCTCCGCATTATCAGTGTTTTTTATTCCACTATAACCAATGCTTTGCTTTTGCCGTGTTTTTAATTCAGTTTTCGCAACGGCATTGCTCTGTCTGCATTATTAGTGCATGTCCAGTTAACGGAGCTTAAAAAAACACAACTGCGGCGCTAGTACTAACCTCTGGGCTTCCATTGCCAGCGGCACATATGCAACATTTATTTCGTGGCTATGTTTTTTATGTGTTTCAGGTACTCGGCTCTCCTCCCTCTGTTGTGCTCCTTCCACAAACATATTTATTTATTCAGCGCTTCATAATGCGCTTCTGTCATTTCTAAGCACTGTAACCATCAGATGCAACTATTGCATCATTTAAGGCACGGAGTTTACCGTCCTCCGAAGCATGAAGGTTGGGGTAGAAAGAGTCCAACATCCTGCACCACGGGGCGAGCTTATGCTAACCACGTGCATCACTCCTGCATAAGGCATGCGATTTAATATTTGGCATCAGGCTTCGTGTGAATCTGGTCCCTCCGATAGGGGCCACGTTCATCTTCGTGCATGTTCTGTCCCGTCTGACTATACTGACACCCCCTATATCCCCCCCCCCCCCTGTTTACATTGATGCTCTGTGTTTGCCGATATTGATTCTATACTTATACACCTCGGCAGCGGGGTTACAAAGATACTTGCTTTACTTTCCCATTTCATTCAACACAATGCTTCACTTTCAGCTACATCTCCACCGCCCTTTACATTGGTGCTTGCTTGCTAGCAGTTTGTGCGCTCTGCAAACACAGCATTTCTGTTTCTTATTAACAATTATAGAGTATATTAGCACTAAAATATTATAACCCTGCTACATTTGTGCCTTTTAACCAACAGCCTAGTATTTTTGTTTTCTATTACCAGATTTTTACTTCCAGCTATTATGTGCTTCCTCGGCACACAAGCTTTTTTTTAAAATTAAGACTACGTTATTGTCTGACCTAACGTCCGTTTTGTTGTAGCCAAAACATTTACAAGCCTCTTTTTTTCATTCTAAACTTCTCTTTCACAGTAAAAACACATAATTGGACCCTTGCTGCTTGACTTGGAGTTAAAGCCCCACCCACGTACTTCGCACGTCTTCTTCTCAGTATGTGCTTGCTTACATTCATGAAATTGTTAACACTGTGGGATTGCATGCTTTTTTTCTTTCTCTCTCCACGCGCACCCATACTTCTTACCACCCACTCTCTCCATGTTGCTCTCACCCCACCTAGCTAGTCTGTTTATTCCTCTACCCATTCCCACCCTGCTTGGCTTTTTTTTTAAAAAAAAAACCAACCCACTCTTGTTTCCCCATCCGTATTTGCCAACCCTTGCTGCACGGCCCTTCCCATTTTTTTAATTCACACTTTTTAAAAACTTCTTTGGAGTGCTCGTCGGTTTCATTTTGCTACCATTATACTTTTTTTTCTGTATGTGCCCTTTCACATACCGTTTATCTATATTTTTTAATTACCACTCCAAGCGCATACACCAACTTGGTAACTCATTCACACCTATAGGTCACCATGCTGGGACCACCATAGTAAGTGAGCTGACTGCGCACTCTCTAGTTCCCCCCCATGCTCGGGACCAAGTTGTAATTTCGGGCTAGTCCCGCATTGCCTGTATTCTTAACTTCAACAGCTTTCATTAGTTCCAGAATGGCCTCAATGGGTATGAGCCAGCATGCCCTTGCTTAAGAAGTTTGGACACCAGGCCTCACACACCCCCTTACCCACACACACCCCTTACCCTCACTCACCCTCTCACCCACACTCACCCACCCTTTCACCCTCACACACCCTTTCACCCTCACACCCTCTCACCCACTCACACCCCCACACCCTCACACCCCCTCACCCTCACACCCCCTCACCCTGACACACCCTCACACACCTTCACCCTCACACACCTTCACCCTCACACACCTCTTAACCCTCACACACCTTCACCCTCACACACCTTCACCCTCACACACCCTCTAACCCTCACACACCTTCACCCTCACACACCCTCTAACCCTCACACATCCTCTCACCCTCACACACACTCACCCACCCTCACACACCCTCACCCTCACACACCCACTCACTCTCACAACCCTCTCACCCTCACCCTGACACACCCTCACACACCCACTCACCCTCACAACCCTCTCACCCTCACTCATCCTCACCCACTCACACCCCTACAGCCTTACACACCCTCACACCTCCTCACTCTCACACCCCCTCACCCTCACACACCCCCTCACTCACCCTCTCACCCACCCTCACACCCACCCTCACCCACCGTCTCACCCACCCTCTCACCTTCACACACCCTTTCACCCTCACACGCCCTCTCACACCCTCACACACACTCACCCACCCTCGCCCTCACACCCCCTCAACCTCACACACACACCCTCATCCTATCACACCCCCACACACCCTCAGACCTTCACACACCCTCTCACCCACCTCACCCTCACGCACCCTCACACACCCTCACCCTCCCCCTCACCCTCACACACCCTTTCACCCTCACACACCCCCTCACCCTCACACACCCCCTCACTCTCACACACCCCCTCACTCTCACACACCCCCTCACTCTCACTCACCCTCTCACCCACCCTCACCCACCGTCTCACCCACCCTCTCACCTTCACACACCCTTTCACACCCTCACACGTCCTCTCACACACTCACCCATCCTCACCAACCCCTCACCCTCACACACACCCTCATCTTCTCACACCCTCACACACCCTCAGACCCTCACAACCCTCTCACCCACTCACACCCTCACACACCCCTCACCCTCACACACCCCTCACCCTCACACACCCCTCACCCTCACACACCCCTCACCCTCACACACCCCCTCACTCTCACACCCCCTCACCCTCACACCCCCTCACACACCCTCACCCACCCTCACTCACCCTCACACCCCCTCACCCTTACACACCCCCTCACCCTTACACACCCCCTCACCCTCACTCACCCTCACCCACCCTCTCACCCTCACATACCCTCTCACCCTCACACACACACTCACCCACCCTCACACACCCCCTCACCCTCTCACACCCCCTCACCCTCCCTCACCCTCTCACACCCCACACACCCTCAGACCCACCACAGCACCACTCAGCACCACCACAGAACCACCACAGAACCACCACAGCACCACCACAGAACCACCACAGAACCACCACAGAACCACCACAGAACCACCACAGCACCACCACAGCACCACCCCAGCATCACTCATCACCACTCACCATCACCACATCATCACTCAGCATCACTCAGCACCACCACAGCACCACTCAGCATTACCACATCATCACTCAGCGCAGCATCACTCAGCACCACCACATTATCACTCAGCACCACCACATTATCACTCAGCACCACCACATTATCACTCAGCACCACCACATTATCACTCAGCACCACCACACTATCACTCAGCACCACCACATTATAACTCAGCGCCACCCCAGCATCACTCAGCGCCACCCCCAGCATCACTCGGCGCCACCCCCAGCATCACTCGGCGCCACCCCCAGCATCACTCGGCGCAACCACAGCATCACTCAGCACCTCCCCAGCATCACTCAGCACCTCCCCAGCATCACTCAGCACCTCCCCAGCATCACTCAGCACCACCCCAGCATCACTCAGCACCACCCCAGCATCACTCAGCACCACCCCAGCATCACTCAGCACCACCCCAGCATCACTCAGCACCACCCCAGCATCACTCAGCACCACCCCAGCATCACTCAGCACCACCACAGCATCACTGGTTCAAATATGTTCTTTCAATGTTTCAAGCTGTTTTCAAGCTTTCAAGCTTTATTACAAATCACAAAAAGATGTTAATATTTCACTTCTGTTCTTGGATTTTCGTCACAATAAAAAACACTGAATATAATCTTCACAAAAGTTATTTACAAAAGTTTAAGCTATTGCCATTACAAATTAAATAAATTATTTAACAATTAATTAAAAAAAAGCCATTGTTATTTGTAATATCAATACATCTAAGTCACGTAAATAAAAAACATGTTGCATTACAAATGCTATAGGTGTCACATTTGCAAAAGTTATAACTATTGGCATTGTAAATGACAAAGCTATTAATTTAGCTATTTTAACAAACACATAAAGAAAATAAAAATTTCATTTATAAGACCAATAGCTCAAACTTTCCTAATGTGAGACCTATTGCATTTCCAATGCTTGTTTTAATTCATATTATGTACCACAGCTTTTCATAGAGGATGCTTCAAGTGT
Source organism: Lissotriton vulgaris (assembly GCF_964263255.1). Classification (NCBI taxonomy): domain Eukaryota; kingdom Metazoa; phylum Chordata; class Amphibia; order Caudata; family Salamandridae; genus Lissotriton; species Lissotriton vulgaris. The sequence continues at coordinate 902,272,658 of NC_141693.1, read as the reverse complement.
GTGTGTTCGATTTTTTTTCCTCTGTAAAATCCTAAAAGTACATTATTCTTAGGGAGATGACAGCAAGAGCTTGTGATTCACGTTTGCAACTAAATGTACCACTGATTGATCCAGGAGTCCCATGCCTAAGTATGTCACTGATGTTTAAAACTGCCTTGGACTTTTTCCTGCATTTATGGTTAATTGAATGAATGTATATTATTCTCACTACATACGCTGAGGCTCTAACTCCAACAGAATGCACAAAGTATTCCCCGGCAATAGTGTTCTGCATTTCAAGAGCCGGTGTAGTCTATTTTCAAACTTTGCCATCCACCTTGACTTTTCGGTGGCCGAGTATTTGCTGTCCTTATATCCGTTTGGCTAATAGAGTCCAGATAAACTGGCACAGCTATATTCTGAATTGTATGTGGAAACTGCAAATTAAGAACCACACTATTGATTCTTACCACTCTTTGCTTATGGGCCCTTAAATAAATCCTAGCTAAAAACTCCCCTTTGGGCTGCTAAATACGACTGGTCCTAGCAAATGACAGTTCGGTTTAGGGCCATGATTCTATCCCTAAAAAAACAGTCTTTTGTTCAAATGAAAGGGGTACCTAAACCACGTTTCACAATGTGTCAGTTTGTCAATCGCAGCTAAGAACTCTGCTACTAAGACAAATTCCTCTGAAAGGATACTGCTGTATTCTTCTAACGCTTAAGGACAGCACCCTCTTGAACACCCATTACTCCTTGACTACTTTCCTTTTGGCTTCTCACTCTGAAGGGGAAGTACTTAGTGGAAGGATAATTTGGTTGTGTAAGAGGTAGAGATTATCATCTTTTTCGGTTTTAAAAGAAAAGATCAGCATATGAACAGCTTTTACTTTTTTTGACACCACCATTAAAAAAACAATAAGCCACATACTAACCTACAGGTTAGTTTCATAACATTTGTAAATATGTCAGGTCTTGCCTGACCTGAGTAGGATTTATTCCTCTAAAGAAGGGTAAAATAATACTTACAGAACATAACAAAAGGCTTAGTTTCCAGGTCAGAAAGATTTGCATCCGCTCGGGCCCAGGTTTTTGAGCCCATGCCACAATCTAGGGAAGCAAGGCTAATGTAACAATTGTTTTTACCTGAACCTAGTTAATAAAAACTGATAACATTTGTCACAAAAGTTAAATGAGGTTCAATAAAGTGTTTTTAATGAAACATGAGCACGTACTGGGGGTCTGTACAATTCCTGATATTTTTGTAAGTCTTGTTGATACGACAAAGCATTAATATTTTATTTTTTGGTACAATTCAGATCAGACTTGGTAATACGTTCTGGGAAGTCTAACAGGTCAGGGCATCCTAGCGCTGTGAATACAGACTTTACATATGATAACCACAGTCTTAAGTGCTCCATCAAGGCTCCATCAAAAGCAAAAATGTTCTCTTGAGCTCTCTCTCTCTTCTGAAACAGACCATAATCCATCTGCGATTGACTGGGGGGGGGGGGGGGAGCGTTTGATTTGCTCAAACGCTCCGTCCCTCATCCCCTTTGGTATCGCTTTGTTTGCCCTAAGTTGACAGGGTATGCCCAGACGTGGGTTCCTTGCTCACTTTGCCACTGGATTCAAGACAGCCTGGCTGAGGGTTATGAACCCGAAACCGGTCCCAGGATGCTTGTTTCCGGTCCAGGGAAGACATGGCTTGGCAGTTCGGGCTGGACTGTTCCCATGAGGCACAGAGTCAGACGGATTTGCATATGGCCATGTCTGAACTGGGATGGTGGAGGGAGCTAAAGAATGATGATGGATTAAACCCAGATCAGTTGACTGGGGGTGAATGTTTGATTTGCTCAAACGCTCCGTCCATCATCCCCTTTGGTATCGCCATGATACATCTGAGCAACAATGGGTGGGCGAGCGTATCCGAGATATAGCCCATTGCAAGTTCTTGGTGTATAATACTTAATGATGAATTCTGTGGAAGAAATAATAGTAATAATACAGAGGTGTCCACATAACCCCGAATGTCGGTACCATATTTGGTGGCCAACGCACATTTTAGAAAATAACTGAGAATCCTTGCTTTAATTGGCTTCTGTCCTAGTCTTGAGGCAAAGTCACATGCAGTTGAAACGGCCTTGCTAACATATGTTGTTTTAGTTGTTGTTGGGAGTGGAGACCAAGTGCTGTTAAGGTCAAACAGCAATGAGATAATTAATTCGAAGTCTCCCATTTTTCCTGGAGATAAACTATGGCAAAGGTTTTAACAAAATGAAGCCATAAAAGAATGATTTCTCTTGCTTCACAGACCTGCATTATTCTAACTGAAAAAAACTCCAAAACCGTAATGGCAGAACCAGTTAGTGCTGCTTCCTAGACAAATATACTGAGGTGGGAGAAATTAGATCTCTGATGTATAAATAAAATGATCAGAATCCTGAACACTCACTCCACTGAGTATTTTATTCAGGTGTGCCATGAGATCTTCTTCAGGCTTGGTTGCTAAAAGAACCATAATGGATGGTGCACATTGGGCTTGGGAGAGCTAAAACAATAATCTGCCTGCTAATTTAGACTGATCAAAATTAATAACTATACATTGACCCTCTATAGGTGTCTGGCCTGGACCAATCCAGTGAACCCTTCTAACCATGTTAGTATAATTAAATAGAAAAGAGACCCAACCAATGCAACCATTTCACCGGTGTACTATTTTATTTAATTGTTGAAAGTTTTCTATTGCGCCTTCCTTTAATGGCAGGACACTAGCTAAAATGACAAAAGGTGTGCTATCTGGGGGCAAGTTTTAAGTGTTTCACAGCATCAGCCATCTGGTGTTACAAAATTGGGGCTGCTCCCTCCCTCCAAGGGAAGTCCATACTGTGACAGAATAGTAGTTTGGATGCAAAGGACAGCGATTGGGAGCCATGATGGAATTCCTGGATGTTATAGTATCCCTATCGGGTCTTACACAGTTCAATGATTGTAGCTGTCCCTAAAGACCTTCTCAGACACATCCCCTGTGTTCACTCTCATGCTGTCCTGAATCCAAGGGCGGTCCCACAGGCAAGCCTTTGCAGTCCTGAGCATCTTTCCCAAGAAGGCATGGCGGCGAATCCCCCCCCCAAGCACCTTAACCCTCTGATTGATTGCCTTTTTGATCATGGTCAATTTAGCATTGTAAGCATGAAAAGTGTTCATCACTAATAATTCCACTTTACAAATACAAACAATGAAAAAGAGAGTCCAACAGTTTCGTATCAAAACGGTTCGGGTCCCTGTTACCCCTCAGTAATGCTGTTCTTCCCTTGGTACAACCTCCCTCCTCCTCCTCTTAGCCCAGACAATGAGTTCTCATGAGTTTTTGCTGCCATATCCCTATTTATCCTTTTATGGGCTTTTGACCCGTACAGATAAAACAGCAGATTAAGCAAACAATAAAACACTTAAGATCGGATGGGGCACCCGGCCCCAACGGCCTACCGTATGCATTGTTCAGGTACAACCCGAGTTTTGGTCCTGCCACCTAACCCCTCTGTTCTCCAATAGTTTAGAGACTGGAAACATTCCTGACTCCTGGAGGGGCAGCATTATTCAACCTATTTACAAGTCAGGAACACGCTTAGACCGCAGCAATTACAGACTGGTTGAAATATAAATTACTTGAGTTTATCCTCCAGATTAATTTGGGGCGTTTTTTGTGAGAGCTCGAAAAACATAAAACATTAGATTTTTTTAAATTGATTATCAGTTGTTCTTTTGAGATGTGTATTGCTAGTTGAGAGATTAGGCACTGTAGACCGAGCGGGGTTTGAGAGAGTAACACGATATCGTCCGCGTATTGCAGACTTGCTATTGGTATCTCTCCCAATTTGGGTGTGTCTCCATGAATGAGACTAAGGTTGCTTTCTAAATCAGCTGTGTAGATGTTAAAAAGACATGGCTCCAGAACGCATCCTAGCTTTAACCCATTTTTTGTTTAAAATGTCTTAGTTAAACTCCAGCCATCTCCTTTTTTATCTGAACCCAGGTTTTTGAATATAGGTTGATGATTGCTTCTAATACTTTGGAGGGGATTCCCCAAGCTTTCATTTTAGCCCATAGCTTGGCTCTTGGCAATTTATCAAAGGCAGCTTTAAGATCTACGAAACATGTGTAGAGGATGTTTGAATTGGCAATAGCTTTCTTTGCTAAGACGGTAAATGCTGAAATATTTGTTAAAGTCCCCACGCTCGCCCTGAAACCAGTCTGTGTTTTCGGGATTAGACTTTTGCAGATTACCCCTTCCTCAGGGGTCTGTGTTTTTCTGTTTTTTCTTGAACACAGACCCCTGAGGAAGGGTCGCATATGACCCGAAATGCATTGGGTATATGTGGAATCTGGATTTGAAAGGATTACAAATGAATAATTATATTTTGATGCAATATGAAATGAGATAAGGAATGAAATACTTACATGATTAAAAAGAAAACTTTGTATGAATACATTCATTGGATATTGAAGAATTTAAGAAAAATCTGAGGAAGACCCAGAGGTCGAAGTACAACTGGTGCACACCACCACTAAAGGTGGAACCCCACCTTTCCTAAAAGGTTATTTTAGATCGCCATTTAAGTTTCAAACACCTAGAACATGCCAACATAAAAAACAAACAATTATGTTTTGCTTTTACAGAAAAGCCTAAGTGGCAGCTCAACAAACCATCTCCTAAAGGTAGTGGCTGCAAAATGTTTGCCAGCGATAACATATGGCTCAGAAATGCTGAATGTGAAGGACGCCCAAATGCTAAATCTAGCTCATTCTAGACTGTATAAAACAGTTTTTAATCCCACGACACATCTTTGAGGTGCAGATACGTCTGGAATATGGATTAACGGATCAGATGCAGGCCAGACAAGGTGTCCTGGCCAAATATTACTGGCGTATGAGGGCTGCGGAAGACAACTCGCTTGCCCACCACTGCTGGAAGGAGGTAGAACTACAATCAAAAAACAAACTCGATATGCCAAATTTTGAAACAAGCGCTTCAAACGCTAAACCTGGCAAACACCCATGTCATACCCGGTTTTAAAAAAAAATCACAAACCAATCAATAAAAACATAATAGTTTCAATCCGATAAAACCATATTTGCCGGTAAAAGTCATGCATGGTCGGTGATTCCATCCAATAAGCATATGAAACCACAACCCTATCTGCAAGAATGCTTCAGAGACCTCTACAAGCGGAAATTGACCTTATTGTGATTGGGTTAGTTTTCCAACAAAGATCTCACCCCAAATGGCTACAGACCTGGCCATCCCTGGACTGCTACCTCTGCGGCAACGGAGCAGAGTCACTACTACATCTATTATGCATCTGTCTGGCACTACATAACCTAAGGACATCATACTTAAGGCCAATCCTAAGAGAAACTCAAATCCGGACTATCAGAGCGGCCGTCATAAAATGCCACAGCGGTTCTTCAGTTCAACTGTCTTGCAACACCGTCAAATTTTTGTCCCTAGCAGCACAAGAATTAGAAAAAAAAGAAACAGCACAAAATCCTGGAAAGAATGGAACACCAAAACAAGAACTTGGCAGTAGGGTATAAAGTATCCGGCCTAAGTCTTTCTCAGACCTGTTTCTGTTCTCCCTTTCTTCCAAAACCTCTTTCTATGACAAACCCTAGACACAAACATGATCTCACCTGTAAATGTTCCAGGATATGAAAATATAGTGACCAGAAACTGGACAGAAAATTATGCATAGCAGTTTTGAACTCTGCTCCCTCTCCATCTTCCGTTGGCATTAACATTTTAATTTCACCAGAAACCATGGACATGTTTACATTGCTGTTAGGATAATCCGCTGCTCTTTGGTTCCATTCCATGCGAGGGTTACGATAACTAAAAATGTTTTAATGTAATTTTTATCTGTACCTGTTTTGTGACGTTTTCATCATGGTGGTATGTTTCACTCTTTTTATGATTTTAACAGATCAAATAAAAGTATTTTCCACGCCTTTTATGGGCTGACGGCTCTTCTCACACATAGCCTCAACAAAACTCTGATGAATATCAACTGGCAGTCAGTAGATTATGGCCCCTGAAGAGTTAGCAAGATTGCTAATAGTCTACATCATAACAGCATCTGAAGAAACTGTTATTAAAAGCCCCATAGCGTATAATGCCATGGTCTCGCTCCGCTCTAATTGGGCTCAACCCTCTACTAAGATTGTTTACTTATTTAGGGCGCTACTTTTGAAGTAAAGAAGGAAATAATTGTGGCTTTTTGACACGCCCTCTACAGTTGGTACCTGGGGTTTTACCCTTATTCCTGGCAATTCCAAAAGTATTGCTAAAGATGTGTGGCCCGAACCAGTCTCAGACAGCTGCGGACAGGCGCAGAATCTCCGAAGCAGCTTCTGGGTGTGTTTCGTTTTACGGGAGGGTGTGCTGCTTTTATGGCACTGTGTGGCCATACCTCCTTACAACTACAGCTCAGCCTAGGCCAAAGAATCCTGTGGTGCAGAAATAAACACTGCTCTGCCAGACAGTGTGCCACTTTTTCTGGTGCTGTGTGACCTCCCCTCCTTCCAAACACAGTGCAGCCTGTGCCAAAGAGTCATCTAGTACAGAAGTGAATAATGAGCAGTTATTTATTTCAACCAAAAATCATAATTCTGAATTACATCCGATATTAAAAAAAGACATAATAATCTTCGTTTGATGCTGAATTGTCTGAAATTTAGGGGCAAAAAAATAGCCAAGATCCTCTAGTTCTCCTGCATAAAAAATATCCGAGAGAACTGGTGGATCACCTTAGTATAACCAATCTTTTTATAAACGGAGATATGAAGGGTAAATAATCTGCAATTAGGCAGAGTCTATCCTCATTCTTTCAACTAGCCACAAAGTTTTATCCAAGCTACTTGATTGCCCTGCCCGTATGAATCACTTTCTGCTCCTCCTTCAGCCATGTTTGTGCCCATCCACCAATGCGGAACACCAAAGAGCTGATATCCTGCAATGGTGTTACTTCGAAAGGATAGTTTTATGCATCATTCCAAGTAATTTGGATCGGTTTGAGTAAACTGTATTCTTTGGTCAACAAACAGTCATCGTTCTCTGCTCTCTTATCTCTTCTGACACTTAGACAACTACTGGCAACTGCAGGAAACAGGTATTTTCTTATTGGTCTCTTGCAGTCTTCAGACACTAGCTCTTAGAGTACTGTCATACCAGTATTGCTACTACCGAATTTTAGATAGAGCAACACTGCGGCCACCTCACTTGCGGACCCATGGGCATGGGTGGTAGCAGGGGGAAGGAGGGTTTATGGTAGGGTGTGCAAATGGGAAACCGCACCAATTGAGAGGGAAAACTCTTGAGGCTGATCTGTTCTTTAAGTCACATCAGAGCTTGTGCAGTCGCTGTTGTACCAAAATAGAATTGGATAGTTCCACATTTGCTCAAGATGAGGGTGGAGGTAACAACCATTTCAACGAGCATTGAATTTTGGGAAGGAGATCAGGAAACAAGCAATTATCAGGGTACAGTTCCATAGTGCTTGTACCTTCATATAAAGGCTTGTTTTTAATTTAGCTTTACTAAGTTAAAGTGAATAGTTTGCATTGAATCAAAGCCTTTGTTTAAAGTGAATGATCTAATTTGACTTGTATTTCTCAATTTAGAATTGCGTGTATCCAAATAGATTTGAGACTTCTTTCCATCAAGGTTATAAGGTGTACTGCACCTGTTTAGAAATAGAAGTGTCTTTTCAATTTTGAAAAGTGTAGTCCTGCAGGCACAAAAATGCCTGGCCCACCTCCATTTGAGATCCGACCGGATTTGAGGTTTGACAAAACAGAGTGAATGACTAAAAAACTAAATCTCATGGTAATAATGGGCAGCTACAAATGCCCACAAAAGATGTCTGATAGAACAACTCCTACTGTCTCACCCTTGGAAACATAGATTCATATTTTTGGGAGATATTATATTCTATCAATTACCCAATCTCAGGAAGATAAAAACGCGAATGGATCAGTGAAAGTTAAAATATTTAAATACTATGGTGTGTGATGATATAAATGAGTCGAGTAGCATTGAAAAAATTCCTTCATTTCCATTCTTAGGTTTAAGTAGCGGTCCAGGACTCTCATTCTCGCCTTATTTACTTCAGTGGTCTTATTTAAGTAACAAACAAGAGTCCAAGCCGGAAGAGATTGACTCCCAAGGCTATCAATACTATTACCGTATCAAATTCACAGGGAGCGAAACCTCTGTACAAAGGGATGTATTTCCACCTATGATAATTGACTGTAAAAATGTGTATCCAGCCTGGTTGTCATTCTTAGTTTTTTTTTCGTTTAATGGAAACTACCCTGTTCGAGGCATGTGTGGCTGTAGATACCTTACAGATTTATGTACTTTTCCTTGGATATCATTCACGTATACTTACATTTCAAGTGTGGTGCACCTCTGTTTTTCAGGTTTACACATGCTTTGCATACTCCTGCCATCTAGTGTTAAGTCTGTATGTGTGCAATTTGTTCTTCTTAGAAGAAGCCTTTCGAGTCATGAGGTAACGTGATTTCTCCACATGGCACATGGGCTTCGACTCCATTGTTAGATTGTTTTCTTTCCACCGTCTGGTTCAGACGTGTATTACTGCGCTGCAGTTCTAGTTTTCGGGATCCTTTCTGTGCGTAATTCACTGTGCCCTCATCTGTATTGTTTCGCACGCGTTTTCCTTCCTTGTACATCAACATTCTGAAGGCTCTCATTCGTTGGGTCAGCACATTCCGATTGCGGCCTTTGGGCCTCGCCCGTTTAGGCTACCTTTAATCTTACTCGACCCCATTGATTATACAGATACTCTTCATTTTGATTCTGCCCCCAGTGCCATCCGAAGAACCCACGGATTGACCTTCACGAGGTCTGCAATCTGTGCTCATCCCCCAAGCACAGAGAAGAAGATTGTGAGGCCTGTCGGTCGTTTCGATCAAAAAAGATCCTGTAGGACAGTCTGGCACAGCGCAGAGAAGCAAAATCTGGCACACACCCGATATCTTCGTACAGGAATATATCGAAGAGTAAGATCTCTACGCCTCTGCAGCCGAAGAAGAGCGAACCTTTTCGGTTGTAGATTCGGACTCCGAATTGAAGATCGATTTGGAATCTCACGATCTGCCACTGAGTGAAGGTGCCATAAGTACTCAAACCTCTCACCTGCCCACACTGAATCTCTCTGTTTCCACTGAACAAAAGGTTTCCAGGCTGCCACTGTAATCTGTCCATGGTCGACACGGAGATTCAGCTTCAACTGACCCACCCTCTGGCTCGGCACGAAAGCACATATAAAGCCTTCAGGTTCTGCACCGAGCCAAGATTCCATCTCTTTGTCTCCGACCGCTCTGGTTCCAAAAATTAAAAAATGGTTCGGCTCCAAAACGTTCAGCACAGAAAACAATCCGCTCCCGCTACACTCCAGAGCCTATTTTGGAAACTATGCAGGAGAGACTCTATCAGAAACAAAAATGGTTCCGTATCCAGCTGGATACTGACCGCATTATTACAAAGACTGCGTCAGAGCCTTCTGCCAAGTGGCAAACTTCCTTTTAAGAAGCCAAGGATTTGCCACTGCCTATGAAGAAAAAGGATAAGGCTACTAGTTCTCTGCATCCTATTCCTCCATCTCACACATTGCCACCTTCACCACCTGTACCTCACTCGCCGTAGAATCCCTTAAATATTACACCTCCGGGATCTCCACATACAGACCCAGACGCAGGGATGATGACACGTATGGGGCACAACCACCAGACAACTGGCACGATTATGACCTAGACCCCACTTGGGATACAGATCCAGACCTATACCCTGACAAACCCTCATCTTTTGAGAATACTGTATCTGATCCAGAGCTTATTGCTAGGGCAGCAAGTTACCATGGGGTTACACTACATAAAGAATTGATGGAAGAAGTTTTTTTGTTTGAAACATTGTGTACTTCACACAGGGGGTATCAATCTCTTCCAATGCTTAAAGGTATTATGCGCCATGCATAAGATATCTTTAAGGATCCTGCACGGCTCGCAGGTAGATATGAAATATAAGGTTGCACCATCTGACCCAATTTTTATTTGAGGCCAGCTCCCACCAGACTCCCTATTTTTCTCTAATGTCCGGAAACGGGCTAACTTATAAAAGACAGCCAACGCACCACCTCCTGATAAGGTATACAAACTCATTGATGGTCAGGCAAACTGGTTGCTGCGCAATCCACTAATCATTGGCGAACTGAAAACACACAGATTATTAGCTAGATATGACCGAGCTCACAGGGTTGGGATGGAAGAACTCCTCCAGTATCTCCCAGAAGAACATAAAAAGAAAGGGCAAGAACTGGTTCAGGAAGGGAAGTAATTTCCAACTCTTCCATTAGATATGCACTGGGCTCTGCAGATACTGCCCTAGAGACATCAATACAAGTACCCTTCTACGCAAGCATGCCTGGCTGCGTATCTAAACCAGAAGATGAGTAAACTGTTCGAGGCATATGAGCTGCAGATTGTACACTTTGCATAGATTGCCATCTGGTGTTGGGCTCGGATGATTGCATGTTGTTTTTGTCTTCAAAGAAGTCTTGTAGTCACGAGACTGGTGACTCCTCCTTCGGTGTACAGTGCGCATGGGCTTTGGCTCCATCGTTCAATTGTTTGTTTCCGCCATCAGGTTTGGATGAAACTTGCTGCACTCCGGTTCGGGACAGTTTCCAGACCCCTTCGACGCGCAATCACATTCACCGACGGTATTGTCTCGATCGCGTGTCTTCAACGCGCACCCTCGAAAGCTTCCATTACTCTTCGACGCCTGCGAACCTCGACGCAAGCTGTTGGGCCTACCTGCGCCGATATAGACGGACGTTGATGGAACGGACTCCATTAAAAAAAATTCCACAGTGTGGTGCTAAATTTCCACACTCGGACCTCCATCCTGTCTGCAATTTGTGCCTCTCCAGAACTTCGAGAGGACAATTGTGAAGCCTGCCTTTCATGTAAATCAAAAAAAGACTATCCGGGATCGTCGAGCTAGACGCCGAGACATGCAGCGAGACACATGCTCCATTCCAGACATCTTCAATCCAGGTCCTGATAACCTTCCTGAGCCAGAAGAGATCCTGGACTCCGAAGCAGACGTCTCCGACGCCGATGATATTACTCCAGCTCAAAGGGACGTGAGTACTGAAACCCGGCCCGACCAAGCCCAAACCAATGGCACCGGTAACACCTTCGCCTTGGAGCTCAGGTTCCCACAGTACCAAGACTTCGATTGCCCCGCCCTCTGGCTCGTTACTGAAGGACAGACAAAAGCCATCCGGCTCAAGCCAACCACCCAGTGCCGAAAAACCACCCTCTGCACCGAAAGCACAGCCGTCCGAGTTACAATATCCTCTTCCGTCGACACCGGCGAAGCACTCGATGCCAAAACCTATAAAAGACCCCTCAGCGCCGAAAGACTCTGATAAAACGTCAGCGCCAAAGCAACTCGATAAAGCATTGATGCCGAAACAGCCAGATAAACTACCAGCACTGAAAAAAACTGATAAAACTTCGGTCCCGAAGCACATAGAAAAGACTTTGGTACCGTCAAAACACAAGACACCAAAAGCTTCGGAACAGTGTAAAGCTGCTGTACTGGACAATGTCCCAAAACACCCAAAATCAGTTTGTAAAGACAAATCTTCGACGCCAAGCAAGTCTGTGGAGTCCGAAGAGCTTTTTTTCCCAGATCCAAAGCAGACTACCATATCTATCCACCCAAAGACTGGTCATATAGTCACCAAGCCACCTGCAAAGAAGAAACCAGAACATTTACCCCAATTTCGAGTTCCTCCAAAGAAAATGTATATGTCTACTAACACTTCTCCACCTTCACCTCCACCACCTGTTAACCCTAATTTACTAATTTCGCCACCACACTCTTCAGATTTACAGGATAGTGACGATTCCCAGGGGCATGAAGAATTAGATGAGGCTGTAATGCCATAAAGTCCTGTTAATTCACCACAGGAGCCAGACCCATGGCATGATTATAACACTTATCCTGATCGAACAAATGATTCAGATTTCTACCCCTCAAAACCATCCCCACCAGATGATAATGTGGGGTTTGCACAGCTTATTGATAGAGCAGCTGTATATCATAAAGTCAAACTTCATGCAGATCGGGTAGAGGAGGATTTTTTATTGGAAACCTTTGCAGAACCCAGTCAGAGCTAGGGTTCTTAACCCCAGGGTTGATAAAAAAAATACAAAGCGGCTCCTAGTGACCCTATCTACATTAAGGGCCAACTTCCCTTAGATTCATTAGTAGTAGCCAATGCACGTAAAAGGGCAAACACCCAAGGATCAGGCGACACACCACCTCCTGACAAGGAATCTAAGTTGTTAGACTCATCAGGTAAACTTATGACGTCTCAGGATGCTAATTCATGGAAAATTGCAAACACACAGCCCTTCTAGCAAGATACGACAGGGCTCACTATGATGAGCTATAAAAGCTCATTCAACATTTGCCACCAGAATATAAGGACAAAGCTAATTAAAATGTGCACTAGACGCAGCAGGCACCGCGTCATGTGGTATAAATACTAGTGTTCTACTACGTAGACGCGCCTGGCTTAGAGTGTCTGGTTTTAAGCAAGAGATGCAAAATACAATTCTGAATCAACCATTTGATCAAGAGCACCTTTTTGGACCTGCAGTTGATGCATCTTTAGAAAAAAATTAAAAAGATACACAAACAGCAAAGTCTATGGGGGCCTTACAGTCCCAATCTGCCAGAGGTTCCTTTTGTCGCTCCTTTTATAGAGCAGGTTCCAAAAGTAACGCATCAGGACACCCTACATCCTCCTATAAGAGTCCCAATCAGGGCTCCTTTTATAGGGGATACAATAGAGGAGGTTACAGAGGTAACAACAATAAGGGTATAGGCAAAGGTAACAACACCCGCAACTCCCCTAACAATAAACCGTGACTTCCCAATGCTTCCGCCTTATCCCACTCCTGTCGGGGGACGCATCTCACAGTTCCTATCTGTCTGGAATTCCATCACAACAGACAAGTGGGTAAGACAAATTATCCAGTATGGTTATTGCCTTGAACTCACTTCTACACCCCCCAACATTCCTCCAAGACAGCGCCCAATGTCATTAGACAATCTAACGCTACTCAAACAGGAAGTCTTGGCAATGTTACAAAAAGATGCAATAGAGCCAGTTCCTCTACTTCATCAAGGGACAGGAGTTTACTCCCTTTACTTCCTTATCCCAAAAAAGGACGGCTCTCTAAGGCCAATACTGGACCTCAGACCGCTAAACTGTTACATTCATTCAGACCACTTCCACATGGTCACTTTACAACAAGTGCTTCCACTACTGCAGCAAGGCGACTTTCTCTCCACTATAGATCTAAAAGACGCCTACTTCCACATTCCAATACATCCCGCTCACAGAAAATATCTCAGATTTGTGGTAGATGGTCACAACTACCATTTCAAGGTGCTCCCATTCGGAGTCACCACAGCACCCAGGGTCTTCATCAAATGCCTCGCAGTCGTTGCTGCCCATCTCAGAAGACAACAAATTCATGTCTTCCCCTACCTAGACGATTGGCTCATAAAAGCAGAGTTTCAAAACAGCTGTGTTCAACACACTCTTCAGACAATACAGTTGCTCCAGAATCTGGGATTCACAGTAAATGTAGCCAAATCCCATCTCCAACTGTCTACAATGCAACAATATCTAGGGGCAACAGTGAATACTCACAGCCAAAGCTTATCCCAATCATATCAGGATAAGTGCTATACAAACACTAGTTCAAAGATTCCTACCACAACACACTCTACCAGATAGAGTGTTCATGCAACTAATAGGAATGATGGCATCATGCATTTTTCTCATCCCACATGCAAAACTACAGATGCGCCCATTACAAGAATGTCTAGCACATCAGTGAAACCAGGCTCAAGGTCAACTAACAGATCTGGTGTTGGTAGACAACCGCACCCATCGCTCTCTGCAGTGGTGGAACACAAAAAACCTTTTCAAAGGGCGGTCGTTCTTCGAGCCACTTCCACAGCTAGTGCTAACAGATGCGTCGCTCACCGGCTGTCGAGCACATCTCAAAAACCATACCACTCAAGTGTTATGGACGTCTCAGCAAAAACAATTCCACATCAACTATCTGGAATTTTTAGCAATCTCTCTGGCGCTAGAATTGTTTCAACTGCAAATCCTCTACAAAGTTGTCCTAATCCGTACAGACAACATGACTGCAATGTATTACGTACAAAAGCGGGAGGGTACACTCTCTTCAGTTATCCCGTCTAGCACAGAGTATGTGGAGGTGGGCCATTACGCGAAACATATACCTCCTAGCAGAACATCTACCAGGAGTACACAATCAAATAGCGGATCTGCTCATTCGTCAAACACAACAGATGAGAACATCATCCTCAAGTACTTCTTCCAATCTTTCACATGTGGGGACAGCCAGACCTAGATCTGTTAGCCAAACACAAAATGCCAAACTTCGAATCCAGGTATCCACACCCATTGTCCAAAGGCAATGCGCTATGGATGAACTGGTCAGGCAAATTTGCTTACGCTTTTCCGCCTCTCCCACTCATTCCCTTGCTAGTGAGGAAGCTCCAACAGCATTCACTTACAATGATCCTAGTTGCTCCAACATGGTCAAGACAACCATGGTTCACAACTATGTTGCAGCTATCAGTAGTACCACATCAAAAACTGCACAATCTCTCCCAAGTTTCTCACTCAGAACCATGGAGAGATAATACACCCAGATCCCAATCTGCTCAACCTGGCGATCTGGCTCCTGAAATCCTATAGTTTGGATACCTCAATCTTCCACAAGAGTGTATGAACGTTATCAAAGAAGCTAGACTCCCTACAACAAGAGCATGCTACGCTGCAAAATGGAAAAGGTTCGTCATGTATTGCTCCAACAATAAAATTGACCCACTAGATGCTTCCATTCAGAACATCATTTGTTACCTTTTACATCTACAACAATGTAACCTTGCGTATACATCAATAAGATTACATCTAGCTGCCATAGCAGCCTACTTGCAAAACTGACGTCTGTCGTTGTTTATAGTTCCCCCAATAAAAGATTTTATGGAAGGGCTTAAAAGAATAATTCCACCAAGAGTTCCACCCTCCCCAGTGTGGAATCTCAATATAGTCCTTACCAGACTGATGGGCCCTCCATTTGAACCTCTACACAAATGTGAATTGCAGTACCTTACTTGGAAAGTAGCGTTTTAGTCGCCATCACATCTCTCAGAAGAGTGAGCGAACTCCAAGCATTAACCATACAAGAACCATTTTTACAAATTCATCATAAAGTGGTTATTTGAACAAATCCAACATTTCTACCTAAAGTAGTGTCTGCCTACCATCTAAAACAGTCGATTGAGCTACCAGTATTCTTCCCTCAAACAGACTCAGTGGCAGAAAAGGCACTACACACTCTTGATGTTAAAACAGCATTGCTATATTACATCGAAAGAACAAAACCCCATTAGGAAAACCAAACCACTTTTTGTAGCTTTCTCCCCACCTCACAAAGGCAATCCTATATCTAAAACAGGAATTGCAAGGTGGATTGTAAAATGCATACAAATATGCTACCTTAAAGCCAAACGCACATTAACCATTCCCCCTAGGGCTCATTCCACACGCAAACTAGGGGCACCTATGGCATTCTTAGGGAACATTCCCCTAGATGACATATGCAGAGCAGAAACTTGGGCCACTCCACACACCTTCACAAAACACTATTGTGTAGATATGCAAGCAAAACAACAAGCTAGTGTGGGCCAGGCTGTATTAAGAACACTTTTTCAAACTACTGCAACAGGTACAGGTAGCCACCACTAAGGAGGATACTGCTATATAGTCTATGCAAAGTGTACA
The DNA here is from genome assembly GCF_964263255.1 of Lissotriton vulgaris. Lineage (NCBI taxonomy): Eukaryota > Metazoa > Chordata > Amphibia > Caudata > Salamandridae > Lissotriton > Lissotriton vulgaris. Next base: position 902,256,684 of record NC_141693.1, on the reverse strand, counting down.
ATCTGCAGCTCATATGCCTCGGATGGAAAATGCTACTTACCAATATGCATCTGTTCTTGGCATGTAGAGCTGCAGAGTTGTACACGCCCACCCTCCTTCCCGGATAACTCTATCTGATCCAGTATTATCTTAATTAGATACATCACTCATGGACACTTCTCTACTTTCTCACTACTCCATCTAACCCTACTGGCAAAACAATCTAACTATGGAGCCGAAGCCCATGCGCAATGTACACCAAAAGAGGAGTCCCCAGTCTCGTGACTACAAGACTTCTTCCAAGACTAAAACAACATGCAATCATCCGAGCCCAACACCAGATGGCGATCTATGCAAAGTGTACAACTCTGCAGCTCTACATACCAAGAACAGATGCATACTGGTAAGTAGCATTTTCCTTACTTAAACTCCAGTTTGATAAAGAGCATCTCATCGGCCCACAAGTAGATGCACCACTGGATTCAGGCTAGCCTGGCTGAGGGGGGATACCCGAAAACCGTCCCAAGATGCTTGTTTTTGGTCCAGGGAGGACCTGGCTTGGCAGGTCGGGCTGAACTGGTCCCAGGGGGAGCAGGGTCAAGACTGATTTGCACATGACTGGGTCTAAACTGGGGTGACATGAGCAAAATAATGATTGTTTAAATCCAGATCTGTGACTGGGGGTGAGTGTTTGAAAAGTTTCAACACTCCTTCCATTTTATTTTGTGATGTTGTAACATTCACATAGCTGACATTTGTACAACAGCTAAATGGTCTTACCCACACACTTTCACTAAGCACTACTGTGTGGATGTTCTAGCACGCCAACAAGCTAATGTAGGACAGGCAGTGCTACGTACACTTTTTCAAACAACTGCAATGTCCTCTGGTTAGCCACCGCATTTGGAAGACACTGCTATACAGTTTATGCAAAGCATGTGTATCTACGCCACACGCCTTGTACAGATTAGGTTACTTACCATGTAAGCATCTGTTCTTGGCATGTAATGCTGTAGATCCACATGCGCCCACCCTCCTCCCCGGACACCTGTGGTTGTTGCAGTTCTTATATATATTTTCATATGCATGGACATCTCTTTACTAATACTTATTTTTACTCCATTCTCACCCTCCTGTGGGAAAACAATTTAACAATAGAGCCCCTGCCCATGCACTATTTCCAAAAGGAGGAGTCCTCTTACTTCGTGACTCGCAAGACTTCTTCGAAGAAAAGCAACATGCACACATACAGACCCAAAACTAGATGGCAGGAGTATGCAAAGCTACTACATGCCAAGAACAGTTTCTTACAGGGTATGTGACATAATCCACAAGACATACCAGAATCCTTAATAGTAGTTAATAACCTTTTTAAAACCAAAGCAGTACAAACTATATATGCTGAAATTGAAACATTTAATCCTTTGTGCACATTTACAAAACCTGTGACTGGTTTAAATGAAGATGAGACAAATGTCATTGATGAAAGCAGTACATTTCTAAGACTAGTTCCAAGGTTAACGATCCATGCCTTCATCAATGAATTCACAATTTGATTTGAATACACATCAGTCCTCGTCTGGATATATTTCTCATTGTCAATGATGGTTAAATAAAGACTTCTCAAATACGGATATTTAAAGCTGTCTTCTAATTATAATCCAAATATACCCAGCTCAAGTAATATAAACACCGATGTATTCAAGACCAAAAGAAATCAAGGATCCAGATAGAAATGCGTGGAATAAAGTGGCACAATAAATAGAGAGAGAAGACTTAAAAGTAAGCATATCTGTAAGAAACAGGTTAGTGTTAGATTCCTTACTTTAGAATATACCCAGGCGTCAGACTAGATCCGTAAAGTTTTGCGTAACAGTACCCCTGCACGTCGGTAGGCGTCGTCTGTGGCTCCGCGTCCGTCGTCTGCGTCGTGATCTCCGGGATGACGGCGTTGGAGTACTTAGACGCCGCCCTCGCGCGCTGACGTCAGTTCTTCTTTTTTCCGCGCCAGCAAGCGCAGATCCGGGAAGAGCAGTACTCCTAGTCATTCATTCATTCAAGATACTTTATTCGGTTTACTTATGTGAAACCATAAAAGTTCATAAGACAAGATACAATTTGGACTTACAAATAAAATACGTAATACAAAATGCACCAAATAAAACAATTTTTTTAGATTTGAGCTCCAACTATTGCACATTGAAGAGCACGTCATTAGGTAATTATACAAGAAGTTACTAATACAGTTTAAGAGTCCAAACATTTTCTGTACTTCATTGAACATTTCAGGAAACCGGACACATATGGTATGCAATCAGGTTTTAACAGATGTAGATAAAATAATGCAGGACGAACTTGCACAAAATTCAACTTTTTTAAAATAGATTTTAGATAAAAAGTGCTTGGGAATTCATAATATTTACAAAAGAACGTAAAGTGCAGCAGATCCTGTGGAGACAAGTTGTCGCAGCCACAGGGTGCTAACACTTTCCCTTTATGACAACCCCTTGGGACTGCTAATAAAAGGTGAAAAAGATTAAACCTGAACCTGATTAATAAAAATCGCTCATACACTGATAGCGGCAAAAGTAGATATGGTTCCACATCAGGCGAGGTTTTAAGCATCAAATGTAGACGCACGTTGAACTTCAACAAATCCTTTTCCTCCCTTTCCATTATTTTACGTGTGGTAAAGGAGTGTTTAATGAGCGTCACGTCTTTTCTAGTGATGCCTTCTGGTTTTAAAAACAGGTCCAGGCGACCCTCCTTGCTAAAACTGGATTTGAGATATTTCATCCATGGAATTTTGGTCATACAATCCAGGCTCAAGAACTCTCTTAAAAGACTGTGTGAGGCCCAAGTGTTCATTAAGCCAACATTGTAGCCAAAAAGTAAGGGGTCGCAGGGACAGGGTATCACTGATAAAAGGCGTGCTGGTTTCTTCATGCACAGACATATTCGGGGTCCCCTGAGGGACGCTCAAAAGCTGCTTTAAAAATGTATTTTCAATCACCTGGAGGCCCTCTAGGCTTGAGTATCCCCTTAGGTCACTCCCGTAACTGGCTATCGATATGCTTTTAGCACGGTAGACCTTTAACATTTGACTAAACTTTTCGATCTCTTTTGGATCTTCTTAAGTCTATCTCGAGACTCTGTGCCGATAGGGATGCCTGGGTTCAAACCCTGCGACAACTGTAGCCGCATGATGTTTGTTACCGACCTCCACCGTCAGTGCCTTTACTGCCTCGGGCTGACCACGATGACAAGTCGTGCCCCGACTGCCGGTCCTTGATGTCGAAGGCTAGGCGTGAGCGGTTCCGTAAGCGCCTCGAGCTCCGGCAGTTGGCCCCGTGCCGCTCGAAGTCCCGGTCCAGGAGGAGGTCGAGGGACCGGTCGCGGGGCCACAGTCATCACAGCTTGGCGAGTCGACACCACTCGTCGGGCTCCAAGTCCTCAGGTAAGTCGAGGCACAAGAAGTCAAAGAAGCGACATCGCTCTTCTGACAACCAAGCCCCCCCCCCCCCCCCCGTCCCCCCCCACCCCGACGCTCAAGCGACTCGGCCGGGGGTTTGGGCGACACCGCCCTCGCGGCCCCGCCGGAGCCACAGGCGCCACGTCCAGCTCCACACCCGCCGGTCCCTGGGCTGCACACGACGCCGAAGGAGATCAGCGCTTTCTTCACGGCCATGAGGTCACGCTTCCCTCCGTCGGAACCCGCTGAGGCGCCTTCGGGCCCCGCGGGTCCATCTGGGAGCCCAAGGGGGCCGGCGGCTCCGGTCCCAACGCTACAGGGTTCCTCAGGATCCAGGCCTGGATACGTGACGACGCTGGTCAACATTTCGACCCCTTTGCTGACGCCGTCACCAAGGGTGTCGCCGCCGTCCCCGATCCGGATCCGGCGTCGGACCGGCTCTGTCTTTGATGCCGATCGGTGGGCTCTTCACCGATGACCTGGCTCCATAATTTATTCGGGACTTTCAGGAGATGGATGACAAGGGGGATTGGGAGGGGTCTGAGGACCCTCTGGCACTGCAGTGCCAGTTGAGCCAGGACTGGGCAGACTAACTGGGGGAGGCCAGTGGTCTGGACACTTCGCCCGACACTGGATTTGTCTCCCCTACTACCGTGGCTACGGAGGAGGGGGCTTCTTACAGCGTGGTGTTGACTAAGGCAGCCAAGGCCTTGGCTCTTGAACTCCCAGTCGCAGCCGTGAGGACTAACCTCCTCACTGAGGTGCTCAAACCGCAGGCAAGCTCCTCGGAGCCTCTCCTACCGTTTAACGAATCCCTCAATGACGTTCTGTTGGGCACCTGGTCCAAGCCCTCTACAGGCCTCCCTGTAGATCGGAATGTGGCCCGATGCCACCGCCCGGCTCCGGGCGACCCCAGTTTCCTGTCCGTTCACCCCACCCCTGAGAGCCTGGTGATCCAGGCCTCGACCTTCCAGACCGCATTCCCAACTGCCCCTCCGTATCGGGAATCCAAAAGGTACGATCAGTTCGGAAAGAAACTGTTCTCCTCACTGAGTTTGGGGTTGCGGTCTGTCAACACCGCCTGCCTTTTAGGCCATTACTCCCAATCTCTGTGGGATACGGTTGAGGAAGTGTTGCCGCAGTGCCCGGCGGAGGTCCAAGCAAAGCTTGCCCTAGCAGAGGGACGGGATGCAGCACACTATTCCATTCGCTGTGGACTGGATACCACAGACTCGCTAGGCAGGGCGATTGCAACGACGGTGGCGGTTCGCGGCCACGCCTGGCTGAGGTCTACCAATTTTTCGGGGGATGTCCAAGCCTCCCTTATTGCCATGCCCTTTGATGGCAGTCACCTCTTTGGCGATAAAGCGGACAGTGCGCTAGAGCGTTTCAAGGACTCTAGGGCTACGGTCAAGTCCTTGGGCCTCGGCCAACGCCAGCAAACTTACGCCTTTCGTGGCCAAGTAATGGGCGCCCCCTCACGTCCAGCTAGCCACAGGCCGCAGAACCAACCTCAACGCGGTCGCAGACGTGGTAACTGCTGTGGCTGTGCCGGGGGACACCGGCAAGGCCAGTCCACACCCACCCCCGCAGCATCTGCCTGCAAATCCTCCGAGTTTTTAGGCCCATTTGACGGCAGTGGGGGGCAGGGTTCGCCATCAGCACCTCCACTGGCGCTCCATCACATCGGACTGGTGGGTGCTGCAAATCGTCCGAAGGGGCTACTCCCTCCACTTCGAGGCGACTCCCTCCACTTCGAGGCGACTCCTCCAACCACTGGAGTCAAGCTATCCTGGCTGAAGACTGCTGATAGCCAGAAACCGGTCCTAGGATGCTTGATTCCGGTCCAGGGAAGACATGGCTTGGCAGTTCGGGCTGGACTGTTCCCATGAGGCACAGGGTCGAGGCTGATTTGCATATGGCCATGTCTGAACTGGGGTGGTGTGGAGTGCAAAAAAACGATGGATTTAGGCCCGGATCTCTGTACTGGGGTGAATGTATGACATTGTTCTGCATTCTGTCCATCAATTGTTGTTTTTGCATTTGTCACCCTGAGTGGGAAGGGTATGCTCAGACGTCCCGTGCTCTCCACACCACTGGAGTCAAGCTATCCTGGCTGAAGACGACTGATAGGCAGAAACTGGTCCTTGGATGCTTGATTCCGGTCCAGGGAAGACATTGCTTGGCATTTCGGGCTGGACTGTTCCCATGAGGCACAGGGTCAGACTGATTTGCATATGGCCACGTCTGAACTGGGGTGGTGTGGAGTGCAAAAAAACGATGGATTTAAGCCCAGATATCTGTACTGGGGTGAATGTATAACATTGTTCTGCATTCTGTCCATCAATTGTTGTTTTTAGACTCCTCCAGCCATGCCACCGCAGTACCACCACATTTCGGGGGATCACTTGCAACTTCTGCAGGAGGAAGTTACGGCCCTCTTGGCCAAGGGGGCCGTCGAGCGCATTCCTGGGCCAGAAGTAGGACATGGTTGCTATTCTCACTACATTCTGGTACCCAAGAAGGGCAAAGGAGGCCTACGCCCTATCTTGGACCTACGGAGCGTAAACGGCTTCCTCCGGAAGGAGAAGTTCAAGATGCTGACTTTGGCTCAGGTCCTAGCTGCCCTGGATGGTGGCGTTGAACTTGCAGGACGCATATTTCCACATCCCCGCCCTGCCGGCCCACCGTCGTTACCTGCGGTTCACGGTATGTCACGAGCACTTTCAGTTCACCGTGCTCCCCTTCGGCCTTACACTACGGTCGACCTCCTGCACCTGCTGGGGTTCTCCATTAACTTGCCAAAGTCACACCTGTGCCCCTCAGAAGCTCCTTTTCATCGGAGCGGTTCTAGACTCAGCGCAGTTTCGGGTTTATCCCCCCGAACAGCGGGTTCAGGATATTCAGGCTCTGATTCCGGTTTTTCAGCCTTTATCCCGAGTCTTGGTCAGGTTGACGCTGCGGCTCCTGGGGCTGATGGCCTCCTGCATCCTTCTGGTGCATCACGCCCGGTGGCGGATGCGGGTTCTGCAGTGGGACCTGAAGTTTCAGTGGGCACAGCATCAGGGCAACCTGTCTGACCACGTCCGGATCTCGGAGGGCACCGCTAAAACAGTTGCAGTGGTGGGTCACGAACCGCAATTGGGTCAGCAGCAGATCCCTCTCCCTACCCCAACCGGAGCACGTAGTGGTGACGGATGCGTCCCTCCTGGGATGGATGGGCCACATGGGAGAGAGGGAGATTAGAGGCCTCTGGTCTCCGGCGGAGTCCCGGCTCCACATCAACCTTTTGGAGCTGCGGGCGATCCGGCTTGCACTGAAGGCATCCCTTCCCTCTGTCCGGGGAAGTGTAGTGCAGGTGTTCACGGACAACACCACCGCCATGTTGTACTGCAACAAGCAGGGCGGGGTGGGGTTGTGGACCCTTTGTCAGAAGGCTCTGCCCCCCTCGCAATGGCTGGAACACCAGGGCGTTTCCCTGGTGGTTCAACACCTGGCAGGTTCCCTGAACACCAGGTTGGACGAACTCCGGCGCCGGTGCATGATGGATCATGAATGGCGTCTTTCATCAGTGGGGAGATCCTTGGTTAGATCTATTTGCCACTGAAGAGAATGCGCAATGTCATCAGTTCTGCGCGTTGGAATTTCCAAGGCGGCACTCGCTCAGAGACGCTTTTCGTTGCGAGTGGAGATGCGGTCTGTTGTACGCCTTTCCGCCTATACCTCTTCTGCCGAGAGAGCAGAAGAAGATCAGGCACGACCGGGCCCAAGTCATCCTTGTGTCTCCGGACTGGGCACGAAGATACTGGTATCCCGAGCTACTCAGCATGTCAGTCGATCCCCCGATTCGTCTGCCTCTTCAGGAGGACCTTCTGTCGCAGCAGCAGGGAACGGTCCTCCACCCGAACCTGTCCAGCCTCCACCTACATGCGTGGAGATTGAGCGGCGGCAGTTGAGGCCATTTGACTTGCCTCCTGAAGTCTCTCCTCCAGTTAAAGGTCCACATTTTCTGTTGCCTTTCTTTTGAAGCGGTCTGTTTACTTTACAGTGATGAAAATATTTTAATCTTGTGTGCTGCACAAGATGGTGGGCCACCCTCATGTAGGCTGTTTCTGTCCAGGATGGATATGCCCGCTTGCACCCGCTTAGGATCCCTTTTCTAAAACCTGTTTTACTTGGTGGGTAAGAGCGTGCTAGCCGAGGCGGTTATAATGTAGTTTCCTCCCCGCTCAAGTGGGGCCTACCTCTTCACAGTTGTCGCTGTTGCGGTTAGTCATTTAACAACGTTGATGTTACCTTGGTGGGTATTTTGTTTTTCCTTCGATACACACAAAATCATTTGACCTCTGGCGCCCTGCTTCAGAACCAAAGATACATTTCTCAAAGAGTAGAGGAGTTATTTGAAATTCGAAGAAGGCAGCCCTGCAGTTGACTCATGCTTTCGTGTAGCCGTCAGAGGAAGATAATTGCTAGTATCTTTAAGACTTGTTTAGACTTCCAGGGGACTCTATACAATTTCTATATTTGGATGTTAAAATGTCAAGTATAAAAATTTTAAAATTAGCTAAAATATTAAAACTGTAGTAATATATAGATGTTTGGTCTTCTACTTGTAGAATTCAAATGTAGCATTTGCAACCTAGTAGATGAAAGCAACATAATAATATTAACCGTGAGACCATTTATTTAAGAGTCCATCTTTTTGATCTGATCCTATTAACCATTGCCAACAATTATCCTAAAGCATAGGTTATAAACCCGTTGTATTGACATTGCCAGTGCCGGATTTTCCACCTTTCCATTGAGCCCCTTCATAATTTCTTAGAGCTATTCTGTGTTCTTGCTACTTTCTTCCCACTTTCTTGGACTAATCCTCCCTCCATCACCAACCTAGTCATCTCTTCCCCCAACACCCTTCTGCATGAAGCCCACAGCTTTGCATATTCCATGCTGAATTAAACACGTTTTTGGGGAATGTATCAAAAGACAAACTTTAAACAATTTTCTCCAATAGGTGTTTGTGTCTTGCGATTTCTTTTCGGCCAATGTCTCACTTGTTTGTTTTTTCCAGAGGTTCATACCAATTTAATAGATCTGCAAGGATGCCACCTGAGCTGTGCCACCTGCCTGAAACTAGCATTGCAACTAGAAATTGTATATACATTTGTTCTGTGGCAAAAGCCTTCACCATACCACAAAAACACAATTTTAGATAAGATAATTTCCAGCAGCTGGTTAGATGCAGAAGGCTAGGTAAACAGGGCAAGTTTGGGGATTCATGATACTGCACCCTGCTTATACAATTGGGTTTGTCCAATTGGCACAATTTCCCTACATAATTAGATCTAAGAATAGGGCAAGAAATTGTGGTGGCATTTACTGCAAGTGTGAGAACCTTTTAATGTTTTCAATTGTTAGCACTGACATTCTCTTGGTACTCCTTACTGTTGCATTGCCCATGCTGGACCACATACTGTTTGCTGGCGATACACATTAAAATCCTTGGTATACTACTAGCATTTCAGCTCTGGTTTTAATTAACAAAATATTCATTTTTGTTTTCATATCTTCTCATAACCCTGTTTTCAGTTTTGTAATTGGGTTCGCATTTGATCTTTTATAGGAAAGTAAACCCTTTGCGATATCCATCCAGCCTCGATTACTTGCTGTCCTCTCTGAGAATCTCTATTATGATGAAATTGCACTTCCTTTCACACGAATGCAGAACGAATGCAAACAATTCATTTCGCTGCTGGCTGATGCACACCTAAATATTGGGAACAGAAACTGCAGTGTCTTTACCATAGATCAAGCTAATGAATTGGTGAGTTGAAAATTAAAAAGTTTTCATGGTTGGGGGTTTTACTGCTTTCAAATGATATTAAATCATGTTTATAGTGCCTACATTATAACACAGTTGGTTTATCTCTTTGCTCCTTGTTTTGACCATCTACGGTTTATTTCTTAAACTTCACGATTTTCAGGTTTTTTTATTGCCGCTCTTTTTTTATTTTTTAATAGAAGTTGCTTTAAATCAACTACCAACCTCAGGGAAAAGGTAAATCTTTTAAGATGTGTATATATACATGCCATGCCCTTCCAAGTAGCCTTTTATTTGGATTTTGGTCCTTTAGAGATTACCTTTGATGTGAGCAACAGTCCTCTTGTTGCAACTGCCTTAAGCCAGCTGCTGCTCTACTCTGAAGGGTTGTAGGAAGGCTTTGTGGATCATTTCAGCTTTTCCCAAAATCATTTATCACCCTTCTGTGCTGAAAAGATTCAGAGAAGCAGTATGCTTGTTTGGAGTGGTGAGACGTGATCAGTAGCTCAGTATTACCACTTTTTAATTTGTTTTGGTCTTGTAAATGTTGTGTAAACGTTCAGAACCTGGCCAATCAGATGACCACTTGAAAGTAAGTTACCTACGGTCCATGACTTGGGTCCAGCTTTTGGATATGAAAATTGCTAGCTACTGCTACTGGACAATACTTGCAGGATATATTAGGGGGAACACTTCACCATTGGAGCTTCACTTCTTACTCCATTGGTGCCTCCTGACGTTTATAGTTTTGTAATTAGCCAAGATAGATTTTGATGACGCTTCTGTATAGATTTGTGTTTGAGATGTCTTGATGCTTTAAACGTTAAGTGCAAGAACTTGCCCATGAAATGATTCCTGCAACCCTAGTTATCGGCTGGCACCAGTGAGGTTTTTAAAAGTCCATTGTGGTTATATCTGCAATTTAACCTAGTGCAGAGGTGGTTGTGCCAATTCCTTGGCTGTTAGCTCTGGGATCTTTGTGATATGTTACCAAATATTTCTGGTCTACTGCTGACCCACTTGGAATTCTTGAGTTCTCCTGGTATGATCCTATGTTACATTTTGAAGATTGCTAACTTGATTTGTTCTCTTGCAGAAACATGCAGCAATTCTTTTTGCCTTCTCACTTCCCTGTGGTAGCCCATCATGTGGGTTCTGTATTACCTTTTATCCTGGCGACCTTAATCTTTTTTCAATGTTCTAGCCATTATTTTTCCAGGGGGACAGTTCAGGTTGATCCATTGTTGAGTGCCAATGATAGGCAAAGTGGAACAAATGTCAAGTGATCTCGTCATTTTATAGTGCAGTGCCTACTATTGCTGATTCAAGTGGGTACCTTATGTCATTATCGGTTCCTTGAATGATCGAACAAACTGACTTGCATTAGTGTGGTAGTTCCCTTGTCCATTTATGAAGCAATGGTATTCCTATATGTTAGAATGGAGGTGGCTGGGATGCATTCAGTAAATACTTTATTTGGCTCTGTCAAGCCATAAAAGTTTACAGCAAAAAGTAAATACAATACAGTCTTAATTATAGCGCAAATTGAAAAGAAGCATTGTTAAAAACCATTAAACAAGTACAGCAATTAAAAAGCTGAAAACAATTAGTACTTGCTGCAAATCTTTAGAGCAGTGCCAATATAGGTCAAAACAGCACAGGACTTCCCAAATCGCATAGATAATCCAAAGCCTATTTGTGAGAGCTGGTCTCCAAAGCTTGTAGCAAAGGACAAAGGAATTGCCTTCTCTGCGTGGTGTAGAGCGTATAATAAAAAAAAAGTGCTTAAGCGAAAGGCATTTGTAAAGCGCGTGCATACTCCACAGAGTTTCCCGGTGCTGGAAAGTAAGATTGCTGACTGAACGTCCCTGATTGTCCTAAAAAGCTTGCTGAAAGAGCCTGGTTTTTAGTTTTTTTCTTGAAGACCGATATCACAGAAATAGAATGAAGTTTCAGGGGGAGATTGTTTGAGGCCACCGAGCCAAGATAGGAGATGTATCTGCCTCTGGTTCTAGTCTGACGTATTTTGGGAATTCTGATTAAATGGCTGTGAGTAGATTGTAAATTCCAGGAAGGGGGCATAAGCACAAATCCTCCTCCTCCTCCAGTACACTGCTCATTTCTCATGAAGGGCTTTGTGCCTGGACTAGCATCTTAAAAGGGACCCTCTTTTTAATGCAGAGCCAGTGGAGTGTTCTCAAATGTGGGGTCATATGGGTTCTAGGAGAAAGGTTAAAAATCATTTGGCCGCTACATTCTTCACCACTTGTAATCCAATAAGGAGATATTCAGGAAGACCTAGAGTGCAGTTCCATAATCCAGTCTGGCCGTGATCAGAGCCTGGATAACCATTTTCTTGGTTTTATTAGACTGGGAGGGAAGAATTTTTTCAAATATCAAAGCAGCCTGAAGCCGGACCGGACCAGTGCCTGGAGGTTGGAAAGATCAGGCCCTGTTGTTTTTTACTCCTACGTTTTTACAGTGCTTTGTTGTGGGCCAGACTTGGAGCATCCTGAGGCCAGAAAGTCCTTCAAAAATCAGGTGAGGTGGGGCCAAAAAGGACATAATCCGTTTTGTCTGGATTACATTTTAATTGGTTAATGGACAGCCAATTGAACACATTGGAAAGGCAGGTTTTGATAACCCCTCCATCGAACTCTGTTTCCTTTTTACTCGTGTAAAGCAATTGTATGTCGTCTATTTATTAAATTACCTTCGCCCCCAGTGTCTCATCTAGCACAACCAGAGGTGTGATATAGGCATTGAGTAAGGTAGAACTGAATGCCGAACCTTGAGGCACCCCAACTGCCAACTTACGGATAGAGGATGAAAACGGGGGCCTCCACCCTTCTTGGCTTCTGTTATTCAAAAAGGAAGTCTGCCATTTCAAAGCCAGGCCATTGATCACAATGGATTGTATCCGAGCCAACAGTCTCATGGGGAACTGTGTCAAAGGCCTACGATAAGTCCAGCATAATCAAGACGGCCTTACTCCCTGGATCTAGTGCGACTTTAATGTAGTCAAACACCTCTAGCAGGGCTGTTTCTGTGCTACAATTGGTTCTGAAACCTGAATGCCTAGGGTGCAGAAGATTGTTGCTTTCTAGGTAACCCGAGATTTGGTATTTGACACATTTGTCCAACACTTTTGAGAATGTAGAAAGAATGGAGATCGGCCTATAGTTATCTTGAACTTTAGGATCTGCTTTATGCTTAGTGCATTTGCATGCAAAACCATCACAAAGACCAGGAGTTTAGTGATGAAAACCAGGTACCCTGCACTCAAAATTCTGCCAAAAAACTTAGTTTGAAGGCGAAACCTGGTCAGCAAACATTTATGCCTTTCTTTTAGAGTTCTCTGTAAGTAGAGTGCTGGCCAAGCAGGGAAAAGTCAAGGAAAGTCTCCCAACTTGGTGGTTCTGTTCCCACACATGCCGGATTAACATGTTTATAAAAGATTTCTTTTAACTCTACCAGATGAAACACCATCAAGACATCCAAGGCTAGAGACATACTCTGGGACACACACTTAGTAAAACTAAGTTTAATAAACTTTAGCCAAGAGATATCCAAGAAATTAGACAAGGTTAGGAAATTGTTTAAAACCAATCTAAAGAAATGGGCCACTGCGTGTCTCCAAATTTTGAGCCAGAGTAACAGGGGCTGTAATTTTATGTGATCTTCCAAGTTGCCCATACCTACTACTTCATGACAAAACGAGGCATGAGTAGATTGTGGCACAACCAGCAGTCACCTTTACAATTTATTTTCTGTTTTTAGAGAATTGCTGTTGGCGTAACTCCATACACCAGCAGCAAAAAAGGCAATTGATAAAACACTTAAGTTTAACAATACAGCAGTTCTTTCGTTTGCTTGTGCCCTAGTCTTTTGTAAAGTCTAAAAACAGCATTGATTGACTTTTGAAATTGTAGAGTACTAATATTCAGCAACAGCTTCCAGTTAAAAACCACATCAACAGGAACTCCTAAATATGTAAAATGTGGAGTTTTTATCATTTCTGTACCCAAGTAAAACATTTCTAGTTTTGGCTAATTTTGGGCCGTATTTCATTATGAAACATTTTGTGTAGTTTGTCTTAAATCGCAGATTATCCATAACACTTTTAAAAGTATCAAGTAGAGATTGTAGGCCATTGAATGTTCTGGCTCTAAGAACCACATCGCCTGCGTAAAGTAAAAGAGGGACTTGGCGGGAGCCGAGCATCAGCATATATTTCCCCACACTGCAGAAGTATTCCTCTGGCCCTTTATGTAAATTTAAGAAAGGACAGGGGCCAAGACACAAACTTGCCTTCACCCCAGCTTGAGAGGGGAACTCGTCAGTTAAAAACCCACCCCTGCTATACCAAACCTTAGCTGTTGTGTTTGCATGTAACCTACAGAGCAGATTGATTATTGCACTGTCAATCCCCAATTGGGCCATGCTTGACCACAGTTTAGATCAATCTACTGTGTCAAAGGCACATGCTAGGTATATGAAATCCAGATGGGCATAGCCTTTTTTCTTTACCTTTGTGTATTTTTGGACATTAAGGGATACGTTTAGGGATTGCTCTAAGGTTCCTTACCTGGGACGAAACTGTAATGGAATATCCAAAAGCCTCGAACTCTGCTGCCCAGCATTCAAGTTTGGCTAAAATTACCCTTCCCAAAATATTTAATACACTTTCTAGCAGGGAATTAGGGCGATAACAGTGGGGCTGTCTAGTGTCCCCCTTTTTTAAGATGGGGACAATAAGGGCCTCCTGCAAGGCCTTAACTAAGGGTCCCACAATTGCACTTCTGATAAGATTCGTAATACATGATGCCCAATATAGCAGTAGTGATTTCTAGACATTTGGCAGGCTCCTATCTGGTCCTCCTACTTTGTCCGGGGGACTGCTCTCGATAGCTAGGGTAACATCTGCCACTTCAATTGTCATGCTAAGGCAATAGATGCATTTAAGTCACAGTACGGAGCCCATTGGTGTACTAGCAGGCTGAACCCCTTTGCCAAAATGTTTTGAAAAGTGAGCCACCAATCTTTGCCTGGATGCACCATTAAAGAGGAACATTGTTAGAATTCGTTCTAAGGTGTGTTCCATAAAGAAGCTAAGATGCAAATGCCAGTCATCGTAGCACTAATGCACTTATCCCGCTAGGATAAAAGCTGCCTTATTTTTATCAAAATACCAAATTGTGGGTTCTATATAAAACAATATCTTAAAGAAACAGATTAGTATTAGATTCCTTACCTTAGAATATCCCCAGGCGTCAGACTGGATCCGGAAAATTTTGCGTAGCAGTACCCCTGCGCGTCGGTAGGCGTCGTCTGAGGCCCGCGTCCGTCGTTGGCGCCGGGATGATGTCATCTGAGTACTTAGACACAGCCCTTGCGCGCTGACGTCAGTTAATCTTTTTCCGCACCAGCAAGCGCAGGTCCGGAGAAAGTGGTACCCTTTACATTTTTTACTAAACTTTTTGGATCTTTTGATCTGTTTTTCGAGTCGAACAACTCCGACGGTGCTGGTAGGGATGCCCGGGTTCAAACCCCGCATCGACTGCAACCGACTGATGTCGGTTACCAACCCCCATCACCGGTGTCTGCTTTGCCTGGGGCCCGACCACAATGACAAGTCGTGCCCCGACTGCCGGGCCTTGACGTTGAAGGCTAGGCGGGAGCGGTCCCGCAAGCACCTCGAGTTCGGGCAGTCGGCCCGCGCCGTTCGAGGTCCCGGTCCGGTCGAGGGACCGGTCGCGGGGCCAGAGTCATCATAGCTCCGGGAGTCGACACCATTCCACGGTCTCCAAGTGCTCAGGTAAGAGGCACAAGAAGTCGAAGAGGCGACATCGCTCTTCTGACTCCCCCCGACGCTCGCACGACGCGGCCGGGTTTCGGGCGACACCGCCCACACGGCTCCGCCGCAGGCGTCGCAGTCTGCTCCATACCCGCCGGTCCCTGGGCAGAACGCGACGCCGGAGGAGATCAAGGCCTTCCTCATGGCCATGAGGTCGCTCACTCAGTCGGGTTCCGCGGCGCCTTCGGGCCAAGCAGCCCCGACTGGGTCCCCAAGCGAGCCGGGTGCTTCGGCCCCGTCGGCGACCTCGCTCCTGACGCCGCAGGGTCCCACTGGATCCGGTTCCGGGTCGTCGCCGGTCGACCTTACGACCTCGCCGGAGCTGCACCATATTCAACGCCGCTAGGAGATTTTTACTTGACCCTGCCCCATCCTTTGACCCTGAGTATCAGGAGATTGGTGGCGAGGAGGATTGGAAGGGGTCTGAGGACCCTCTTGCACGTGAGTGCCAGCCTTATCAGGACTGGGCAGGTGAGCTTGGGGATGCCAGTGGTCTGGAAACTTCCGCCAGACACTGGTTTTTCTCCCCTCCTACCGTAGCTACGGAGAAGGGGTCTGCCTATAGTGTGGTGCTGACGCGGGCGGCCAAGGCCTCATCCCTTGAACTCCCCGTCGCGGCCGTGAGGACTAACCTCCTCACTGAGGTCCTTAAACCGCAGGCAAGCTCCTCGTAGCCTCTGCTGCCTTTTAATGAGGCCTTATCTGACGTTCTTTTGGGCACCTGGTCCAGGCCCGCTACAGGTCCCCCTGTAGATAGGAACTTGGCCAGACGCCACCGCCCGGCTCCGGGCGACCCTTGCTTCCTGTCCACCCACCCCACCCCCGAGAGCCTGGTCATACAGGTCTCTAACTCCCAGACCGCATTCCCGACGGCTGCCCCTGATTGGGAATCCAAGAGGTACGAACAGTATGGTAAGAAGACATTCTCCTCACTGACTTTGGGGTTGCGGTCCGTTAACACCGCGTGCCTCTTGGGCCGTTCTACCCACTCTCTGTGGGACACGGTCGCGGCCCTGCTGCCAAAATGTCCGGAGGAGGCCCGGACTAAACTCGCCCAAGTCCTTGCGGGGGGGTCGAGATGCGGCACGGTATTCTATCCGGTGTGGACTGGATACAACGGACTCGCTAGGTAGAGCGATGACAACGACTGTGGCGATTCATCCCCACGCCTGGCTGAGGTCCGCCAACTTTTCGGCTGATGTCCAAAACACCCTTATGGACATGCCGTTTGATGGCCGTCACCTCTTTGGCGACAAGGCAGACTGTGCGCTTGAGCGCTTTAAGGACTCCAGGGCTACGCCCAAGTCCTTGGGCCTGTCGGCTCCGCGCCAGCAACCTGCTGCCTTTCGCTCCTTTCGTGGCCAAGGAAGGGGCGCCCCCACACGTCCTGCCAGCCACGGGCCACAGACTAACATCCAGCGCGGTGGCGGACGTGGTAACCGCCGTGGTGGTGCCCGGGGACAACGGCGAGGCCAGTCCACATCCACCCCCGCAGCATCCGCCTCAAAGCCTTCCTAGTCCGAGCTTTCAGGCCCACATGACGCCAGTGGGGGGCAGGGTTCGCCATCACCTCCTTCACTGGCGCAGCATCACTTCGGACAGGTGGGTGCTGCAAATTGTTCGAAGGGGCTACTCCCTCCCCTTCAAGGCGACCCCTCCAGCCATGCCACGGCAGTACCACCGCGTGTCGGTGGATCACTTGAATCTTCTGCGAGAGGAAGTTACGCCCCTCTTGGCCACGGGGGCCATCGAGCGTGTTCCTGGGCCAGAAGTAGGGTGTGGTTGTTACTCCCACTACTTTCTGGTTCCCAAGAAGAGCAAAGGGGCCCTATCTTGGACCTGTGGAACATCAACGGCTTCCTCCGGAAGAAGAAGTTCAAGATGCTGACTTTGGCTCAGGTCTTAGCTGCCCTGGACCCGGGAGACTGGATGGTAGTGTTGGACTTGCAGGACGCTTATTTTCACATCCCCGGCGTTACCTGCGGTTCGCGGTAGGCAACGAGCACTTTCAGTTTAACGTGCTCCCCTTCGGTGGTCGCAGCTCATCTGCGCAGGTTAGGGGTTTCAGTCTTCCTCTACCTCGACGACTGGTTGTTGAAGGCGGGCTCGCCCCAGACAGTCGTCAGCCACCTCCAGACTATGGCCGACCTCCTGCCCCTGCTGGGGTTCTCCATCAATGTGCCGCAGTCACACCTGTGTCCCTCTCAGAAGCTCCTCTTCATCGGAGCGGTTCTAGACTCAGCGCAGTTTCGGGTTTATGTTCCAGAACAGCGGGTTCGGGATTTTCAGGCTCTGATAACAATCTTTCAACCATTATCCCGAGTTTCGGTCAGGTTGACGCTGCGTCTTCTGGGGCTGATGGCCTCCTGCATCCTTCTGGGGCAATCACGCCAGGTAGCGGAGGCGGGCTCTGCAGTGGGACCTGAAGTTTCAGTGGACCCAGCATCAGGGCAACTTGTCCGACCATGTCTTGATCTCGGAAGGCACTGCAAGACAGTTGCAGTGGTGGCGCACGGACCGAGATTGGGTCAGCGGCAGATCCCTCTCCCTACCCCAACCGGAGCACGTAGTTGTGATGGATGCGTTCCTCCAGGGCTGGGGGGGCCACATGGGAGAGGCGGAGATCAGAGGCCTCTGGTCTCCAGCTGAATCCCGGCTCCACATCAACCTTCTGGAGCTGCGGGCGATCCGGCTTGCACTGAAGGCATTCCTCCCCTCTGTCCGGGGGAATGTAGTGCAGGTGTTCACGGACAACACCACCGCCATGGGGTACTGCAACAAACAGGGCGGGGTGGGGTTGTCGTGGACCCTATGCCAGGAGGCTCTGCACCTCTGGCAGTGGCTGGAACATCAGGGCGTGGCTTCCATTTATGATGCCCTTTTGAGTACCTTGGTCTGGCCTGCTTAAGGTGACCCGGTGGCTCATTCAGTTTTGCACCACCGCCGCCCAGTTCCACATGATCCGGTTTGTCTTCTTGTGCACCCTGATGAGCAGGGGTTTGTGTTGCAGGCTGCCTTTCCTTCTCTGCCCCCTCAAACGCTTCCTCCTTCTCGGGAGTCCAGATGGCTTGAGTCATGGGGTAGGAACATCTTTGCATCTACTAATGCAGCCCTACGGTCCCTGAATACAGTGTGTGTTTTGGCTCGGGCTACCTCTACCCTGTGGGACTCTGCAGAGTCTTTGCTTCCTGGCACCTCTGAAGGTGCTCGCGTTGATCTCCTTCACCTCCTCCGGGATGGCCGCGACCTTGCCGAATTCACCATCTGTTCAGCCTTAGATACTGCGGATTCTTTGGGTCGAGCCCTGGCGAGTTCTGTTGCCTTAAGGCGTCACACTAGGTTGCAAGATAGCCTCTTCCCTGAAAATATACGGGAGCGACTGGTTGACTTACCCTTTGATAGAGTTTTGCTGTTTGATGCTCACGCCGAATCGGCAGTTCACCGGAACCTGGCGGGCTTTCGTCCTCCCACTTAGGTCCTCTAAGACCTGTCTTCTGTGGTGGTACTTTTTCATTTCGCATCCTTTCAATGCACTCTGTGTTTACCATGGGCGGTGAGCCTTACGTCTTCTTTTTCTTGTTAAGGGTTATGACCCTTTTATTGGCATCCCTTGGATGCTTTTTGCTTTGAGCTGCCTGTTAGCCTGCTGTGGCCGTGTTCTACAGGTTGCAATGTCTGGTCCTCTGACTGTGGTATTCAGCTGGTGACTCAGCTCGGTAATGTCCTATGGCTCGAAACTCATGTTCACAGGTTCAGTTTGTTACTGCACTCGCTTGGCTTGGCTTGTTGCCCTAAGAGGTGATCCCCGTTTTTGGGGTATGCATACTCCATGTGGGGTACTTGTATGCTATTATATAGCTTTGCTTATCTTACCTGGGCCTGGAGACCCTGTGGACACCATGCGTCGCTTGGTGGTCTGTTTTACGCTATTCTGATTTTCCCTGGTGCCATCTGCTTACGCTATGGTCATCCACCTCCTTGGGAGGTTTCATGGTCTCCTCTTCAAAAACGGCTCCTACCTGCCCTTACTGTACTAGGTATGATCCCGAATGGACATTTTCATGCTCCTGGCTGGTTCTGTCTCTACATCATTATATGTTTATACATTTCTGTATACATGCCGGTTGCCTTGGTATTGCTCTTCCTACATCGCCACCTCTTTCGAGGCTGCGAAGTCTGGACCAATATCTCCATGTGTGGGAGAGCTTTTTTGTGTTGTTGCAAGATGCCATAGGTTCCTTCTTGCTTCCGCTTACTGGGGTGATTCCCAATTTGACATATGCTCCCTTTGTTGTGTTCAACGCTGTACGTGTCTTTTCTGGAGTGTTGGTCTCAGATTCTGAGACTCCTCCCCCCCCCCCCCATTTGTTATTTTGGTATTTTTGGCCACTTCCTTCGGATATGCCTTTTTTCCAAATTGTCACCTACTATTGTCAAATCTACACCTACGGGACAGCTCTTTTGATGGCAGTGGTCCTTGACTACTGCCTGCAAGTCTATATTGTGGGTTGTTTCTCACTTTGGCTTCATACTGCCCTGTCGGGCAAACTTATGCTTCTTGTGTAAGCCACATTAAGGTCTCTATTGCTGTTTGCTTCCTGCATATTTCTACCTGCTTCAAGGGTTTTAACTTGATGCTAATTGCCCCTAATTACCCTTTTTGGGATTGGGTGTACACTCTCTCTCTCTCTGTCTCTCTCTCTGTCTCTCTCTCTGTCTCTCTCTCTGTCTCTCTCTCTGTCTCTCTCTGTCTCTCTCTCTATCTCCCTCTCTGTCTCTGTCTCTCTCTCTGTCTCTGTCTCTCTGTCTCTCTCTGTCTCTCTCTCTGTCTCTCTCTCTCTCTGTCTCTCTCTCTCTCTCTCTGTCTCTCTCTCGGTCTCTCTCTCTCTCTCTCTCTCTCTGTCTCTCTCTGTCTCTCTCTGTCTCTCTGTCTCTCGGTCTGTCTCTCGGTCTGTCTCTCGGTCTGTCTCTCGGTCTGTCTCTCGGTCTGTCTCTCGGTCTGTCTCTCGGTCTGTCTCTCGGTCTGTCTCTCTGTCTGTCTCTCTGTCTGTCTCTCTGTCTGTCTCTGTGTCTGTCTCTGTGTCTGTCTCTGTGTCTGTCTCTGTGTCTGTCTCTCTCTCTGTCTCTCTCTCTCTCTGTCTCTCTCTCTTTCTGTCTCTCTCTCTTTCTGTCTCTCTGTCTCTGTCTGTCTCTCTCTCTTTCTCTCTCTCTCTCTCTCTCTTTCTCTCTCTCTCTCTCGGTCTCTCTCTCTCTCTCTCTCTCTCTCTGTCACTCTCTCTGTCTCTCTCTCTCTCTCTCCTCTCTCTCTCCCCTCTAGGGCTCATGCCGTTCTACCTGTCATTTTTATATAGGTATGGTGTAGCGCCATTCTGGTGTTTTTAGGATATCTACTATCCCATTATTTCTGCTCTTTCGAGCTGCCTGGGTTGCTGTCTGGCTGTTCCGCCACAGCTTTCCCCCTCACTCTGCTGCTGGATCAGATGCTTGGCGCTTTCTGTTGTTCTGTCGCAGGCCCACCTCCCCTTTGG
The DNA here is from genome assembly GCF_964263255.1 of Lissotriton vulgaris. NCBI lineage: Eukaryota > Metazoa > Chordata > Amphibia > Caudata > Salamandridae > Lissotriton > Lissotriton vulgaris. The sequence goes on along the minus strand of NC_141693.1, from coordinate 902,236,027 downwards.
GGTATGTTTGTGGTATCTATTCTAAGTTGAGGAATCTGCTGCTAGATGTCTCTATCAGATACATTGTTACCGAAGGTAAGTAACTCGTATATCTGGGTAGAAAGGCTTCCATAGTATGTTAAAAACACATTGATTATAGCAACATAGATGTATGGCAGCAAGAATGAAGACATTCCAAAGCGCTATTAGAGACAAGGGGGAAGAATGAAGGAAAGTAGAGAGCTAGTACATACCAGGAATTCGGAACCGAAGAATGCTCCATATTTTGTTAGTGTGACACGAATGTAAAGTACTGGCCAATAGACTGATTGGGGATGGGAATAATTGAACCGGTGCAAGTCCATGGTAGTCTGCAGGAAAGAGGTCTGTAAAATATTTAAATGTGATTTGTATATAGAGAAAGTGAAAAGACTGAGTTTAGGAGGTTGTATTCAGATTAAAACATTATGTTTTGTTCTGTGTCGATGAAGGTGGGAAATCAGAGTGCAGCGTTTGGGATGCTGGCGAAAAAGATAAAGCTCACTTTCCTCAGTTTAAGATGGCATGTGAGAGGAACGACCCAAGTCTTGGGAAAAGAAAAGTAATTGAAGCAGTCTTTAATAACAAACGCCTGTTTACCTGGAGAATGAATAGAGGTGTAGTTTCAGAAGAATAAATACATTTCTCAGTATATAGTCTAGGAAGGCACTGTACACTGAGTCCAGACAACCCTTAGTGATAGTGTTTAGGTCCCTGAAAACCAAAGCTCTCAGGGGTAGCTATTAGGAGCAGCTAAGGCTTATCCAGGAAGGGCGTAAAGCTCTTGCATGTCCCACTATAGTCGGTCAATAAGCTTTTCAGACCAGAAAGAACCAGACCAGGTGAGTAGAAAAATACTTTGTATTTATTACTACACACAAGACACTAACTTGGTATATTGGCTATTAATTACACTCAAGGAATACTCTGAAAACAGGTAAGTAGCATAGAAAAACACATAGGACCCCACCGGGGGCAAACACATATACTAAAATAGCGTAATGCGGAGTGAGCACCAAAACCGGATTAGTACCAAAGGTTGGAGGACCCCAAGGGAAGCAAGGAATCATCGAAGATCAGTAGCCAGGGACCCCAAGGTGCACGGGTGCAGAGTGGTTACACCGAGTCAGACGTCCATAGGACAACACAGGATAAGTTGCGGTTGAAAATGTTAAGTTCCAGGACCATTCCCAGAGGACACTGAAGGAACCACTTGGATCAAGGAAGGTTGGAGAGTCACCCCACCTGTGGATATCCAGAAGATACGGATACCTGCACCATTGAGCCCAGGTGCATAGGGGTAATGTGATATCTGAAACCTCTGTAACCTCCATTGGGTAGTCGTGAAAGTACAGGAGCTACCGAGTCTCGTGGACCAGGCCGGTGGAACCCGAATGAAGAACTCAGATGTGTAGAAAGTGAAAGCAGATGTGTAGAAAGTGAAAGCAGAGGGAACAGAGTCCCAAGCCACCCGGAGGTGATCAGGAGCTGCAGGAGCACAATACCAGCCCTGTTTGAAGGTTCTTGGTGTAGCACGGAGTAGAAGCAGCAGCAGCTGTGGGGACCAGGCGACCTTGTAGGAGCCTTTCGTGAGCTGTCACACGTTGGTCGACTAGTGCAGGAAGGTTAGTGGCTGGCATGACCACCAACAAGCCTTGACAAACAACTGCGGAAGAAGATGCTTGGTTGCAGACCAGCAAGGTTTGTGGGAATAACCCGGCAAGGGTAAGTCTGGACCAGCCCATGGGGGCGTTGCTTGCCGGCGTCAATGGCGGACGTCTGATCCCTCGGCTCCGCGCCATCGCTCCTAATCTCCTGCAATAATCCTACCTCAACGAAGATTTGAAGGCGGGAAACACCCCATCGGGCTGCGGAAGAGCTCCAGTGCCGGGCACGGGCGAATCTAAAAGGGCCAGACCCTTACGGATCCAGAAACGGAGAGGTGCAGCTGCAGGCTGACAAGGCCGCGAATCCCCGGCCTCTAGTACCAGACACGCCGGTCGACGTGACCCGACGTGTAGCCACGCAGCGGCCGCCCTGATCCCTCGAGAGCCTGAGCACAGCAGCGAACTCTGGGGCAGGCCGGGGGACACTGAGGGGGAGCGGACTGGGCTGAGAACAGCCTACAAGAACACAGCGCCTGCGTGGGACGGAGCGAGGTGGTGAGCCGACGAGGGTATTCACGAAGGCGAGCTGGACCTTCTGGGGGCTCCCTTATCATTTTGCCCCCTCTGCAACTCAGGGAGCGTATTTCCCCCGCCCCCCTGCTGGGACCCGAATCGCGAGTGGGGGACTGACCAGACCGCTTCCCCTGGCTGCTTCCTGCAAAGCCTCAGAACCCCTCAGAGCAGCAGTGGGATTCACTTGGAGCCCCTTTGCAAGTGGCGGTGATACACCCAGGTGGGCCCTCACAATTCAGGACGGTGCGACCCGTATAATGTAGGAACGTACGGCGACCAGCTGGAACTGCGCAACACATCGGAGAGTGGACGGGGGCGCCGGGCCTGCACAACGACATATATTGTAGGCTGAGGAGCTGAAGTTACACTCCGACATATCGGCGCAGTCCTGCGGCGGAATACTGCTGGGGGAAAGCACAAAGGTTACGCCATAACTGTCGCCGCTCGTGCGGTGCATCTGGACCTTGAGAAGCCTGGTGCCTGCTCCCATCATGGGCAAAGGAGACAAAACCCAGAGCAAACTCCTCTTTGAGGGCCGACAAACTAAATCTACTGAGGCCCAGGATGCAGACACTGCACCCGCACCCAGAGGTGCTGAAGGAACTATCTACTCGGACATTAAGGCCCTACTAGTCACAATGGAGAAGGGACTGCAGGACAGTATGGCGTCCATAGGCACCAAGATTGACGCCCTAACCTATCGGATGGACCGCATGGCAGAGAGAGTGGATAAACACGCAGAGCGCCTGGATATGTCGGAGCGGCGCCTTACGGAGGTGGAGGAAGTCCAAACTGAGTTGGACAAAGACCGCAAACAGATGGGTAAGCTCCTGCAGGTGATACAAGACAAGTCGGAGGATTTGGAGGCCCGCTCCCGCCGCTCTAACATACGAATCACAGGAATTGCGGAGACGACTCAGACTGGTAAAATGGAGCTTTTTGTTGAGAAGCTCCTCACTTCACTGCTTGGGGCGGACGTCTTTTCGCCGATGTTCATTGTGGAAAGGGCGCACCGCTCTCTGGGCCCACGACCTCACCCAGGGCTTCCCCCGAGACCGATCATTGCAAAACTATTGAATTATAGAGATAGGGATACTGCCCTGAGGGTCGCCCGGGAGAAAAAAACTTTGCAATATGAAGGCTCAGAAATCTCCATATATCCAGATTTCACAAGGAAGGTCCAGGAGAAGCGCAGGCATTTTCTTCCTTACAAGAAGCAACTTCGAGAACTTGGCCTGGACTATGCCATGCTGTACCCGGCGAAATTAAGAATCAACCGGCAGAGCCATTCACTTTTCTTCACGGACCCTAGGGAACTCCAAAAGAGACTAAAGGTTTGGTCCAGGGAGCGCAGAGATGAGCCCAGCAGCCAGGGAGATGGAGAGGGCAGCAGCAGCCGAATTGAAGAGCAAGAATGAAAGTAGAGCATAGAGATATTTCTGGACTCTCGAAAGAAACTCAGTCTTGCGATAAGATGCCCCGTGCCGGGCCTGGAGTCTGGACTTGACAAGAACGCCTCTCTCACCCCTGTCTGACGGTCAAATTTGATGGTCTAGCTAGTTCACGAGACCATAGAGCCACCATCTGGTGAACGAGAACTATCCGCTCTATATGCATTGGACTACCAACAAACGAAATTTCGGTAACTATGATTGTACATGCTGTTCATTGCAGGGAGGGTAAGGGTACCAGCCTTGTACACGAAAGGGGAACTATGCATGACTGCTAAATTCTATTTTAGGTATTCAACAGTAGTATGCAGGTTAAAGTTGAGGTTGGCATATACAGCGATGGCGTTGAGGCTGGACGAATGGTCATAAACCGCTAAAGTCACCCAGTATCTTCCCGGCAACCTCGGACCTAGCGCTGTGAGCACATACCACTCCTTTGGGAGCTTTTTTACGCACCTAGGGAGTTCAGAATGAGGTGGGGAGTAGATATGCTAGGCCGAGTTGGGGTTGGTCTGCTGTGGGAGGGGGGTGGGAGGGCGTTGAATTGGGTAAGTTCAGACCCTCAGGGTTATGTTATTTTTGGGAATCTGACTCATCTGACTTCACACTCTATAACTTTTATTTGTATAGACATTAGCCTGCCTCATATACACCTAATAATACAGTGCTATGGCTGAACCAGTCACAGATAGCGAGTCATGGAAATCGCCTCGATTAAAAGCACTAACTTGGAACGTTCGCTGCCTCAACGACCACCGCAAGGTCAGGAAGGTCCTCAGCTACCTGCAGCGCCAACATATAGACATAGCTTTGCTCCAGGAGACGCCTCTCCCGACACATAGTCACATACTCAAGAGCAGGGGGCTTGCGGGCAATGTTTCTGCGGCGGGATTCACCTCCTGTGCCAGAGGAGTTTTGACATGGGTGAACCCTAGGTCCAAATTGCAGATACAAACACTAGAGACGGACACTGAGGGCAGATTTGTTATCTCTAGATGCCACAACACCGTCATTGATTTCACTATAGTCAACGCCTATGGCCCCAACTTTGACTCACCGGACTTCTATAAATCCCTAGCAGCTAAGATCAAATGTTTAGACCAGAGTAATGTGCTACTATGGGGTGGAGACTTCAACCTAAACATATATCCGTCCCTAGATAGGTCTACCGGCCCACCTCGCAGACCGACTGCTGCGGCCCTGGAACTACAAAGCGCAATGACATGCCTGGGCTTGGGAGACGTGTGGCGTTCGCGCAATCAACAGCAGGGAGGGTACACGCACTACTCAGCGTATCACAATGTACATACTAGGATAGATTACTGGCTAGCCCCCTCCTCTCACTTGGACCGTATCAAAGACTGTAGAGTGCTGCCCAGAACGCTGTCTGATCATTCGCCAGTATTATTGAAATTGCGCATCCCAGGCAAGTCTATACCGCCATTTACATGGAGGTTCCCGCCCAACTCTCTACTGGACCCGATATTTAGAGGGGAGCTGGCCGAGGCCATAGACGTGTTTTTCGAAACCAACATGGGCTCGGTGGACAGCTTCCAGGTGGTTTGGGAGGCCTTCAAGGTATACATCCGGGGGGTAGCGATGTCAAAGCACTCGGGCATACTCAGATCCATACGGCGGAGACTGGCTGACCTGGAGAAACAATTGGGCAGGCTGGAGCGTAGACAGAGTGACCTAGCGGACGCCACTACGGTGGAAGAGATTAAGACCTTACTCGCAGAATACCACGAAGAGGCAGATAGAATGGTCAGACACATATGCAAGTATGCCACAGCTAGAGTTTACGGTGAGGGAGAACGACCAAGCTCGGTTCTAGCCAATCTTATGAAAGGTGCAAAGCGACGACAGCACATAACAGTTGTGATTTCCACGGCTGGGGACCAGCTCACGGACGAGAGGGACATAGCGGAGGTTTTCAAGGACTACTACTCTGATTTGTACTCCTCCAGGTGCGGCGATCTGGAGGACGACATTGATGACTACTTAGGCCACATTGACAATCCCACATTGTCTAATTCGGACAGAGAATTCCTCATGCATCCTATAGAAAAGGATGAGATACTCGAAGCGCTAGCCGGTATGAGATCGGGCAGCGCCCCGGGAGCAGGCGGTCTCATGGCAGGCTTCTACTAAACCTTCAAGAACCAACTGCTCCCGCACTTGTCGACTCTATTCGATGACCTATGCGTGGAGGGCAGTATGCCTCAATCTATGAGAGGCACTCCTGGTTGCGATACTGAAACCGGGAAAGCCTCATGATGAATGCAGCTCATATAGACCCCTCTCGCTCTTAAACACAGACACCAAACTTTTCGCCAAGGTACCAGCCACCCGTCTAGCGCTACTTGCTGATGGTCTTGTGGCCCCAGAGCAGGCCGGATTTATTCCTGGTAGAAACCTAGTCTATAATATACGAACGGTCCTGGGCACTATACAACATGTTCGACAGGATAGGCAGGCGCTGGCGGTGTTTCTTGATATGGAAAAAGCCTTTGACTCGGTGGAATGGCCTTTCATGCGTAAGGTACTGCAGCGGATGGGACTAGGGCAGCCTTTCCTACAGATGCTAGGGGCATTGTTTCATGGCCCATGGGCTTGGCTCCGCATTGGAGACCTGGTCACCGACTCGTTCCCCATCAGTAGAGGTACGAGGCAGGGATGCCCCCTCTCGCCCCTACTCTACGCCCTTGTCGCCGAGCCACTGGCGTGTGCCCTACGAGAGTATCACGGTAATGAAGGCATAGGATTCCCGGGATACAAAATCATAGTGTCAATGTATGCAGACGACACCTTGCTTTATTTGCGAGACCCCGATAACAACCTAACATCGGTACTCAGAGAGGTGGTCCGATTCGGGGCGCTCTCTGGCCTGAGGGTCAACTGGACTAAATTGCTTGTCTTTCCACTGACAACGATTACTAAGCCCACGCCAATGTAATACCCACTACAGTGGACCACAGATACGGTCCGATAACTGGGAATCCAGCAGCACACGGATGCGGAAACCCTATTTAGTGCTAACTATGGAACCGCTTTCAGTAAGCTGGAAGACGATGTAGTAGCCTGGAGCAAACTTCCACTTTCCTTGATGGGGCGTATTTCTATAATGAAGATGGTAGTGCTCCCTAGATTTCTGTTCCTTTTCATGACCATCCCAATGGTACTCCCCAAGATATTTTTCGCGAGACTACAACAACAGATGGTCAAGCTAGCCTGGGCGGGTGGACAGCCACGCGTCCGATGGGCGACACTTACTATGCCATACTCTATGGGGAGACTCGGAGCCCCGGACTTTGAGGCATACTACCGTGTAGCACAGGCTTCACACCTACACACTTAGCTGCATGGAAACAGGAACATACCGCATGTTCGCATGGAAACACTCTTTGCAGGCCCGACCCAATCCCTCACCCGATATTCGAACGGACTGACCGCAGAACAGGCATATTAGATTCCATAACAGCCACGAATCACGCATGGCATAGTCTCTTACACATGCAAAATGGCGCGTTACTATACTCGCCGGAGATGCCAGTAGACTGGGCCAGATGGCTGCCCCCGCTTAACGACAAGGGTATAATTGCTGCCTTACATACACTGAACGTTAAGCCAGCGGGAGATCTATTCACTGATGGGGTGGCGAAAACTTGGGAGCAGGCCCTGGGAAATAGCGACACGCCCTCACTTCTGACACGTTTTCAATACCACAGGGTGCGCCGTGCTCTCGGGGACCTACTGGATGGAGACATGGCAGAGCCCCCTGAGGTCCCTGAACTTACAAATGTACTTAAAACTGCTACCCCCCGGAAACTGTTGTCTAATATATATAAACTAACGCAGACGCATAAGCACCAAACATACTCAAAGGCGCGCTTAGCATGGCAGGCTGACTTGGACACAATAATGGACGACGACACGTGGGGATATTGCTGCACTATTACTAAGAAAGTATAACTTAATGGCAGGCATAGACTGGTTTATTTAAAATTCTTAAATAGGGTATACTACACCCCGGCTAGACTCTGCAGATATGGCCTGAGGGACTCTGCTCGCTGCGAGAGGTGTGGAGCCCCAGATGCTGACTTCCTACATCTCGCATGGCAATGCCCGGGTATATGGGACTACTGGAGGAGAATATTTGCTGATATTAGCGGATTGACGGAGGTTGATATCACGCCTGACCCACTGATTGCCCTATTAGGTTACACCAAAAAGCTGCCTAGAGCGATCAGACGCCTGGTAGACATAGGCCTGCTTGTGGCACGCCGGGTGCTAGCATGCTGCTGGATGAGAGGCCCTTTGCCCACTCCCAAGCGCTGGGCGACCGACATGCTATATTGCTGCACGCAGTCAGAAAATTATAGTGAACTACAACCCCTCACTAATAGACCTAAGAACTTCTGGGGCCTGTACCAAAACTACTTGACTAACAGGGAGGCGACCGAGGGGGCAACAGAATGAAAATGTACTGCATGCTTAGACGACGCATAATGCAGGAGTGGAGAGTAAAGGGGCCATAGTAGCACTGGCATTGCGCAATAGGCGGGGTGTCTCTACACAGGAGTATAAGTTCCAAGTAAGGTGATCCGCCGCCTGCCCTGCTGAGGGTTGTTGGCTAAACGGCTGTGTATATACTGTTTGAAAAGAGGCAATGTCATCCAGCAATGAAGGTCAGCAATGTCAGATGGGGGGGGAGGGGGATATAGAACTGTATTGTCATTTTACCTGATGTTCTTGATGCAAATGCAATAAAGAAAGTAAAAAAAAAAAGTCTGGACCAGCCCTCCGCATGCAGGAGAGCCAGCAGGAATCAATGGAACCCCCTCAAGGACCCCCTGACGGCAGGCACAGAAGGTCACAAGGAAGCCCCAGCAGCACACAGGAGATGAAGGCCCACGATGCAGAGTATGCAGGCAGAACGACGAGCTTGCGGCTGTGTATTGCTGCTAGACAGGGGCTACTTGTTGCTTGAAGATCTTCAGTGAAGAGCCAATAAGCCTTGGTGCAACAAGCAGAGGCGTTGCACAGGGAGGGGAGAGGGATTACAGTCTCTAACTTTGAGGAAAGACTGGTCCGGCCTCTGGAGTGCCAACAACCCACCACTTGTTGCAGGGCAGTGTGATTTTGTGGGCCATCTGGATCCGCAAACCGGTCATTGATGTGCCTGCAGGTGCAGGGAAGTGACTCCTTCACTTCAAGGGAGATTCCTTCAGGCTAGTATGCAGGCTGAGTCCTCGGAGTTGCAGATCTTTGGAAAAGCACAGAGACGAAGATGCAGCAGGATTCTTCCTATCAGGAGCAGTCTTGTCCTAGGTCCTGGCTTGATCAACAGCAGAGTTCCAGTATCCACCAGCAGAAACGTCTTTGAACAATCTGCAGTGACAGGCAGTCGGTCCCAGAAGATTTGGCGGGACGAATCTAGGGACCCACTCTCAGGGGAGCCTTTAAGTAATCCCAAAAAGAGGAAGTACTGCCTCTCTGGTGACCAACCTATCGGAGGATCAGGAATGCTACTCAGATGTCCTAGCCAGTCAGATGCTCCCAGGGACCAAGATACAGCATGGCAGAATCAAGCGGCCACCTGGAGGAGCCTATGAAGAAACTGGACATGGTGGTCACTTCCCTGTCCTTTCTGTAGTTTTGCGCAAGAGCGACGGGCTCCTGAACTGAGCAAAAATGCTTTATGCATGGAAGGCCCCAAACGTGACCTTCAGTACAGTCTATTGGAGTTCGGAAGCACCCCACCCTACCTAATTTTAAAGGAGAGGTGGTCACACCTTTCCTTTGCAGGAAATCTTTTGTTCAGCTTCCCCTGCACGAGTGAGCTCATTAGCAGGGGGGCAGACCACTGTCTAGGGTCGGCAGCAGCACTGGCTGCCAGTCAGACCTTGTAAGGCTACATAGGTAGGTAATGGGGGGGGGCTCTAAGGAGCTCCCCAGTACATGGTATCACTGGAATTGGTGTAGTTGCATGATTCCTACATGTTTGATACCAAACATGACCAGGTTCGGTGGATCCATTATGTAGTTAAGACATCTTGACTTGCCAGTGTACTACATGGCTGTTCTGCAAGTCCAGAAAATGGAGTCTGGGTTTGTCAGGGCATTTCAGCTCGAGCAGGGGTGCCCACACACTTAGATCCATGAACCCTGCACTTGGACCTTAGGGGTGACTTATAGGTTTTAAGAGCAGTGACCTGGATATAAGGGAAACCTTATATCGGAAGTGAAAGGTGCCTGAACCCCGTCACGTAGACTGCAATGGAAGCTCTGCAGATACAGTTTGCATAGGCTCATATGGGTGGCACAATATGTGCTGCAGCCCATAGGAGACCCCAGATATACCCATGCCCTTGGTACCTCAGTTCCATATACTAGGGACTTCTAATGGTACCCAAGTATGCCAATTGTGGGGTATACACAGTACTTACGAGAACATTTAGAGGAGATAGCCCAGTGGTCCTGGTTAGCATGATCCCAGTGAACTACAGTCAAAACACACTGACACCAGGCAAAAATTGGGGACATCTATGCAAGAAAGATCCTACGTTCCTACAGTAAGAAGCAAATGTAAGGAACTTGGCGATGATGCTCACCAGTCAATGGGAAAAAAGGGGAGGTGACGTGACGTGACTTGCTCTGTCCTGGCATCTTAATCAAGTGCAGTTCTTAAAATCTTTAGGGACTTCGTACAAGTTCACACTGAAGACACCAAAATTAAAGTGGTCTCATTAGCAAATCAAGCAGTACATAAAAATAAAAATATCCCACATTTGCACATTGAAGCAGTTTTGAACTTATAAAGGTATGCTGTGCAGTTGTTTTACAAGGTATGGAAGGCAACATGCATTTGTGCTTGCTGCAGGCAATTCCTCAAATCTACTAGAGCTATCTAGCTGCAGACTCCTTACCTTCGAATTCTCCCCAGGTGCCAGACTGGATCCGGAAATCTTTTCCAGCAGAACCTCTGTGTTGATTAAGGGCGCCGTGAGTCTCTGTAGCAACATCAGCCACTGGATGCAACGTTGAGAGTGTATATGAGCCATTTCCCGATGCGCTGACGTTAGTTTCTTCTTTTCCAGGTTACAAAAGCAGTTCCAGAGAAGAGGTTCCTCCTGGCCATTTTTTTGGCTGTCTACAATGTGCTTTTCATCTAGGAACAGAGTGCCTTTATGCCTTCTGGTTTTAAACCCTCATTCTTTCTGCAGTGGTGCTTGGGTGAGCATCACGACTCTGAGGAATGTGACGCCAGTCAACAAAGGAAGCCAAAGGCGTTGCAAGAGCATTGATGAAGCTCCTGACAGGGCGCTTGTTGAAGTCCTCAGACTCTAGTCCATCTCAATCTCCATCCCAATCAACGGTTCGTTCACAAGACCGTTCCATGAGCTGTTGCCGTAGATGTCGCTCACCGTTCACGTCCTGTCGGAAGTTGCGTCGCAAATGGGCGAAGCTCCAGCATCCCCTGACTTAGTCTTATCTCAACGTTTCTCACAGTTCCTCACGCCCTGAAGCTGAGGACCCAGTGCAGGAGTCTCCCATGCCTCCCTGCAACTTTGACCAAAATTAGAGATTATTATTGTACTCTCCATGCCATTTTTGGGTCTTCACCTTCCCCGGAGCGCCTTCAGGCCCTAAGGAGGTGGCAGGTGCTTTGACTGCCTAGGCCAGTGGGTTCACCCTCTGCTACAGGCCTGCTGCACCGATCAACTCCAACTTGGCTTTGGGGCTCGCTCCTGCGGCGCTGACTGACTCCAACCCGGAGCTTGCTCCGGACCCTTCGGGGCTCGCTCTGGTGACGTCTGCCTCCCCTCATGGTTTCAGAGACCCTTCCACAGTCTTCTCCCAATGTTGGTACGACAACGGAGTGGTGTCAGTTCACGTCTGGTGCAGAGCCAATGCATGAGGGTTCTGTGGCGCATCTTTTGGGAGAAAATGAAGAAGGGGTTGGGCTTGTACACTAAAGCCTACGGATCCTCCTATGGTGGATATTTGGATTGCTGATTTGGGTGAAGCAAGCAGGTTATAGTCTTCCCCTGCTTTTGGGCTTCTTTCTCCTCCTGGATTGGCCACGGAGGACAGTTCTTATTTGGCGGACATGTTGGAAAGTTTGGCTCTAGTTTTAGATTTGTCCCTTCCTTCATTGGCAAAGTCTACGGACCCCCTCATTGGAGTTCTTCACCCGGGCCAATCAGGTGTTGAGCCAGTATTGCTTTTTTGTGAGGCGCTGCATAATGTTTTGCTGGGGGCTTGGTCTAATCCAGATACTGGTGTTCCTGTGGACCGTTCTATTGCCCACAAATACTCCCTTCCCCCACTGGCTCAGATTGTCTCCTCCACCACCTGACACACCGCAGTTTTGTGATGCTGGTCACTATTGCTTCTCATGATTTGGATTTTCTACCTCCTACTCCGCTTGACAGAGATTCACGGAGACTGAACTCTTGTGGAAAGCATATTTACTCTTCCACCAGTGCAGCGCTCTGTTCCATTAACACATCTAGCGTCCTGACTTTTTTCTCATGCCTTATATGATTCATTGGAACAGCTGATGCCATCTCTACCGGAGGCTAGTTGGAACGATTTGGTACAGTTGATTTCAGATGGGCAGCATGCTGCTCGATTAATCATTTGGTGTGGGATAAACCCTACCAATTCGGTTGGCCGTGCTATAACTTCTTCTGTGGCATTGCGCAGAAGGGCTTGACACCACTGCCTTTTCGAAGGCAGTCCAATCCACTTTAGTTGATCTGCCTTTTGTTGGCCTCCATTTATTTGGCTCTCATGCTGATGCTGCTTTGCGCCGTTTTAGAGATAGTCAAAGCAGTGCAGACACTTCCCTCTAATTCTCTACCCTCAGCCTCTATTGTATCCTACAGCTGAGTTGTTCAAGTTCCGCTTGTTATTCTGAGTTGTCACAGACTCACATCTGTGTTTTTTTAGAGGGCCACTATGTGGCTCAGGTCAGTATAGGATGTCACCCGGAGTGGTGTTCTGTTACTGTAGGTCTTATTATTTCTGTATTTACTTTGTGAACGACAGGTTGTCTTTCTTTGTAACCTTATTCGGGTCTACGACCTATTGAATATGTTTTTCTGATCTCTACTGAAGAGCTCCTAACCCCAGAGATCTTTTTTCAATGGTATTTCTTTCTCTAACAAGATCGATTGCTGGTGTTAACCCCTCTTGGAGGCACTCGCGGTAGGCATATTGCCATTCTTTTTGCTAATTATCTATCCCTTATGGGATCTTGTGTTTTCCCTTTGAGTAAGATTATGTACAGTTTGTTGTGATGCTACTACTGGTCCGTCATTGGTCTCTCCTAAATCTCTCAGGGAGTATGTATAAAGGGTTTCCACTGGAGCAGAGGAGCAGCTGGTAGGGTCTCTACTCTCCAATCCGTGTTCTGGGCATGGCCAGTGATTTCCGTGAGGACACATTTTGCCCTTTCTTTCGTCAACCTTTGCCGCCTGTCTTCAGCAGGTTACGGGGTGTTATTTCCTCTGTTCTATTTTTCCTCCTGCTGATCTCCCTTATGGGTGGTTTATTCTTTATCTGTGGAATTGTGCATGAGTCTCAGATTCTCTTTCTTTTTAAGATCCACCTTGTCTCCTTATTCTGACTTTCTCTCTGCACCTGGGTACAATAGTTATTCATATGCAACATAGGTTTCCTTCTTGCCATATTCCTTCTGTAGGTTAATGGCTTCATCCATCTGCTTATTGTTTTTTTACTACTGGTTGTTAAACAATGGTTTCGTCTTTGGGCTTCCTTTCCTGTAAGGATTGTTTGTTCTTTCTTAGACGGTTCTGTTTGTGCTATATGGTGGTTTATAGCCTTGTCTTAAGTAATCTGTTATTGCCTAAGGGGTCACTTGTGGAGTTCCTTTCTTCATTAGGTGATTTTTTGCACTTTGTGATAATTTTTGTTTCTTTTTACTGCAGTTGTGTTGATTCTTTGGATACACTGCATGTAGCATATTATGTGCAGTACTTAATCCTTAGTTATTTATTTATTTATTCAGTTTGTAGAGCGCGACAGCTTCCCAAATAGGGTTTCCCGGCGCTAATGAAGACTGGAGCAACATATAGTGGGTAATAGGTTATTGGTTAAACAACCAGGTTTTGACTGCTTTACGAAAACGGCTGTAGCAGCTCTCTGCACGGATGGCAGGCGGGAGGGAATTCTAGAGCTTTGGACCTATGGAGGCAAAGTACCTCCTGCCCATCCTAGCAAGTCTGACCTTAGGAACACAAAAGAGTTCTTGGGTAGATGACCTCAATGTGTGTATTGGGGAATTCATCGTCACCAGGGATTCTAAATATCTTGGAGCCGTGCCTGCTTTTATTTTGTACATGTAGTTTAGGGCTTTAAACTTCACACGGCTCCCCACTCGGAGCCAGTGAAGTTCCCTGAGGTGTAGTGTAATAGGTTCATTCCTTTTGCAGCCGCGGAGTAGGCAGTTGTGTTTCCTTTCATTCAGGGCTTACCAGTGATCTTTCCTTCGCTTCTGATGTTTCCTGTTTTAGGTGGAACTTCTGTTCCTCTAATGGATATGTATTATTTTATTTCAATTACCTCTCCTTTCGATTGGCTTTTTCGTTGTTGGTTCAAAGTTTATGACCTTATTTTTATGCATCTTCTATTCCCTTTGTGACTGTTTTTGACATTTTTCATTGGCTCCTACTTTGTTTGATAGCCTTCACCATTCCGTCAGTATTGGCCTTAGAGTAGTTGGCCTTTACTCATCTTGGTCTATTTTAGACCTAATTCAACCTTGTATTCTTTACCACAAGGTTCCTTTTCCTGTTTCTTTCAGGATGTGACTCTTACCAGCCTTTTTCGGTCTCGCCTGAGCCAGTCATTGTGCTGCTCTGGCGAGACTTTTAGTAAGTGGGCTTCAAAAAGCTGACCACCCAGTTTTTGTGTGGCCTAAAGCGTGCTGTTACGCGCACAGGTGCCATCTGGCTTTCCTCTCTCGTCATGGCTCATTAAGTGCATTGCTCGCGGGCACCCTTACAGCGCTCTCACATCGCATACCATGTGCCAGACGAGCCTCCTAGTTTTTTAACATTCTTGAACTCATCTTGTTTTAATTATCTTGCGTGGTACACTATTTCACTTTGGTAGAAGCATGCGCGCTATCCCAGACTCTCCTTCAGTGGCAAGCCAGTGCTTGCCACAAATCTGACAATTTATAGCATACGCCAAAGAAATGTAAGCTAAAAATGCAATGCGTTAATAGGCGTGCCTTTCATCCGAGCACACAGCAGTGTGTTTTGCAAGCTGGACTTTTCAGTTTGTTTGCTCAGAAGAAACCTTGTTTACTCACGCTGATGGATCAAGCCCTGATCTTTGGACTGGGTAAGAGTGGTCTGCTTAATTCAGACACTCTGTTCATCACCACCCCCTTTTCTAAATCATTTTGTCCACCATAAGCGTGGAAGGGTATACTCAGATGTGAGTCCCTTGCTAATTGCACCATCAGGATTCAAGCAAGCCGGGCCGACGACGGCTGAAATGCCAGAAACCGGTCACCGGAAGCTTGTTTCCTTCCCAGTATAAGAATTGGCTTGGTAGTTTGGTTTGCCCTGTTCCCATCATGCACTGGGACAGGAACAGACTAATTTGCATGTAGCCAGGTTCTGAGCTGGGATGGTGCAGTGAGCTAAAAAACGGTGATGGATCAAGCCCTGATCTTTGGACTGGGTAAGAGTGGTCTGCTTAATTCAGACACTCTGTTCATCACCACCCCCTTTTCTGAATCATTGTTTACTCACGCAGCACCCGCTTGGTACAAATGTATCTAAATGTTTCGGAGAAATGCGGTCATGTCTATAGTAATTGGCTTTACACAGAGGATACCGCCAAGAAAAGCACAGTTGGCTGGGAAACAAAGGCCACAGAAGATGTGGCTTTCATCGCCGGGCACTGCCGTCACGAACCCTCGCGCCTGTTACTGTAACGGAGTTCTTAGTCACTTTCCCTCCTCCGACTACTGTCCTCAAGCAGCCAATAAGAGGCCTGCTTTGTGTCAAGTGACTGGCTTAATTTAGCCAGAACCCTTGATGGCTCTCTTGGTACCCTTTCACCTCTTGTTTACTTTACCACCCTCCCTCGCTGCTTACTGTAAGGGATCAAGTCGCTAACAGTCTAAGAGCAGCTGGCCCTGTTTTTATTTAGCTTTTTTTTTTGTTTTGTGTTTTTTTCCTTTATTTTGGCTCTTGCAGTTTTAGATGAATATACATGCAAGGCAGTTTTTTTCTTCCCCGGCTGACACCGAGAAGTTCTGTTTACCGACTCTGGGATCACATTTAAGAGCAGTGTGAGCATGGGAACCAGGCAGCAAGGAATTTCACCGGCCGTCGAGGTGCTCGGCAGAACTTTCAGCCGCTTGAGCCCTGTTTTGCCTGTAGTTGCCTTTACTTGTGAACCTGGTCACCACTGGGACATGCATGCTCTGTAGCATCCACCCTGGCATTACAAACATGTACCTTCATGAAAACGAGGCCTTTGAAGAGGTAAGTGTCCAGTGACCGAGGTATGTCTCTTATGCTCGAGATCGCTGACTCCTAACAGATTCGTTTTTAAGGTGCTATATTTATACAAGTGTTCTGCATTCTGCTCTCTATTATTTATATATATATATATATATATATATATATATATATATATATATATATATATATATATATATATATATATATATATATATATATATATATTAAAATAATAAGGTATGTTTTTGTTTTAGAAATGAACCCGCACGTTAACAGTATCACAAGGGCTTTTGGAATGACTTCAATACAATGAAAAACACAAGAGTAAACATGCTCTTTTTGAGTGCACAGGGTGTGCGTGACATTGTCATATGCCACCCTGTCTGTTGTTTGCGTCTTTGGAACCCTGGCAGCGTTACTTGAACTTGATGGTTAAAGATTTCGTCAGATTAGGCTATGTTCGCTTGTCATATGCTGTGTTATGCTGAGGCATGGCATTGTGCCTTAGGCTCTGGGATTTTGTAGAATTTAATGTTTTGGTATGGTATGGTATGGTGTTGTATAGAATATTTTGAGTTTTATGATATTGTATTTATGGCACATTAGTAGTCATTGTGTGATATATAGTATGTAGTTAATGTTGTGGTATAGTTTTGTATAAGGTTTGATTTTTATGGTATTATCTTGTGGTGTGTGGTGTCATATGTAGCACTTGTATTTAATGCACCACAAAGCACTTGTACAGCCACAGATCCCGTCACTTTCAAACACTGATCTCCGGGTCGCCGACCTTGTAACCAATGCAGACCGCCATGGCGCTGCTGTGCTCTTTCTTGTGTGCTGCTGTTCTGTTTCTTGCCAGAGAGTTGTGTGCTGCTGTGCTGTTTCTTGCCAGAGAGTTGTGTGCTGCTGTGCTGTTTCTTGCTAGAGTTGTGTGTGCATCACTCTCTCAGTATCCGTGAACCCCAAGCACAGCGCACACCACAAAATGCTTTTCTGAAAGCAGCGGATGTTAAAGTAGTGAGTACCGTGCCCTTACAGTGAAAACACATCAGTGCTTCTTACAACACACCAGACATCCAGCAGCACCTGTGATGGATTCTGTTTTCTCCAAAATTAGGTTTTTCAAAAGTTTGTAAAGTGATACTGTATTGATTGACTCACTCACAAAGCACACTTTTTCATAATTATTTTAATCTGTACTTTTTTTTATTGTTTAGTTCATATTTGTCCTTCGCTATAAAAAACTTCTATTTAACATATGACATTTTACAGGAGATTGTTCAATAACTGGGAACATTAGCTCCACAAATTTCCCCAAAAGTTGTATTGGCACGATAAAACTTCTGCATAACTCACCACCACCACCATCACCTTCATCCTTTCCAGGGACCTGTCATGGTTATCATTAATATTCTTGTGCTTCTACCGGAAGTAGTGTTTTGTGACACACGCACTATCAGTTAACATGTGAAGAGCACAGAAAAGGGTTCCGGTGAATTTATCAGGCAGAAAGAAACCTCAACACCGTTTATTGTCATGTTATGTGGTTTTATAAAGCGCTTAAATACCAATGAGGTGTCTAGGCGCTTCAATATAACAAGCATTAGCATAGCCAATAGGTCTCGCCTTTGGAACCTTATAAGTATTTAATTATGCAGCACGATATCCTTGGTTCAACCTCAACTGTTGAATGGCTAAACACTTATAATGTCCCAAAGGCGAGGCCTATTGGCTATGCCAATGCTTGTTCATGCTTCTCATCGGCTACCATGATTTCTTAATGCTTTGTTTTTTGTTGTTTTTTTGTTGAGGGGTGTGATTCCCTCTCTCTTTGTTGCTGATTGTTTAGCACTATACTATTTATGTTCATGTACGTTAACATGGTGCTATGGTCGTTATTTCATCGTTATATTATTTTATGTATCTTCTATGGGTATGGCAATGCTCTACAGACATATATGTCTCAGATATTGATATATATCGGTCTCTCAGGGTTAATATATCTATACTTCTTTTCGTATACGGCCTCCGTGTCACCATGCCTAGTGAGTTTTCAAAATACTGTTGTATGCATTGCTTCTCCTCACCTCTCTGTGGTTATCCCTGTTGGGTGTTTCTAGTGGTGTTCCTCTGTCTGGAGTTCTCCTAGGACAAGACTTGGTTTTTTTTGTCCTCGCAGATTTGTAGTGAAAGTGCGCTTCGTGCTTCCCCTACTGTACATGTCTTTGAGATTTCTTCTTTGTGTTTTCACCCTGAAAAGTTTCAATTGCTGTTGGTACGCAGAGCTTTGCTCTTTTATAATTACTGTGACCCTGATTTTCCAGGCTTCAGCTATTCATGGTTGCAGTTTCCACTTAGGGTCTAGGTAATAGGTCGAATCATATTGATTAACATCCTTCGACATGTTGTTTTTCCATTGCCATGGGTTCTCTTTCCCCATGCCCCCCATGTCTCCTATTTACTGTTATTTTTTGTGATTCTTCCACATTGTTTATGGTGAGGTGTTATGTTCTTCTCACCTAATTTCCTTAGTCCACTGGTCTTCCCTCTTTTTTAGTACACCAGTTCTATGAGTGGGTTTTTTGGGCAGGTCAGTTCGCAGACCCACCTCCAGGCATGGTGTTGCTTTGGTATTGAATTCTAAGGTAAGGAATTTGCGGCTGGATATTAGCCTCTGCTGTCACTCTTTCGCAAAACTTAACTGCCCTTTGGATGTGCTTTAGTCTTGTATGTGGAAAAAAACAGGCAGGAACTGAGTGGATGCATAAGTAATTAAACTGCATGGTTTTAGTGTAGCATTGAAGTTGTGCCATTGACACAAGTAATTCCGCACAACTTGCTAAGGAGGCAGAACATTGTACCACAATTGCCAAAAACGCATTTTTTGCGTTTGTTCTCTCTTCAAAAGGTTTGGAGCCAAGTAAATACAGTTCTTTAAAGCAAAGGCAATTTTTATCCATCGATTTGTAAATGTAACATGCCGTGAGCTCTGACATATAGTCTCCCTTGCTTCGTTAAACGAAATTACAAGAACATAGTTAAAGCTATATTTTAGCTTTCCATTAACTATTTGGCACCCAGCAATCTGTCCTAATATAGTTACTTGAAAGAACATTTATATGGTACAAATGTATGTATTTTTAAGACCAATTTGGTCATTTTGCTGTGCCTATGAAAAGCAAATAATGTGAGGACTGGATTTAGAATATACGCAAGTTTTGTATACATAATTTTCACATGCAAATAGCAATAGCCTTCCAAAACAATGGTACTAGTAAGACCTCAGTGCAATTGCTTGTCTGTTTTTCAAGTGGAGCCAGAGGCTTCTAATTCAGGTAAAGCTTTACCATTACATGGGCTTCCATAACCACTTTTGTGGATGTAAAATATGTAGGCTTGTATGTTGGAGCATCACATTATAATTTCTGAATGAAGAATGCTTGTAAACGTGGTACTCGAGTGGGCCTGTTTCAAACCAATTTTTTTTTCTTTTCCACAGATCACAACTGTTTTCAGTGAAATCACATCAAATGTTGAACTCAGTTCAAATCTTCTACAGCATTTAGACTGCAAACGTCAGCAGGTCCAAGTTACTGTTATGGAAACCAACCAGGAGTGGCAGGTGTTGCAACTCAGAGTCCACACTTTTGCTGCGTGTGCCATTGTGAACATGGAACAACTCCCAGAGAAACTGAATCCAGTCATAAAACCATTGATGGAAACTGTTAAAAAAGAAGAGAATACTCTAGTGCAAAATTATGCTGCCTTATGCATTGCAAAGCTTCTTCAACAGTGTATGTCCAGAAACCCTTGTCCAAATCCAAAGATAGTAAAAAACCTCTGTAATTCACTGTGCATTGATCCTCATCTTACTCCCTCGGTAGCATGTCCAGCTCCGCCTCAGAGCAGTCATGAGAATTCTAAAGGTGGGTCTTGCTTTTCTTTTTTTTTTGCATTGCTCAGATATGTTTGTGGCATATGTTGTTGTAGATACACATGCTATGCATACTCCTGCCACCTAATGTTGGGCTTGGACGTGTACAACTTGTTTTTGTTCTAGAAAGTCTTCTTGAGTGACAGTGTGATGACTCACCTGGGCGTGAAATTCTTCACCCCTTGGAGTTTTTCCCGCTCCGCTCAGAGTGCAAAGTTCTGAAAAACTCCACAGAGTGGAGATTTTTCCTTCGCCAGTCGCTCAAGGACAGTAGCACCGCTACGCTCACCGCCGCCGCTCTGACGGCCCCCGACGTGCAGGGGTCCTGAGGAATCGCCAGTCCACAGGGAGGGCTCCTCCAGAGTCCTCGCAAGATGGCGGTCAGCTCAGTCAGACCGCCAATCCCCTGTCGTCTTCAGCTCCTCAGCTGGTCTCCCTAGTAACCACGATCAATATCCACCCCAAGAGTATCAGCCACAGCCTCCCACCTCCAGGCTACTGCCCCGCTCAGATGTCTCCCGCCTCTGCTAGCTCCGGTGCGGGTTCCGCTGGCACGGTCGTCAGTAATGTCGCCGGCCTGACCACTTCAGCCGCCACCAGTCGATCAGGGGTCGCAGCGTCGCCAGCTGTCCCCGACTTGCAGGGACCCTGAAGAATCGTCAGGATACAGGGAGGGCTCCGCCAGAGCTCTCACAAGATGGCGGTCAGCTCCACCGAGCCTCCGACTCCCCTCCTTCCTCTATGCCGCGGGCCGCTTCTGGACAAAGTGCAGCCCCTCTACAGGCCCCCCTGGTCACAGCGGTCAATGTCCACCCCTCGGACAGCAGTTACAGCACTCCAGCTCCGCTTTACTTGCGTATGATGGTAGCGGACCGCCGGAGCTCCCCGGAGACACGTCTCACCGCATCGCTGGCAAGACCATGCCCCGCGAATGATTTATGATTGCAAGCATCAGTCACAAACCTTTGGTAATGATCTTTCTGGCGGATACTATATACAATTATTTACCACCTGCCTTTAACCCATTCCTGGTGAGTGGGTTTATTTGTTAAAAAATTCCCAAGTTTGATTTGGCACATTGTCTCTCTGCATCTTGAAGGCCTGGAAAATTGGAAAATATGGTGATAATCTAACATCAGGCCACTGAGGTCGCACTTATATGTGGCTCAATTTCATCACACCTCATGGCAGTAGGAAGTCTGATGGAGCTATTCAAAAGTTTCCACATCGAATCTTATGCCTAGGAGGATTCAAAAGGGCAGAAATCTACTGGCAAAAGCCTTACAAAAGATAAACATCTTGTTAAATACTAAGCTTGCATATTGAAGCCAAGCCATCAGTCACCAGATTATTGTTTTTTGCTTAACTTGCGGCAACCCTTCCTCTGCAAAGTTATTCTACTTAAGACCGAGAACACAGGGACTGCCACATCCAACAGCCAGAGGTCAGATTTCTAGCTGCCACAGTAGTTGATGCGTTCCTTTGTGTGGACTTGAAAAGTTCAACCAGCAGTGTGCCAGCCCCTGCAGCATACCCTTTTGGACAATTTTGCGACTCTAATAGAGGATTAGAACTGCATGAAAAGTTGCTCCCTAGTCCCATTGCAAGCTGGAGAAGGGAGCCCAGGATCCTGGGGAGAGAGGCCCCTCCAGCATTCTCCAAGGTTTCAGTCTTATTTTCCAGCCGTAGATAGCTGTTAGAGTGCATTGTTCAAAGCACTTTTGTAATGAATGAGTATTTGCACTGGTTCTCATCTTCCTAATTGGAAACTTACTAGATAATTTCGTCCGCTGGTCCCTCTGTGTGAGCCATTCTTCCCATAACCACCTCTATCACCACATCCATGGTGGAGAATTCGGCCTTTAAGTGGGTATAATCTTTGGATAAACGTCCATTCGCTGATAACAGCAGGGTTTCTTCAGGGCGCTCTTGCTCCCTACTTATATTGTGCACATTTTCAGCCACCAGGCCAAAGAATAAAGAATCTTTTGTAGTCTATTTGATCTCTTGCGGTCCCCACCTGAGGAGCCAGTTCAGATGTGTAGGAAGTTGTCTCTTTATATAGTATTCCAAAAAGAGGTATGCTGTGCCAGGAATCCAGGTATCCCTTATAAGTGGACAGAGGCTCTTGCTCTAGCATACGCAAGATGCTCTCTTAGGGGGTAGTGTGGTCAAGCAGCCTTAGGCTTATCGAAGAGAAGTGTTGGACATCTGCAATAGACATAGTCAGTAAATGGTACACAACTCAAAAAGGAGAATCGCAACAATTTAACAAAATAACATGCATGATATATTTAAGCACCAGAATCAATGCGATCAGGTAAGTATGTTTCGAGATAGAAATATTTGCAGTTTTGAAACGTTGATACTTCGCGCAAATTTGAAATATAGCAATGTTATCCAATGGAGGAAAAACAAGTTCGAGGCATGTGGGCTGCTGAATTCATATCTGTGCATAGTCCGCCACCTAGTGTTGGGTCCGGATGATTGCACATTGTTGTCCTGGAAGAGTCTTCGAAGTATCACAAGATAGGTGGCTCCTCCCCTGGACTACAGTGCGCATGGGCATCGCCTCCATCCCCAGATTGTTTTTTTCCGCCATCGGGTTCGGATGTGTTTTCGGTTCCCTCTATCGGGACCGATAGTTTGTTCTACTTTCACTCGAGGCCAAAAGGTCTTTAGGCTGGGCGTCGGTATAGTTGCGTTCGGGTTTCTTACAGACTCTCAGCTCCGATCTCCTACTGCCCCTCCACGTGCTTTCGACGCGGACGGGCCTACACTACACACTTGCTATGGAGCGGACGCCATTCAAGAAGTGTCCGCTGTGTCACTCAAAATATTCGCACCTTGACGTGCACCCCGTGTGCAATACATGCTTGTCACCGGATCACCGTGAGGACACTTGCATGGCGTGTTCGAAATTTAGGAGTGAGAAAACTTTAAAGATTCGCCGGGCTAATCGGCTCCAGGCTCAATTGTCGGCTTCGGCACCCCCACCTGATGACATCTTCCAGGAATCGGTTGAGGGAGAAGACGACGTACAAGAATCGGACTCTGGCCCCGCGTCCGAAGAAGAGACCGGCGACGCGGGTGATGAGGCCTATGACGAAGTCTCCGACGAGGTAGGGGACGACGACCGGGCTTGTCCCGCAATGGGTGATAGCTCGGACGAAGAGCATCCCCAACAAGACTCCGGGGTTACTCCCCGTTATACGGCCCAGGTCGAGGGATCGCCTTCGGGCCTTACCCAAGATCTAACAACCAGTCCTACGTCCCCGCCTCCGGGCCCGGTCACGGACATTTCTAACAAGAAACCGAAAGTGAAGCCAACTGGTCTCGCACCCTCGGATGCGAAACCGAAACCAAAAGTGGCGCTGGTGAAAAAGGTTCTGGAGGCGTCAACTTCCACGAAACCCAAAATGGCCGACTTGAAGAGCCACGCCAAAATGGCTGACCAGAAGAGCCGCGCCAAAATGGCCGACCCGAAGCCATCTGGGTCGGCGCCGAAGGTGAAGGCATCCGACGCGGCGGCGTCGGCACCGAAAGGGGTCGCGGACCCGAAGACGGCTTCTAAAAAGCGTCACGCCGACAGTGCGCCAGGCCATGGGGCGTCGGCGCCGAAGAAGAGGCTTACCGTCGAACAAGCTCTCGAAGACGAAGAGTCGCTCGAGTCGTTTCAGCCCTCGGCGTCCCTTACAAAAAAGGTGGGAGAATCCTTACGGCGGATCCAGCAGTCTGTGGTTCCCAGCCAGGACCCTGTAGTGCCTAGGCCCACGACGAAGCCTGCCAAGGAACAAACGCCCATTCGTTTTACACTTCCTCCCAAGTCGGCGCCGAAGGCCTTCGCGCCTAAGCAGAGGGGACACTCTCGGGAAATATTGACGCCGAAGGCTGCCTTGGTGGTGTCAAAGCTTCGGCTCCAGCCGCTCGCGGTGGAGGAGCGTCGTGAGGTGCACATCGACGCCAACACCGGAAAATTGTCGCTCCTCAAACGGAAGATTACATCGGAGCCGGCCTTGGAACCTTTTAAGATTCCACTCAAGAGCAAAAAGTACTCTGCGGACTCTTCGGCTCTGATGGAACCACTGTCTCCACAAGCCCTGGAACACTCGCCGGCCCATTCCCCCGTGCCTGATGTCGACGAGGAAGAGGCCGAGTACACCTATCCTGCGTACTCGGATCCGGACGAGGAGCAGGTGCCCTGGACAGCAGGAGACGACACAAACGACCCGCAGTCGGGGCAGGACACTCAACTTTTCGCCGCAAAGACGTCCCCGACAGAGGACTCGGCGGCATTCAATGCATTAATAGAGAGAGCTGCGGCGAACCATGACGTCGAGCTGCACTCAGACCCAGTGGATGCAGACTTTTTGGTCGACACCTTCTCGGTAGCCGAAAAGCAAGTCAAGACACTACCAATGCTTAAAGGGGTGCTGAAGCATGCACAGGAGGTGTTCAAGGAGCCCACCCGGGCGCGGGTGGTCAATCCTCGCATCGACAGGAAGTATAAAGCGGCGCCCACGGATCCCACTTATATTAAGGGACACTTGCCATTGGACTCCCTGGTGGTTTCCAACGCTCGAAAAAGGGCAAATTCGCAAACAACTGGTGACGCTCCTCCCCCTGACAAAGAATCCAAAATCTTTGAGGCATCAGGCAAACGCATTGCTGCACAGGCAGCAAACATCTGGAGGATCTCTAACACTCAAGCCCTGCTCGCACGTTATGATAGGGCCCATTATGACACATTAGAGGCCATCCTTCAACACTTGCCAGACCAATATAAAGAGGCGGGGGAGATGCTCATTCAGGAGGGTAAACTCATTACGAATGCGTCCATCAAATGTGCCCTAGATGTGGCAGACACTGCCTCCAGGGCTATCAATACAAGTGTTTTACTTAGACGTCATGCCTGGCTTCGAATTTCAGGGTTCAAACCCGACATACAGACCACAATATTGGGGCAAACAGTGAATCCTGACCATCTGTTCGGCCCAGAGGTGGATGCCTCCCTAGAAAAAATGAAAAAGGATACTGAAACTGCCAAATCTATGGGAGCTTTACAAAGCCAGCAGTTTCGGGGTGGTTCTTTTCGCCGCTCCAATTCAAGAGGCGCCTCAAGGGGACAGGCATCCCAATCCACACAATACTACAAGGGTAACTCCCAGTCCTCGTATAACAACAACAAGGGCAGGGGTGGCTACAGAGGCAACAATATCAAAGGCAGGGGACGTGGAAACAATGCATCCAGGTCCACCACCACCAACAAGCAGTGACGTCTTGTCACTTCCCCCCGATCACACGACACCTGTCGGGGGGAGACTCCAGCAGTTCCTGCCGGCGTGGAGATCCATCACCACGGACAGGTGGGTGAGGTCTCTTATCCAGTACGGGTACTGTCTAGAACTTACGTCCATTCCACCGGACATACCGCCAAGAAGCCGTGCTATGTCCGACGAGCACTTGACCTTGTTGCAGCAAGAAGTTCTGGTCATGCTGCAAAAAGGGGCAATAGAGCTCGTTCCATTGCAAGAACGGGGAACGGGGGTTTACTCCCTGTATTTTCTGATCCCCAAAAAGGACGGATCACTCAGGCCGATCCTGGACCTCAGGCCCCTGAACTGGTACATCGACTCGGAGCACTTCCATATGCTCACATTGCAGCAGGTGCTTCCCCTGCTTCAACAGGGGGACTTCCTAGCAACGCTGGATCTGAAGGATGCCTATTTTCATATTCCCCTGCATCCTTCCCACAGAAGGTATCTCAGATTCAAGATTTTAGACCAGCATTACCAGTTCAGAGTCCTGCCGTTCGGGGTCACCACGGCACCGAGAGTGTTTACAAAATGCCTAGCGACTGTGGCGGCGCATCTCCGTCGCCAGCACGTCCATGTCTTTCCATACCTAGACGATTGGCTTATTCAGGCAAAGACGGAACAGCAGTGCGTAGACCACGTGTCACGCACCATTCACCTCCTGCACGATCTGGGATTCTCTCTGAACTACCCAAAGTCCCATCTCCAGCCCGCCCACGTGCGACAGTATCTGGGCGCGACAATCAACACTCTGGCAGCCACTGCGCAGCCAAATTCAGTGAGAATCGCCAGTATCCAGGCGCTGATCCAACGATTCAGACCCCAACACTCGCTTCCAGCGAGGGTGTTCATGCAGTTGATAGGCATGATGGCCTCCTGCATCTCCATTGTCCCGCACGCGAGACTACATATGCGTCCGCTTCAGGAGTGCCTTGCACGTCAGTGGACTCAGGCTCATGGGCAACTGACAGACCTAGTGTTGGTGAGCGGTCGGGCGTACAACTCTCTGCATTGGTGGAATCCACAAAACCTTTGCAAGGGCCGACCATTCCAAGAGCCTGTCCCACAGATCATCCTGACGACGGACGCCTCTCTCCAGGGATGGGGAGCGCATGTACTCCACTACACTGTGCAGGGACTATGGACACTTCAGCAAAGGAAGATGCACATCAATGTGTTGGAACTGATGGCAATCTTCATGGCCCTAAAGGCGTTCAAAGTACATCTGTGCAACAAGGTCGTGTTGATCCGGACGGACAACATGACGGCCATGTACTACATCCAGAAGCAGGGAGGTACACACTCTCCACAGCTGTCTCATCTGGCTCAGAGCATGTGGAAGTGGGCCATTCAGAGGAACATCTTCCTCATGGCAGAGCATCTCCCGGGCAAGGACAATCAAATGGCAGATCTGCTCAGCAGGCACAGCCATCAGATGCACGAGTGGGAGATACATCCATCAGTACTCCAACCGTACTTCCAAAGGTGGGGTCATCCAGAGATAGACCTGTTCACCACAAAGGAGAACGCAAAATGCCAAAGCTTCGCCGCCAGATTCCCACACCCCCAATCACAGGGCAATGCGATGTGGATGAACTGGTCAGGCAGATTTGCGTACGCTTTTCCCCCAGCACCTCTGATACCGCTGGTGGCACGCAAGCTCAGGCAACACTCGATGACGCTCATCCTGGTTGCTCCAACGTGGGCTCGCCAACCATGGTACACCACGTTTCTGGAACTCTCCGTGGTACCGCATCAGAGGCTTCATCTCACTCCCAGCCTTCTGACGCAGAGCCATGGCGACATTCAGCACCCAGATCCGCAACAGCTCAACCTGGCGATCTGGCTCCTGAAGTCCTAGAGTTTGGCTACCTCAATCTTCCTCCCGATTGCATGGACATCATTCGGGAGGCAAGGAAGCCCACTACTAGAGCTTGTTATGCGGCTAAATGGAAGAGGTTTGTCATCTACTGTGTTAACCACTACATTGACCCGCTAGATGCTTCCATTCAGAACATCATCTGTTACCTTTTTCACCTGTATCGATGTAATCTAGCGTACTCTTCCATCCGCATTCACCTGTCTGCTATGGCAGCATACCTCCAGAATAGGCAGCACCTGTCACTCTTTAAGGTCCCTGCTATCAAGGCCTTTCTGGAAGGACTCAAAAGGGTCATTCCACCAAGGACCCCACCAGCTCCAGAATGGAACCTCAATGTGGTTCTTACAAGGCTGATGGGTCCTCCCTTTGAGCCACTGCACTCTTGTGAGCTCCAGTTTTTGACTTGGAAGGTGGCGTTCTTAGTAGCAATTACGTCGCTGCGGAGGGTGAGCGAGCTGCAGGCGCTCACCATCCAAGAACCTTTCTTCCAAATACATGCTAACAAGGTGGTGCTCCGCACTAACCCAAAATTCTTACCCAAAGTAGTCTCACAGTTCCACATGAACCAAACAATTGAATTGCCAGTGTTTTTCCAAAACCCAGAGACGCTGGCGGAGCGTATGCTCCACACTCTTGATGTGAAAAGGGCCTTGATGTACTATGTGGACAGGACAAAAAATTTCCGCAAAACCAAACAACTCTTTGTTGCTTTTGCCACACATCACAAGGGAAATGCGATCTCCAAAGCGGGGATTGCTAGATGGATAGTAAAGTGCATTCAGATCTGTTACGCTAAAGCTAAGCGCACTCTCACTATCCCGCCAAGGGCCCACTCCACTAGGAAGCTGGGGGCCTCTATGGCCTTCCTAGGTAACATTCCCTTAGAAGACATCTGTAGAGCAGCCACATGGTCTACCACACATACCTTCACTAAGCACTACTGTGTAGACGTGCATTCCAGACAGCAGGCAGCTGTTGGTCAGGCTGTTCTAAAAACGCTTTTTCAAACTGCTGCAGCTGGCACGGGCGGCCGCCGTTAATGGAGGGACTGCTATGTATTCTATGCACAGATATGAATTCAGCAGCCCACATGCCTCGAACTGCAAATGCTACTTACCAGTATGCATCTGTTCTTGGCATGTAGGGCTGCTGACATTCATATCGCCCACCCTCCTCCCCGGCGCCTGTAGCAGCTGCAGTATTTATTCATATACACATATGCTCATAGCATGGTCATCACTCACTTTCTTCACTCCATCTCTGCCAATGGCTAAAAACAATCTGGGGATGGAGGCGATGCCCATGCGCACTGTAGTCCAGGGGAGGAGCCACCTATCTCGTGATACTTCGAAGACTCTTCCAGGACAACAATGTGCAATCATCCGGACCCAACACTAGGTGGCGGACTATGCACAGATATGAATGTCAGCAGCCCTACATGCCAAGAACAGATGCATACTGGTAAGTAGCATTTGCAATACTGCATACAAGTTCTTCACAGTGACGTACGAGACCAATCTCCTGGACTTTAGGTGAGTATGGGGCAAGGTCCATGGCAGTACCAACAGGTCACCTTAGGTGGCACTGGAGTGGCCAGGGGCAGAGGGTACAGTACAGCGTTGGGTGCCCCATTAAAGTCAATGAGGATTGGTCCGGTCAGAAAGAGGCTGCAGGTTTGGACTGGGGAACCAATCCAGCTGAACCAAAGGAGGGGGCTCAGGTATCCTTATGCTTGGGGACATGGGGACTGTGGCGGCCACGTGCAGGTGTCCTAAGGCTTCTCTTTTTTTGTCACAGGAGATACTTGCGGTAGAGGGGGCCTGCACAAAGAGGCTGCAGGTGGCGTTGGGAAGTTCACAACTGGTAAATCCAAGGTGGGCTTTGAGTCTGGAGGGTCTGGGGACCACGCTGGCATTGTTTGCCCGCTTTAACTCCGGCTAGGAGGCACAGGTGCAGTGGTGCTTTCCGGTGTTGTTTTGGGTGGTCTGGAGTCCTCGCAGCTCTTCTGGGGTGCCAGGGTAGCAGGTCTGCTATGCCACAGGAGCTCCTGCATCTTTAGTTAAAGGCTGGAAGTCTTCCCAGGCTTTTAAAGACACAGGCAGGAGTACTCTTTTGCTCAGTTGTTGAACAGCAGGCACGCCGGCAGGGTTGACGCCAAGTCAGTTGCTGGTGTTCTGTTCTTGTAACTCTACAGTGTCTGTCTTCTTTCAGATCGGAGGATCTGATTTCCTGATGCCCGTGCCTCCCTTAAATGCTAAATTTAGGCTAATGTAATGCAGTAGCTGTTGGGCTGATAACTCCTGGGGTCACTACGCCCCCTATATGGCCACTTCCTGTGGGAAGTGGGCATAACCCTAATCCAGAGTTCCTAATTCTCCCATCACAAAGATGGCAGACTTTTAAATTTCGTATACGGATCTGGTAGCTCACCTTAGGGGTGGAACTAGCCTGAAGCTGAACATGCCTCTCTGACTGCTAATTTTCCTGCCTGCCCATGCGCCCAATGGGCCCGGGTCAATTGGGTTGGCATCCCTCTGAGGGCAGCCTGATTTACATACCAAAGATGGCCTCTTTGAAGCCCCCTGCCTTGGAATGCTAATTTACAGGTCATCCTGCTGGTACACCCCCCTCTATCTGGGCGAGCTTTGTTTCGGACCTCTTGAGTGCGTTGGCCCTCACCCCTGGGAGGTCAGACTATTCTGTGATGGCATGCTGGTGAGGACCAGCCAGCCAGCACACTTGTAGTTGATAGGTTTTCAGGGGGCACCTCTAGGGTGCCCTAAAACGGCATTATTTAAAAAAATCCATCATTGTAATCAGTGTGGGCTTATTAATACCAGATGTTCGATACCAAACATCTTTGGTTTCAATGAAGGCATCATGTAGCTGGGGAACTAGTTTTCACCAGTGTCCAGCAAATGTGCTGACATCCTACCCTTCTGAGACAGATTTCTTACCTCCCAGGATGAGGGCCTCTGCTCTCAGAAGGTCAGAAACAAAGCCTACACAGGAAGAGGATGTTCTCATCCCTTCCCTTAGGATGACCTGCTGATTAGCATTCCAAGGCAGGGGAGCTTCAAGGAAGGCACCACCTTTGAAATGCATATCTGGCTCCCTCACAGCAGAGGAATCCATTCCCCCTTTGTCCTGAGCCCTTGGGCACCTGGACAGGTGAGAAAATGAGTAAATCAAGTAGGTGTGCCCACCCCTAAGGCTAGTACCTAGTACCACCCATAAGGTGGGCTAACTGAAGTGGACATAACTTTTTAGAGTTGGCCATCTTTGTGATGGCAAACTTAGGAATTCTCTGACAGGGTAATGCCCTCTTCGCATAGAAATTGATCATATAGGGTGTGCAGTGGCTTCTACTGTACACTCCCCTCACACCCCTAAATTTAGTATTTAGGGAAACCCCTGGCACCAGAGAGACAGATCCAGATGACCTGAAAGCAGACGGACGTATGGAGTTGCAGAGAGCAAGAGCTGAACTCCTGTCAACTGACTTGGCGCCAGCCCTGCCAGCCTGCCTGCTGCCTTTAATGAGTGCGTCAAAAGACAACTTGTCATGCAGCTGCTGAGTCCCCAAAGCCAGTGAGAATTGCCAGTACTTCACCCAGGAACCAAGAACTCCTGAGTGGCTGGCCTGCATCCTGCAGGCACCCAAAGACTCCGAATAGAACTTTATGAATGCAGAAACCAAACACCTCAAGATGCCTCTGTAGCTGCCGCTCCAAGCCAGTGTTAAAGTTGGCCAATTGTGTCATCATGGCCCCCCAGCCTTTCAGAGACCTAGTCCACTGTGGTTTCGCCTACAGTAAACGATCCAATGTCACCTGCAGCCTCTACATTCAGGCCCCCTCTACCCCTCCCAGTAAGGAAAACCCAATTCCTAAAGACACCTCTGCTCCCGTCGCCCCTGAGCCGTTGAGAAGAGGATCAAAGGTGTCCCTGCGTCCCGAGCATTGTGAGACCAAACCCTTCCTTTTGGTTCAGCCCGACTGGCCACCCTTTCAAAGCCTGAAGCCTCTTTACCTGATGACAGACTCCAATAGTGTAAAATTGGGCACCCAAAGCTGTTGTGCACTCCTGCACTTGGCCGTCCTAGTGCCGCTGGTGGTGTTCTGCTGATGCCACCTCTGACCTTGCTCACCATAACATTAACTTCTGGAGACTGGTCCTGTAATTTGCTGTACTGTAGCGGAATGCTGCACTTTCATTTCCTCCCATAAAATAACATTACAGTTTCTGAAAATTGCACTGTCGACTTTTTAAATACAAAGTATTTCTTTTGAAAAACACACTCACCTGAACAAATTGCTTCTGGTGCCTAAATATATCTAAAGATACATGTTATTTAAATTGGTGTGGATCTCCTTATTGAGTTGTGTGTCTAACCTATTGACTATTGTGTGTATTTGTGAATGTCTAACACTCCCCTCTGATAAGCCTAAGGTTGCTCAACCATATTATCCCCTAGAACAGCACCTTGGGATTGATGGAGCAAGCCCCTGTCCATAGATAAGGAAACCCCTGGACTCTGCACAATATATCTCATTTTGAAATATCGTATAAAGAGGCAGCTTCCTGCACAGGTTATAAGTAGCAGTCTCTCAGGCCCACTGTCGTCAGTTGTCTTCACTCGCCTGAGGTCCAAAGCAGGTTACCTTTCCTCTCAAATTCTCTAAATCTAGCTGCTCCCATTCTACTTTGTGCCACACCAGAATCGACCCCTATCCCCTCCTAGTGAAGATTCTGTGCTAATGGTCGTTGTAGCAACGTATCTTTGCTTTTCACTATCACCATATTATTCTGATCATTTATTTTCCAAGGAGTTGTATCACCACCGGAAAGTACGACTGGGTGCGGGTTCCCATGTCTCTGCGTCGACTTAAAGGGTGGTCTGCACCTTAAGTCACCCAGGATTATCCCATACATGGTTACCTGAAAAGCTGACTTGATTCTGCTTCTCAAACGAGATGTCTGTCACAACATATTACACATTGCCATCCCAACCGGCTTATTTAGCAGTTTTGCTATTTACTATTATCTTAAAGATGCATGGAGTTTATGGGGAATATAATGACTGCTAGGTGTTGCTCACCAAAATGGGACTGTTACATGGTCCTGAAAAATGCCATAAAGATCCATTAAATGTGACAGTGCCAGACATGTTAGAATATCTGGTTTGTATGTTGTAGATTTCTATCCAACTATGCAAGGAAGCTATATTAAACATGCTTATCTGAAAGAAACACGTAGTGATAGATTCTTTACCTTAGAATTACCCCCAGGCGTCAGACTGGATCCGAAAAGTTTTCATCAGCAGTACCGCTGCGCATCAGAAGGTGGCGTTGTGCGGTTCTGCGTCCGTCGTGGTCGCCGAGATGACGTCGCAGCAGCTACTTAGACGCCGCCCTTGCGCGGTGACGTCAGTTCTTTATTTTTCCGCGCCAGCAAGCGCAGATCCGGAGAGAGCGGTAATCCTAGTCACTTTTTGACTGATGTGGACACGCGCCGGAACGGCATCGCTCGACGCCAATGGGGCCTTTCTACCCCTATGTCCAGCCTCCTTATTTTTGGCCTGTTCATCAGCCTTCGGAGGAAGGGGAGGACTGTGAGGCGTCGGAGGACCCTCTCACAGCTCAGTGTGAGTTTGACCCGGACTAAGCAGAGGAATTGGGGGATGCCAGTGGTCTTGATACCTCTCCTGACCTTGGCATGATATCTCCTCCTACCGTGGCTACGGAGGAGGGTGTAAGTTACGCTGTGGTTCTTGCTTAGGGCGGCCGAGGCTCTCCCCCTCCCTACAGTGGCTGTCAGGACTAAACTCCTGACAGAAGTGCTTCTGCCCATCGGCTACCTCTGCGGAGCCACTCCTGCCTTTTAATGATGCACTTTCAGACGTTCTTTTGAGCACCTGGTCCAGGACCAACACAGGGGCTCCTATGGATAGGAATGTGGCCTGACGCCATCACCCAGTCCAGGGCGACCCCATTTTCCTTTCCAAACACCCCACCCCTGAGAGCTTGGTTGTCCAAGCCTCTGCATCCCCAAGGGCATTCCCTTCCACAGCCCCTGACAGGGAATCCAAGAAACAGGAGCAGTCTGGTAAGAAAACGTTTTCTTCCGCCAGTTCAAGGCTGCTCTCTGTGAACACCGCATGCCTCTTGGGCCGTTATTCCCACTCTGTATGGGATCCGGTGGCGCAAGTGCTGCCTCAGTGTCTGAAGGAGGCCCGGACGGTGCTCTCTCAAGCTATTGCTGAAGGGAAAGATGCAGCAAAGTTCACGATTCGTTGTGGCCTTGACACCGCCGGCTTGCTAGGTAGGGCAATTTCCACGACAGTGGTGCTCCGTCGCCACGCCTGGCTGAGGACTACTGGTTTCTCTGGGGATGTCCAGAACACGCTGATGGCCATGCCCTTTGATGGCGTTCGCCTGTTTGGCAACAAAGCAGAGCGCTTTAAGGACTCACGGGCTACGGCCAAGTCCTTGGGTCTTTTCGCCAAACGCCCTCCTCCGCCTTCTGCTTTTCGCTCCTTTCGTGGCCACGGAAGGGACACCCGACACGTTAGCTTCAGAACCACAGGCTTGTGCAGCAGCAATCTCAGCGCGGCCACGGACATGGAACTGCTGAGGTGGGTCAGAAAGTGGGCGAGTCAGTCCACCTCCACCCCGGCAACCACTGCCTCCAAACCTTCCTAGTACAGTCTTTCAGGCCCATCAAACGCCAGTGGACGGCAGGATTCGCCATCACCTCCCTCACTGGCGCACTATCACTTCCGACAAGTAGGTTTTTACAAATAGTCCGACGGGGCTACTCCCTCCACTTCGAGACTATCCCTCCAGCCATGCCACCTCAGTACCACTGCCTTCTTGGCCAAGTGGGCCATTGAGCGCGTTCCTTCCCCAGAAGTAGAACGCGATTGTTATTCCCACTACTTTTTAGTGCCCAAGAAGGACAAGGGCCTGCTTCCTATCTTGGACCTCAGGGACATTGATTTCTTCGTCCGGAAAGAGAAGTTCAAGATGTTATCTCTGGCTCAGGTCTTGTCTGCCCTCGACCCTGGAGACTGGATGGTAGCGTTGGACCTGCAGGATGCTTATTTCAACATTCCCGTCCTGCCGGCCCACCGGCGTTACCTGCGGTTCACAGTAGGCCACAAGCACTTCAGTTTACCGTGCTCCCCTTTGGCCTTACCAGCGCCTCTCAGGTGTTCACGAAAGTGATGGCAGTGGTCGCAGCTCATCTGCGCAGATTAGGGGTTCCAGTCTTCCCCTATCTCGGTGAGTGGCTGTTGACGGCGGGCTAGTCCCAGACAGTCTTCTCCCACCTCCAGACTACGTCCGACCTCCTGCATTTGCTGGGGTTCTCCATCAATGTGCAGAAGTCGCACCTGATTCCTTCTCAGAAGCTCCTCTTCATCGGAGCGGTTCTGGGTACAACCCACTTTCGGGTCTATCCTCCCGAACTGTGAGTTCAGGCTATGATTCCGATCTTTCAGGCTCTATCCTGGGTTTCGGTCAGGATGACCCTGAGGCTGCTGGGCCTCATAGCCTCCTGCATCCTGCTGGTCACTCATGCCAGATGGCATATGCGAGCTCTGAAGTTCCAGTGGGCGCAGCATATTGGGAACCTGTCCGATTACATCCAGATCTCGGAGGGCACTGCTGCAGTGGTGGTTCACGAACCGGCATTGGGTCAATTGCAGATCCCTCTCCCTTCCCCAACTGGATCACACAGTGGTGACTGATGCGTCCCTCCTGGGAAGGGGGGGGCCATATGAGAGAGACTGAGATCAGAGGCCTCTTGTCTCCAGCGGAGTCCAGGCTCCATATCAACCTTCAGGCAATTATTTTATTTATTATTTTATTTTAGACATTTGTAAAGCGCGACTGTCACCATTGCAGGCATCCTGGCGCTAAGAGAAAAAAAGAGACAGGAATGAGTGCGGGCTAGCAAGGGAATAGCCACGTTTTAATCTTCCTTCTGAACAGGAGGAGTTCACTGATGTGCCTAATCTCGATAGGGAGAGTATTCCACAGTCTGGCGGCAGTAACCTGAATCTAGGAACAACTACCAGTTTAGCGTCAGAGGATCAAAGCTGTCTGGATGGGGTATACCTGGTAAATTTAGATTGCAGGGGTGCTGGACCAGCTCCATGGAGAGCCCTAAAAACTATACAGAGGGCCTTAAAATGAATTCTCTGCCTTATGGGAAGCCAATGCAGTTTTGCCAATGCAGACGCTCCATGAGAACTTCTCGGCAACCCCAAAGCCAGTTTAGCAGCAGCTGATTGGACCCTCTGGAGCCTGTCTGGCAGGAACTCAGGGGACCCAAGCAGGAGGGCATTACAATAGTCCAGCCTGCTAAGAATGGTACATCTGACCACTTGGGCGCGGGCATAGGTAGGTAAGAGGGGCAGGACTTTCCTTAAGGAGCGAAGGATGGTAAAACAGGCAGACGTTTTTTGAACATGCGTCTCCATACTGAGCCTCTGCTCCAACATAACCCCAAGGTTGCGAACAGATTCCACCGGCCATACATTGGACCTAGTTTCAGGGAGCCAAAAATTAGTTGGAAAAGGTTGGGGAATCCTAGTACCTGCACTGAAAAGCACCTCCGTCTTTCCTGCGTTAAACTGGAGGGAGTTATCCTTCACGCAGACAATTATGTAAAACCTCCACGGAAGTTGAGTCCTCACCTTCCAGGGAGAGAATCATCTGCGTGTCGTCGGCGTAGTTCACAATTCTGATGCCGAAGCTTTTAATGAGAGAGATCAGAGGTCTAAGGTATATATTAAAGAGGATTGGGCTGATTGCCGAGCCCTGAGGAACTCCATGTGTTTCCAGGGAGAAGGCTGACTGGAAAGGTGGCATGGATACTGCCTGCTGCCTATCCTGCAAAAAAGAATGGAACTGCACTGAATTGAATTGAACTGCACTGAAGTCATTCCTTCCCTCTGTCAAGGGGAGAATAGTGCAGGTGTTCACAGACAACACCACCGCCATGTGGTTCTGCAACAAACAGGGCATGTGGGGTTGTGGACCCTATGTGAGGAGGCTCTGTGCCTCTGGGCATGGCTGAAACAGCAGGGCATTTCCCTGGTGGTTCAACACCTGGCAGGTTCACTGAACACCAGGGCGGATAAACTCAGCAGCAGGTGCATGAAGGATCACGAATGGCGTCTTCACTCGGACGTGGCGCGAGGTCTCTTTCGACAGTGGGGAAAGCTTTGGTTAGATCTATTCGCCATTGAAGAGAACGCTCAATGTCAGAAATCACTAGGCGCCGCTTTTCGTCGTGAGTGGAATTGTGGTCTGCTGTACACCTTTCCGCCTATACCACTTCTACCGAGAGCGCTGAAGATGATCAGGCGCAACAGGGCCCAAGTCATTCTTGTGGCTCCAGACTGGGCTCGAAGAGTTTGGTATCCCGAGCTACTCAGTATGACAATCGATCCCCTGATCCGACTGCCTCTTCAGGAGGAACTTCTGTCGCAGCAGCGGGGGATGGTCCTCCACCTGAACCTGTCCAGTCTCCACCTCTTTGTTTGGAGATTCTGCGGCGGCAGTTGATTCCTTTCGACTTGCCTCCTGAAGTGGTCCTCCACCTGAACCTGTCCAGTCTCCACCTCTTTGTTTGGAGATTCTGCGGCGGCAGTTGATTCCTTTCGACTTGCCTCCTGAAGTCTGTGAAGTCATTCTGGCAGCCAGGCGTCCCTCCACTAATTGGGTATACGCCTGCAGGTGGGGCAAATTTGCCCTTTCTGCCCCTCTTTCATAAGTCCTACTGTTCCTCCTTTCTTTGGCCCAGCAGGGCTCTGCTTTGGGCACTATCTAGGGCTACCTGTCTGCTATTTCTGCCTTTCTCAGGCTCCCTGATCTGCCCTCCCTTTTAAAGTCCCCTGTTGTAAATAGATTCCTGGCGTCTTCCCCGTTCCACCGCTGAAGGTTCAGTTTGAGTGGAGGGAACTTGCGCCACAGCCGGAAGTGTCCCCCTACCACTTCCTGTTGCCACGAAGGTCAGCTCTCTAGTTGATCAACTCCCCCTGCATAAAAGCCCTGAATGTTGTTGAGACAGTTGGATTTTGCTAAACAAACGAGCGCATGGTGCTCGCATCACCACCCTCCTGAGAACGAGTCAGGCTTGATTTCACTTTGAATTTTAAGTAGCCAGTGTTCCGTTCCTCGCCGACGGCAACGCTGATTTAATAGCCTCCTAGCGATTGTAGCGCACTGGTATTTTTATCGCATCTGCTTTTTTAAAATCATTTATAATTCATTGAACTGTCACTATTATCGTGTTGCACTTACCATTGCCCTATGCCCTGGCGTCTTCCCCGTTCCACCGCTGAAGGTTCAGTTTGAGTGGAGGGAACTTGCTCCACAGCCGGAAGTGTCCCCCTACCACTTCCTGTTGCCACGAAGGTCAGCTCTCTAGTTGATCAACTCCCCCTGCATAAAAACCGATGCTTCCCGTCCCGCGCAGCCGAAGGCGCGCTAAAGGCAAGCCCGTCTGCGCCCGTCCGCGCCGAGACCGGGCCGAGGGCCATACCTCCTGGTTAGTTTTACCCTTCACAATACCCCCCAAAGATTACTTACTCTTCGGCTCAGCTACTGGCACTAAGGACTCCCTCGCACCTACCACATTGCCCACCACACGTTCTTTTCTTTGACTCAGTTGGAGGCCCTTTCAAATGCGATCGATGCATAAGAAACCCCCCTCCACAAGCCCCGCCCAAACCGCTTCAAGCTGCGCTCATTATTGCCCAGTCTCTCCCTAAACATAAACTAGACATACTAGAGTTTATTTCAGCCCACTCTCTGGATCTACTCTTTATCACAGAAACCTGGGGAGACAATGCCTCCGGTCCAGATTTCAGGGCGGCTTTACCAGACGGGTTCTGTGTATGTAAACAAGACAGAACTATCAAAAAAGGTGGCGGCATTGCTATTATCTATAGAGATCATTTTCGCATAAAGACTACAGCCCTTAACTACACATGGTGCGAATCTCTTTCCTTTTCCATTACTCTCTCCAATAACCAGTCTTTTACTGGCATACTGCTATACCGACCTCCAGGCCCTTAATCCTATTTCCTCGCCAACCTTAACAAACTCATCGAAGTCGCAGCCGGAACCCCCCACTATACCATTCTAGGGGATTTCAATTTTCATTTAGAATCTCTCACTGACAATAACACAAATGTTCTCATTAATGACTCTCTGGAAGCTGGACACCACCAGCAGGTCACCTCTCGCACACATAACGCAGGCCACACCCTTGATGGGATATTTACCAACAATCCTGACATTACTCTATCTACGCCAATTCCTCTTACATGGACAGATCATTCTGCAGTCCTTTTTAACATTAAACCCAGAAGGCCCCCTCTCATCCATGCTAAATCCATGTCCCCAACATCATTCAGAGACTGGAAAAACATCGACATCCCTCTTTTCTCTACCACTCTGGCCAAATTCCTCAATGAGACTGACTCTGACCCAGAACTGGCATCTTATAATTATCTTACCCACCTCGATACAGCTTTCAGCTCCTTGGCACCCCGTAAATTCACTTCGCGTAACCGAAGGTCTCCTTCTGCCCCTTGGTTCTCAGAACCACTTCGCCTTCAAAGACAATATTGCAGAAATCTTGAAAGACATTGGCGAAAGCAATATAATCCGATGGATAAACAAATTTACAAGAACGCCTTTGCCAAGTATAAACAGCTTCTATTCTCTGAAAAGAGCAATTATTACGTTACTCAAATCAATGCGGCAGCGACTCTACTAAAAAGCTCTTTCAGGTGGTCAATCTTCTTGCTAATCCCCCAGATCCACCTGAAGAGACCTCACAAGCCCTGTGTAATTCCTTGGCCGATTTCTTCTTAGATAAAGTCACCTCCATCTTCTCTGCCTTTGTTCCCCAGTCCTCCGACGTGAATAACATCTTTAGGAAGGATTCCACCTTCGATTCCCCCTTCTTTCTTGAATTTCGTCCGGCTCCCTCTGAACAAATTTCGCATTTAATTTCTACCATTAAGTCCGGCTCACCCCTGGACCCCTGCCCACCGTCCATTCTTAACCTCATTCCAGAGGTCATCACACCAGCCATAACTAATATTTGCAATACCATGTTCCATACTGGCATTTACCCTTCCGTCTGGAAAAAGGCGATCATTGGGCCACTTTTAAAAAAGCCCTCTCTTGATCCCGCAACTCCATCCAGTTACAGACCTATTGCATGTCTTCCTTTCCCCACTAAGATTTTTGAAAGTATAATGAACAGACAATTATCTGAATTCATTGACACTAACCACTTGCTGGATGACACTCAATTCGGTTTCAGGCAAGGTCACGGAACCGAAACGGCCCTTATAAAAGCTACTGATGAGATCAGGATGACCTTGGACAAAGGCGGGGCGGCAGTCCTGATACTGCTTAATTTGTCCTCGGCCTTTGACACGGTCGATCATACCATCTTGATCAACCGTGTTTCAGCTATGGGCATCAGACTTAAGGCTAAAGATCTCCTCGCCTCCTTCCTGGCCAATCGTTCCCAAGCCGTAAAATTAGGTCCTTTCTTCTCACCTACTTTTTCCCTCCCATGTGGAGTTCCGCAGAGCTCCTCGCTAAGTCCGACCTTATTCAACATCTATGTGTCGGACTTGGCGAGGGTAATTAAGGCACATGGCATTAGTCTTACATCCTATGCAGATGATACCCAGCTGGTCCTGTCAGTTCAACATGATGGAGACACAGTTGCAGCCAGCTTTCGAGAGGGAATGCTGGCTATTACCACCTGGATGTCATCCAACTGCTTTAAGTTAAACTCTGAAAAAACTGAGATTATGACATTTGGTAAGCTAGAACCGAGTTGGTCCCCTCAGTGGTGGCCAAGCGACATGGGCCCTCCACCCCAACCTGTAACTAAAGTCAAATCTTGGCGTCATATTTGACGACAGACTGATTTTTAATCACCATGTTAACAAGGTGGTATCCACCTCCTTCTTTGCATTAAGAAAAATGAAGAAACTTCTCCCCTACCTCCCCGCTTCAGCAGGGAAAACCCTGATCACCTCTCTCATTTTTTCTAGAACAGATTATTGTAATGCCCTCCTTCTCAACGCACAGGAAAAGGTTCTAAACAAGCTCCAGCTGGTGCAAAATGCCTCAGCAAGGGTCCTTCTAGGTCTTCCCAAACGTAGCTCCATCTCCCCATTCATCCACCAGCTTCACTGGCTACCTGTCAGGAGTCCCACTAAATTCAAGGCAATTTGTATCGCTTACAAGGCCATTAACAACTCTGGCCCCAAATTCCTCAAACAGGCCTTCCGTCCGGTAGTATCATCTAGGACACTTCGTTCAGCATCAGCACACCTCCTGAATGTACCACGAACAAACAAAGTCAACTGGGGTGATAGATGTTTTGTTGTCTCCACAGCTAGACTGTGGAACGCTCTCCCCCTCAGCATCAAAACCAGCCCCACCCTCCTCAGTTTTAGGAAGCAATTAAAAACCTGGCTGTTCACCCACTAGTTACTCTTTTGTTCAGCATTATATTCTTAAGCGCCGAGACACCCCCGGGTAATTGTGCGCTATACAAATTGCCAAAACATAAAAGGCATTACTCATCTTTTCCCTCCTATTCCCTTCGTAATGTCACCATGGGATTTTAATCTGGTTCTCACATATTTAATGTGCGCTCTCTTTGAGCCTCCTCACAACTGTCCTCTTCGTTTTTTTACTTTGAAGACTGCTTTCCTGGTGGCCATCACTCCTGCTCGGAGGGTGAGTGAGCTCTAGGCTCTTTCTTGTAAACCACCTTTCCTATCTGTCCATCCGGACAAGGTTGTGCTCAGAATGCGCCCATCCTTTCTGCCAAAGGTTGAAACAGCCTTTCACATCAGGCAGACCATCACTTTACTCCCTTCTTTCCACCTCCACATCCTTCCAGAGAGGAAGAGAGGCTCCACCGTCTGCACCCAAAACGTGCGCTCTCATTTTACCTAAATCGCACACAACAGTTCCCCGTGGGTGACCAGCTCTTTGTTGGCTATGTTGGCGCCAAGAATGGTTGGGCCGTACACAAGCGGACTATCTCCAGATGGGTCGTCTTGTGTATTAAAGCCTGTTATTCTCTGGCAAAGCAGGAGCCTCTGGTGGGGCTGCGCGCCCATTCCACCAGGGTGACAGCTGCCACTAAGGCATTGGGACGGGTTGTCCTGCTGAGCCTGTCACCAGACTAGGTCGGCCCCACGCACTGCTGCCTGCCTGCTGACTTCCAGTTAGCCTCCACGCTTCCTGTTTTTGCCGCTTCGGATGACCCAGCCGCCGCTGAGCCGTCCACCCCAGACTCTTCCTGCCGCTGCCTCCCTGCGGCCGCGCCCGCCCATTCGCCGCCCCGCTCCCGCCACCCAGCTGCTCCTCCCTCCCGGCTCCTTACTTATGACGACCTCAGAGCGACCGCGCAGCGGACGCGCCGATTGTGCGCCAAAGGCAAGCCCGTCCGCCAGGAACCCTAGATCCCGACGAAGCCAACGTACCCGACGAACCTACGATGCCGCCACCCTCCACGCACTCAACACCGGCCGGAACCCCACCTACTACCTGGCCACCCCGAAACGAACTCACTGACCTTTCACTTGCCAGGAGTGCAAATGCACCTGTGTCCGCCCAGGACCAGCACCCGCCAGACCTACCACCAACAAGAATCACCTCAAGTGCATCCTGCTCAACACCCGCTCCGTCCACAAGCACGCAGTCAAACTCTGGAACCTCCTAGACACTACAGCACCGGACGTCACCTTCCTCACGGAAACCAGGATAAACGCCTCCTCAGCCCCGACGTCGCCATAGCCATCCCGGAGGGCTACAAGATCACCCGGAGGGACCGCACAACCAAACCGGAGGAGACATCGCCATCGTCCACAGAAACACCATCCGCATCACAACCAACTCAGACGACACCCTCACCACCGCCGAACACCTGCACTTGCAGATTCACACCGACCCCAGGACTACCCTCAGAGGCACCCTAATCTACAGACCCCCAGGCCCACGCACTCAATTCAGCGAAGCCATCGCAGACTTTGCAAGCCCGCACGCCCTCGCCTCCCCAAACTACATCCTCCTAGGAGACCTCAACTTCCACCTGGAGAACAACAAGGACAGCAACACCACCACCCTGCTGGACAACCTCACAAACCTTGGACTCAAGCAACTGGTGAACACCCCCACACACTACGCCGGCCACACGCTTGACCCAGTCTTCTCCTCCAGCAAGCACATCTCCTTCAGCCACTCCACTGGACTCCACTGGACAGACCACAGCTGCGTCCACTTCACCTTCAAGAAAACCACCACCCACCACCACCCGCAACAAGCCTCCCGCAGAAGCTGGGGCAAGATCACCGCCGACCAGCTCACCACCTCCCTCAGCCAGAACCCTCCTACCATCACGACGGACCCCACCGAAGCAGCCCGCAACCTCGCACAATGGATCACAGACTGCGGTGACTAACTCGCACCACTGAAGAAACCACCAGCGGGCCCCACAGCAACAAAGCCTCATGGTTCACGGACGACCTCATAAACTCCAAGAAAACATGCCGCTCCCTGGAGAAAACCTGGCGCCAAAACCAGACAACAGAGAACATGACAGCCCTCAAGAACGCCACCCGCAAGCACCACCAACTGATCCGGACCGCCAAGAGAACCACCTACAAACAGCGCCTGGACAAACGGATCCCTCGACCCGTCACAGTCCGGCTTTCGAGCCAACCACAGCACTGAGACCGCCCTCATCACAGCCACCGACGACATCAGGTCTATGCTCGACAACGGGGAAACTACTGCACTCAACCTCCTGGACCTCTCAGCAGCCTTCGACACGGTATGTCACCGCACCCTGATACAACGCCTCAGCGACACCGGAATCCAAGGCGCGGCCTTAGAATGGATCATCTCGTTCCTCGCCGGAAGAACCCAGAGAGTTCGCCTCCCCCCGTTCCGGTCAGCAGCTACCGAAGTAATCTGTGGCGTCCCACAAAGATCCTCGCTCAGCCCCACCCTCTTCAATGTCTACATGAGCCCCCTCGCAGCCATCGCACGCAAACACAACATCAACATCATCTCCTACGCCGATGACACACAGTTGATACTCTCGCCAACGACCCTGCCACCGCCAGAGCCAGCCTCCAGGAAGGAATGAAGGACGTCGCGGAATGGAACAAGCTCAGCCGTCTGAAACTGAACTCTGACAAGACGGAAGTCCTCATTCTCGGACCCTCGCCCTCCGCCGGGGACGACTCTTGGTGGCCACCTGCCCTGGGCACCGCACCCAAGCCAACGAACCACGCACGCAACCTGGGCTTCATCCTGGACTCCTCCCTCACGATGACCAAGCAAGTCAACGCCGTCTCATCGTCCTGTTTCAACACCCTGCGCATGCTGTGAAAAATCTTCCGATGGATCCCCACCGCAACCAGGAAGACGGTCACCCAGGCCCTCGTCACCAGCCGCCTGGACTACGGAAACACCCTCTACGCCGGGACCACAGCCTAGCTCCAGAAAAGACTAAAGCGCATCCGGAACGCCTCGGCAAGACTCATCTTGGACATCCCCCGCCACAGCCACATCTCTGCCCATCTGAAGAACCTGCACTGGCTCACCGTCAACAAGACAATCACATTCCGACTCCTCACCCCCGCACACAAGGCTCTCCACGACGCGGGCCCCAGGTACCTCAACAACCGCCTCGCACTCTACACGCCCATCTGCCAGCTCCGCCCCGTCCCACGTATTCGCAAAACCAACGCCGGAGGAAGATCCTTCTCCTACCTGGTAGCCAAGACATGGAACTCCCTCCCCACCCACCTCCGGCTGACACAGGACCATCTCGCCTTCAGGAAGCAACTCAAGACCTGGTTGTTCGAGCAGTAGCGACCCCCCCTCAGCGCCTTGAGACCCTAACAGGTGAGTAGCGCGCTCTA
This sequence comes from Lissotriton vulgaris, assembly GCF_964263255.1. NCBI lineage: Eukaryota > Metazoa > Chordata > Amphibia > Caudata > Salamandridae > Lissotriton > Lissotriton vulgaris. The sequence continues at coordinate 902,191,730 of NC_141693.1, read as the reverse complement.
CAAATTCCTTGATTGATTACAAGACATCTGTCAGGCAGCTACGTGGGCCTTGCTGCACACTTTTACTAAGCACTACTGCCTGGACAGCCAAGTCCGGAGAGACCGCTTCTTTGGCGGTTCTGTTCTCCGAGATTTCCAGGTGTGATCTTGCTTTGCAGACCCACCACCGGGGTTGGTATTGCTGGGGTATCTATTCTAAGGTAAGGAATCAATCACTATGTGGTTCTTTCAGATGGAAAAGTTATTTACCTTCGGTAACGATATATCTGTGAAACATTAGATAGATTCCTTACCGCCCACCCATCCTCCCGTTTCTGCAAATTGATTTCTAGGGTTACGGTCATTCCTTTCAGGGCCTTATAATAATATTCCACATTTATAAAGCGTGAACAATCACCTGTAAGGGTCTCTAGGCGCTGGGGGCCTTCGTGAAGATTAAGCAAGCTATTGCCCAGAGTCACATGGTGCTGGGCTAATCTGCCGCCGGCACCGGGGATCGAACCGTGATCCCCAGATTCCGGAGTCAGTCGCCCTGGCCAGGGCGCCATTGATCAGTATCTTGCATGTCTCTGCGTTCCTGGCGCAGAACGTCCTGTACACAACTGACATCAACGTGCGAGGGCAGCATCTAATTAGCTGCCGCAACGTCATCTCGGCGTCCACGACGCCAACGACTAACGCGGAGACGCACAACGCCACTTTCGATGCGCAGGGGTACAGCTGACGAAAACTTTCCGGATTCAATCAGACGCCTGGGGGTAATTCTAAGGTAAGGAATCTATCACTAACTAATGTTTCTTACAGATATATTGTTACCAAAGGTAAGTAACTTGTTCGCTATATGATTGCATATGCATGCAAGTATGTTTAGCGGTATTGCCAAGGTTCGTGAGGGGGAAATGAAGAGATAGATTATTATGAGTGGCTCTTGCTCATTTTTCCAACGAAATTTAAAAGGATTTAAATGCCTAGTCTTTTACCACCTTTTACATGCAACATGAACACGCTATTAAGTTAATTTCACCTCTTTTCCAACCAAAATCAATTTTCGACCTCCAGTGCTTATCTGTAGTTGTCATTTTACTAGTAGTAATGTCACTCAGAATTAGTTCAATTTACAATTAAAGAACATTTTCAATGCGATAATTACAATTGAGGTTTCTTCTTTAGGTTTTTTCAATTTTTTATTTTTTTTAACACTGTTGAAGTATCAGTGGTGTTCCTAACGTAACCATCTCCTTCAAAAAATATAGAGAAACTGTCTGACTTCATTGTTTATAGTTGTCAGGTTAAGAGGAGCGACATCACAATGAGTTTTTGCTTAATGATTGTTGCTTTTTACCTCACTCAGCAGAGTGAGGTAAAAAGACTTGTGAGACTCTATAACCCATTTACCTCACATGAAAACAGTCTTTGGGCCTTTATTGCCAATGCATACTTAATGCACTGTTAGAAACTTTTGCAACTGTTCACTGGAACTCCTTAAATTTGCCAAGTATTTCTGTTTAGCTATTTAAGAACATAAGCAATCAAGCCTTCACAGTAAAGGAACGCTGTTTCTTTGCAGCTAGCAACTTACACACATCTCTTTCCCCACGATTCTCAAGAAATATGTACCTGTAACAATAGATCTGCATATTTTGTTCATTGACTTAAACTAAGACTCAAAAATATAATTTAACAAAGGTATACCATAAGAGAATAGTGTCAACCGTGTGGAACTTTGTAGCCATTGGTCAAAAGTCCAATGTTTCAATTCAGGACACCACTTTGGTCAACGCAAACATTTTAAATTTGGGTAAGACTAGGTACCCTTCATAACCCAACCACTAAATGGTGGAATATGCAATAAAATGGATGCAATGCGGACTTTCACTCTTAATGAAATTCTTAAGGCCAAATATGATGCTTAGAAATTGTTCAAGATTGGTTCCTAGTCAAGCGGAGTAGATAGCATGGCTAAAGCAATGCATTTCAGCAGCAAATGGGCTTAAAAAGTTTATCCTTTCTATGTAAGCACACTCTTGAATGCCTTTATTTCATGTAGTGCTTTAAAGGATAGCCCCTATCCATGAAGGGTTTTGCAAGGTGCATTGCAATCTACATTCACCACAGTTACTGTAGAGCAAAGACCACCACACTGAGAAGAGTCATAACTGGCTCATTCATGCAGCTCGCCATACAAATTCGTCTTTGCAAGAGATTTTGAAGAAAACAGCTAAGAACCATTACTCCTTAAACCTCTTTCACATATTACCTGTGCATAATAGAAGTGTTTTTCTACATTGCCAGAGTCTAACATGGATTTCGAAGGAGATCCTATGCCATCCCTCATTGTCTGATAGAAACAAAATAATGTGCATTGCTTACAGTGAATGTGGCTTTTAGCAATGTTTTTTTCTGATAGATACATGATTCCTCACCTTGTGAATATCCCCTTGGGTCAGCAACATTCGGAAATTCTTTTGCAGCTTCTCGCCGACGTGGACGACGACATCGCACGCGACTCCACTGACGTCACCGACACTACAATAGGCCCACGCCGGCGTGATGACATCAGTTCCCTTTTTCCGCGTCGTCGACGCTAACGGTTTCGGGGAATCTCAGTAGCTGTTTAGTGACTTTGTTGCTTTTATCTTCGTTTTTTCTGCTTCTTTGTTTCAACACAATGTCGACAAAGAATACCGGCTTCAAGCCCTGCAGGGAATGCGGGGAAATGATGTCCATCACAGACCGGCATGAGGACTGCACATGGTGTTTAAGTTCTGACCATGATGTGGATGGATGTTCGTCTTGTCGGAAGATGAACCCGAAGGCCCTGCGGGAAAGAGACCAAACTTCTGGTGGCGAAGCTGGAGGGTGACAAGGGAAGAAAATCTTCGAGATCTCGTTCGAGAAGGTTGAGGTCGAAGTCAAGATGCAGAACTCGAGAGGAGTTGACTTCGAAGTCCGCTTCAGACCATGCTTCGAAGTAGAGGAGGAGACATAAGAAGAAGAGACATGAGTCCCGGCGTCATTCCGGTAAGCAGTCGGACTCGAGGTCGAGGTCACCGAAGAAGGTACATTCCAAGGTGGTCACGCTGGATGTCTCGGATCAGGAAGGTGAGGCTTCGCCTTCGGAGTCTCAAGTTCAATCGCCGACTCTGGCTTCGAATCCGTCTGTGTCGCCATCCCCGGCCCGAGAGGAGGAGGAGGAAGAAGTTCATGTGGATGAGGATTCTGCGCCTGTCGAAGAGCCGAATCCGAACCCTCCTCAAGACCAGCCTGAGGGTCTTCAGCCACCTTTTCCAGCCCCAGGCCAGGACCCAGCAGCGTTTTTAAATGCAATGTATGGTGTCTTTTCAAGGGCGTGGTACCCCTCTGGCGCACCTTCGGGTCCCATGGGTCATCTGGCCTTCAATTTAGGAGTCCATCACTCCTATGCTCCCGCTCCATTCATGCCGTACATGCCGGCTCCGCCGCCGCCATGGCAATACCCGGCTCCGCCGAGGTCGACGACGCCGATACCGGCGTCGCCCGCTCCAGATTGACCTCGAGGACAGCCCACTGGACCATCGGATTTGATACCGACGCCGGTTACGGCTCCGTCTGAGTCGTTGGTGGATCCGGCCGCGAGGCGTGTTAAGGAGAGGTCCAGGAGGGAGGCACAGCGCCTTATGGATGAGCGGAGATATATGGAGTCACATCCTGATATGGAGGAAGGTGAACTGGAGGATGACTGTTTTGAGGATCTAGCTGATGCTAGTGGCCTGGATTTTTCTCCAGAGTGTGATTTGCCATCTGGTTCTGATTCGCCTTCAAAGGACGTACAGCCTTCTCATGTGGTGATGAGGAAGGCAGCGGAACTTCTGCAATTGACTTTGCCAACAGTGGAGTTTAAGTCCAATCTTCTTACAGAAGTTTTACATTCGCCCAGCTCTGTGGTGGAACCATTGCTTCCGTTTAATGAGGCCTTAACTGAGCCTATTATGGAGGTATGGAAAAGCCTCGAACAGCACCGGCGGTTTCCAAGAGTGTGGCGAGAAGGTACAGGGTTGCGCCTGAAGACCCTTCTTTTCTGACGTCTCATCCTTCTCCTGAGAGTCTGGTCATACAAGCAGCCTGTTCCAAAAAGACTAAGTGCATTTCCTCAAGTGCCTGGTGATAAGGATGCCAAGAAACAAGATCAGGTGGCTAAAAAGACCTTCTCCTCTGCGAGTATGGCGTTGAAGTCAACTAATGCCGCTAGCCTTATGGGGAGGTATGTACGTGCCCTTATGGATACAATGCGTTCTTTGGCTCCTAAAATCCCTGATGACAGCAAGAATGATTTTGAGGAGGTGTTATCAGACGCACAGGCAGCGGCACGTCAAGTGGTACAAAGTGGACTGGACACTGCAGACTCGGTGGTACGTATCATGGGCACTGCGGTTGCTACAAGGAGGTCGGCTTGGCTGAAAACTTCAGACTTTTCAGCAGATGTTCAAGCTGCTTTGCTGGATCTGCCATTCGATGGATCTGGTCTCTTTGGCACAAAGGCTGACACAGCCTTAGAAAGATTTAAGGACAGTAGGGCTACTGCCAAATCTTTACGACTTCAAATCGGGGGTTCTACAGCCAAGAGGTTCAGAGGTTTTGGACGCTCTTCCTTTCGCAACTATAGGCAAGGTCAGCAGCAGCAGCAGAATACCTTGTACAGGTCATATAGGGGAAAACAAAGGGCTCGACCTCGAGGTTGTCAAGCCTCTTCCTCCTCTACCTCCTCCAACCCCCCAGCCTCAGAAAAGCAGCCCTAGATCCGCCATTCAGGGTCATGTGGGTCCGGTGGGGAGTCGGTGGGGGGTCGCCTTACCTCCCAATTACCCTCCTTGCCAAGTTTTTGCACGGAGGAACATCTGTTACTTCTACAGGAGGAAGTGCAGACACTGTTAAGAAAGGGTGCGATAGAGGTGGTCCCAGAGCAGGAAAGGGGTCAGGGATGCTACTCCCGGTATTTTCTGATACCCAAAAAGGATGGCAGGCTTCGTCCAATCCTGGATCTCTGGATCTTGAATCTTTATCTGAAGCAAGAGAAATTCAAGATGCTCACCCTTGCACAGGTTCTTCAAGCGCTGCTGGAAGAAGACTGGATGGTGTCGCTCGACTTGCAGGATGCGTATTTCCACATCCCAATCCTGAAGTCGCACAGGAAGTATCTCTGTTTTACGGTGGGATCGCAACAATATCAGTTTGCGGTCCTTCCTTTTGGAATTACTACTGCGCCTCGAGTCTTCACCAAGGTGATGGCAGTGGTGGCAGCACATCTCAGAAGGTCGGGGATTCCAGTATTCCCCTATTTGGACGACTGGCTGATCAAAGCAGAGTTGTCAGAGAAAGTGCTCCAGCAGCTGCAGGAGACAACTCAGTTGTTGTACCGGTTGGGTTTTTCAATAAATGTATCCAAGTCTCACCTGGTGCCCTCCCAGCGCAACCTGTTCATAGGTGCTGTACTGGACACAACTGTATGTCGTGCATTCCCTCCACCTCAAAGGATTCACGACATACAGGAAAGGATTCCTTTATTCTACAATGGAGCGGTCGTTCCAGTCCTGAAGGTCCTTCGCCTGCTCGGTCTGATGGCTTCCTGCATGCTATTGGTCAACCATTCACGCTGGCACATGAGGGCGCTCCAGTGGTGCCTCCGCAGGCAGTGGTATCAACACAACGGAGATCTCAGGGAGTCAGTGAGGATCTCCAGAGAAACTGCGGCGGATCTGTCTTGTGGGGCGTGGAAGGCAACCTGTCTCAGGGAAAGCCTTTTCATCTACCTCCTCCGGTGGCCACAGTGATAACGGATGCCTCTACTCTAGGGTGGGGTGCTCATCTGGGGGATCTGGAGGTCAAGGTCTTTGGTCTCCAGAAGAAAGGTTGCTTCACATCAACCTTCTGGAATTGCGGGCGATACGTTCGGCGCTCAAGGCCTTCCTCCCTTCCCTTCGCGGTCTGTCGGTGCAAGTCCTGACGGACAACACAACCGCGATGTGGTATATCAACAAGCAGGCAGGAGTGGGGTCTGTGTCTCTGCAGGGAGGCTCTGCGCCTCTGGACCTGGGTTCAGGACCATCAGATTTGTCCGATGGCAAATCATCTGGCCGGAGTTCTGAACGTGCGAGCAGACGGTCTCAGTCGGCAGTTCTCGGCCGACCACGAGTGGAGGCTTCACCCGGAGGTGGTTAGTCACGTCTTTTGGACGTGGGGGACTCCTCAGGTGGACCTGTTCGCCACTCGCGAGATGCTCACTGCCCGTCTTTCTGCAGTCTCCAGTATCCGATGCGAGGAGCCTTGGGGGACGCGTTTCAGTTGAGTTGGGAAAGACAACTCTTTTACGCATTTCCTCCCATACCTTTGATTCCTCGGGTTCTGAGGAAGATTCGCCAAGACCGGGCCCAAGTTATTCTGGTCGCCCCGGATTGGCCAAGAAGGGTGTGGTACACGGATCTTTCTCTGTTTGCCGGACCAGCCGTCTCTTTTCAAATCTCCTGTGGTTTTGAGGTTTCTGAAGGGCCTCACAAATAAGTTATCCAGTATTGGGGTATCTTTCATAGATTCACATGCCTGAATCATTCCCCGTCGCCGAGGCGGGAGTCCCACTGTAAATAAAAAAAGCAGTATCAAAGGTACATACCGGTAGTAGGCCCAAAAGAAAGGCCTGAGGCCTAGATCTTAGTAGCCTATCTACATCATTATGCTAAAAGAACCAAGAATTTGGTCACAACCAATCCGCTATCAGCACCCTCTAGAACCCTCTCTGCAGAGCCAGTTCCCCTCAGATTTTCACCGCACGTCGTGGGTGAAGGGAGTCTCCCTGAGCTCTGCTCAGTTTTTTCTTCAGCTTTACTTCTTTTTGGATTTCAAGATCATACTTCATTTCTCTGATCCTATTAAGGCAGTAATATGGCAGAATGGCAGTAAACAAGGTAATAGACTATGATTTATGTCTAACCTTATACTCAATAACTCTCACGTTCTGAGAGATGAGGCTATTATGGGTCAGAGACTTCAACCTGCCACTTCTGAGCAGGATGAGGAGAGGTCAAAGGGAGAAGTCGCGCCTGGAGCCTACTGAGGGCACGCATAAAATCCATAAGATTCACCTTGAGACTTTATAGGCACTTCTCTCAGAGGATACAACTCCCTTTTCATCCCAGACACTGCATCAGGGAAGTCCTCTTGACCTGACATTAGGAGTATATAACATAACTCCATGTCTATTACTGCCTTACCTTTATAATCCTCATCAACTATGATCGTCGACGAGGGCCTCCTCTCCGATGATAGTCTACGATGGCCTCTTCTACGAGATGGCCTCATCTAAGATGGTCGTCGACGACTGCCTCATCTACGGTGGTCGTCGACGACCGCCTCGTCTACAACGGTCGTCGACGACTGCTTCGTCTACGACGGTCATCGACGACGGCCTCGTCTACGACGGTCATCGACGAAGGGCCTAGTCTACGACGGTCGTCGACGATGGGCCTCGTCTACGACGATGGGCCTCGTCTACGACGGGCCTAGTCTACAAAGGTCGTCGACGACGGGCCTCGTCTACGACGGTAGTCGACGACGGGCCTCGCCTACGACGGTCGACGACGACGGGCCTCGTCTACGACGGGCCTCGTCTACGACGGTCGTCGTCGATGACCTCATTCGTCTACGACGGTCGTCGACGAAGGTGATCGTCTATGCCTTATCTTTGATAGTGTCATCTACAATGGCAATGCTTAGCTACGACGGTCATCTATGACAGCCTTATCAAGGTAGCCTCATATACATATGACCTCATTTGTGAATGGCCTATACTACACATGGCACCATCTATGAATAGTATCATCTATGGCTGGCCATCATTCGATTGCCTCATCTACGGATGATATCACCTATTTTATTCTCATCTATGATGGTATTGCTATGACTGTCTTCTATGACAGCATTATTCTCTAGCAATGGCCTACTCTAACAATGGCCTTGTATGCCAATGGCCTAGTCTACCAATGGCCTAGTCTACCAGTGGCCTAGTCTACCAATGGCCTAGTCTACCAATGGCCTAGTCTACCAATGGCCTAGTCTACCAATGGCCTAGTCTACCAATGAGGAACTCACGAAACTCTCTTGTCTTTTCTTGACTGGCTCAACAACAGAAACAACTTTCTTCGCTTCACAATTGAGGCCAGCAAAACAGAGATTGCTTTTCTAGACCTAAGGATTTTTGTAACACCAGATGGCTTACAATCAGAACTGTACAGAAAGCCAATGGCAAAGAACTCCTTGCTATGCTACGATAGCCACCATCCTAAATCTCTCAGACAAAATCTACCATATGGACAATTTCTGAGGGTGCAGAGAAATTGTTCTACCAAAGAATGCTATGCAAAACATGCGAAAACTTTACAACACCAATTGCATGACAGGAAATACCCTCCTAAATTGGTAAAACAATCGATGAAACGGGCAAGCAATAATAACAGACAAGCCCTGTTAGAATTGCCACTACCTAAAGCTGCATCCGACAGACTGACCTGTGTAACAACTTTTGGTACACTATCAAATAAAATACAAAAAATTGTGAGAAAACACTGGTCCATATTAAACACTGGACAGAGAGAAATTGATCCACCACTGTTCTCTTTCAAACGTGGGACAAATCTAAGAGACTGCATCGTCCACACCAGACCCCAGATGAGGATGCCTAGGGCTCTAGGCACCATCTGGGATCTTCCACCAGTTGTAGGACATCATCCATGCGGATCCTGCCAAGCCTGCCCACAAACTACAAGATCAACTGAGATTGACATAGGTACAGACAGACCATGGAGACAGGTCAGATTCACCAACTGCAATAGTGAGAAAGTGGTTTATCTGATCACCTGCCCATGCGGCCTACAATACGTAGGAATGACAACTCGAAAAATTAAAGTACGCATCTCAGAGCACAAGAGTACAATCTGTTGCAAGAGACAGGCAACAAAATTAACTACACATTTTCTGGACAAAAAACATGACCCTACTGCTTTCACTTGGACAGTGCTTGAGCAACCTTACATTCCTCCCCATGTTACAGATTTCACGAATTTTCTGCTCCGTAAAGAACAGAAGTGGGTGTTCAAACTGAAGACTAACAAGAATGGTTTGAATGACGACATACCATGGTCTAGTCTATGAACTTTCCACACCTACCACTCCTGTAACTTATAACTGATTAATCTTTTTCTTGTCCGTATATTGTACAGAGGACAAGGACATTTTTTTGTTACTCTCCTAGTTAGGATATCTTAATCATCCTATAAGTCTGGCTTAGAAACATCTGGAGGCATCAAGAAAAGACTGTTTGGGAGACTTCACATAGTGTCTCTACACATACTCTTGTCTAGAACCTATTGTACACCAGTTGTATTTTGACGGCATGCGTGCAATCGTAAGAGAGTTTATACAAATAGACCTGACTCGAGACGCAATGTCTACCACTAGATCCCAGATCTAGGTCAAGTTGCCTCTCCTTCCTTTTTAAGAACTTAGTTCTTCTAGTTGAATGCTGGCGCTCTTTTTTCTGACAGCGAATGCCACACGCTAGCACTCAGGATTACACTCGATAGACTTAAACTAGAATGCAATTGTCTATATTTTTGCAGATTTAAAGATCTCTCCTGAGCCATTCACAGATTTGTAGCAATATGACTCTATTTTAATTGCTGCTACAAATACGGAATACTGACGGGCAGAACCAGAAATTGAGCTTGCTCCGTTGCTTAGCAATAGTACTATGGTCCACTGGGAATTGAACATCAAAACACACGTGATGGATAATCCGCCAATCACGACAGCGGTTTTTTACGCTGACGCAGCCATCTGATCTCAATGGCGCTCCCATTGGCCATATTAATCAGGTGACCGCGATCTCCCATTGATACAGCGGTCTTTTACGCTGACGCTGCCGTCCGTTCTAAACGGCTCTCCCATTGGCCACAACAATCAGGTGACCGCGATCGCCCAATCGGCAGACACTTCAAAGATGTCTCACGCCGGCTCCGGTACCTCCCCAACTAACTCAGACGGAGGTAACGAAGTACCGACTGAGAGGTAAGCTGCGCACGAGGGTCTAGGTGGCTCTGCTCTTTTAAGAACTTAGTTCTTCTATTCTAATGCTGGCGCTCTTTCTCTGAAATCGAATGCCACACGCTAGTACTCAGGATTACACCCGATAGACTTAAACTAGTGCCTATGTAGTCTAAAGCGCCTTGTAACATCAAAGTTGTTGCTTTTCCTTTTTGAGAGTAATGCCGCTCTCTGCTAACATACTTTTGACCAGTTCTAGCTCTCCTCTACTGGCTAAGATGGTCAATCGATACTATGCTACAAAGAAACCTCCTTTATTACGTTAGGATACCTGCCATATGTTCATATATTCACGTAAGACCGAGAGGCACTAACAGACTAGAATGTTTGTTTTTTGCCTCCTATATTCAGTGTGGTGCTTCACTCGTTCCCTGAGCTGTTGCCAGGCGGGGTGGAGCCTTCTACTCCTACTATCATGGTAAGAAGGAGCTACAGAACGATATACTCGTATGTCACTAATTATAATATCGATGAGATTAATGGGTGATTCTCACACGTGCTCACTAGCTCTATGTGTAATATACCATGATGCTTGATTCCTATGTAAGTGGTCATTGTCTATGTTGAGTCTGTGTCCTTTTATCTTTCCCTCACAGTGACGACAATACTTTCTACAAACCCAAGGATACACCTCATACATCAGGTGATCTTTTTTCATGTTGTAAGAAATCTCAGTATTAAGTCACGTTTTAATATTTTTTTCACTTCACTTCACCTTTTGCAGTAGCATCTATATAATTTCCGGTCCTGATGAAAGCAATGGACTCGTTAGTCCCAAAAGATTTGCTGAAACATGTCGACCAACTCAATACTAGGGTAGATATTTGCTAAAACTACCTATGCTGCTTTTTAATGTTGGTGGAGCGAGCATATTATCTAATAAAGTTTTCTTATTTTTGCTCACTCACCCAATTTTATATATTCACTCACCCTTTTCACACACCTGTTTTTCACTGCACTGCAAATCAGTCACCCACCAAACGAATTGATGGGTAGTTTGTGACACTCTACCACTATTTGGTCGCCACCTGGCTCTCTGGAGGTTATACCATCTGACCTCCCCCAGTCTGAGCCAGTGACGCACCAATGATTGTGGACAACAGGAATGCCAAATGATGAAGGGCGGTTCCGTGTGGTGACTGATGGATAACCTGTAAGTGATCACTGGTATCCACCAATTTGCCCTTTTTTGGTTTTGGTTAGATGATCTGACACGGTTCTATTAGTTTAATGACCCACACATAGGATTAACTAGACCCTCTGACACTTTTGTTTTTTCACTAGTCTACCAATGGCCTTGTCTATCAATGGCTTTGTCTATCAATGGCCTTGTCTTTCAATGGCCTCACCTTTCAATGGCCTCGCCTTTCAATGGCCTCGTCTTTTAATGGCCTCGTCTTTCAATGGCCTCGTCTTTCAATGGCCTCGTCTACCAATGGCCTCGTCTACCAATGGCCTCGTCTGCCAATGGCCTCATCTGCCAATGGCCTGATCTACCGATGGCCTCATCCGCCGATGGCCTGATCTACCAATGGCCTCATCTACCGATGGCCTGTTATAACAATGGTCTTATCTGCGAAGGGCGAATGGTCTCATTTGTTACCCTCATCTACGGATGCCATCACTTATGATTGCCTCATCTTCAATGGCATTTTATATGGCTGTCGTCTATGACAGCCTCTTCTAGGATGGTTGCTCATGACGGTTATCTATGACGTCGTTCTAGTCTGCATTAACCTCGCCTACATAACCATGTCTACGACAAAGTCTATGATGAGATTGGCTGCGATGGCTTCAGCGGTAACAGCATCATATATATATATTTTTAATGTAGTGGACAGCAGCTAGATTTTGACTGCCAGCCACAGGCGAGCAGACAGAATATCTCCTTCAAGGTTTTGAGGAGGTATGCAGGAAGTTTACGAAAGTGGTACCTATTATAGTCTAAGTCTATTCCAGTGTTTCTGCGCATAGAACAGAAATGATGTGTACCTACTAGCAGCCCATCCGGTCCGATAGGCAACTGTTCGACCAAATTCAGTAATTTCACAGCCCGCTCAACGGCAATCTAAAATCCTGCAATGCCTATCACCACACCGCCTGACAAAGAAGGATGTCGTCTGGACCTTATGGGGAAAACATTCTCTACTTTGGTAGCGGCCTCTAGTAGAACTGGCAATCCTTTATCCATGATCGGTTGTTATGACCGTCAAATTTGGTTTGACATAACGAGTTTCAATGACCTCATTACTGAGGACCGAATGCAGGATCCAGGAAAGATTCTGTTGGAAGGTGAACATGCCGCATCAAAAACTTTAGATTGCGCCTTGAACATCGGGAACACCAACCTCCGTCACTTAGCAGGGGTGGCAGTGCTTAGACGCCAGGGATGGCTTAAAGCCGCTACCTTAAGCCCTGAGCAAAGATTCTAGGCATGGCCTATGATGAAGAGTTTTTGGTTGGGTAAACATTTTAAAGAAGCCTTCTTAGTTATAAAACCTGGCACTGATACTGCACGATCATTAAGCACCCTTTAATATGGGCGCGGATCTTTCTGAGGAGGGAGATGAAGAGGTTTTCATCAAGAGGAGGATACCAAACCCAACCGAATAAGCAGTATCAATCTCGGTACAGCCTTGCATCTTGCTGTAGATAGTCTGTCTAGTTTCTTCCGTCAGGGTGGTCGAAAGAGATTTAATTATCAAGGCTGAGACACTAACAGGAAGCCATGATCCCCACAGGGCTCCAATCATTTTACCCTTTTCTCGCGTGGGCCCGACGGTTTCAGGTTTTTGTTTACAAGTGACAGGGAACTATGTCAGACCAATGGGTTCTAAACCTAGTAATCAATGGCCACTCCCTGGAATTTATCAAACAGCCATATACTACTCCGCCCAGGGGTCCCCCTCCCCCTCGTTTTCACAACAATTTAGTTATTTAAACAAAGGATATTTTATGGCTTCTCTGGATGGAGAGGATGCAAATTTCCACATACCTGTCCACCCCAAACAGCACAAATATTTTCGCTTTCACGTGGCTGGCGCCCATTATAGGTGCGAAGTGCTCCCGTTTGGGATGAGATCGTCACCAAGAGCCTTTCACAAAGTACTTGGTACCAGTGGCAGCAGCATTGAGATCTTGAGGAATGCAAGTATTCCCCTGTCTAGACTATTTACTGCTCAAAAGTCCTTCAGAACACGAAACCAAGATTGCCACAGTAGATGTACCCATCTCGTCTTTTCTCTGGAGCGGATTCTCAAATTGCAGTTTCAGTTCAAATGTTTGCTTCGTTCCTGAAGATGTGCTCTTCAGCGATACATCTCATACCCTTAGCATGGCTCAAAATTAGACCTTTTCAGGAGGACAAACAATGCGTTCGTTTGACGATACCTTCAAGGTTATGTTGTGCATGATAAATTATGTACATTGCTGGTCGCAGACAGAGAATATAACCCAGGGTCGCACATTCCTGCAAACCATTCCAGGGTTAGTTTTAACGACTGATGTCTCCATGGAAGGATGGGGAGGTCATCGGCAGGATTTGCAGAATTCAAGGAAAATGGTCTCAAAGACAAAGACAACAGCAGATCAACAGGCTTGAGTTTCACAACGCTGTTCTGTCCCCCCAAGCATTCCTCCTGAGGATTGAGGGTTCCTCTGTGCTAGTCCAAACAGACAATACCATCAGCATGTATTATATCAATAAACAAGGAGGAACTGAATCGGCTACAATCTCGCAAGAGGTTCAGGAATTTTGAGATGTCACATTTCACAAGATTTCTTGAGAGCTGAACACGTCGGGGTACTCCATAATGCTCTGAGCATGTCTCAGTCGGATTGTCACGAGTGGAAGCCGGGAAAGGGACAGGTTAACCCAGTGTTCCAAGTTTGGGTTAAGCCGGCACGGGATCTATTTGCATTCAGAGAGAACAAAGAAGGCCGATATTATGCCAGCAGGTTCCCTTAACAGGGATCAAGAGGGAATGCCCTGTCCATGCAATGGTCAGGAGTTTGTGTGTACACTTTTCTCCCAATACCATTGGTTCCGAAGATGTTCTGCAAGATGAAGCTGGAAGGTTACCATCTGATTCCGATTGCGCCCCGTTGGCCGATATTGGTTCTCAGAACTTCTGCTACTGTTTACAGGCAAGCTCATTCGGCTACGGCCTGAGCCTACGATGTTGTCAGGGGACGGAGCCCAAGTGGTTCGTCCGGACCCACAGTCACTAAACTTGCACGCACAGCTTATCATTTGTTAGAGTTCAAGGGCATCAACGTTTCAAAGAACTGTTGTGAAATTTTGGCCAAATCTCGTGCCCAAGGCACAATCAAGACTTATCGCCTCAAATGGAAGCGATTTTGCGGTTGGTGTGAGGTGAATGCCATTCACTCAATGAGTTACTGCAGAACAAGTTCTCCATTATCTGCTCTTCTAGCCAAGTGTGGCCTTAGTTTTTCATCGGACAAAATGCGTCTTGCTGCTCTTTTCAGATTTAGGAAATGCTATAAATTTTATTTTTTCTGCTCTTTGGCACTTGCCAAACAGTTTATGAAAGGGCTTTTCCGAGCCTTCTCTCCAGTGCGAGCACCCTCCCAGAGTGGGAACTTGGCATTGCTAGAGCAGTTAATGCAGTGTACATTTGAGCTGATCCATAAACCAGATCTCAAATTTCCTCACCTGGAAAATTACCCATTTACTGGCTCTTACCTTGGGGAAAAAAAGGGTTTGTGAGATCCAAGCCTTCACTATAAAGGAACACCTAATTTTTACATTTTCCTCGGAACTATATAACCCTTTGGACAAATCCCAGGTCCATTCCTAGGGTACCAACACAATTTCACTCTAACGAACCGGTAAGATTAAAGACATTCTTTCCAGATCCATCTGCTCCAGCTGAAAGAGTAATATACTCGCTGGAGATTTAACGCTGTTTAAGATTCTAACTACAGAAAACTAAGGATATCAGATGATCCAGCCAGCTGTTCGTGTCTTATTTTCAAGCCACTCTTAGAACGGCTGTGCCAAAGGCAAGAATAGCCAGATGATTAGCATCTTTTCTGCCATGACAAGGCTAACAAATCTTTGCAGAGGAAAGTCAAAGCTCTTTCCGACTAGAACAGTATCAACATTCACAGTTTTGTAGGCTGGAGCAATTCCAGAAGATATGTGGAGCTGTGACATGGAAAAATGTCCACACGTTTACGAGACATTACTGCCTTTAGTCGACATGTCAAGAGGGTTAGGCACTTGGACAGGTGGTCCTACGCTACCTTTTTCGTTAATACCAGTTTCTGTGACCCTTTGGCTTTTAAAATATTATCTATGTTTGCTTTTATTCATGATATGCATGAGGTTATGCGATTTTAACATGTTATATTTATATGTACTTTAGTAGATATATTGGATGCGTATGAGATTTACAGATCCATGTTTGGACTTTACTATGCATGTCTCTTTAGTTCTTATAACTCATGTTTTAACTTTGAAGGTTTGCATTATCAAGCCTCTGGTAACAAATAATGGATGCAACTGGGAGTTTATCAGCACACGTCTCCCACCATCCGCAACCGACTGTATACTTGGTATACAGCTTGCTATTCTGATTCAGGCATGTGAATCTATGAAATATACCCCAATACTGGATAATAAAACCAGTTACTTACCTGTAACTTCAGTTATCCAGTAATGGTATCTTTCCTAGATTCACATGAACCCACCCTCCTCCCCGGAGAGTCAGTTATCTAAGTTTGGGATACTTGTTCCCACTTGTGCTACGAAAATCTGAGGGGAACTGGCTCTGCAGAGGGGGTTCTAGAGGGTGCTGATAGCTGATTGGTTGTGACCAAATTCTTGGTTCTTTTAGCATAATGATGTAGATAGGTTACTAAGATCTAGGCCTCAGGCCTTTCTTTTGGGCCTACTACCGTTATGTACCTTTGGTACTGCTTTTTTATTTACCGTGGGACTCCCGCCTCGGCGACGGGAATGATTCAAGCATGTGAATCTATGAAAGATACCAATACTGGATAACTGAAGTTACAGGTAAGTAACTGGTTTTCTTCCCTCCTACTCCTTTTATTGTACCTCAGTGGGACTTAAGTCTTGTCTTAACATACTTGATGGGTTCTCCCTTCGAACCCTTGCACAAGTGTCCCATGAGGCTTTTGTCTTTTAAGACGGTCTTCCTGGTTGCGATTACCTTGGCAAGGAGGGTATGTGAGCTTCAAGCTCTTAGTTCCAAGCCCCCATTCTTGACCATTCATGCTGATCGAATGGTTCTCAGGACCAGGGCTGCTTTTCTCCCTAAGGTGGTAATTTGTAATTTGTAACTGGGTTTTGTATCGCGCCAACTCACCGACGGGTCTCAAAGCGCTACTGACCAAGTACAGCAACAAGGACGAAATAAGGGTATAGAGGTGTCTGATCTAGTAACCGACTACTGAGATGAGAATGCGTCTTTAAAGAGTAAGGTTTTCAAGGACTTCCTAAAATGGAGAAGATTGGGTTCTCTGCGAAGCGCCTCCGGTAGCTTATTCCAGATGGTAGGAGCCTGAACTGAAAAAGATCTGCCTCCTTTTGTTGTTAGCTTGAAACGTGGACAGGATAGCAGAAAAGATCCGGACGATCGCAGGGCGCGCTTAGGTTCGTATATTTCAAGCCTATCTTTTATGTAGGCTGGCGCCTGTCCGTGGATTGCTTTGTGGCAGATACACATACTCTTAGATTCGACTCTTTGTACTATAGGCAACCAATGTAGCCTATAGAGCAGAGGGGAGGCATGAGTCCTCCTCGGCATTCCAAATATCAGACGCGCTGCGTCATTCAGGATAACCTGAAGACGGTTGGTGGAGTTTTTTGGAAGGCCGAGGTATAACGCATTGCCGTAGTCTATTCTAGACACTATTGTGGCTGAGACAATGGTTCGCAGCATATTCCTCGAGAGCAGGGGGACGAGTTTACGTAGTTGCCTGATCAGGTTGGTGCAGGAACCAACTACAGCGGATACTTGGTTAGCCATCGAGAGTTCCTGATCGATTTTCATCCCAAGACTCTTGACACTAGGGCACGGTTTTGGAGTGGGTCCTAGTTCTTGTGGCCAAAACAAATCATTCCAGGGGGAAGTGGAGGTTGAAACTACGAGGACTTCCGTTTTATCTGGATTGATTTTCAACAGATTGGACGACATCCAGTTCACTGTAAATCGTAGTATGTCTTGGGCCATGGACTGAGCCGATGGTGTATTGTCGATACTCAGCAACAGCTGAGTATCGTCGGCATAGTTAAAAACTTTACAGTTCATGTTTGCAAGGGACTCTATCAATGGTTGTAGATCAAGATTAAATAAGAGCGGAGAGAGCGCAGATCCCTGCGGGACTCCACAGGCTAACATGCCCACGTCTGAGACCTGGTCTGCCAACTGGATCTTCTGCGTCCTTCCTGATAAGAAAGCTGTTAACCATTTGAGGGCTTGCTCTCCTATCCCAAACCTAGCCAGTCTGTCCAGGAGCAGTGCATGGCTGACAGTATCAAACGCCGCTGAAAGATCTAATAATATCAGGGCGCTTGGCTTTTTACTGTCAGCCATGCATCTGAGCTCATCTAGTACCGACAGCATTACTAGTTCTGTGCTTTGGTGGGCACGAAAACCAGCTTGCCGCTCCTGGAAAAGGTGGTGAGATTCCAGGAGGGATGACAGGGATTTTAGCACGTGCTGTTCTAGTACTTTTGACAGAAATGGCAGCTGGGAGATTGGCCTGTAATTCTTCAGGCTAGTTGGATCAGCTCCAGGCTTTTTTATCAGGGGTCTGACGCGTGCCTCTTTGAAGGTAGATGGTAATGATCCAGTGGCTAGTGAGGTGTTTAGAAGATCTAAAATCTGGTCTTCTAGAATCGGTATTGCTAGCCGAAGGATGTCAGGCGGGCAGGGATCAGCGGGGGAGCCTGATTTGGTGGATACTACAAGTTGTCTCAGAATGGTGGAGTCGATTTCGGGGAAGCTGGTGAAGATGGGGATTGAGGAGTTTGAAGAAGGCAGTTGTTCGATGTAAGAGACTGGATTATCCTTCTTGATATCAGACAAGATGGTCGCTACGTTTTCAAGGAAATATCCTTGAAAGGTATCACAGTCAATCAATATATCTGCCTTTTCCTCCTTCTTACTCAGCTCTTTCAGGATTTGGAAGGTTTCTCTCTGAATGTTAGTAGCGTTGTTAATGCGTGTCTCGTAATAATCCTTCTTGGCTGATACAATAAGCTTTTTGTATAATTGAAATGATGTTCTATATGATTCCCTATCGGTATCCTTTTTGGATTTCCTCCAGCATCTTTCGAGGTAGCGAAGCTTTCTTTTTTGTTCACGTAGACCTTCGGTAAACCAGGGGGCTCCTTTCTCTGCACCTTTTACTTTTTGTGTCTTTTCAGGGGCTAGCTCATCGATTGATTGACTAAGGGTGGTTATTATCATATCATACTTTGAGTCTAGGTCAGTACTATCAGAAGGGGTTGTGAAATTCTGTTTGTATTTGGGCAGGACTTTGGCTAGGGTCTCAGAATTCACTTTTTTCCATTGGCGCACTTTTTTTGTTTTTTAACGGGAGTTTAGACTGGTAAATATTTTGCGGTATGTCATACAAGATTAGATGGTGATCCAACCAGATACAGGGTGAAATACTTGTGATGACCGCCTTTGGCATCGAGGACCAAATGAGATCTAAAATATGGCCTTTTATGTGGGTTGGAGCTTCCACAAGTTGTGTCAATCCAAGAGCGGCCATAGTGGTCTGTAATTTCTGGACTAACGGATCTTGATCACTTTTATCCCAGTGGACATTAAAGTCACCAGTTACCAGGATGTTTTTGTAACGTGTGCATAGGTCTGATATAATAGGAAAAAAGAGGTCGTTGAACATGGGGGTACTTTGGGGTGGGCAATATACTGTTAAGATAGTAAGACAGGAGTTGTTCATGGTAATTTTTATCCCTAATAAGTCGACGGTATGTATGGTCTCTGATAAGATTTTGGTTACCATAAGTTGCCTTTTAAAGATCGTTGCTACACCCCCACCTCGGGCCCCCTCTGGTCGATTATGCCAGATCATATCATACCCACTAGGAAGGGCGGCGATGATATCCGGGGAAGAGGCATCACTCAACCAAGTTTCGGTGAGTGTCAGGATATCGATACTCGTCCTGTAGAAGGGTGAAGATTTCCAAGTGGTGTTTCTGCAATGACCTGGTGTTAAGGGTAGCTAGCTTTAAGGGGGTTGGAAGGCTTAAGTTCTTACAGCTAGGAATGTGCAAGATGTGATTTTCCTTGAGGGTGGCACATATAATAGGAGATAGGGTATACCTGTCAGATTTCAGTGCTAAGAGATCCGCTGAGGTATAGCAGGTGCGTGTGCCAGAGTCCCTAAGCCCTGCGCCCGGTCGTGCGCGGACGGGCGCAGACGGGCAGGACTCTGGCACGACTCCGGCGCAGGTCCGGCGCGTCCGCTGATCGTGTCCGCTGCGCGGAGCCATCACTAACCGTTTTTATAGCGCTGTCCGCCGCGTCACCAGCCCAACCCGACCCAAGATGGCCGCCAAAACCGGCTCCCTGCCCTCGGCGTCAACACTCAGCCGAGAGCAGGACCGGAGCTGCAGGGAGGGGGTGAAAAAGAGTGATTCCAAAGCGCTACTAAGCGCAGGGGATATCAGAGGGTCTGAACACACCTTTTAATCAGGTGTTCAAACGAAGTTCCAACAAAGTACAATGCTATTAAAATACAGCAGGTAAAAATAAGGGATAGATGGAGGACCTCCCGGCTTCCGCCTCAGGAGGGGGAGAGTGCGTGTAATGTCAGAAGTTCACAGTGACACTCTTCCACCTAGGTCAATCTATTACCCTTCTTACCTTTTATCCTCCCCCTCACCCTTCCAAGGAGGAGGAGAGACTACACCGTCTGGACCCCAAGAGGGCGGTGAGTTTTTATCTTGATAGAACTAAAGACTATCGAATAGATGACCAGCTCTTCATTGTGTTTGCTGGCTGCAACAAAGGAAGAGCGATACATAAGAGGACTCTTTCAAGATGGATCATCCTCTGTATAAAGATCTGCTACTCTTTAACCGGTAAGGATCCTCCAGAGGGTATAAGAGCTCACTCAACTAGAGCTAAGTCTTCGACATCTGCACTTTCAAGAGGTGTGCCGGTTGAGGACATTTGTAAAGCGGCGGCTTGGGCCTCCCTACACACTTTCGCAAAGCATTATTGCTTGGACACTGAGGTGAGGAGGGACGGCCACTTTGCGCACACTGTCCTCCAGGATTTTCTGGTGTAGAAGAGTGGACACCCTCCTCCGGGAGTGAGGACTGCTGTGGGATTCTATTCACAAGGTGAGGAATCCACTGGCAGATGTATCTATCAGAAGAACAAGTTACTTACCTTCGGTAACGATTTTTCTGGTAGATACAGTATCTGCCTGTGGATTCCTCACTGACCCACCCGCCTCCCCGTTGTCCACTCTTCTATACCAGAGTTACTGTAATGTATTTACCTTATTGTCAAGGAATTGTTTATTTCAAATGTTTTATTGCATTTGCTTCACACTGTGTGTTACTGTGATATTTGTACTGCTTATACTGTGTATATGTCTGTCATTGGTCCGTCTGTGTGCCTCGAAGGCACAGAAAAAAGGGCGGAACTGATGTCATCACGCCGGCGTGGACCTATTGTAGTGTCTGTGACGTCAGCGGAGTCGCCTGCGATGCCGTGCCTCTATGACGTCGTCCACGTCGGCGCGAAGCTACAAAAGAATTTCCAAATGTTGCTGACGCAAGGGGATATTCACAAGGTGAGGAATCCACAGGCAGATACTGTATCTACCAGAAAAATCGTTACCGAAGGTAAGTAACTTGTTCGTTAGGGCACTGTAAAGCGGGTTTCCGCATAGCCCTTTAATTAGTGATTTTTTTCTTATAGCATGTACCAGTCTGTGGTGCATATTAATGCAGTATTCAAGAAGATCATGAAATCATGTGTAGATAGCATTCATTTCTTATGTCACTCAAGTTTGCATTTTACTCTCTTCCACCCTTCCCCCTTTCTCTGCCCCCTTCTCCCTGTCCCCTTTATCCACCTCCCAACCCTCCCCCGACTGCCATATTAGGATCAAACTCTGACAAGGATGGAATGCACCATACTGTGTCAAAGTACAGAGGTATCATAACACTGTACAGGCACCAGCAAGCTGCTTTTGCCATCACAAGTCGACGGGGCCCCACACCAAAAGCTGCAAAAAACCAAATTACAGACCTCTCATCAGGAAACAGTGGAAGCCTCTCTTCGGAACTTGATGAGGTATATCATTTCTATCATTTATTAATATGTATTTTTGTAACAATATATCCCCATTTCCTTGTGGATGGAGTTTAGCTCCACATTATTATATAGTAAAGTCTGTTTTTTAGGTCTCGTGTGGCGTACTGCGCACATGCGCAGTCGAGCTCACCAGATTTTACGTTTTAGAGTGTACTTCACTAGCGAGGGTAAAGCCCCACCCCTCTTCTCCATTGGCTGGCCTCCTAAACGGTGGCCAGCCATTGGAGAAGAGGTCCTAGTGACGTTCTTCTTTCTCTTTAAGCCCTTCCTTTTCAGACTGGGTTCCTTGACTTACTGCTGAAGTAAAAGGTTTCTTATCTTCTTTATGGGTCCAGATCGCCCCATAAAGAGGATAAGGAACCTATTACCACCGCAGGAAGTCTGGGCCACACAGTCTGACAGGGACGGGGCTTAGAGAGAAAGACGGCCACACAAAGATAGGCTCCCTCCAACCTTCTCTGTGACCACGTGTGTCTCTTTGAAAGATATGTGGGTTAAATAGTTTTTGTTCCCATAATTCTTAAAGTGCGCGCAGGTAGCGTCCTGCGAAGCCGCTCTCCGCCTCAGCGCCCCCTCCCCCTTTCTGAGGGAAATCCCGGTGTCCCACCTCTGCACTGCACCGAGGAGACAGCGAGAGAGGAGCCAGCTCGGGAGGAGGCAGAGTGCGAGGAGTCAGGCTTTGAGAGCGCAGGGGGAATGCCCAGTGCTGGAGTGCCGTGTTCAGAGCCAGGTCGCAGCGGAGGGGGTTTCTGTGAGGACTGGATTGAGACTGACCGGAATCGGGGTGCGACCGCGGTGGGGATGGAGTGAGGAGCTGGAGAGGCAGCCGCAGGAGGAGGGGGCGGCCGCTGCTGGCATGGTGCTGGAGGCACCCAGCGCTCCCCGCCGCCCTGCCACCAGCTGAGCCCAGAATGGAGATGGAGATGCCGCCCGTCAGCACGTAAGGAACGGGGTAGTGCGGGGGGTGGCATCCATGATGTGTTTATTTAGGTGTGTCTAAGTGTTCTGTACATATTGTCCATACACGCGTGAAAATAGCGAGACTTGAGGACACAGAAAGGTTTCTAGGCAAGAGGTTGACATAATGCCTCAATGCCTCTTACATGCACCATGTGTCATTTGCTCACTCTCCTCCCCCACATCAGACCACAACAAGCATACCCTGCAGCGCAAGGATGGTGTGTAGGCGGCTCAGCCCCTCTGATCTCCACATGTTTCTCTGAATATGGGCCACAGCAGCCGGCACGAGTTCATATTAAGGACATATGAGGCAAGCGTGAGTGACAGATGCCAACTTCCTGATCACAATCTCTGCGCACGCTGCTTTTTCTCGAAAGCAAAAATGGAAAAGCACCAAAACAAACCACCCTACTGTCCCAAACAAAAACCCCTGTGCCAGAGGCATGCCTGACAGCTGTGGCTGCACAGAGCTGCCTGTGTTGTGTTCCAGTACAGCTGCGCTGCACGCAGTACGTCATTTGTGTTTTCTTTTTGTGTGTCTATCTGACAGTTTAATTTTCCCAATGGCCGTTCACAAGTCCCTTTCGGATCGATAGATAGCACTTATGAAGAGCCTGTCGCGATGACAGGCATCCCCCCACCTTCTTAAACAGGATTGTTATCATTTTTATTGTAAAGTGGTCTCAAAGGGTTGTGATAGTCTTCAGGCATTCATGGGAGATAACACGAAGCAGGCGCAGTCCTTCCTTTCGGGATTGAGCTCTCAAGGGGATGCGCTCCTGGTGCAAGTGGGCTCCCATTGCAGTCTTCCTGTCAGGCTTTCTCCCGAGGTTACCCTTAAAGTAGCAAGTGCTTCCGGAGGGTCACTCACCTGCTCTTTAACACTGACAGGTGGGACAGGTGAGAGCATGATGTAAGGCACTTTAGAATACAAATAAGGACAGGTTATGCCAACTCCACGTGAAAGGGAATGAATCCACACACTTAAGGAGTGCCCACTGCCTGTTGCTTGCACCACTTCTTCCTCCATTACCCCCCAGGCCCACTGTCTTTTTTTTTCTCCCAAAAATGTATTTACTTTTTGCGCCTGCCCGGAGTGACCAGGCAAGCGCTCTTTTACACTATTTTTACACGTGCAAATACAGTTACACGTGTCTCACACCAGACTGGCCCGCACACATTGGAGAGGCACCCAAGTATGTGTCCTTGTATATAGACGGACACCCCCGCCCGATTGCCTCTGTCTACTTAGCGCCTTGTTGAGGTGAAGCCTTGTGCCCGCCGGTCATTGTGAGTAGTTAATGCCTTCAAGGATGTCCCAGCGCACTTTCCTGGACACCTTTCCTGCTCTACAAAAGAACTCGGAAAGGAGCCAGTTCTGGTCGGGAATAAAAGCTGCATGTGTACAAAGTGCCTTCGCCCTCCTCTAGTAATGTGTTCCTTTCTTGTGTGAGTTTCTGCTTGAGATTCCCCTTGTCGCTAAAGATGGTAGCGGGGTATGGCGAATCTGCATTTTGCATAAAATAAGCAGTCCTTCGGCCCCGCCTGCCGCTTCCGTTTCCCAGGGATCTGGTCTGAGACTGACTGCAATTGTTAGGGACGGAGGCGCCTTCACAAATAGCTTGCTCACTTATACCTGTGAGGCAGCTCACACGTGTAGCCCATCGCAGGGCCATGGCTGTGTGTGTGTGTGTGGCTGTGTGTGTGTGTGTGTGTGGCTCTGTGTGTGTGTGTGGCTCTGTGTGTGTGTATGGCTCTGTGTGTGTGTGTGTGTGTGTGTGTGTCTATGTGTGTGTGTGTGTGGCTATGTGTGTGTGTGTGGCTATGTGTGTGTGGCTATGTGTGTGTGTGTGGCTCATGTGTATGGCTCTGTGTGCGGCTCTGTATTGTGTGTGTGGCTCTGTGTTGTGTGTGTGTCGCACTGTGTTGTGTGTGTGTGGGGCTCTGTGGCTCTGTTTGTGTGTGTGGCTCTGTGTGTGTGTGTGTTTGTGGCTCTGTGTGTGTGTGTGTGTTTGTGGCTCTGTGTGTGTGTGTGTGTTTGTGGCTCTGTGTGTGTGTGTGTGTTTGTGGCTCTGTGTCTGTGTGTTTGTGGCTCTGTGTCTGTGGCTCTGTGTCTGTGGCTCTGTGTCTGTGTGTTTGTGGCTCTGTGTCTGTGTGTTTGTGGCTCTGGCTATGTGTCTGTGTGTTTGTGGCTATGTGTCTGTGGCTCTGTGTCTGTATCGGTGTGTTTGTGGCTGTGTGTGTGTGTGGCTGCGTGTGTGTGCAAATGCAATAGGTCTCACATTTGCAAGAGATTAAGCTATTGGCATTGTAAATGACAATGCCATTTATTTATCTGTTTTCAAAACCAACACATGCATAAACATTTTGTCATTTACAATGCCAATAGCTCTAACTTTTGCAAAGTCGAGACCGTTGCATTGTCAATGCTTGTTGTAGTTTTTCATAAAAGAAAAAAAGTTCGCTGAATTTTGGGAGTAATGACTGGTACGAACATTTGGAGATTTAATTTTCTTTGCATAGTATTGTTTTAGGTATGATTTTACTTGAATTGGGATGTAATGTAGGAAAAAGCCATTTAGTTTGTAGGTAGAAATGTTATTTATATTTGGGGTTCCTTATGCGTTTATTATCACTTCATGAGAAATTGTATGGATTACTCCTGTATCAACTGTAGGATATCTTACTGCCCATACTTTATTGTCCTTTATTGAAACACTTGCTACAGTCCTTAATAATTTCAGTTCATGTATGGAGCTTCTCGGTTTCTGTGTGATACAAAGCCCAATTTTCCTTTCTTCCTTTGCTATTAAATGTCAATATACAGTTTTCATAGCAGATGTCTGACATGTTTAGGTGAAATCTCACCTGCTGTTAAAAATATCCAGTTTAATGGTCGAATGGCAGAGTTGGATTTACCAGGATTCACAACAGGGATCTGCAAGTTGCGCTAATCTCTTATGCAATCCCCTTGCCATCTGAATTATATGTTCGAGGCATATGGGCTGCAGACCACACACGATTGCATGGATCACCATGTGGTGGTGGGCCCGTATGATTACACTTTGTTTTTGTCTTGGAAGAGTCTTTGTCTGTTGGATGACTCCTCTCGAATGTCGTAGTGCGCATGGGCATCGACTCCATCTTCAGATTGTTTTTTTCCGCCATCGGGCTCGGATGTATTTATCGTTCGGTCCCGTTACCGATCTCTTTTCGACTTCCAGAACTTCATCATACCATCGGTATTGTTTTCGACAGCAATTCTAGTTAACCGTGTCGAGGAAAGGCTTGCGCTTCTCGATTCCAGCGTTCGTCGGGCCCAACTGCGCCATTGGGCCTTTGGCTCATGGAAAGAACACCCTTCAAGAAGTGCCCTCAGTGTGGACACACATTCCCTCACATTGATCTTCATGAGGTTTGCAATCTGTGCTTGTCTCCAGATCACAAGAGCCGAGACTGTGAGGCCTGTGCTTCGTTCCGTTCCAAGAACACCATTAGGGACCATCGAGCTCGAAGAGTCATGGCTCAGTCATCTTCATTGACACTAGACCTCATCATAGACGAGGCTCTGATCGAAGTAGAGTCCGAAGAACAGCACCAGGAAGACATAGTTTCCGAAGCAGAGGAGTCAGCTTCCGGAGCCGAGGACCCATCTAAAGACTACTATCTTCTTCTAGCTGGTCAACAGGTCGTGAGAAGACCCTGTTCACCTCCCCATACCGGGACAGGCTTCGGTTCCACCTCCACCTCCGGGTCCAAGTGCACACCAAACAAAACCTATGAACGCCCCGCCTTCTGGCTTGGCAACGAAGATTCCAAAAAAGCCACCAGGCGGCTCGGGATCGAGTCAGTCTGACGGTCCCGATAAGCAAAAGGTCCTCAAACCAAAATTAACCCCGACACCGAAGCCATCGGCGCCAAGCTCGCACCGAAAGATGTATCCAAGTCTGCCGAACCAAAAACCACTCCGGTTCAGAAAAAAGTAGACCTGAAGCCTTCTTCGGCATCGAAACATACATCGGCTCCGAAGATCGATCATTCTAAACGTACTTGGGGAGAGAAAATTTCAGATCCAAAGAGCGCAGATCCAACATAAATCAGGTCTTTGGAACCGAAACAATCCGCTCCAAAGGCAATAGACATTGTAAAACCTAAGACAAATCGGCTCCGAAAAAGACTTTTTCACCAGAAGAGCTTTTGACCAGACCCAAAGATAAGACTCTTCGTATTAACCCAAACACTGGACATGTTATTACGGTGCCTGAAAAGAGAAAAATGGACTATCCTAAACCACCTCCAGTTCCTCTCAAAAAGCATTCTCAAACTTCCCCCATAAGAATTCCCTCACCATTAATAGAAATACCAGCAGATATTTCTCCAGTACACTCACCATCCAGCACACATAGCATTATACCATAGGAGGATGATGATGACAATTATTCACAGGAGGTAGAAAGTGAGCATCATGTAGGCGACACAGATGACCCACACAATATTCCTGAGCTATCAGATGATCCCTGGGCAGATTATAATGCGCCAGATGCACCAGATCTGCCACAAGATGACGTATACCCTTCTAGACCATCTCCCCCAGGTGATACTATTGGGTTTACACAGCTCATTCATAGAGCAGCCACATTTCATGCGGTAGACTTACACACAGATCCAGTGGAAGAGGATTTCCTCATGGATACACTACTATCGTTACATAAAACCCCAACCACATTACCAATACTTAGTGGAGTGGTGAGACGTGCACCAGAGGTATTCAAAGACCCCGTCGGAGCTAGGGTAATTAACCCCAGACTAGAAAAGAAATGTAAGGCAGCTCCAAATGACCCAGCATACATTAAAGGTCAGCTGCCATTACTCATTGGTAGTATCAAATGCGAGAAAGAGAGCTAACTCGCAGACAACAGGGGATGCTCCACCCCCTGATAAAAAGTCTAAGCTTTTAGATGCTTCAGGGAAACGCACTATCTCACAAGCAGCCAATGTCTGGAGGATTGCTAATACTCAAGCCTTGTGGCAAGATATGATAGAGCTCATTATGATGAGTTAGAATCATTCGTGCAACATTTACCAGAGCAATACACAACCAGGGCTTCTGATCTAATACAAGAAGGCAAGGTTATTACAAATACCTCAATCCGCTGTGCGTTGGACACTGCAGACACAGCCTCTAGAGCAATAAATACAGGAGTACTGATGCGTAGACATGCATGGCTACGCATCTCTGGGTTTAAACCAGAAGTACAGGCCAGTATTTTAAATCAACCATTTGACCAGCAACACCTCTTTGGTCCAACAGTTCATAGCGCACTAGAGACGATGAAAAAAGATACAGATATGGCAAAATCCATGGGGGCTTTACAAATTCAGACCCATAGAGCGTCTCTTCGTCGCTCCTCATATAGAGGCGCTTCTAAAGGCTTTAAAACTGACAACACCTCCTCTTCTTATAAAGCGCCTACCCAAACCTCACCCAGCAGAGGGTATTACAGAGGAGGATATAGAGGTAAAAACAATAAGGGCAAAGGCAGAGGCAACAACAACCGCAATGCCTCTACTCCCACACAGTGACTTCCCTCCCATCCCCCTAGACCATTCCACTCCTGTCGGGGGGAGATTACAACAATTCCTACCTGTCTGCAACTCCATCACCACAGACAGGTGGGTAAGACAAATAATTCAGTCAGGTTATTGCCTTGATCTCACTTCCACTCCTCCAACAATACCACCCAGACAATGTCCTATGTCACTGGAACATCTCATACTTCTAAGACAATAGGTGGCAGCTCTATTACAAAAGAATGCAATAGAACCTGTCCCAAAACACCAT
This sequence comes from Lissotriton vulgaris, assembly GCF_964263255.1. Taxonomy (NCBI): domain Eukaryota; kingdom Metazoa; phylum Chordata; class Amphibia; order Caudata; family Salamandridae; genus Lissotriton; species Lissotriton vulgaris. The sequence continues at coordinate 902,163,440 of NC_141693.1, read as the reverse complement.
CAAAACATAGGAGTTCACTCCCTATACTTTCTCATACCCAAAAAGGACGGATCCCTCAGACCTATACAAGATCGGAGACCCCTGAACCTGTACATACAATCCGACCATTTCCATATGGTCACAATACAACAAGTTCTACCGATTTCGAAACAAGGAGACTTACTTGCCACATTAGATCTCAAGGACGCTTACTTTCACATTCCTATCCATCAGTCTCACAGAAAGTACCTCTGATTTGTAGTAGAAGGTCAACACTACCAATTCAAAGTAATCGTTTCGGAGTAACTACAGCACCTCGAGAGTTTACTAAGTGTCTAGCAGTAGTAGCAGCACACTTGAGAAGGGACAACATTCACGTCTTCCCATATCTAGACGACTGGTTAATAAAATCCAAGTCATACCACCAATGTGTACAGCACACGCATCAGACTATATCTCTGTTGCACAAGCTGGGGTTCAAAGTAAATCAGAAGTCAAACCTCCAACCATCCCTATCTCAACAGTATCTGGGTACCTCCAAGGCAATTGCATACCCCAATCTCACAAGGATACAAGTTATGCAAGCTCTTATACAAAAATTCCAACCACAACACTCACTACCAGCTTGAGTGTTCATGCAATTAATAGGAATGATGGCATCTTGCATTTTCATAGTACCATACGCAAGACTACAAATGTGCCCCATACAAGAGTGCTTGGCAAGTCAGTGGAATCAGGCTCAACAACAAATAGCAGATCTGGTGATGGTAGACGACCGGACATATCGCTCTATGCAATAGTGGAACACCAAAAACCTTTCCAAGGGCCAGCCGTTCATAGAGCCTGTTCTGCAGGTGGTGCTAACCACAGACGCATCTCAAAGGATGGGAAGCGCATCTACAGAAACACACAGTACAAGGTACATGGACACCACAACAAAAGTTACTCCACATAAATCATCTGGAGTTGTTGGCAATTTTCCTAGCTCAAATCATTTCAACATTACCTATCAAAAAAGGCTGTCCTGGTCCGTACAGACAATATGACGGCCATGTACTACATCCAAAAATAAGGAGGAACACACGCTGTACAGCTCTCCCGGCTGGCGCAGAGCATATGGAAAATATCTTTCTGTTAGCAGAATATCTACCAGGAGTTCACAATCAAGTTGCAGATCTGTTAAGTCGTCAAGGACAACAGATACACAAGTGGGAACTTCATCTACAGGTTTTTCAACCATTCTTTCACAAGTGGGGACAACCAGAGATAGATCTGTTTGCCACACACCGCAACTCCAAATGCCCAAGCTTCGCCGCCAGACACCCACACCCATTGTCTAAAGGCAATGCAGTATGGATGAGCTGGTCAAACAAATTTGTATATGCTTTTACACCTCTCCCGCTAATACCATTAGTAGTACGCAAGCTACAGCAACATTCCCTCACATTGATTCTCATAGCACCAACGTGGGCAAGACAACCGTGGTACACCACACTTCTAGAGCTATCAGTAGTACCACATCAAAAATTGGAACTCTCTCCACATCTACTAAAAAAGAACCATGGAGACATCATGCATCCAGACCCAATGCAGCTCAATCTAGCGATTTGGCTCCTGAGGTCTTAGAATTCGGATACCTCAATCTTCCGACTGATTGTATGAATGTCATAAAAGAAGCAAGGCGCCCCACCACTAGAGCATGCTACGCAGCCAAGTGGAAAAGGTTTGTTGTGTATTGCACAAATAACATTAGCCCATTAGATGTTTCTATACAGAACATCATATACTACCTACACCATCTACAAAGATGTAATTTAGCGTACTCCTCAATTAGATTACATCTTGCTGCTATAGCAGCCTATCTGCAAAACAGACAACATTTGTCATTGTTTAGAGTACCTGCCATCAAAGCGTTTATGGAAGGATTAAAAAGAATAATTCCTCCCAGAATACCACCCTCTCCGGTATGGAATTTAAATATTGTTCTCACTAGACTTATGGGTCCTCCATTTGAACCATTGCATAAGTGTGAGTTACAGTTCATTGCATGGAATGTTGCATTTGTTGTTGCTATTACCTCACTCAGAAGAGTAAGTGAGATTCAGGCATTAACAATTCATGAACCATTTATACAACTACATCACAACAAAGTAGTTCTTAAAACAAATCCTAAATTTTTGCCACAAGTCATTTCACCATTTCACCTCAACCAATCTATTGAGTTGCCAGTATTCTTTTCCCAACCACAGACCGTTGCAGAAAGAGCTCTACACACATTAGATGTAAAAAGAGCACTCCTATACTACTTTGATAGGAAAAAAAACGTTTCGTAAAACAAAACTGTTTGTGTCCTTCTCTCCTCCACACAAAGGCAATCCTATCTCAAAATCAGGCACTGCAAGGTGGATTGTTAAGTGTATTCAAATCTGTTACCAGAAAGCAAAACACATTCTATCCATTCCCCCTAGGGCTCTTTCTACCCGTAAATTAGGGGCATCTATGGCATTCCTAGGAAATTTACCATTAGATGATATATGTAAGGCAGCTACATGGTCTACACCGAACACATTTACAAAACACTATTGTGTAGATGTGCAAGCAAAACCACAAGCTACTGTGGGCCAGGCTGTACTCAAAATATTATTTCAAACTACTGCAACAGATACAGGTGGTCGCCGCTAAGGGAGAAAACTACTGTGCAATTGATGCAATAGTGTCGTCTGCAGCCCATATGCCTCGAACGGAAAATGCTACTTACCAGTATGCATCTGTTCTTGGCATGTAGGGCTGCAGAGCCACACTCTCCCACCCGCCTCCCCGGCTACATGTATCTGTTCCAGTGATATCTTAATTAGATACACAATACATGGACATCCTTATCTATCCTCGTACAACTCCATCATTCGCCCAATGGCGAAAACATTCTGAAGATGGAGTCGATGCCCATGCGCACTAGGATCTACGGGAGGAGTCATCCAACAGACAAAGACTCTTCCAAGACAAAAACAAAGTGTAATCATCAGGGCCCGCCACCAGATGGTGATCTAAGCAATAGTGTGTGGTTCTGCAGCCCTACATGCCAAGAACAGATGCATACTGGTAAGTAGCATTTTCCTTTTTTGTTCTTCATCAGACAGCTAATTTTCAGTGTGTAGCGTGCATCACCTTATCACTACAATGACCATATAGCTACTAAACAGTTACTGTTCAATTCTTTCCTCGTCCTTAAAATATAGTACGCTAAAAGGTAAAAAAAAAAAAAAAAACTTTTTTCGATATTGTTGAAGTTTTCTGCGCATGTAACTAAGCTAAACCAATATGTGTCTGAGCAAGAGTTGCTTGCCGATGCAGTAGCATAGTCTAATAAACTGAACCTCCGTACCTGAATCCTCTTTTTATACATGGTAGTGTTGCTGAATCTGGCAAGTAATATCAATTGTTATTCGGATCTTGCTTCATCGGAGTGCAAGGCTTACCAGGAATGGTACTTCATGATATGTAGAAATAAACAGCCTTCTGCAAGAGTGGCATATAAGGTTAAAATACAAATCTGAAAGAGACACGTTAGTGATAGATTCCTTACCTTACAATATCCCCAGGCGTCAGACTGGATCCGGAAAGTTTTGCGTAGCAGTACCCTTGCGCGTCGGTAGGCGTCGTCTGCGGCTCCGCGTCCGTCGTCGGCGTCGTGGGCGCCGTGATGACGTCGTCGGAGTACTTAGACGCCGCCTCCGCGTGCTGACGTCAGTTCTTCTTTTTTCCGCGCCAGCCAGCGCAGATCTGGAAAGAGCAGTTCCCTAGTCACTTTTTGGCTAACTTTTGGTGATCTTTTGATCCAATTCGAAGTCTGCACGACTCCGACGATGCCTGTAGGGATGCCGTGTTTGGGCGTCGACCATGACGACGAGGCCTGCTCCGACTGTCGGGCCCTTTCGAGGAAGGCCAGGCGGGAGCGGTCCCGCAGGCGACTCGAACTCCGGCAGTCGGCCTCGCACCGTGTGAGGTCCCGGTCCCGGTCCCGGTCCCACGGGAGGTCGAGGGACAGGTCGCGGGGACAGAGCCGTCACAGCTCCGGGAGTCGGCACCACTCCTCCGGGTCCAAATCGTCAGGTAAGAAGCATAAGCAGTCGAAGAGACATCATCGCTCTTCTGACTCCCCCCCCCCCCCCCCCCCCCCGACGCTCGCACGATGCCGCCGGGGGTTCGGGTGACACCGCCCACGCGGCTCCTCGGGAGTCGCGGGCGCCGCGTTCGGCCCATACCCCCCGGTCCCTGTGCTGAACGCGACGCCGGAGATCGAGCGTTTCCTCATGCCCATGAGGTCCCTTTCTCCTCCGACGGGTTCCGCGGCGCCTTCGGGCCCAGCGAACCCGTCTGGGGGCCCTAGTGTGTCGGAGGCTTCGGGCCCGGCGCCGCAGGGCCCCACGATCCCGACACCGCCGGTGCCCTCGGGCCCGGCGCCGCAGGGTACAGCGGCCCCGCAGGACGCCGCTGGACCTTCCTCGGGTGATGGATCGTCACTGGTGGACCTTACGACCCCCCCGGCGTCGGTCCGTGTGGTGTCCCCTCCGGCGCCGTCCTCGGGCGGCGCCGTCCCCGATGCCTCCTTTCATTCGGTTCCGACGTCGGGACGACGCCGATCTCGACGCCGTTTGGAGATTTTAGTTTCTATGAACCGACCTCATTCAATTACGACCCTGAATCTCAGGAGATGAGGGATGAGGAGGATTGGGAGGGGTCTGAGGACCCTCTGGCCAGAGAGTGCCAGTCTAACATGGACCAGACAGGAGACCTTGGGGAGGCCAGTGGCCTGGACACCTCTCCAGACACTGGATTTGTCTCTCCTCCTACCGTGGCTTCGGAGGAGGGAGCTACCTATGGTGTGGTGTTGATGAGGGCTGCCAAGGCCTTGGGCCTTGAGCTCCCCGTCGCGGCCGTGAGGACTAACCTCAACACTGAGGTCCTTAAGCCGCAGTCATGCTCCATGGAGCCTCTGCTGCCGTTTAATGAGGCCTTGACGGACGTTCTTTTGGGCACTTGGTCCAGGCCCGCTACAGGTTCGCCTGTAGATAGGAACGTGGCCAGACGCCACCGCCCAGCCCCGGGCGACCCATGTTTCCTGTCCTCCCACCCCACCCGAGAATCTGGTCATCCAGGCCTCTAACTCCCAGACCGCCTTCCCGACGGCCCCGCCGGATAGGGAGTCCAAGAGGTACGAGAACTATGGTAAGAAGATCTTCTCGTCCCTTAGCTTGGGACTGCGGTCTTCCAACACCGCATGCCTCTCTGTGGGAAACGGTGGCGGGAGTGCTGCCAGAGTGCCCGTTGGAGGTACGGGCCAAACTCGGCCAAGCCCTTGTGGAGGGCCGGGACGCAGCCAAGTATTCAATCAGGTGTGGACTGGATACTACTGACTCGCTGGGCAGAGCGATGGCTACGGCGGTGGCGGTACGACGCCACGCCTGGCTGAGATCCGCCAATTTTTCGGCAGACGTCCAAAACACCCTCATGGACATGCCGTTCGATGGCCGTCGCCTCTTTGGCGACAAGGCAGACCACGCGCTTGAGCGCTTTAAGGACTCCAGGGCTACGGCCAAGTCCTTGGGCCTCTCGGCCCGCACCAGCAAATGGGTGCCTTTCGCTCCTTTCGTGGCCAAGGAAGGGGCGCCCCCACACGTGCCACCAGCCACTCGCCGCAAACTGTCGTACAGCGCGGCGGCGCCCGTGGGAACCGCCGTGGAGGCGGTCGGGGGAACAAGCGGAGTCAGTCCACATCTGCCCCCGCGGCATCCACCTCTAAACCCTCCTAGTCCGTGCTTTTCGGCCCATGTGACGCCAGTGGGAGGCAGGGTTCGCCATCACCACTCTCACTGGCGCACAGTCACTTCGGACAGGTGGGTGCTGCAGATCGTCCGAAGGGGCTACTCCCTCCCCTTCGAGACTACCCCTCAAGCCATGCCACCGCAACACCATCGCGTATCGGGGGATAATTTGCGGCTCCTGCAGGAGGATGTTTCGGCCCTCTTGGCCAAGGGGGCCATCAAGCGCGTTCCTGGGCCAGAAGTAGGACGTGGTTGCTACTCCCACTACTTCCTGGTACCCAAGAAGGGCAAAGGGGGCCTACGCCCTATCTTGGATCTGAGGAACGTCAACGGCTTCCTCCGGAAGGAGAAGTTCAAAATGCTGACACTGGCTCAGGTCTTGGCTGCCCTAGACCCAGGAGACTGCATGGTAGCGTTGGACTTGCAGGACGCGTATTTCCACATCCCCGTCCTGCCGGCCCACCGGCGTTACCTGCGGTTCACGGTAGGCCTCGATTACTTTCAGTTTACCGTGCTCCCCTTCGGCCTTACCAGCGCCCCACGAGTGTTCACGAAGGTGATGGCGGTGGTCGCAGCTTATCTGCGCAGGTTAGGGGTCTCAGTCTTCCCCTACCTAGACGACTGGTTGTTGAAGGCGGGCTCGCCCCAGACAGTCGTCAGCCACCTCCAGACTACGGCGGATCTCCTGCACCAGCTGGGATTTTCCATCAATGTGCCGAAGTCACACCTGTGCCCCTCTCAGAAGCTCCTTTTCATCGGAGCGGTTCTCGACTTGGCGCAGTTTCGGGTTTATCCGCCCGAACAGCGGGTTCGGGATATTCAGGCTCTGATTTCGATCTTCAGGCAGTTATCCCGAGTTTCGGTCAGGTTGACGCTGCGGCTTCTGGGGCTGATGGCCTCCTGCATCCTTCTGGTGCATCACGCACGGTGGCGGATGCGGGCTCTGCAGTGGGACCTGAGGTTTCAGTGGGCCCAGCACCGGGGCAACCTGTCCGACCATGTCCTGATCTCGGAGGGCACTGCGAGACAGCTGCAGTGGTGGCTCACGGACTGCGATTGGGTCAACGGCAGATCCCTCTCCCTTCCCCAACCGGAGCACGTAGTTGTGACGGACGCGTCCCTCCAGGGCTGGGGAGGCCACTTGAGAGAGGCGGAGATCAGAGGACTCTGGTCTCCCGCGGAGTCCCGGCTCCATATCAATCTGTTGTAGCTACGGGGCGATTCGTCTGGCACTGAAAGCATTCCTCCCGTCTGTCCGAGGGAGCGCAGTGCAGGTGTTCACGGACAACACCACCGCCATGTGGTACTGCAACAAACAGGACGGAGTGGGGTCGTGGACCCTTTGCCAGGAGGCTCTGCGTCTCTGGCAATGGCTGGAACATCAGGGCGTGACTCTGGTGGTTCAACACCTGGCAGGTTCTCTGAACGCCAGGGCGGACGAACTCAGCCGTCGGTGCTCGATGGATCACGAATGGCGTCTGAACTCGGACGTGGCGCAAGGCCTCTTTCTGCGATGGGGAGAGCCTTGGTTAGATCTATTAGCCACCGAAGAGAACGCGCAATGTCATCAGTTCTGCGCGTTGGAATTTCCAAGGCGGCACTCGCTCGGAGACGCTTTTCGTCGCGAGTGGAGTTGCGGTCTGTTGTACTCCTTTCCGCCTATACCACTTATGCCCAGAGTGCTGAAGAAGATCAAGCGCGACCGGGCCCAAGTCATCCTTGTGGCTCCGGACTTGGCACGTAGGTACTGGTATCCCGAGCTACTCAGTTTGTCAGTCGATCCCCCGGTTCGTCTGCCTCTTCAGGAGGACCTTCTGTCGCAGCAGCAGGGGACGGTCCTCCACCCGAACCTGTCCAGTCTCCACCTCCATGCTTGGAGATTGAGCGGCGACAGTTGAGGCCATTTGACTTGCCTCCTGAAGTTTGCAACATCATTCTGGCAGCCAGGCGTCCCTCCACAAAGTCGGTATACGCCTGCAGGTGGAACAGATTTGTGGCATGGTGCACAGCAAAGGCTGTGGATCCCCTCAATGCCCCTCTTTCTGAGGTTCTCCTCTTTCTTCTCTCTCTTGCCCAGCAGGGCTCTGCTCTGGGCACTGTCAAGGGCTATCTTTCAGCTCTTTCAGCCTTTCTAAGGCTGCCTGACCAACCTTCTTTGTTCAAGTTCCCTATCGTTAATCGATTCCTGAAGGCATCACTCATACCTTTCCTCCTGTTCCCTTCGTGATGCCTCAGTAGGACTTGAACCTGGTTCTAACGTTTCTGATGTGCGCTCCCTTTGAGCCACTTCATAACTGTCCTCTTCGCCTTCTTTCTCTGAAGACTGCCTTCCTGGTAGCCATCACCTCTGCCAGGAGAGTGAGTGAGCTCCAGGCTCTCTCTTGTAAGCCTCCTGTCCTTTCAGTCCATCCGGACAAGGTTGTTTTAAGGACTAGGCCCTCCTTCTTGCTTAAGGTGGTCACGGCCTTCCACATTGGGCAATCCATCACCTTGCCCACCTTCTTTCCGCCTCCGCACCCCTCGAGAGAGGAGGAGAGGCTCCACCGTCTGGACCCAAAACGTGCGCTCTCATTTTATCTGAATCACACACAACAGTTCCGGGTGGATGATCAACTCTTTGTTGGGTACGCGGGCGCTAAGAAAGGGAAAGCGGTGCACAAACGGACCATCTCTCAGTGGATTATCTTGTGCATCAATAAACAAAAAAAGAGAGGTTCATGTCTCTCAAAAACCACTTGGATGGAGCCACCAGATTCAAGAAACTCGCACCCTATTTGGGTTTGAAGGAAAGCCCTCACACACTGACCTAGTCAGTGTCATGCTTCATCATCGGGCCCCACCGAAGAGACCTAGTGCCTCTTCGGTGTGCTGCGACGCCAGAAGACTGCGGAGCTGGTATTGTGTAACGGGAGTGTTGTGAGGATGAATAAACTTAAACTTAAAAGTGTCTAAAGGGTATCTAAAAAATTTTTTTTATTAGTGATCCCTAGGACACAGATACAAAGGTACTATGTGTCTGAATTGTAAAAGCCAAGGTAATGGTTGGTTTAATTCAGATATAGTATTTAAATTAATATGTCAACATGTTTCAGCCTTAGTGTTGGTTTGATTTTACCTAGGCATTCGTCAGGACAATGATAAACCCCGGCGGTATGGGCTCTCTAATCACCCACCCTAACCTGGGGACGTGAAAGTGAAAAAATAAAAGTGTTTAAAGTGCAAAAAAATTGGAAGAGCTAATGCTCATTCCAAAAATCACTCCTGATTTGGAGTGTCTCGGCACCTGTAGAATAAAAAGTACGGACAGACATATAAGACAAACAAACAATTATTTGTAGGGCTATGCCAAAGTACTTTTACGATTCATGGTGTTCCAAATAAGTGGCAGCAAACGTGTTCCCAGAATAACTGCTAGCGTTAAGCACCTTCCACATACCCTATAGGGAAGATATAACTAGTTCTGGGAAGTGTAGTGAAAAAATAGTGATTTAAAATAAGCCATCAATGGCTTCAAGGGGTTAAAATCACATGGTATGGGTGTTTCAGAGGATCAATAGACAAAGAGTCAGTGACCCCCGCACACAAGTATAATATAAAAACAAGTCTCACTTTAAAGCTTGGCGCTATCTGCACCATGGGTCTCAGGAGGGGGGTTGGAGTGTCCCTGGCACATCCTAAAGGTAAGAGAAAATAGGCTAGAAACATACGGAATCGCGATTGACTTAGCTCGATAGTATGGAGTTGGTCCGATCCTCTCTGTAGCATTACTCACGCCCTCAGCACTCTCAGCCCGTTTGTACACCTAGTACTGCCTCTACCGGACCCCGACGATGGAGAACGGGGCCGGTGGGTTTGTTTTTAAGTGGCTGTGAAACGCTGTTCGCGCTCTTCCGGGTGGGCGTGGCTCTACCAGACCGAGGCCAGGGAGTTCTATCCCATGGGCGCGGTCGGTAGAACTGGGTGAAAACGAGGCTTGGATGCACTCGTTGTCATAGCAACCTCTTTTTCAGAGAGAGGCACGCTACTAGCGGGCCGATCCTTCATAACGAGGCTTGGTTATCCTGGTTGTCATGGAAACCTCGATGCCAGCCTCGTGTGATGTTTACTGGTCGAGGTTTGCTTTTAATGGGCCGATCCTTAATTGTTAGGCTTCGGTTTTGGGGTTTATTTCTCGAAAAGGGAACAGAATTAACCATATAATACAGGAAATGTATGGCTGCAAGACAACCTCGGGTTTGTTTGTCATGTGAGATATTGAAGGTGATAAAATTACAACGGGGCTTGCTATTACGCCAGTGTAACACCGTATGAATAGGCTAGTGTGTTTATTCGAGATCTACTTCAATATACCCGTTTTTCTAAGAGCGCAAAGTTACTTATGCGCAATGTTATTAACTGGAGCGCTACTGATCGGACATACATGGTTCATGAGTTTTTTTAAAGACATTTGAATCAAAGGCTTTTAGCTGAGTACATTATTCCATGGAATGTCATCATTGAGCCCAATGATGTTGGTTCCTAGACGATACACCCACCGTTGCTCTTTCTCAAAAAGTCTAGTAGGAATGTTTGTGGTACCTGTAATTCTCTCAATTATTGTCCATATCATATCATTTGGAGTATGGTTGTGTTCAAAAAAATGACGGCTAAGTTTTGTCGTTAGTTTTTTGCATCGGATATTACTCCGGTGCTCACCAATGCGCTGTTTCAAACAGCGCATTGGTGAGCACCGGAGTAATATCATTGGGCTCAATGATGACATTCCATGGAATAATGTACTCAGCTAAAAGCCTTTGATTCAAATGTCTTTAAAAAAACTCATGAACCATGTATGTCCGATCAGTAGCGCTCCAGTTAATAACATTGCGCATAAGTAACTTTGCGCTCTTAGAAAAACGGGTATATTGAAGTAGATCTCGAATAAACACACTAGCCTATTCATACGGTGTTACACTGGCGTAATAGCAAGCCCCGTTGTAATTTTATCACCTTCAATATCTCACATGACAAACAAACCCGAGGTTGTCTTGCAGCCATACATTTCCTGTATTATATGGTTAATTCTGTTCCCTTTTCGAGAAATAAACCCCAAAACCGAAGCCTAACAATTAAGGATCGGCCCATTAAAAGCAAACCTCGACCAGTAAACATCACACGAGGCTGGCATCGAGGTTTCCATGACAACCAGGATAACCAAGCCTCGTTATGAAGGATCGGCCCGCTAGTAGCGTGCCTCTCTCTGAAAAAGAGGTTGCTATGACGAGTGCATCCAAGCCTCGTTTTCACCCAGTTCTACCGACCGCGCCCATGGGATAGAACTCCCTGGCCTCGGTCTGGTAGAGCCACGCCCACCCGGAAGAGCGCGAACAGCGTTTCACAGCCACTTAAAAACAAACCCACCGGCCCCGTTCTCCATCGTCGGGGTCCGGTAGAGGCAGTACTAGGTGTACAAACGGGCTGAGAGTGCTGAGGGCGTGAGTAATGCTACAGAGAGGATCGGACCAACTCCATACTATCGAGCTAAGTCAATCGCGATTCCGTATGTTTCTAGCCTATTTTCTCTTACCTTTAGGATGTGCCAGGGACACTCCAACCCCCCTCCTGAGACCCATGGTGCAGATAGCGCCAAGCTTTAAAGTGAGACTTGTTTTTATATTATACTTGTGTGCGGGGGTCACTGACTCTTTGTCTATTGATCCTCTGAAACACCCATACCATGTGATTTTAACCCCTTGAAGCCATTGATGGCTTATTTTAAATCACTATTTTTTCACTACACTTCCCAGAACTAGTTATATCTTCCCTATAGGGTATGTGGAAGGTGCTTAACGCTAGCAGTTATTCTGGGAACACGTTTGCTGCCACTTATTTGGAACACCATGAATCGTAAAAGTACTTTGGCATAGCCCTACAAATAATTGTTTGTTTGTCTTATATGTCTGTCCGTACTTTTTATTCTACAGGTGCCGAGACACTCCAAATCAGGAGTGATTTTTGGAATGAGCATTAGCTCTTCCAATTTTTTTGCACTTTAAACACTTTTATTTTTTCACTTTCACGTCCCCAGGTTAGGGTGGGTGATTAGAGAGCCCATACCGCCGGGGTTTATCATTGTCCTGACGAATGCCTAGGTAAAATCAAACCAACACTAAGGCTGAAACATGTTGACATATTAATTTAAATACTATATCTGAATTAAACCAACCATTACCTTGGCTTTTACAATTCAGACACATAGTACCTTTGTATCTGTGTCCTAGGGATCACTAATAAAAAAATTTTTTTAGATACCCTTTAGACACTTTTAGTTTAAGTTTATTCATCCTCACAACACTCCCGTTACACAATACCAGCTCCGCAGTCTTCTGGCGTCGCAGCACACCGAAGAGGCACTAGGTCTCTTCGGTGGGGCCCGATGATGAAGCATGACACTGACTAGGTCAGTGTGTGAGGGCTTTCCTTCAAACCCAAATAGGGTGCGAGTTTCTTGAATCTGGTGGCTCCATCCAAGTGGTTTTTGAGAGACATGAACCTCTCTTTTTTTGTTTATTGATATATAACTGGGGATTAAGAGAGTGTTCCTACATTTCCCTACCTCTCCCATTGTTTTTGATTATCTTGTGCATCCAGGCGTGTTACTCCTTGGCTAATAATGAACCCCCTGTTGGGCTGAGGGCTCATTCCACACGAGCCACGGCCACTACTACTGCCTTGGGCCGAGGTGTGCCCTTGCAGGACATTTGCCAGGCAGCTACGTGGGCCTCGCTGCACACGTTTGCAAGGCACTACTGCCTGGACAGTCAAGTCCGGAGGGACGGCTACTTTGGCCGTTTCGTCCTCCAGGACTTTCTGGTGTGATTATTGGTTCGCAGACCCACCACCACGGGGATGGTATTGCTGGGATATCTATTTTAAGGTAAGGAATCTATCACTAACGTGTCTCGTTCAGATGCACAAGTTACTACTTGTGTAACGATATATTTGTAAGAGTCATTAGTTAGTGATAGATTCCTTACCGACCCACCCATCCTCCCCGTTCTGCGAACCGATATCTAGGGTTAAGGTCATCCCCTTTCAGGGCCCTAGTTTCTAGGCACGAGTGTTGGTTTTTGTCATGGCTCTGCGCTTCTGGTGCGGAAAAGCTGTGGCTTAGAACTGACGTCAGCACGCGGAGGCGGGGTCTAAGTACTCAGACGACGTCATCACGGCGCCCACGACGGACGCGGAGCCGCAGACGACGCCTACCGATGCGCAAGGGTACTGCTACGCAAAACTTTCCGGATCCAGTCTGACGCCTGGGGATATTCTAAGGTAAGGAATCTATCACTAACTAATGTCTCTTACAGATATATTGTTACACAAGTAGTAACTTGTGGACCTAGAAAGTATTCCATGATTGCCAAGGAAGAAAAACACATTGTGTTGCAGAGAATCATCTATAGACTGAATTGGAGATGTTTTATGTAGTTTTCCTGTTTTGTGTGGTTGTCCATTGTATTTACAGAATGTAAAACGTGGTGGTGGTCGTTTGCCGAATTGAATATTTTATCTGATATTCAGTCCGGATTCAATCTTTTAGAGATCTGGTGGTGGGGAGCTGCCTAAGGGTTTTTAATCTCAATTCACTTCCACAGTTCTACCAGTCACTCAATGAAAAATGCAAAACAGGTTAGTGAAACTAAGACACCCCTCTAGGGGTGTAGAATGCCTATCATTTAACACCCAGTCCATATTGTTTGGGGTCAAGGGCAACAAGTGTTAATGTTTACTTTGTCCTATGTACATGTAGCTGCTCTTAAGTGCAAACTCTTTGGATGCCACTATACACTACAGAACTGTGAAAAGCCTGTCTGCCACTCAAGATGTTTGTGTGTATAGTATAGAGAAAGTGCCTATTTTGCATGGTTAGCCTCCCAGTTTTTGCCTCATTTTGATGTAGTTTCAAATGTAGTGCACCGGGTCCCTGCCAACCAGGTGCCGTAGCAGTGGTCCTTCCCTAAAACAAATTCGCAAATTAGTGCCTCTGGCCCCTGTAAGTCCTTAGTAACTGGTACTCTGGGTACCTAGGGTCTGACAGGGTCTGACAGCTGAAGAGGATCCCTTGGGACCTCCCTCACTGGGACCATGCCACTTCCCTTGCAGCCTGTGAGGGAGAAAACTAGGTAGACAGGGCACCATGTCTGGGTGCCACGCCAGCTACACTGCCTGGCAGCACAGGTAAGTCACCCCTCTAGCAGGGTTCACTATACTACAGGTGAGGGCATATCTGCATGAGCAGATACGCCCCTACAATATTGGGCACCATTTCCCAGTATTGTAAGTTCCAGTGAAGCCATAGAGAGTACGTGGGCCGGGAATTCGCCAACTACAGTTCCACAGCACCATGATGGCTTTACTGGATATTGGAGTGCTTGGTGCCAAACTTCTCCTTTCAATAAATCCACACTGTTGCCAGTTTATTGCACCATGTACCTCAGATCTGCTCCCTGTATCCCTACCAACCCTGGTGTGGTCTCTGACCAGCTGTAGGCAGCCAGCCACTACCAGACTTTCTGGACCCCTGAGTGGAGAGCCTCTCTGGGATCAGAAATAATGCACATCATGGGCAGAGATCTAATGCCTCCCCCACTAGGATGGGCCAGTACTCGAAGAGGGAAGCTTCAAAGGCCTGCCGCCTTTGTAATACGAGCAGGAGATGGCAGCCCCTGGTTTACACCTCCACTTTGGGCGGGAAAATCCAAAAAGAAAGGTGGTGTGCCCACCTCTGTCAACCCCACCCCTAAGGTGGGTGGGAAGTGATGTGAAGCACACTTTTCAGTCCCTGCCATCTTGACGATGGGGGACCCCTCCAATCAGGGCTCATTCTATGCCCCCTCCCACAGGAGGGTGGCATAATAGAGGGTGTAAATATCCACAGATGGGGTTTTCTAGTATAAAGGGAAACTTGCGCTTTGCTGTGTCACTGGCTCTTGGGTCTTATGCTCATTGAAAGTTCTATGGTGCTAACAGGCAAGGGGTGACCCTAACAACCCCTAAACTAGTGTTTAGAACACCAAACCTGTACAACATTTACCCTGAACCTGTGCACGCATAAAGTCATAACATATAATATGTGAATAGCTTGAACATCTGAGCAAAAAGGAAAAATTTGCCACGTCTCTTCTTGTTGGTTTAATGCTAGTTTGCATGAGCATCAGCCGACACGTGTTTCATCAGAGTACAATCCACTCTGACTCTTCAGGGCCGAGTCACAATGGACAGCTTTAGTGGCCTCTGGACCGGTGATTATTCCAACCCGGTCTGGGTCTAAAAAGTCGACGGGTAATACTTCAAAAGCCAAACTTCCAAGCACTCTGCTAAAGTACTATGCTCAATATTATAAGATTCCAGAAACTGATGACATGTCAGTCCATCTGTAAAGATTCAAGTCACTTTTTTTCGGCGTGGTCTGTGTAGCAATTGGTGGGCACGTGCAAAACGCCGAACGGGGGTCAAAGAAAGCCTGGTACGTCGAATTGATAATATTAGGCTTCTGAATAGAGGTATCTGTACGATGCAACATGTCCGATGTTCACCACATGCGCACGATTAAGGACCCTGTCACGGCGTATACACCGGCCTCTCGGATACTAGAGGGTGTAGCCCCCCCAGGTGAGGTGCTTATTGGCCCTACCTGCTACTCCCTTAAAACACCTCTTCAATGTAGTATTTTTGTGGCTCACTCAGACTTGGACCCCAGATCTGCGCCAACCTAAGAAGCAAGACACCCACCCGGCAGCCAGAAGACAACTGCCTTGGCCCCATCCCTACTAGTCTTTCTCCTGCTTCGACAACCTTCAATCTGTCTTGCAGCACAACCTCCAAAACCCTGGGAGAACTGTTGCCTTCAATAAAGACAGCGGACCAGTCCAGAAGAAACGGAATCCAAAGACTCCGGATCCAGGCATTCCAGGGACAGCAGCCCACTCTGCACCAAATGCCCACAGCCAGAGTCTGAGTGGCTCACCTGTGCAGTGAAGTCTCCCTGGGGATCCTGACTTAGTGTCCAGCGTTGGCTGACCTCTCTTGATCTCCATGACGGCGCCTGCAGTGTGAATCCAGAGGTTCTCGCCAACCGGCTCCGGTAGGAAGATTCCGACATCCAAAGGCACACCTACACCCAAAGCCCCTGGGCCTTGGTAAGCTGAACTGACTGTGCCCCTACGACCCCCTACATCCCACCTTACAACTGCTGTTGGTCTTCTCAGGAGGAAAATCCGTGTTGAAAAGCATTGGGCGCCTGACGTTGAATTTGCACCCTGGACCCGGGTGCCCTTGTGCCGCTGGTGGTGTATTTTTGGTGCTGCTTGGTCCCCCCCGTGCTTTTGCTAACCCCCGAAGCTTGAACCCTGCAACAGAGTGTCTCCATTGGAAAGCATTGGGTCAAATTCAGATTTAGACCTCTGCATCCGGCCGCCCCTGTGCTGTTGCAGTTTTTGTACCTACCTAACCGCTGGCCCTTACTGACTTTTGGTTCAGAAGACTGAAATTGTAAGTTTGATACTCACCTGTTTAATCACAATATTGCTTTCCTCCTAGCCCCCTAGGACAACATTGGACAGTGAAAAATATATATTTTTAAACGTACCTACCTTATTGCAAAGACCGAGATCTTAAAATAAAGTACAAACAAAGTATAATTTAATAAAATTGGTGAGGATCTCCTTCTTGAGTCGTGTTTTTTATTGATCATGTGTGCGCAATAAATGTTCGGCTTAAGGCTGCTCGCCCACACTACAGTACTACCTCTAGATTTGTTTATCTTCTTGCAGTTGTCATTACTGGCTTCTGGGTCAGTTTTGGAATCCACAGATCCTTTTGTGAGAAGGAAGCTTCCAGTCATTCAGAAGTCTCCCCCACCCCTTAGGTATTGAAGTAATTGAGGAGGAAACTTTATTCATAGGAGGAAAACAACTTAACAACCACCAGGATAGGAATGCCAGAAGATCTGAGCAACTCCCACATAGAGAATATGGTACACACATAGAAAACATAACAATTCCAAAGTAATGAAGTGATGTCATCTAAAAGGGATACTACACACCTCCCCCCCCTTAGAATGAAAAAAAAAAAACTAATGAACAAAATCACGTAACTTAACAGGAGTAGATTTAACACGGGAACTCCTCCTTAGAGGAGCATCAGTAACTTGAACATTATGATTGGGAACAACAGTATCAGTACATAGCGGAGTAAAATTGTCACAAAAAACTTGTCCTGGAGGAACTAAAACTTGTCGTGGGGGAACTACAACATTGGAAACAAAAACATCATTGCCTCTAGCTGAAGTTTGGACATCACCACTAAATGTATCCAACAGAGCGGGGTAGAAATTATCACCAGAGACAATTGAAGAGGGTAGAGAATTCATTTGCAAATTAGGTGCTCTACACAAAGAAACTCTCTGAAAATTCCACACTTTACCACCATCCACTCTGACAGCTTTACTGAAGACTTCAGTAACCCTACAAGGGTCCGACCATTTGTTCCACCTAGAACCACAAGATTTGCCGAACTTGACTCGCACCAAATCACCGACTTTGGTCCCAGGTCTAAAAGCAACAGGACAACTAGAAGTACGTCTCCTCTTTTCCTGGTATTTCAACACCTTATCTTTAACCAAGGAGGGATCAACACCAGACTCAGAAGGAATTTTTAATTTCATCCACCAAGGTAACAATTTTGAACCAGGTTTGCGACCTTTTAACAGCTCAAAAGGGGAAAAACCCGTAACCGAGTTAGGAGAAGTACGATACGAAAGAAGAGATGCGCGAAGGGTTTTCCTCCAATCTGATTTGCTTTTGACAGCTAGTTGTATGGATTCCTTGATGACCCTGTTAAAGCGCTCCGTTTGACCATTGGCTTGAGGGTTGTAATTAGACACCCTTTTATGTTCAACTCCACACCTGTCAAGGAACAACAAAAACTCACTACTAACAAATTGTGGACCGTTGTCCGATACCAGCTCGGCTGGAATCCCCTCCCTGCAGAATATTTCATCAAGGAATTCAACGACTTGAGAAGAACCAACCCTGTCCACAACCTTTATCTCCAGCCACTTGGAGAAGTAATCAATCAAAACTAGAATAAAAACAGATCTATTGTCCGATAAATCCAGAGGACCAACGATATCAATCCCAAGTTTTTTCCAAGGGTACATGGTGTACTCAATGGGAGAGACATCCGATTTAGCAGCCAAAGGTTTAACAGTTTTATCGCTACTGGCACAAGGAGAACATGAGCCAACCCATTTGTCCACCATTCTATCAATGCCAGGCCACCAGTAAAATTCACGGATACGTCTTTTAGTGTTAGACATCCCCATATGACCCTCATGCGCCATAGAAATTATTTTTTCACGTAAACTACAGGGGGGAACTATCTTATCACCTCTGGTTACAAAACCCTGATCAAACATGAGTTCCTCTTTTATTTTACTAAACGACAAAACATCGCCAGAAAGTTTTCTTTCTTCAGGCCATCCTTGCTTCAGAAAATCCACCACATTGGACAAGGAAACATCTTGACACATAGCATCCCTCGAAACAGTCTCAGAGATAACCCTAGACGTGGCATTACACTTCGCATCATTAACATCATCAATGGTTAAAACCACGTCAACATCTCGAGGAGAGTTTGTTACCTCCGAAGAAACACAAGGCAATCTAGACATGCAATCTGCATGGACATTTCCAGGCACATATTCCACTACACATTGAAACTCTTGTAACTTGGCAGCAAAACGTGCTAAACGTGCTGTCAAAGTACGACCACCACCAGCAGCCAACATGTTTATCAAAGGTTTATGGTCAGTTCGCAAACGGAATCTTGTTCCCCAAAGAAATTGCCTGAAATGTTCGACCGCCCAGGTACAAGCCAAAAGTTCTTTCTCTATGGTGGAATAGTTAAATTCTGCACCACGAAGGGTACGAGAAGCATATGAAACTACATAGTCCTCACCGAACTTCTTTTGCATCAGTACAGAACCAAGGCCAACATTACTCGCATCCACACACAATGCATTCTCTACCCAAATCAAAAGGTCTCAGAAAGGAAGCATTGATAATCTCTTTTTTAAGCAATTCAAAAGCATTCTGTTGTTCATCTTTCCAAATGAATTTTGCATCCTTTTTAATAACAATCTTAAAACATGAACCTTAGAGGAATAGTCTGATTCAAATTTGCTATAGAACTCGGTAAGACCCAGAAAAGACACCAATTGTTCTTTATTACTAGGGGCTGGAGCCTTAGTTATGCTCTGGACGTGATTGAGTTTGGATTTAATGCCTTGAGCAGAAATTTCATGTCCCAAATATTCCAGTGTTCTGTCTAAATTTGCACTTTGAGAACTTCAAAGTCAAACCTTTTACCTGAACCGATCTTAGTACTTTATCCAGGTTTCTGTCATGGTCTTCAAAATCTTTTCCATGTATTAAAATATCATCTTGGAAGGCTATGGCATTGTCACAACCCTCCAATACCTCTTTCATAAGTCTTTGAAATACTGATGCCGCACTAGCCAAACCAAATGCCATGCGACGGAACTGGAACATGCCCTCAGGTGTTATGAAAGTGGTGAGGAACTTAGAATCTTCATGGAGTAGAACCTGGTGATAAGCACTAGCTAAATCTAAGGTTGAAAAAATGCAAGCACCAGAAAGAGTAGAAATTAGTTCATGAATGTTAGGTAACGGATGTCTATCCACCCAAATTTCACTGTTCAGACTGCGGAGGTCAACACATAGACGAAGCTCGCCGTTACTTTTAATTGACAAAACTACTGGAGAAACCCAGGGGGAGGACTCAGTTGGTTCAATAATACCTCGAGTTACTAAATCCAATAAAATGTTTTTTAACTTGTCACGATAGGCTAGAGGTACATTCCTAACTCTGTCGGACTGGTGTCGCATTTTCCTTTAAAATGATCTTATGTTTAAAATGTACAAATTCACCCAAGGTGTCAGAAAAAATGTCTGGAAACTTGTTTTTGACTTGAACAGTAAATTCATCCTCGGCAGGAGGTACTAGGTAAACAGGTGGAGAAGCATCTAATTTAATTCCCAACTCATGTTGGTATGGCCAACTCAAAATGGAAGCACCTTTGGGTGCAACATAAACTTTTCCTTTGATGTTCTTATGTTTAAATGTTATATCTGCCCACATATATCCCAATAAATCAATTTTCCGACCAGTATATCCACCCGGACGAACATCCGATGGAAGTAAGCTTGAAGAATTCCAGTGCCTGTTAAAGATGTCACTACCAATTATACTGTACCAAGCACAGGAGTCTATGAGCATAGTGATTTCTATACCATTAATCAATATTTTATCCTTGGGAAAGCCTTTGCATTTGGTGTCACCAACACACAACAAAGTGTTGATTTCCTGAATTTCTTCAGGATTTTCGTACTCGGACTCAGTTAATAAGTTTACTTTCTGTGGAGATCTGCACATTTTACTAAAATGCCCTGGCTTTTTACATTTAACACAAATTTTATTCCATGCTGGACAGCCTTTATAATTACCAACGTGATCATTCCCACCGCACCTATAACAAATGACTGGGTTTTTCTTGCTAGTGAATTTGTTGTCTCTTGAAAAGTACTCTTTTCTAGTTTGAGTGAAAGGAAACTTCCTTTGATTATGGACCTCTTTTACTAAAGCAACTTCTGGAATTATTACTTTATTCTTAACATCTTGGCCTCTGATCTCACTAACAAAGAGTTCAGATTGTTCAATCCCTTTAGCTATGTTCAATACAGCATTTCGGGAAGACTTGGTTCCCATCCATAAACGTTCCTGTATTTTCTTACTTTTAGTCTTCATCATTATTTGATCTCTTAACACCTGCTCAAAATTAATCGTTTCAAAAGCGCAAGAACCAGCCAAAGTTCGTAATGCAGCAACATAGTTTTCAATTGACTCGTCGTCTTTCTGCGCTCTAGAATAAAATGTAAACCTCTCCATTACTATATTTATTTTCCTACCAAACCTAGTAGCTAATTGTTTTATAACAACCTCAAAAATATTAAAATCACCTGCCCCATCGATGGGAGGTAAATTTTCTAACTCTTTAAGACCTGCGCCACCTAAACAATTTTTTAAAAGGGCTAATTTTCTTTTAGGAGAACATCCATCTTCCTCCACTACATCCACATAAGCCAGGAATGTGGGATACCATAAGTCCCACTCTACCTTAGGATTCCCAGCAACAGACAAGAAATGTGGAGGAGAATTAATAATGTTAGACATTTTGAATAGATAACATGAAGTAAATAAAAGAAATTGTTCAATAAATAAAATAACGAACTAATACAAAAAATGTAGTCACCGTCGTCAATTTTGGGATATCTGAAAGTTCGATGTCAGGAAATGATCGTGGAGCTGTCCCAGCCAAGCGGATATCCATTATGTGCAGAAACGCTGAAAAATAAGCCACTCGAGAGAGAAATGCGTAGCGTAATACAGTTAGGGGAGAAGCAGCAATGAAAGTAAACAAAGAAAATGGCCGCCGTGTAGCGTGTGACACGAGGACGTGAAGCGTGACCTCTGACACTTCTTTAACGATTCAGTGAGCGTGAAGTCGAATGTTGACACAGCGCACAGGCAACAAAGGAACTTCGGAGCTGAGATGTCGATCCAGAAACAGAGACGCTGACCAAGGTAGAATGTTACTCCAGTTTTAAAAAATGCGGGAGCAGCCAAGGTATACATTGAGATTAAAGAGTTTATATTTCCATAGCTTCGTTGAAATAAACTTGGTGCGCTATGAGGCGAATTAAAAATAAAAAAAAACAAGTAATATTCAAAGTTGAAATTAAACGTGGCAAGTATAGTTTGAAAGTCAGAAAACAAATAGTTTGAAAACAATAATGTCAAAATACTGCCGCAGGTGCGATCAAAAGCACATAGGTTATTGCCGCCGCTGGTGCAATCATTTACACATCAAAAAAAAATTAAATACCTTAGAAACGTGTGAACGCTGTTCCTCAAGTCTTCCTCTTTTAAATTTAAAAAATATATATATATTGTCCTGAGAGGATAGGTCCTTCTTCAAGATCCCGATCGTCGCCAGAATATGAAGTAATTGAGGAGGAAACTCTTGTAGAAGTGTAACTTTATTCACAGGAGGAAAACGGCTTAACAACCACCAGGATAGGAATGCCAGAAGATCTGAGCAACTCCAACATAGAGAATATGGAACACACATAGAAAACATAACAATTCCAAAGTAATGAAGTGATGTCATCTAAAAGGGATACTACAGGTATCTTCCTAGGTGGCCTGGAGCAGTGACTAAAAGTATACCTGGGAAGGTGTTGTCGGTCCCACAGAAGTAGAGTACTGCACATATATATTTCAGAGTGCAACATATACATATTACATAGAACAGGTTCCCTTTCAGGAGCGTTAATAGAAAAAAATGGTTTATCTTGGTTTGGGAAGGGTACAAGCCTTAGCCCTTGTTATAAACCCCCCTTTTCTGTGTGGTCACCCCAGGGTTTTCACATTTTGATGGCCATATATTTTTGCACGCTTTAGAACTCTGTGCACTTTACCCCTGCCAACTAGTGTGAGTGTCTGTGCTCCCCCTTTTAACACAGTTGAATGGACATACTCATAAATGATATACTTAACTTGCCTAAAAGTCCCTAGTATATAGTTCAAAATGTGGACAGGGCCTGGAGGTTAAATGCTATTAGTGGACTGCTGTACCTTTTTGTTCTATCTGCTATAGTGTTAGTGCAGACACAACTTCAGGCCTACCATTGTAGCCTGCCTGTAACAACACAGAACATGCACTGCAGCCTGACAAAATAAACCCTTTTTGATGAGTGAAAACCTTCCTTTTAAATATTAGTAAGTCACCTCTGCCTAGGCCTTGTAGTACAAAAGTCAGGGTTGAAGGTATTTAAAAATACTACATGCAGAAGTTTAATGTAAATATAATCCTACAATGACAAGCACCCAAAGCGGGTTTCAGTGGGCAAGCTTAACTGTCCTATGTGGACACCAAGATTACAGAATAACACGTAATTACCTCATCTCTAGAATGGCACCAACTAGAAAACAAGACCACTATTTTAAGTTATTTAAAATCCAATTAATTGGTGAAGTCTGATTTTTAAAACATTTTTAGGAAATGTGAGTTACAAAGTTACCATTTACATATCTGAACTATCAGATGGCTAATTAACCTATCTTCTGCCAGGTCCCTTCCAGCAATTAGCCTTTAATAGGTGTGAAATTCCTCCCAGGAGCAAACAATAGCCGGGCGTTAATTGCCGATATGACTCCTCTGAAGGGTTCACATATAACACTTGGGGCACTCTAGAAAAGGAAGAAAATAGGATGCCAAGACCATTCATGTGTAACCACTGTCTGGTTGCTGAATGAGCTTGGTTTTGTCCTACCAGACATCTGTCTTTGGTTAAGTTCTGGGTACAGTATGTGCACTTGTGTTGAAAATGTGCCCTTTTTGCAGGATCACCCCAGATGTTTTGCCTTTGCTGAATCCTATTTTTTTCTGGCTATAGAACTCTGTGCATTTTGCCCCTGCTAAACTTTCAACGTGGTAAAATTGGTATACACCTGATTTGGTTTATTTAATTCGCCTATGTCCGTATACGGTATCAAGGGAGCCCATGGCCTGTACATTAAATGCTACCAGTGGTCTGCAGCACTCACTATACTGTCCACTGCAGTAGTACTCTAAAGCTTGTCTACAGACCTCCCACTGTAGCCTGGCTGTGCAGGTTTTAACTACAAATTCAACCTGGACATTTAACCCCTTTTTGACAGGCCTAAACCTTGCTTTTAAATATTTGCTAGTCATCCCTAAGTAGGCAGGCTTTGTTGCCCATAAGGCAGGGTGGATGGTTTTTAAAAGTAGAATATGTAAAAGGTTAAACATGTTGTTACGCCCTTCAATGTTCTATTCACCTTAGCAGGGCTGACTGCTCCATAGGAAAGTATTTGGACACCATATTAAATGTAATGAATGTTATCTCCAGCTTTGGAATAGCTACAAATATCATTTTTGGACGTTGATTTTTTTTTATTACAAACCCTATTCCCTAGTGAATGCAGAATTATAATAAATATTTTGAAAAGGGGGCTTTTAAAAAGTTACCTTTTGCCCGGTCTGAAGTCCCTGGAAGCTAAATCTGCATTTTCTTCTCTGCTTCTGCCAGCCAGTAAATAGCATTTGATTAGTTGTGAATGAGGTGTGAACTTGCTCCGAGG
This sequence comes from Lissotriton vulgaris, assembly GCF_964263255.1. Classification (NCBI taxonomy): domain Eukaryota; kingdom Metazoa; phylum Chordata; class Amphibia; order Caudata; family Salamandridae; genus Lissotriton; species Lissotriton vulgaris. Next base: position 902,139,351 of record NC_141693.1, on the reverse strand, counting down.
AGCAAATCATAAGCTGACCTGAATGGGCAGAGATGACCCATCTAATCCTGACAAAATATGCAGGGTGGGGTTGGGAGCATCCTTTTTGACATTTAAGTGTCAAGTCATTCTTGAATGTCATATTCTGCTTGAGAGGCCTGCTGGTGTTTTTTAACACACTTTGGGTGCACCCCCAAGGTCACAGGGAAATGTTAGTTGACACTAAGGCAGGACCCTTCTTTTGTCTCTAGCCCTACAGGCCCCAAACACAGTGGACCTAATTTTGACATTGTCCAGGTTTGCTGGCTTTACATATAATATTTGGGGCGCTTTTCAAAGGAGGGAAACCGTGCCAAAACGATTTTTTTTGTATCCAGTGTCGGTTGCTGAAAACGTAACTTTTGTTCTACCAGATACTTCTTTCTGAGGTTGTTGTGGTTACTGAACCTGCCAAAAACTGTATTTTAGTGTTTGATAGGAGAGTTCACAGAATTACCATAGTATACCTCCCACATGCACACCCATCCCTCCAAGCCAAAGTTTAGTGTGGCCGAAGACATCAGCAATCTTGAAAATGCTCAAAGTGGGTAGTTTTGCCCCCCCTAGGAACTTTTACCCCATTGGTTAGGGTGCCCCAGGAGTCATTCTCACCCATTAGCTCATGCCAGTCATAAATGTGGCATAACCAAGCACCCATTTCAGAACACTCCTAGTCCTGAGGAAGATCTGAAGAGGACTGAACCTGCTGTCTGCAACCCGAGAAGAGTTCTAGGGGACTGGATCCCCCTCTTTCTGATACTCTGGACAAAGAAATGGACTCCAAGGGTCATAAGACTGACCTCTGTTGAAGCTGCAGGGATAAAAGAAGCTCAGAGGCCTTTCCTGCAACTGCTCAACTGATCAGTGGCAACTGAGCCTGGATTGCACTCTACCAAACACCCTTTAAGTCTCTAAATGCCTCCTCTAAGGTCCTGGTGGGCTTTAGAAGTGTACTCCTTGAGAGACACGCGATTCAAGATGGCAGCTTACTGCTGAATCTCCGACACACCCGTCCTAGCGTCAAGGTTTTTTATGCCGATTTTAAAGGAATTATTTATTTCCTGTTGTCGTGTACCTGTTTGTGGAGAAGTGCGTTTTGCAGGTTATTGGTGACTGACTGCTTTTGGACTTCTCTGGCTTCCAGCTATTTTTAACTGAGGCTTCCCTCAGCTTTGGCTTCGCAGTTTTCTGTGAGGGAGGTAGAGTTCTGTGTCTGGAAAGGGCACAGCTTCGGCCTTGGTATCCTCCCACTGCTGGTTTTAGCTGCTGCAGCTGGATACTTCAGTACTGCACTGGCTTGGCATATTTATCTACATTTCTTCTTTTCATTTACCATTTTGCCTATATTTATACAATTTTGTTAAACATGGAAAGCAAAGCTTTAACTTCATCTACAAATAAACATAAACAGACAGTATCTCCTCCTCCTGTTAAGTCAAAAATGGTAGATGCATCGGAACCCTCCCTTATTACTGTTTTGGAGGAATTGCAGGCTGTTACATCAAATACAGATAGTATTGCCATGGAAATTAAAAATATATGAAAAGATATGGCTGGTCTTTCAAGATTGCGGCTAATGAGATTAAAATAAATTACGTTATAACAAAAACAGATAAGCTAATACCTCTTGACGCAAAAATTCCTTCTTTCAGTACTAGATTGCTTGAGTTAGAAAATAGAAATAGGCAATATAACTTGCACATGTTTAATTTGCTTGAACATATAGAAGGGAACAACTGCAGACGCTACCATGGGAACCTATTGCCTAATTTATTAAACTTGAAGTTTTCAGAACAATCTGAGATTGATAAAGCACATCTTACTCCATCTCATCATAAACCAGGCCAAATTAAACAGTGTCAAGTCATTTTTAAGGTTCTTCACCATCACCATGTTATGTTATGTTACATGGGTATTTATTACGCGCACAACTACTCTTGAGTATCCTTATCAGGAAAGCAGCTCGAGAAATTCCCTCTCTCCTGGTTAATGGCACGAATATCTTCATTCATCAAGATATTGCTAAGGAAACTGTTGCCAATCAACAAGATTTTGCAGCTTTGAGACCATGACTGAAAAACTCTGATTTCAAATATGGACTCTTTGATCCATCCACCATGAGTATCTGGAAAGACGACATTTCCAAATACTTTCACCGTCCGGAAGGCCTTCAAGCTTTTCTTGATATTCACTCTCCTCTCTCAATGGACCCACAACTCTTCAATTTAGAAATGCTTTGACTGTATTACAGCTTATAATCTTAATTGTTCAAATTGGTTTTCATATGTGGCACGTATTTTAGGTTTTTACAATTCCTGTTACTATAATTGATATTGTTTTTAGTACAGGTGTACCTCTCTCTTCTGTTTCCTTCTCACATGCACGTGTGTGTCTCATAAATATCTATGTATGTTTTTAACAATTTTATATATACATGTGTTCTTTATTTTATGTTTTTCTTTGTTTCTACTGCTACTTCTTTGATCTCTTCTGCTGCTTCTTTCAGGTCTTCTATATCTTTTCACTCTTTTCTCTATCTTTCCTCTTTATTTCACTTCTTAATATATGACTATTGCTCGCAAAATTAAAATTGTTTCCTTAAATGTTAAGGGTTTAAGACTTCCAGTTAAACGTTTGAAGATTTTATGTAGGCAAAAAGCTGATATTTGTTTATTGCGAGAAACACATGTTGATGACAGCATCTTAGCATACATGCAAAGGAAATGGGTTGGTCAGGTTACCTCTTCCCCAGCATTAGGTAAAAAGAATGGTGTGGCTATTCTTTTTTTTTTTTTTTTTTTTTTTTAAATCTTCATTTGCAAATTTTAGATAAACAATCGGACTCTGAGGGCCAATTTTTCTTGGTTAAAGTAAAACTTGGTAATACAATTTTACATTTAATCAATATTTATGGGCGAGTTGCAGATGACCCTAATTTTTGGTCTTGTATTACCACTGAAATTCTTCAGCTTGGGAAAGTTTCCTTGATTTATAGGTGGGGATTTTAATTTGATAAGTGACCCACTTTTAGATACTTTTTTAGATACCTTTTCTACTAAATTTACACCTCCCAAAACGTTGCACTCCCTCAGAACTTTATTTAAAAACATTATGCTTGTTGACGTTTGGAGTCTACATTTCACCACTCAGAAAGAATTCACCCTTTTCTCCAATCCCATAACTCTCACTCATGCTTAGATTATTTGTTAGTGTCTAGAGATTTGGTGAAGTCTATAACTCAACCTTCCATTGGAAATATTGAAATTTCTGACCATTCAATTATTTCACTTCATTTACAAGTTAATATTTGTTCTGTTTCTCATTCCCGTTGGCGCATGCATGTAGATATCGTCATTCAAGATGTTCATAACGACACAATTTTAAACGCTATTCAAGAGGTTTTTTTTTACATAATCCTGATGGTGTTACCTCCCCTATTATAAAATGGGAAGCCTTTAAGTCATACTTAGAGGGGTGGTTACTTCTATAATGGCCCATGAAAATAAGACATTGAACACCAAATTATTGCATTTAGAAAAACAGATTGCAAAATTTGAACAATGTGTGTAGGCATTTATATAGCGCACTGCTACCCGTGGGCGTCCTGGCGCTTAGACCGCTGCGAAACCCTTCCTGGCTTCCCTGAGAGATGGTCCCTTACTGGGAATCTCCAGGGTGAGACCAGGCATCCCCGGCGGTCTGGTGGGGTCGTTAGTGAAGATGAGGCAAGCTAATGCCCAGAGTTGCCGAGTGTGATCGCTGATCAGAGTGGGCACCGAGGCGAGAGAATTATCGAGTCCGCTGACCCTGGTCCAGAAACCTGCCGCGCCGGGAATCGAACCCTGGTCCCAGGCCGTCCTCTGCTCTCGGGTCTGCCGCCTCTAACCAGTGAGCCACACTACTTCACAATCATTTATTTCTTCCCAAAATATTATTATTTCTTTTAAAACCTTTATTTTTCAGTTTTCACAACATATACAACACCCAATTGGCATCACAACAATGTATGTATACAGTTCGACAACCTCCTTATCGGCATTTAAGAATGTAGGCAGCATTCAGAGAGGAACAGACACATGGGGAAGGAACCCAATAGCAAAGAAATACATATATTGTAAGGAAGCAACCAAGCACATCTCAACTATAGGTGTTATAGCACTTTAGGGGACACCCCCTCCCTCAGCATCAGACCCCGACTCAACAGGCGTACACACCCCGCTACTCGCACTGTCAGACTCGCCATGGGAGGAGAGCACCCTCTCCGCTAGTTCTGAGGCACACATGACTCGCCAGGCGAGTAAGTCGTCTTGTAGTTTCTCGTCTCGCTGAGTAAGTTGCATGTGTGTTTCCTCCGCCAGGGACCATTCTCTAACATCCCTAAGCCAAATGGGCACCTCCGAAGCCCTCTGTCCCATCCAAGTGATCGCTATCCTGCGCCTGGCGAGCACCAACATTAATTGTAAAAGCTTATATGAGAGCTTCCTTTTCTTGGGCCAGGGGCTAACGCAAGCAAACAATGCAAGGGATCCAACGCTATCCGGAGACCTGTAGTGGTAACTATGCGATCCACTACCCCCACCCAGAAACGCCTGACTGAAGGGCAGTCCCAGGCTAAGTGTAAGAAGCCCGCACTCTCTGCGCTACATCTGGGGCAGCTGTCCCCTCTAGCCCCAGAAATGCGCTTTATGGAAACTGGAGTCAGGTAGGTGCTGTGTAGAAAATTAAAGTGTATCAATTTGAACCGTGCATTGCACGAGACCTTTCGCGTAAGGGAACCTATATGCTCACGCTGCCCCTGTTCCAGTGCAGTACCGAGATCCGCCTCCCGGGGCATCCAGGACGGCGGCACCAATGGGGTGGAATCCTGTTTCATGGCCTTATACAGTAGAGAGATCAGTTTACGCCCCTTACTGCAGGAGAGGCCAGGTAACCTTCACTACATCCTGAAGTCCCCGATAATGTAGGTATTGTCCCCTCCCAAGACCGAAGGCCTCCTCTGCCTGCTCATAAGTTAGGAAGGACTCGTTGGGGTAGAGGTCCGCTAGAACCTTGCAGCCACCCTCCTGCCAGGAGTGGAAAGACATCTATTTCTCCATGGCAATGAAGTGGGCCAGTATCCAGACCGGTAGCTCCCTATGAAATGGTGCCCTCCATAAGACTCTCTCAATAAACCGCTGCCAGATGCCGGTTGCGTGACGCACAACATAAGGAAGAGTCTTGTGCGCCCCCCTGCCCTGCATTAGGGCAACCTGTAGCCTCTGGGTGTCCGCCCTACCCGCAAGGGGACGCGTCTCACAGTTATCCGCGTCCGTGAACCACCGGGCCGCAGGCTGTACCTGCGCCGCATAGTAATATAAGTCGAAGCGTGGCGCTTCCAGACCCCCCTCCTCGTAACTGTGGACCACAGTGTGGAGTGATACTCTGCTGCGCCGGCCCACCCAAAGCAGAGACGTGAGCAGCATGTTGAGAGTGCGCAAAAACTCGCGGGGGAGAGGACACATAGAGGTCTGGAGGACATTTAATGTCCTAGGAAGCATTACCATTTTAGCGACAGCCAGCCGTCCCATCAGAGATAGTGGCAAAGAATTCCAAAAGGACACCGACTGCTGTAAGGACGTGAGTATCCGATCCATATTCCGGGCCAGCAGCTGTGAATCCGTCGGGCCACCTGTATTCCGAGATAACGGAACCCCTCTCGTTCCCATCGCAGCCTAAGATCCGGTAAGTCTCCCAGGGGCACCGATTCAAGACCCACAAGCGGAAAAATCAAAGACTTGCTGTGGTTAAGTCTCAACCCGGATGCCTCGCCAAACCACTCAAGGTGGTGCAGTAATATCGGCTGCGCCTCCCGTGCAGCAGTCAAATATAACAAGGCATCGTCTGCATATAAAGAGATGACGTTGCATGTGTCCCCCATCGTAATTCCCCATTGTGCCATATCCGTTCAGACTCAGACAGCAAAGGGCTCTATGGCCAGGGCAAACAGGAGCGGTGAGAGGGGACACCCTTGACTGGTACCCCGTCCCAGTCGCCACTCCTCGGACGCGCAGCCCCAAGTCTCACCCTGGCAGGAGGGGCCATATACAATATGCAAATCCAGCGACAAAAGTTGGGGCCCAACCCCACAGCACAGAGGACCTCTATCAGATACCCCCAGTCGACCGTGTCAAACGCTTTAGCGAGGTCGACAGACACCAGTACCATCTGCTCCTCTCGACCACGTACCTCATGAACAATGTGATTCAACCGCCGCAGGTTCATGGCCGTATTGCACCCTGGGATAAATCCGCCCTCGTCTTCGTGGACCAGGTGAGACATATACGGCGCCAAGCGCGAGGCCAGTAGCTTGGACAAAATCTTCACGTCTGTATTGATCATTGTAATCTGACAATACGACGAAGGATCATGAGTCTTGACCAACCCCCCCCCCCACCCCTACCCCTACCCCCTGGTTTCAGTATCATACATATTTCCCCATTGTCATACTCGGTGGGAGAGTCCCGCTCTCGAACGCTTTGAAGAATACCAGCAAGAGGAGGCGGGAAAGTGCACCCTCGAATATCTGATAAAATTCAGGCGGGAACCCATCGCTTCCCGGGGACTTAGCGCGCGGCAGGCACTGTAGTGCAGGACGCACCGCACCCAATGTGAGGGCTTCATCTAATTCCTCCTGTGCTGCTCTGGGAAGAGACTGTAGGGTCAACTCTTGGAGTTAAGAGGCCTCGGAAATGGCAGGGTCCGCGGCGTACACCCGCTGTAGGTGAGCCTGGGGAACTCGCAGGATGCCCACTTCTGAGTGGACCACTCCCCCTGCAGGGCCACAATTCTCTCCGGGGTCTGCTCCCGACGAAGAATCCAGGCCAAAAGGCGACCTGATTTATCGCCTTCCCTGTGAAGGCGCTGTCTATATTGGGTGAGGGTATATCTGTCAAGCCGTGCCAGGATATCATGTATGCGTGCCCAAGCGTCCTGCTCCTCCTCTTGTGGTAGAGCATCAGGAGTCCCAGAGGTTTGCCGGTCTAGGAGGCTACTCTCCGCTTCTTGCAATTCCCGGCGGAGCTGTCTCTGAACCCCGTAGGCGAGGCCCATGCACGCCCCTATCACCACCGCCTTTAAGGCGTCCCATCTCGTGGCCAATGTGAGCCCCACCCCACCCCCCCTCCCAATTTAGATCTACGTAGTCTTTGATAGCGGTCTCTATATGATGTTTCCCCACCTGTTCCTGAAGGATCTCCGTTGGCAACCTTAAGGTCCAAAGGCGATGGAACGGAGCCCCCCAATTCACCACACACGCCACAGGAGAGTGATCAGATAGGAAGCGCGCCTGATGGGTAACCTCAAGTGACATGTTTGACCCTGTGTTTGCAACTAAGACCCTGTCCAAGTGACTATGCGTATTGTGAGTGGCAGAAAAACAGGTATACACCTTCTGAGTCTGGTTTCTCTGACGCCAGACATCAAAAGCTCCAATATACCATATGACCTCCCTAAGTTTCACTGTTATTCATGGTTTTGTGCCAACTCGGGGTGGGAACCTGTCGAGAGTGGGATCCAGGACACAGTTAAAATCCCTGAACCAAGCACCGGTGCCTCCAGGTCCGGGATCAGAACTTCCTGGAGGGACTGAAAAAAGATTGGGTCATCCGTGTTGGGTGCATACGAGTTCAGTATGGTGATATCCCTGCCATCTATCTTCGCCCGGAGGAGCAGGTACCTCCCGTGAATGTCCACTTCCACATATTGGACCGCGAACCGGACCCCTGGTGCCACCCACACTAGGACCCCCTGGCATAGGTAGAAAACGAAGAGTGGAACACCTGACCCCGCCACTTTTTCCCCAATTTTTTGGCCCCATCGTCAGTGAGGTGAGTTTCCTGGAGGCACGCGATTGATACCTTGTGCCTACGAAGAGAAGACGGGACCCTATACCTTTTGGTGCATGTACCCAGCCCCCTCACGTTCCAGCTCAAGAACTTATATCCCAAGTCTGGTGATGTATCTGAACAAGCCTTATTCCTCTACTCATGTAGCCACCCCGATCCCGTGCCCGAAATGTAGTACATACGATGCCTGCAACATACCACCCCAACAACTCCTCCCAAAACACAAACCACCCCCTTCCCACGAGCAATATACTGGCAACAACAAAACATGCAGATATGCCCTTCCCATGCTGGTGCCAGGACGTGCACAACCACCCCATACGCCCAACCGGGCTGAACCGCCCAATAAGTGGATAAGGGAACTTCCCTCCCCCCACCCAGCTCCCGACACAACCAGCTGTCTCAACACCGGATGTAGGGACTCAAACTATCAGAAGATGTCTATGCGCAACTTTCAAAACCCCGACACCCTTGGTATCAGCGCCCCCCCGATCCAAACACCCCCAAAATACTCTCACTATCGTGAATGGCTCCAGTTAGGCCGACCAAAGCCCATGGATCCTTGCAGTCCAGGACACAGCAGGACACGTCCATCAGGGTGGAACTGTGGAGGTAGCAACCGAGCCCCTGACTGTTTCAGGGACCATATCAGTGGTAGGCGGAAGAGTGTCAGTGGTGAGCTTCAGAGTTTCCGGGACCAGTCCTTCATCCCGAAGATGAGCCACAGACAGTGCAGGAAGGCCCTTGGCCCCCGACGACTCCAGGCGGAGGGCCCCATCGTCTCCCACCGTGATGCACTGTCTTTCCTCGCGAACAGTAGCTGCTGATGTATTTCTGCGCCTGGTGCTTCGCCTCCGTGATGGCCGTGTCCCCCACGTACTCCAGGCTCCTCCTCGTTCGCCCGGCGGGAGGGCATCCCCTCTAATCTTCAGCCTCTCCCATACCTCCTCCGGGGCTTCAAAAAAGTGCGCTTTCTCTTGGGATATGACCTTGAGCTTAGCAGGGTAGAGTAGCATGTACTACAAGTGCAACTCCCGAAGTTTCTGCTTAACTGCTAGAAAGGACTTCCGCTGCTCCTGTACTTGGTGGGTGTAATCCAGATAAATAGAAACCCTGGCGTTTTCAAAGGTGAGATTCGCCGTTTCCCTAGCCGCCCTCAGTATGCAGTCCCTATCCCGATAGTTCAGGACCTTAGCAATGAGGGCTTGCGGTGGAGCCCCCGGCCTCGGCGGCGGGACCAGCGCCCTGTGGGCCCTCTCAATCACAAAGACCTCAGACAGGCCCGTGGGGTAGAGTGTCGTACAGATCCAATGCGCCAGGAAGCGCTCCGCATTGCCCATCTCCGAGCCTACCGGAATGCCAAGGACCCTGATGTTACTGTGGCGTGCCCTCCCTTCCTCATCTTCCGCCCTACGTTCCAGCGCCCCCGTCGTGGCGGTGAGCTGCAAGACTGTCTTCTTCAGGGAAGCCGCCTCCCCCTGCAGCTGGACGATATCCCCCTCCGCAGTAGAGACTTTATCCGCCACTTTCCACAGATCCGCCCGTAGCAAGTTCACAACAATGGAGACTGTTTAGATTTGCTTCTCCAGGGAGGAGCGAGACCCCTGTATCGCCTGCAAAAGTTCAGCCTGGGAGGGCTCGTCGGCCGCATCGCTCTCCCCATCCTGTCCCGACTGACACGTGATCCGCTGCGAGGGAAGTCTCTGGGTGGTGTATTGCGTGATGGTGTTAGGTTGAGAGGCGCGTGGCAACTAGCCATCGCAGTAGCTTGAAGGGACCGCACTGGGGCCCTCGAGCGTCAGAGGTGTTGCTAGGCATTCCCCCACAATGGCTCAGAGAAATGTGAAGAGCGCGGGGTTGTTCCTCTGGCCTTGCGCAACTGTAGCCTCAAGCGCCACCACTCCTCACTCACCGCTGCGTCTTCAGGAAAGTCCCCGGTGGATGCAGGAGAGGGCCCCCGGTATCGGGGCACAGAGTCCGAGCTGCTGTGCCCCAACAGCCCTGCGGAGGACAGACTCGATGCAGGGGCTCAACCCCCCACAGGGAGCCCTCAAGGATAGTGGGCGCCGCGCCAGGACAGCAGATGGGCCGGTTCCAGCACCCAGTCTCTGGGCGCCTCCACTGGCCCTCTATAGTGCAACGACAAACACCAAGGATCCAGCAGGGGTCTAAACTTCCGCAAATAGGCCAGTACCGGTCCACAGAGCTCCCCCAGCAGTCCGTCTCCTACTTTGCCTACATGCAGGTGCCGGGAGCAAGAAGAGGGCGCAGCTCCTCAAGGGAGGTCCCCGATGACAGCGGGCGCACCCTGCGCCGCCACCACGCGCCCAGCGCTGCCCGCAGCAGGCTCTAGCTCCAGGCCTCTTCACGGCAAGGTAGGCCGCATCCCTGGCCCTGCATAGGCCCGGTCGCAGGGTCCCAGCTTCACAGCAGGCAGCGCTGCAGGAGCCCGGTTCTTCCAGGGAGGCCCCCAGCGGCAGCGGGCGCCTCCCTTGCAGCAACACCTCGCCCCGGCCAGGCCGCGACTGGCACCAGGTTCGGGTTTCACGACTGCCCACGCTGATATAGGCCGCAGCTTTGGCCTCGCGTTTATCCGTCCCGGCAGTCTCGCGGCCCCGAGCCGCAACAGCCGTCTACTGAGCACCGGGTGGGGGAATCACCGATCAGGGAGTGGCCCTCGGTTGCAGAGGCTCCCATACCCCTGCAAACCCGGTTCAAGCACCCTGTTGAAGGATTGATTACAGGATTTCCGCGCTGGCCTGTCTGGAGCCGAGGGAGCTCACGTCCTGACGGCCATGCTGCTTGGCCACGCCCCCAAAATATTGTTGTTAAAACCATGTTGCAAAAACTCAGACATGAATATAATTTCATGCTAAGCTAAAGAGCCGGTATTCAAATTGCTAATCAGAAAGCTAAATTTGCTTTTAACGCAAATAGGTCCAGGAAACGGTTAGCTAACTATCTTCGCATCAAAAAATATAGAAATCTAATTCATGTGATACATAAAGATAATGGTACCATTGCTGTGTCTTCTTCAGATATTCTTTTTAAAAAAAATCTTTTTATTGAATAATCCGCTCCGTAACAGTGCACATCAGTTAGCAATGGTAATACACTGACAATCAGCCATAAAATCAACCAGATCAGCACATACAACAATTAGGCCCACCTCCCGCAACAGTCCCTCCCACCAAACATAGACATAGCTCCTGCAACTCCCTACTTAAATTGTATTCCTCATTATACAGTATCCCAAATCTCTTTGATCCTCCAAATTGTCAATTTTTTTATTTTTGCTCATTTACCACAACTTTCCCAGTCTAATAAAGCCAAACCAGATAGCCATATCTCAAGAACTTTTAATTGCTATTCAATTGCTCAAGCCTCAAAAGTCCCCATGTCCGGATAGCATCCCTGCAGAATTGTATTAAACTTTTGCTAGTATTCTTACCCCTCACTTACATAATTTATTTACTACATTCACCCAATCTGGCTTACTCGGGGGGGCTCCTTTACAGAAGCTTTAATTATATTTTTTCCTAAGCCAGATAAAGATCACACTAAGGTTTCAAATTATCGTCCTATCTCCCTAATGAATCAGAATTGTAAAATGTTTCAAAAAATCCTAGCTACTAGGTTAACTCTTATTTTGTCGTCCCTTATTCATATAGATCAATCTGGTTTTGTGTCAAAAAGATTCTCTGTCCATAACAAACGGCTCCTCTTTCCTGTCATTGATAATACTTCTTTCTTTACTTCTCCCTTTGGTCTTCTTGCTCTAGATGCGGAGAAAGCATTTAATAAAGTTCATTGGCAATTTCTTTTTCAAATGATTTCTTTCTTTAATTTTGGTGGTAATTTTATGAAAAATGGTTTCAACATTATATGGCTCCCCTTCGGCTTGTCTTTTTATTAATGGTAATTTTTCAAATCCTTTTTCGCTCTACAGAAGAACCCGACAAGGTTGCCGATTGTCACCTTTTTTTTTTATTATTAGGAATTGAACCTTTTCTCGCTCATATTCGTAATTCCATTGATATCGCTAGAATAGAATTAGCGAACATTAATCTTAAAAAATCTGTTTATGCAGATGTCCTACTATACCTTAGTAATCCAGCCACATCTATATCTGCAGTTTTAAATATTATATGTAAATACTCAATTGTTTCTGGTTATACCTTGAATACTCATAAAACAGAATTATTTCCCCTAAATGTCTAATGCACACCTACAATGCTGGATAATACTGATATTATTTGGCAGAGGGAGAAGTATACTCTTTTCAAATTCTTCAACACATTCCATTACACTCAATTGTGATATTTAAATTACTAAAATCACAGATAAAATTCGCCAGTGGCCCCCACTACATTAATCATGGTGGGGGAAACTTGAGACCGTCAAAATGGTACTTGCCCCTATTATTTTTTACACTTTATCTAGGATCCCCTTACAGTTACCTCTATTATTTTATTTAAAAACTAGCAGCCCGCCCCAGCGTTGCCCGGGGCAGAAGGGGGCTGGGGGCAGCATTTCAGGCTTGCGTGCACTCCCGCCCCTGCCCGCCATGACATTGTCTGTGTCCCAGACAATGTCGTGGCAGGCGGGGGCCGGGGCGGGAGTGCACGCAAGCCTGAAATGCTGCCCCCAGACCCTGAGCCTTACCGCAGTTGTTCCGGGCCAACCTCCCGCACCGGCTCCCTCCCGTCCCGTGTCCAAGAGCCTTACCTGAGCCGCCGCTCCTCCCCGAGCTCCTCACTTCACTGCAGCTCCTCCTCGTCATCACGTACGTTGCGGCCAGCGCTACGTCGTGGCCGTCAGCGTTGCGGCCGGCGCTACTTTCAGGGCACTACTTTTTTTTTTAAGTTCTATTTTTAAATTTACGTTTTTTTTAATTTTCCATAGCCTATGTCCATCTGCACACCCTGAGGATTACAACAATGTATTGGGTGTGTGGATTGGCGCTGTGGTTCCTGAGTTTACCTTGCCAAAAGGTTTGTGTTCTCTCTTTATAATAGTAGTATAGATTCGCTAAGCTAATTTCCAAATTTGTTTGGAACCATAAACCACCTCCTATTTGTCATACCAAACTTAAACTTTCCAAACTTGATGGAGGATTTGGTCTGCCTGATTTTTCAAATATAAAGCATTTATCTTAAAACAAGCTTCACCTTTGTTTACCTGTAGGGACTCTAGATATTCTCCTACATGGTTACTGATAGAACGAAATTTAGTTTCACCATTTCCTCTTTCATTACTTTTGTCCACGTCACATTCAAATACATTTCTTAAATCCTCCCCCATTATACCATCCACTAAATTTATTATTTCTGACTTTGATGCTTCTTTTTCGTCATTTATCTCAGATTCTGCTATAATTTCTCTTTGGCACAATCCTAAACTAAAGTTCAATCGTGCTATCAAATTGAATTTTAGATATCAGCTGGTATGTTCTTCCTTCAGGATAGTTACAAAAAAGGAGTTTTGATATAATTTTCTGAATTATAAGCTACATTCATGTTAACGGATACCGAAGCTTTTAAATGTGAAATTCCTTGTAACGTCCCAAATGTGTTGCCCCAAGTTAATACCCCTGATTCGGTAACCTGTATTACGCTTTTTTAGCTTCCCAGCATGCTGTCTTCAAATTTTACAAACCGATAAATTATACAGTTGCTACTAACCTAACTTTTTTAGCTACATTTTGAGATGCAGAACTCTCAATGAATTTTTCTTTAAATGAGTGGAGGCGAATATGGACTACTAATATTTCAGGCTGATTTCCTATATTTTTATCTCAAACTAATGCTTTTATTTTAGTTGTCTATGGGCTTCTTATTAATTATATAAGGCTAAACATGTTGATCCCCACTTTGTTGGCAATACAAACGTTTTGAGGGTACTTTAAGGCATGTTCTTTTTGAGTGTGCAGTAATATTTCAAATCTGGAGGAATGTTAGGGATATTATTGTTAACATACTTTCTATCTCAAGGCTCTCACTTATAGCATGCTTATTTTCTAATCTCATGTATTATCTTCTACCCTATTGGAGTCCCATTCTAAACTTTTTAATCTTATTTCTATCACTATTAAATCCATCACCTCTAATTGGAAGTCTGCTGGGGCAGTATCAGTCCAGGCTTAGTGGTCTTATGTTACTTTTGTTATATCTGGTGCCCAATTATCTTATAAGGGAACGTGTAAAAATAAATTTTCATTTCAACAGTTATGGAAACCAATTGATGACTACATAAATTCTTACCTATAAAGTATTTAGTAATTCTGTTTCTTACTTTATAGACATTGCTGTAAGTCTATTGCTTTGGGAAGTAGCCTCTGTTTGTTCTGCATTCACTGCTTTTATATATTGCTTCTATGACAATTGTAAACTTTTGGTATATAGATACTGCGAAGTCAATATTTTTTACTTAAATTTCGATTTGTTCCATAAGCCAACACTATCTTTCTTTGTTTTGTCTTTTTTGTTTACAAAACCCAATGAAATATTTTGAACATAAAAAGAAGTGTACTCCTTTTGGTGGCTTGAGACTTAAAGGACTAAATCTGAAAGACACACATTAGTGATCGATTCCTTACCTTAGAATATCCCCAGGCGTCAGACTGGATTGAGAAAGTTTTCGTCAGCAGTACCGCTGCGCGTCGGAAGGTGGCATTGAGCAGCTCGGCGTCCGTCGCTGGCGTTGTAGGTGCCGAGATGACGTCACGGAGACTACTTAGGCGCCACCCATGCACGCTGATGTCCGTTCTTTCTTTTTCCGCACCAGCAAGCGCAGATTCGGTTAGAGCACGTACCCTAGTGCCACACAGGGATGCCTGGATTTAAATCCTGCAGGGCCTGTTGCCGTACGATGTCGGTGACCGACCCCCATGGCGTCTGTCTCTACTGTCTGAGGCGCGTCCATGACTCCCGGTCATGTTCCGACTGTCTGACTATGGCTACGAAGGCCTTGCGGGAGTGGTCCCGTAAGCTGCTGGAGGCCCGGCAGTTGTCTCTGCGCTGTTTGAGGTCCTGGGGTCGATCAAGGGACCGCTCGTGGAGCCATCATCATCGCTTCTCAGGGTCGAAGTCTTCACACTAGGAATCGGGTAAGAGACGTCATAAGAAGTCGAAGAAGCGGCATCTGCTCTCCGACGTCCCCCCGTCGGTTTCCGGACCTGTGAGTCCCGTGGCCTACCCACCCTATCCGGGTCCTTCGGCGACTCCTGCCTAGGTGCAAGATTTTCACGCCTTCTGGCCCCGCGGTCCCAGCTGAGGGCCCTCCTTTGCCACTGGCTCCGGCCACGGCGCCGCAGGGTCCTCCGCGGGTGACTCCGGCGCTGCAGTAGGTTCCGTTCGTTCCACCACCACCCTTGCCCAGGTTCTCTGACAATTTTGCTCCTGGTTGGGACCCTATTTGGGTCACGGAGCCGGACCGGCGCCGTTCCACCATTTATATTACCCTGCCCCTCCCCCACCGCCGCAGCCTGTTCAACGAACAGTAGAGGAAGGGGACGACTGGGAGGGGTCTGAGGTCCCTCTCGCACGGCAGTGTGGATCGGAACAGGAATGGACAGAAGTTAGAGGATGCACTTGCCTTGACCTCTCCTCTGACGCTGGTTTTCTTTCTCCCTCTGCTGTGGCTATGGAGGAGGGCGCCTCACACACTGGTGCTCTGTAGAGCAGCTGAGGCCCTTACCCTGCCTATGGTGACCCTCAAGACTAATCTCCTCACTGAAGTACTTCAGCCGGCTGCAAGCTCTATGGAGCCCCCCTGCTACTGTTCAATGAGGCGTTAACTGACGTATTGATGGGCACCTGGTCTAGACCGGCCACAGGGGTTCCCATGGATAAGAACGTAACCAGGTGTCATCGCCTGGCCCCGGGTGACCCTGCTTTTCTGTCCACCTACCCAACCCCGGAGAGCCTGGTCATCCAGACCTCCACTTCCCAAAGCGCATTCCCTACCGCTCTGCCGGATAAGGAATCCAAGAAGCTGGAACAGTTCGGCAAGAAACTGTTAATCTGCCAGCTTGGGGCTGCGGTCGGTGAACACCGCATGCCTCTTGGGCCGCTACTCCCATGCTGTGTGGGACACGGTTGCGCAGGTGCTGCCTCAGTGTCCGGTGGCGGTGCGGACAGTGCTTTCTCAAGCTTTTGTTGAGGGTAAAGATGCAGCTAAGTTCACCATCAGGTGTGGACTGGACACCGCGGACTCACTGGGTATGGCGATTTCCACGACAGTGGCCCTCCGTCGCTACACCTGGTTGCCGTCCACTAGTTTTTCAGGGGATGTTCAAAGTTCTCTTATGGACATGCCCTTTGATGGTACTAGCCTGTTTGGCGATAAGGCAGCTAGTGCGCTGGAGCGTTTGGGTCTCTGTACCACGTGCCCGGCCACGTCTGCTTTTCGTGCCTTTCATGGCCAAGGAAGGAGCGCCCCCTCATGTTCGTCCGGCCACAGGCCGCAGAACCAAACTTCACACGGTCGCGGGCGTGGTAACTGCTGTGGCGGTGCAGGGGGACAGAGGGCCGGTTAGTCCACACCCACTCTAGCAGCTTCTGTCTCAAATCCTTCCTAGTCTGAGCTTTCATGCCCATTTTACACTAGTAGGAGGCAGGGTTCGCCAATACCTACTCCACTGGTGTACCATCACTTCGGACAGGTGGGTGCTGCATATCGTCCGAAGGGGCTACTCCTTCCCCTTCAAGACTGCCCCTCCAGCCATGCCACCTCAGTTCCACCGCATGTCGGGGAACCATTTTGCACTTCTCCAGCAGGAAGTCACGGCCCTCTTGTCCAAGGGGGACATCAAGCGCATTCTTGGGCCAGAAGTAGGACGTGGCTGTTATTCCCACTACTTTCTGCTCCCCAAGAAGGAGAAAGGGGGCCTGCGCCCCATCTTGGACCTCAGGAACGTCATCCGCTTCTTCCGGAAGGAGAAGTTCAAGATGTTGAATCTGGCTCAGGTCTTGGCTGCCTTCGAGACTGGATGATAGTGTTGGACTTGCAAGACGCATATTTTCATATCCCCGTCCTGCGGCCCGCTGGTGTTACCTGCTGTTCACGGTAGGCCAAGAGCACTTTCAGTTTGTCGTGCTCCACTTCGGCCTTACCAGTGCCCCTCGGGTGTTCACAAAAGTGATGGTGGTGGTCGCAGCTCATCTGCGCAGATCTGGGGTTCCAGTCTTCCCTTATCTCGATGACTGGTTGTTGAAGGCGGGCTAGCCACAGGCAGTCGTCTTCCACCTCCAGACTACTGCCGACCTCCTGCATTTGCTGGAGTTCTCCATCAACGTGCCGAAGTCGCACCTGGGTCCCTCTCAGAAACTCCCCTTCATCGGAGCAGTTATGGATTCGACACAGTTTCAGGTTTATCCTCCTGAGCAGCGAGTCCAGGATATTCAGGCTATGATTCCGATCTTTCAGCCTCTATCCCGGGTTTCAGTCAGGATGACCTTCCGGCCTTCCAGGCCTAATGGCCTCCTGCATCCTGCTAGTGCAACATGCCAGATGGCATATGCAGGCTCTGCAGTGGAACCTGACGTTCCAGTGGGCACAGCATCAGGGCAACCTGTCCGATCACGTTCACATCTTGGATGGCACTGCACGACAATTGCAGTGGTGACTCACGAATCGCGATTGGTTCAATGGCAGATCCCTCTCCCTTCCCGAACCGCAGCACACAGTAGCGACGGATGCGTCCTTGCTGGGATGGGGCGACCAAATGAGAGAGGGGGAGATCAGAGGCCTCTGGTCTCCGGCGGAATCCTGGCTCCATATCAACCTTTTGGAGCTTCGGGGATCCGACTTGTACTGAAAGCATTCCTTCCCTCTGTCCAAGAAGTGTAGTGCAGGTGTTCACGGACAACACCACTGCCATGTGGTACTGCAACAAATAGTGCGGGGTGATGTCGTGGACCCTATGTTAGGAGGCTCTCCGCCTCTGGACATGGCTGGAACATCAAGGCATTACCTTGGTGGTTTAACGCTTGGCAGGTTCTCTGAACGCCAGGGCGGACATACTCAGCTGCTGGTGCATGATTGATGACGAATGGCGTCTGAACTCGGACGTGGCGCAAGGTCTCTTTCTGCAGTGGGGAGAGCCTTGGATAGATCTATTCACCAACAAAGAGAACGTGCAATGTCATCAGTTCTGTGCGCTGCTCGGCGACGCTTTTCGTCCCGAGTGGAGCTGCGGACTGTTGTACGCCTTTCCGCCTATACCACTTCTGCCCAGACTGCTGAGGAATATTTGGCAAGACCGGGCCCAGTTCATCCTTATTGCTCCGGATTGGGCACGAAGATACTGGTAACCCGAGCTACTTAGCATGGCGATCGATCCCCGATTCGACTGCCTCTTCGGAAGGATCTTCTGTCGCAGCAGCATGGGGGCGGTCCTCCACCCAAACCTGTCCAGCCTCCACCTCTGTGTGGAGATTGAGCGGCGGCAGTTGACCGCTTTCGACCTTCCGCCCGAAGTCTGTGATGTCATTCTGGCAGCCAGGCGTCCCTCCACTAAGATGGTATACGCCTGCAGGTGGAACAAATTTGTGGCATGGTGCACAGCAAAGGCTGTGGATCCCCTTTCTGCCCCTCTTTCCGAGGTCCTTCTGTTCCTCCTCTCTTAGGCCCAGCAGGGCTCTGCTCTGGGCCCTATCAAAGGTTATCTTTCGCCCATCTCCGCCTTTCCGCGGCTTCCAGATCAGCCTTCTCTTTTTACGTCCCCGGTTGTTAATCGCTTCCTCAAAGGCATTACAGACACGTTTCCTCCTGTGCCTTTCATAATGCCTCAAAGGAACTTAATTCTTATCTTGACCTATCTGATGTGCGCTCCCTTCGAGCCACTTCATAACTGTTCCTACGTCTTCTCACTCTAAAGACAGCTTTTGTGGTAGCTATCACCTCTGCCAGAAGAATGAGTAAGCTCCAGGCTCTTTCTTCTAAAACCCCCTTTTCTTTCTGTTCATCCGGACAAAGTGGTTTTAAGGACTCGTCCTTCTTTCTTGCCGAAGGTTGTCACGCCCTTCCACATTGGGCAGACCATTACTTTGCCCACCTTCTTTCCGCCTCCGCATCCTTCAAAAGTGGAAGAGAGGCTCCACCGTCTGGACCCAGAACGTGATCTCTCGTTCTATCTGAAGTGCACACAACAGTTCTGGGTGGACGACCAACATTTTGTTGGCTACGTGGGCGCCAAAAAAGGTTGGGCCGTGCACAAACGAACCATCTCTCGGTGGGTCGTTCTGTGCATCAAAGCATGCTACTCGTTGGCTAAGGAGCCTTCTGTGGGGCTGCTTGCCCATTCTACCACAGGGCAACGGCAGCCACTACTACTTTGGGACGCAGCGGTCCCTTGCAGGACATCTATCAGGCAGCTAGGTGGGCCTCGCTGCACATGTTTACCAAGCATTATTGCCTTGACAGTCAAGTCCGGATAGAAGGCTTCTTTGGCCGTTCTGTTTTCCGTGACTTTCTGGGGTAATCTTGTTTGCAGACCCACCACCCGGGTTGGTATTGCTGGGGTATCTATTCTACGATAAGGAATCTATCACTAACGTGTCTCTTTCAGATGCACAAGTTACTACTTGTGTAACGATATATCTGTAAGAGACATTAGTTGGTGATAGATTCCTTACCGTCCCATCCATCCTCCCCGTTCTGCAAACTGATTTCTAGGGTTAAGGTCATCCCTTTTAGGGCCCTAGTTTAATGGCACCAGTGGTCAGTTTCTTGCATGGCTCTGCTTTCCTGGCGTGGAAAGTTGTGGACAGAACTGATGTCCGCGTGAATGGGTGTTGCCTAAGTAGTCTCCGTGAGGTCATCACAGCGCCTAAGACGCCAGCGACGGACGCGGAGCCGCACAACACCACCTTCCGACGCCCAGGGGTACTGCTGACGAAAACTTTCCGGATCCAGTTTGACGCCTGGGGATATTCTAAGGTAAGGAATCTATCACTAACTAATGTCTCTTACACAAGTAGTAACTAGTGTGTCAGAAGTTAGTCTTTGACCAGGACGAACCTGGTTGGTGGCTCTGATCTGCTCTTCATTGTATTGTAAAGGCTCTTCAATAGCGCATGGCTACTCGGGAGCATCCCAGCGCTTAGGACTGACCAAAGGGAAATGGATTGCAGAAGATGCGGAGGCCCAGACTCTAGATCCTGGGACACAGAACAGTTTTTAGCTTCTTTCGAAATGCAAGTAAGTTAGGCTCTTGTCCAGGGGTCTCCAAACAGGTCCTGGAGGGCCGGATCCATGCCAGATTTTTTGGATATCCCCATTGAGATACATGTAGTTATTTTAAAAATCTGGCATGGATCCGGCCCTCCAGGACCGGTTTGGAGACCCCTGCTCTTGCCAGAGGGATGGAGGAAGAGCATTCCATAACTTAGCCGCATTATACAAGAAAAGATGGCCCCCTGTGCGGGCCCTATTAATCCTGGGAATTGCTAAAAGGTTCTGCTGATTGTAGCGAAGATTCCTAGATTGTTTATATGGCCTAATCATGTCATCCAGGATGGGGGAGCCTCTCCCATAGAGTGCTTTGTGGACCGTACAAAGGGTCTTGAAATGAACCCGCTCCCTTATCGGAAGCCAATGCAAAGTGCTCAACGCGGGTCTAGCTGATGCGCGGTAGCTAGCACCCGTAAGTAGCCTTGCTGCAGAGTTCTGGGCGACCTGGAGTTGCCGAATAACCGAAACAGGGGCTCCTAGATAAAGCGCGTTTCCATAGTCCAGCCTAGATAGAATAAGGGACTGACTATGGTTTTCTTGGCTTTTTCGGGTAGCTGAGGAAGGATTTTGCGGATTGTCTTCAACAATCCAAAGCAAGTAGCTACTGTCTTCCTTGCCTGGGTTTTGAAT
Organism: Lissotriton vulgaris; assembly: GCF_964263255.1. Taxonomy (NCBI): domain Eukaryota; kingdom Metazoa; phylum Chordata; class Amphibia; order Caudata; family Salamandridae; genus Lissotriton; species Lissotriton vulgaris. The sequence goes on along the minus strand of NC_141693.1, from coordinate 902,118,583 downwards.
GACAGCTCTGCAGGCAGTTGCAAAGATTGGTCGGAAGGAGCTCTACCTGATTTAAGGAGACAACTAGCTGGGTGTCATCAGCGTAGCTTACTAATTTGATTCCAAAGGGGGCCACTACTTCTGCCAGAGGCGCCATGTACACATTGAACAGTGTGGGGCTAAGGGAGGCGCCCTGTGGCACCCTACACTGTAATGGTACTGGAAGGGAACAGCTGTTCTCCGAAAAGACCTTAAAAAATCTATCACTAAGAAAAGACTCGAGCCACAGAAGGGCCTTGCCCGTGACCCCGATCCTTCCAAGGCGCGATAGGAGGACACGGTGGTTAACCGCGTCGAAGGCGGCACTGAGGTCCAGGAGGATAATGGCCGTGCTGCCACCAGCGTCCAGAATCCTCCTGGAGTCCTCGACCACCCTCAACAGTGCTGTCTCAGTTCCCTGTCCTCTCCGGAACCCTGTTTGAGTTGGGTGGAGCAAGTCGTGGGTCTCTAAAAAAGACGCCAGCTGTTTGTTCACCCATTTTTCGGTCAGCTTACTGATGCCAGGGAGAAGGGAAATAGGGCGATAGTTGGAAAAATCGTCGGGGTCAAGGTTTTTTTTTTTTTAACAGAGCCCTGACCATGGCCAGCTTCCAATCTCGTGGCACAGTGCCTGACTCAATCGAAGTGTTGACTAGGTTGATGATGTGCGTACTGATGTGGGGCAGAGCCGAGTTTAAGATGGTCATAGGGGCAGGATCGAGCGGGGAGCCGCTCTTTATGGAATTAATGAGAGAGGGTAAAAGTTCTGCACTGCGGGGGGAGAAGAGAGAAAGGCGAGATGGAGTCAGTGCCACCTACCAGAGGGGAAGTTAATTCAGCCATGGGTAGGGGGGGAAGGGAGAGGAGGATCTTTTGAATTTTGGCTCAATTCACAAGAGGCTAAATCCTTAGTCAGTTCCATTGCGGTGATATCTGAGAGATTATTAAAATGGAGATTCAAGTCTCCCAGCACTATAAAATTAGAAACCGTACTAGCTAAATCTAGAGTAGTTTCGATTAGTCCTTCCTGAAATTGTCCTATCGGGCCAGGTGGACGATAGATCAAAAGACCTGAGAATGACAGTTCTGGAGATAATGTATTAGAAAATTGCGCACTCTCACAATCTGGAGTAGAACTATCAGTCATACGACAGATTAGATGATCCCTATAAAGAATGGTGATCCCTCCTCCAACCTTGGACACTCTGTCCCTGTGTTGGATCAGGTATCCAGGAGTGCTCCATCATGGTCCGTCTCAAGCTGCCTACATACTTGTGTATTTTAGTCATTGCATATTATTGGCATTTTGTGCTTTTTGGTGTTTATACTTAAAAACTAAAAAATTCATATCTCCATTACCCTGGTGCATATTGTGTTGGTTTCATTTAGTTTATTACATTTTACTTAACTGGATTTTTTTGGTTTCTCCTTAAATATTGTATACGTTGCCTCTATGTTTTATCCTGTCTGCTTTGTTTCATATCTACCAGGGAGTTGAGCTCAGGTTAATTTAGTGACTTTGACTGTACAACGTAACAAGGGTTGTGATTAGTTAGTCCTTGAGGTAGGTACTCGCCCACCCCAAATAATCCAATTTCTTGCACCCTTATTTTATATAGTGTCAATGCCAAAGAAATGAGTTGTCAAAGAAACTGTTTGAAACTGATGTTACTGCTTTTATATGGTGAATAAACAGTTGGTCACTACGGCGCAACTGCAACCACTGTAACATCTTAGCACTTGCTGCATCTTTAAATTATTCAGAATTCCAGAGGGGCAAATATTTGCTTTGATGTCTGGGACACACTGCAAGTTAAAGATTAAACACATAATGCTCCTGCTTGGGTCAAGAGGACCAGACTGGGCAGAGACAAGCTCGCCAAAGAACACCAGGCTAAGGAAACTCTGAAGCAAATGTAGTCCTTGTGCAGTTAATTGTTGGTGTTGACTGTGACCTTCAGGGGTCCGGACCATGCGACTACACTTGCCAAGCAGTGAAATCCTCTGTACCTCAGGAATCTGGTGCAGGATTGAAAAGTGCATTGTCACAGGTGCCTGGGACTAGTGCTGCCACAGAGTTGGATCTACTTTCTCATTGCTTGTTCTGCCAGTCAGCTGAAGAATGTGAACCAGGGGTGCATTCCCTGGGGCATGTGATGAGCTTGGTCCCTGAAACATCATCTGCTCAGACTTTGTATCCTTCGTGGAACCTTGACAATTGGTTTGGGAGAAAAACAAGGTCTCTGCTAATATAGATTAAATGTTTTTGTTACCATGTACTTTCGCTCCTGTAGTGAACTACTTTCCAGAGAGGGTCTCCGAAAACAGCTGGTAGAATGACCTACAAGAAATCTGGAGTGCTGCCTTATCTGTTTGCCACATGTGTAGCTGTAGATCGCATCAGTTTTTTTTTTAACACCTTTATTATTGCAAACAGGTACATACACGGCTTGCAGCCTACAACCCCACCGGGCCGGCCATGCAACAGAACATATATATTCAGCAGTCATGTGTCTAGGAATACACAGCCATGTGCCGTCAACCCTGGGGTACGGCGGCGCTAGGGTTCCTAAGAGAAGATATTTGACCGCAAGGAACAGTTGGGACCATGGCAGAACATCATGCAAAAGTCCACATAAATGATACAGTAGAACTGTGTAAGCCTTATCCTCAGAAGTAAGAAATGAAGGTGCATTTTATAGTGAAAGAAACCCCCCCCCTCTCCTAGTGTACACCCCCCTCTATATACAAAGCCCCCTGAAATCCCCCCCCCCCCCCCCAATTATGCAACCAGTTCGCTGACCTTCATGCTGCATGAAACTACTCTACGTGATGCTCTAATGCTCCTAGCTTCCCGCCCTGGGTATACCCGCCCCAGAGTGTGCAGTGTGTGCTCAGTGCTCCCCCAGTGCATGACCTGTGTATTCCACAGCTGACATCATACTACGGTGTGGCCAGGTATCTATACTCCACCCAGCCACCGTTTTCTTCAACAGGTCCCCATCCAGCTACTCTTCCTATACCACTATGGAGAGCCTTCACCAATGTGTAGATCACTGCGTACCCTCCTCCCGCTGTGTATCGTCAATGTCTTCTCTAGTGTGTCTAAAGGTGTTGTATAAGCCCCAGAGGTTTTTGGGACGACTTGTGGGGGGAAGAAGCTCGCTGTAGTGTTCAGTTTGCGTGCAGCAGTATACCATGTCTCTGGCCCACCGCTTCTTTGTTGGCGTCGGACCCCTCATCCAGCACTGTGCTACTGTGCGTCTTGCCAATAGTAGGCCCATGTCCGTCAATCGCCTGCATGCCACCGGCAACGCTTTCGAGTAACCCAGCAGTGCTAAGGCCGGGTCCACCGGGAGTTCATAATTCAGTATCTCACTCAGCTCCGCTATTACTGCTACCCAGAACTCGTATATCCTGCGGCATCCCCACGCCAGGTGGAGGAAATCAGCCAAAGGCGGATGGCAACGCTTGCACTCAGGGGACTGCCGAAGGCCATAACGGTGAAGCCGCTCTGGGGTGTAGTACACCCTCTGCAAGAATTTAAAATGGATCAACCTGTGGCGTCCATTCAGAGACCGCTTTCTGGTGTTAACGCAACAATATTCCCACATAGGGTCATCTATCGTGATCTCCAGGTCACTCTGCCAGGCGAGGCGGGCCTTAGATGGTTCCTGCGCCCTATGGGGGTAATGGCCTTGTATAAGTGCGCTGTCATATGTCGTGATGACACAGTGTCTATGACGTGAGAAAGTTCCGGGAGGTCTGGCGGCTCATCCTAGTCTGGGCCCAGAACGTCCTTCAGGGCACTTCGGACTCTGTGAAACTGGAACCGCTGTAGCAGCGTTGGGCGATCCACTCCCTGGGCTATCTGGTCCCATGTTTTAGCTTTCCCTTCCGCAAACATCTCCCCCGCAGTCTTAATCCCTAGCTCGTGCAAGGCCCGGACAACCCCCTTCTCTTCGATAGGGGATAGCCACTGCATCCATTCCACCGCCATTAAGGGGGGAGTAAAGCAACTCGCCTCCCCTGGCCTTCAGCAACGAGTTCCAGGCATGCTTTGTAGCCGTAATCGAGTCCAGCACTCCAGTTCTGCGGTCTGCAGGAGTGCAGACCGTGGCGGGGAGTGGAAGAGGGTCCGCAAAGAGTTGTTCCATCCGCACATGTGGGATGTTCCTCTCACCATGAATCCACGGATGCAGATGGGCAGCTTGAGCCACCCTATAGTATCGCTCAAGATCAGGCGCGCCAAGGCCACTGAGCTCCTACGGAAGCATGAGTGTGCTCCACTTGACCCTTGGCTGCCGACCCCCCCCAGGCCAATCTAACCATCAGTTTTGTTAAGTTCCCAAAGAAGGCTTTAGAGAGTATAATGGGCAGAGTATTGAACAGGAAAAGGAATCGCAGTAGAATAACCATCTTCATGATAGCTATTCGGCCCATCAGGGAGAGAGGGAGTTTGCACCACTTTTCCACGTCATCCTCACACTTACTGAAGGCAACGCCATAGTTCTCGCGGAACAGTACCTCCGCGTTCGTGTGTATCATGATACCAAGGTATCTCACCGGGTCAGTCGACCAGTGCAAAGGATATTCCATGTCAAAGCGGTCAGTCACCGGAGTCAACGGGAACACTACTGATTTCTCCCAGTTGATCTTGAGGCCAGAGAGAGCCCCGAATCGCACCACCTCCCGTAGAACTGGGGAGAGGTTTGTCTCCGGGTTCCGCACGTAGAGTAGCGTGTCATCCGCATATGTCGAGATGACTATTTTGTATGTCGGAAAACTGACCCCCCCGGTGCCAGTGAAACTCTCGTAACGCGCATGCCAGTGGCTCAGCGACAAGGGCGTAAAGCAGCGGTGATAGGGGGCAGCCCTGTCTCGTGCCTCTACTGATATTAAAGGGATCCGAAACGCGTCTCCCAGGCGCACCCTAGCCGTAGGTCTCCAATACAGAGCTCCAACCATCTGCAGGAACGGCTCTCCCAATGATAGCCTGCGCAGGACCCTCAGTATGAATGGACACTCTACGGAGTCGAAGGCCTTCTCCATATCCAAGAAGATGGCAACAGCCTTCGCGTCCTGCCGCACATGCTGTAAGGTGCCCAACACTGTGCGTATGTTATAGGTTAAGTTCCTTCCAGGCACAAAGCCAGACTGTTCCGGGGCCACTATTTTGGGCGCGATAAGGGATAGCCGAGTGGCCAAAACTTTGGCATAGAGCTTGGCGTCCACGTTCAATAGGGAAAGCGGTCTATACGAGCTGCAGATATTAGAGGGTCTGCCAGGTTTCGAGATGGTAACCAATAAGGCCTCCCTCATAGTTCGTGGCATGCTGCCATCCTCGCAGATCTCATCAAATAGAGAAGACAGGTGGGGTATAAGTTTATCCTTAAATGCCTTGTAGAACCCTACCGTCAAACCGTCTATCCCAGGGGCGCTGTGGGAGCGCATGCTAGCTAATGCGTTAGAGATCTCGTCTGCCTGTATTGGGCACATGAGGAACTCCCTGTCAGATTGGGCCAGGAACGGCATCTGTATGTGTTCCAGGTAGTCGTCCATATCTGAGTCTAAGTTTTCTGTATTTGTAGTGTATAAATTGGAGTAGTAGTCACGGAATTCCGTCATGATCTCCTCATCAGTCGTGACAATGCTCCCACCCGAAGTGACAAGTTTAGTCAATTTAGGGGCTCTCCTGGTATTGCGCAAAATTCTGGCTAATAGTGAGCTAGGGCGCTCGCTCTCGCCATAGGTCCTGGCCATGGCATATTTCCCCATATAACGTACCTCCCTATCCGCCTCCTCGTTGTATTCCAAGATAAGGGATCGGATTCTATCTGCTATAGAGGGGTCTGGAGTAGACCAGTGTTGTTTCTCCAGGTCGGCTAATTGAGACTCCAGGGAGCGCAGTCGCTGTCGTATGGCCTTCAAGACACTAGAATGTTTGGACATAGCAATCCCCCGGATGAAGACCTTAAACGCCTCCCAGACTGTGTGGAAGGTATCTACAGAACCTATATTCTTCTCGAAAAAGAGATCTATTTCTTTTGCCAGTTCCCCTCTAAAAGCATCATCTAACAACGCATACGGGGGGAAACGCCATGTAAACGGGGGGACCCTACGTATCGGCGTCTCCATAACCAGTATTACCGGCGAGTGATCAGACAAAGTGCGCGCAAGCACAGTGCATGACAAGATTTGGCTAGTGATGGGGTAGGAGGCCAACCAATAATCGATCCTGGTGTGTATGTTTTGAAATGACGAGTAGTGTGTATACCCCCCTGCCCGCGTTCCTACTTCTCCAAACATCAACCAAGTCCAGTGTCAGCAGCTCAGCCTGGAGAGCCATAGCAGCCGCAGCTGGCCTACGCTGGGGCCCAGAGGACCTATCTAGTTCCGGGTCTAGCTCCAAGTTGAAATCCCCCCCTCCCAGAGCATGTGTGCTGAAGAATATTCTCTGCAGCTCCGAGCCAGCTGTTCATAAAAAACTAGGGAGTCGTAATTCGGGCCGTACATATTGACTACAATCAAGTCGTGGCCCTTCCCTGTGCATCTTGATATTAAGAAACGACCCTCCGTATCAGCCCGAATCAGTCTTAAATCTAGATTAGAACGTGGATTAACCCATGTCAGAACTCCCCTAGAGTGTGTGGTGAACCCTGCCACGTTGGTGTTCCCCACCAGACCTCTGTGTTGCAGCATTGTGCTTGTGAGCGGTAAATGGGTTTCCTGTATGAGAGCCAGGTCTATGTGGTGTCTCTGTAAGTAATGGAGCACTTTCCTCAACTTCCTATGGTCATTCAAGCCTCTGACATTCCAGGTCAAAGCTCGGAGGATGTTGAAAGGATTTTCTGAGTCCGTTACCGGAGCACTAGACATCTGAGGCAATGAAAGTTAATACAGTAGTATGGAATCTCAGGAGCACAAGCATTCTTTAGATTTTTCAGATGAGCCAGCGAACATTCTGCGAACTTTACCCATCCCCCCCCCCCAGTCCCCTCCCCGCCCACCCACAGCAGACCCTCCCCAACCTGGTCCGACAGTTTCCCGCTACCCCCCCTCCCCCCCCCCCAACCCCAACTCTTCAACCGAACATACCCATCTCACAACTGTGCGTAGTGCGCGGGGGCAGAGGCAGCCTAGGGACATAAACTCTGCCAAAACTCTCAGAACACTCTTGTAGCCTTCCACCCACCCCCACCGTGCACAAAGTATAGAGTCAGAGCAACTTCCCATGTTCCAAATCCCGCCACAAATATTATTATTATTATTAAAACAGTTTTGTATAGCTCGTGGTTACCCTAGAGCATCCCAGCGCTTAATCAAACAGAGTAACAATTTAAGCGAGTAAGAGGCACAGCGGCTTAACAAAAGAGAAAAGTTTTCAGTTGTTTACGAAAACGCAAAAGGCATGTCTCAGAGCGCAAACCTAGGGGGAGTGAGTTCCAGAGGGTTGCAACCTTTACGGAGAATCTCCTCCCTTCTGAACGGGCCTTTTTGACCCTGGGGATCTTAAGTAGGTGTTGTTGGTCTGAGCGTAGTGTTCTACTTGCCTAATACAGGGTTACCAGCTTTTGGAGGGCGGGAGGGCCTTTAGCTTGCAAGATTTTATGTGCAAGGCAGAGAGATTTAAATTTCACCCTTTCTCGCACTGGCAGCCAATGCAGCGTCCTCAATGTGGGTTTGGCCGATCGTGACATAGGGATGTTGTAGAGCATTCGTGCCGCCGCATTCTGAACTTGCTGTAATTTGTTCAGAGTGATCTCAGGGGCACCCAGATAGATTGCATTACTGAAATCTAATCTTGATATAATCAGGCCCTGGATCAAAAGCTTCCGAGATAGAAATGGAAGCAGAGGCAGCACTTTGCGCACCGATCGGAGAAGGCCGAAACAGACACCAGCCAGTTTGGTACCCTGGGTCCTGAAGGAAAGATCTTGCTCCAACCAAATACCAAGGCTCTTGATCTCAGCCTTGGGTTTGGGAGGGGATCCCAGGCAGCTAGGCCAGGCAGACCGGGGGAGTGAGGGACTTTTCATCCCCATCAGCATTATCTCGGTCTTTGAACCGTTCAGCTTTAGTGCTGATTCCCCCATCCAGGCGTGAACTTTGGATAGGCAGGAATGTAGCACCTGGGGATTTTCCGTGGCCTGGGAGAGGGCGAACACCAGCTGGGTGTCATCGGCATAGCTCACGATTTTGATGTTAAATGGAGCCACCACATCCTCCAAGGGGGCCATGTACACATTGAATAATGTGGGGCTCAAAGAGGAGCCCTGAGGCACTCCACAATGGAGGTGGGTGGATGCCGATCGTGCGCCCCCTTCCCAGACCTGAAAGGTCCGGTCGCTGAGAAATGACCTAAGCAATTTCAGCGCCATCCCCCTCACTCCGGCATCTGACAGCCGTTGAAGTAACACTCGATGGTTAACAGTGTCAAACTCTGCACTAAGGTCCAGGAGGATCACTGCCACTGATCCTCCTGAATCCAAAATGCAACGTGCCTCTTCCGCGACTGCCAGCAAGCCGGTGTCAGTGCCTTGACCCGGGCGAAAGCCTGTTTGGGAACTTCTCAGTACACCGTTGGACTCAAGGAAGTTGGATAGCTGAAAGTTAACCAATTTTTCCGTGATTTTACTGAGTCCCGGAAGAAGCGAGATGGTCCTGTAGTTCGCCATGTCAAGGGGGTCAAGACTAGGTTTTTTTAGGCGGGCTTTTACTATTGCACCCTTCCAAGTGGGTGGCACCACACCGGCACCCAATGAGGCATTGATTACCTCAGTGATAGGTTCCACAATGGAAGGGGCAACCAGTTTGAGAGTCCTCATGGGGACTACGTCCCGGGGAGAGCCACTCATAACGGACACCAGGACCTTAAGAACTTCGTCCTCAGAGACTGGTCCAAGAGACTCCAGGGTCTTCAAGGGTCTACCCTCGTCCTCGAAGGGCTCAGCTCCTATGTTAATTTGGGGCAGGGTAATCAAAATGTTTTCAATTTTAGTGTGGAAGTACTCTGCTAGATCATTGCATTTTTCTTCCAGGCTATCCTTGGAGGCAGGTGGTGTAGGGACCCTCAAAAGCTCCTTGACCACTAGAAATGTTTCTCTGGAGGAGTTGGAGGCGTTGCTGATTCTCTCCTCCAAGAATTGAGTTTTGGCGCACCGGATGGTGAGCTTGTAATTCCTTACCGCCACTCGGTATTCGGTCTTACAAGCTACTTCCCAATTCTTCCTCCAGGCACGTTCTAGTTTTTTACAGGCCCTCCGCATAGCCCTCAGCTCTGGCGTATACCACGGAGCGGAGCACGATCTTTTCTCCCTCCTTCCTGCCGGTCTTAAGGGGAGAACGGAGTCGAGTGTATTAGACATCCATCTGCAGAAGTCTGCTTCCGCCAGTACTGGGTCCTTCGCTAGTGAGGGGCGCGAGGCCTCCAGACTGCGTGACAGGTTTTCCACAGACAGCCTAGCCCAAGGTCTTTCAGGCGCACAGACACTAATGGAGGGGGTACTCTCCGGTTCGGTTTGCCAGGCAAAGGGGACCAAAAAATGGTCCGTCCACGGAAGAGGGATTGGGGAGGCTGCTTTCATGGCGGTAATGTTAGTAAAAATAGGATCAAGTAAATGACCCTTATTATGGGTAGCTTCCAGGTTTATAAGGTTAACCTCACAGGTTTTTAGGTCACATTGAAGGGCTGTCGCCGATCGGTCTTCCTGGTCGTCGAAATGAAGATTAAAGTCTCCCAAAATAATGAAATTTGTTACAGAAGCGGCAAGAACCATTACCGTTTCCATAAACGAGTAGGCCCCGGAGCCCCACCCCGTGCATGAAAGTAAGCCCGGTCAATTGCGCCAATGCAGGACAGGGCAAAGGAGAGCCCAGGGGGCAGGTTGCATATTGTCCAAAGTAGATCTCCCCGCTCCCGCTCCCCAGTGCACTTATCTGAATATTCCGCCTGCTACTCAGTCCAAGACGTCTTTAACTCATGACCTCTTCAAAAAGGAGGGTTCACATGGGCTTCAAGTTCTAGGTGCTGCAACAGAGTCCCGCAGCAAGTCGCCACCCCCAGAACACACTCCGTCCTGGTCGTCCATGCGACTGCGGCCCCCCTCCGCCTCCGGGGTCTCTTCATTGTTCGAGTCTTGTTCCCTCGACCAGCGTTTCATGGTCTGCTGCAATGCCTTGGGGTCCGTGAATGTGCGAATGTCCACGTCGATTGACTCGTAGTTTAGCTGGGTATAACAGGGCATAGTCTAGCCCCATTTCCCGGAGGCGTTTTTTGTGGGGGATAAATTGCTTTCTCTCTTCCTGTACCTTCGCTGTGAAGTCCGGGTACAGAGATATAGCCGAACCCTCATTCTGCAGCTGTTGTTTGGCCCTGGCCAGCTTGAGCGCCACGTCTCTATCGCGGTAATTTAGCAGCTTTGCTATGATGGGCCTGGGGGGGGTGCCCTGGCTGCGGACGTGGAGCCAGAGTCCTGTGTGCCCTCTCCACAGTAAACATGTTAGAAAACACTTCTTCTCCCAGCAGGGTTGTCAGTAGTTTTTCGACGAAGAGTTCCATGGGGCCCATGTTCGTACTCTCCGGAAGGCCCATAATGCGTAGGTTGCATCGCCTCGAACGTGCCTACAAATCCTCAGTCTTGTCCTGTAGGGCCTTCGTCAACCTCTCCATTTTTTTGTTCGCCGTGTCCAGGTCTGTTTGTGCCTCCTCCACTTCAGTCATTCGTCTTTCCGCCATGTCATGGCGCTCTGCATGTTTATCCAGCCGCTCCGCCATGCGGTCCATCCTATAGGACATGGCGTCCATCTTGGTCCCCAGAGCTGAAATGCTAGATTGCAGGCTTTGCTCCATGGAGAGCAGCATGGCTTTAATGTCCGAGTTCTCGCCCTGGTCCTCATCAGTTCTCGATGCTGCACTTTCGTCCGTCTGCGGGCTCTGCTGCGTCAACCGTTTTTGCGCGAAGGGCAGCCTGCTTTGAGTCCGGTCCCCTTTGCCCATCTTGAGGCTCGCACCGGGTCTGGGCGGGCGAGAGGCCGTCCGGCGTAGCTGAGGAGACTCTGCCACCAAGAGAGACTAGCAATGCCCCTCGTGGCGGTGCAAACTAGGGCTCACGCACGCTCGGCTTCACAGAGGCATTTGTCCGAGTCAGTCCGTGACTGGGGTGGATCACGTAGAGGAGAAGCAAGGAGCCTCCGCACCCCAGGGAGACACCACAGGGACGCTAAAGAGACACCACAGGAAGGGTTGCCACGAACACCAGGCCGTCTAGTCCGCTATCGTAGCTCCACAAAATGGCGGCATGGGCGCTGGGAGTCTTGCTACAGCTTCAGTCTCTGGGCTAAAAAATTGCCCGCTAGTGCTTCATCTACCCCCGGGGGGGGGGGTACTGCTACAAGAATTAGTGCCGCACAGCGACACTTCAAGAGGCAGCACTCTGTTCACGCTGGGCGCGCCGCACAGCAATGTTCCGGGACACACCTCAGTCGGCAGCCGCACGTTGTGTTACGTCGCCCAGGCTCAGAATGCACGGGAGGGCGCAGGCTGGCGGCCTACCGCCACCGGGGCGCAATCGGGTCGTTTCTCAGTCTGTAGTGCGTATTTTCGTCGCTTCAAAAGGCTCTGCTGTGCACCCCGCTTTCAGCGGACTGGGGAAGCAGGAATCGGGAGACGATTGTCGTTCTAAGCGGTATTAAATCAGGATAATTGCAATGTGCTCGGCGGAGCTACGGTTTCAGGCAGCCATCACGCTTGCTGGCTACCTCCGCCCCCTGTAGATCGCATCAGTAGTGCCCTCCTGCCATCTAATGTTGGGCTTGAGCTTTGCATGTGTTTTTTTTTTAAAGTTTCATTTTCGAGGTTCCTTCCCTGAAAGCCATAATGCAGCAGGAGACACAGCCTCTATCTCGCACTGTTTTTCGCTCATCACACTAGCGTGCTTCGTGCGTGCGCAATGATAATGTTCCATTATCATTGCGCACCGAGGAAAGCTGTTGCAGCCTAGAGACTAAAATAAGGAGGAATTTCTTCCACAACATCAAGGAGTATTTAACAGGGACCTCATCATCGAATGTGAACATCAAAGTCTAGGTCGTATGAGAACGGTTTGTTTCCAAGAGGGCATGGACAATTCACTGTATACGTTTAGCCCATGTTACCACAGCAAGTTTCCATGGTCACATTAACATTGTGTCATTCACCTCTGTCTAGCAAGACATCACAGAGAAAGGTACTGGTGTAATAGCTCTGAAATGCTCTGAGCCCTGCTAAACAGGACTCTGTGCATGTGCTCTGGCCCTTAAAATGAGGCATGTTTAATTGGCTTGCCCCCAATTGGGGTACTTGTTAGCCCCTATTATATGGTACCACGGGTACGCAGGGCCTGTAAGTTAGTGTGTCCCCCAGGGACTTCAGCACTTGTTGTGCCTCCCTGAGAGGTAGAAGGTAAAACATGGCCCCCAGTCTGCCACTGCAGACTAGAAGTGCAATTTTAAACTGCGAACTCGACTTTGCCGTTTAAAGTGATGTCAAAGCCCAAACCTCCTTTTTAGGTCTCGCCTGAGCCAATGCGCTTGCGCATTGCTCCGGCGAGATTATAGTAAGCAGGAAAAAAAAGTCTACCAAAACGGCTGCGGATCGCATACAGTTCATGTGATCTATGGGCATGCACACCATCGCCAGTGTCTTTGCCTCGGCCTCAGGCTGCCGCTCCCCCGCCCCCGCGTGCACATCGCGCACCACCATTTGTCTGTGCCTCGGTATCAGACTTCAAAGGCTGCCGCCCCCCGCCACAGCAATGCCGAGAGCTTGTTTCTGGACGAAAGTGAAAGCCTACTGTGCTTGTTTACAGCAGCTTGAAAACGCTCGACTTGCTAGCTGTAATGCTACATCCGCTATGCTTTGCCTCTAGACACGTTGATCCCTCGCAGACTGTGCTGACTCTGCCCCTCCTGATTCTGAAACTGACCAACTCAGTCACCACGCAGTCTCTTCTCTCTGTCTTATGATGTCTGCCCTGCCACCATTTACTTCGGACCCTCACAGCTCTTCACCACTCCTCACCTTCACACCCCCTCACCCACCCTCACCTCCAGCGCCCTTACCCTGTCACACTCACCCTCCCTCTCGCTCACACACCCTCACCCACCCTCACTGACCCTCACAAACTCTCACCCTCACAACTCTCTCACCCTCACAACTCTCTCACCCTCACTCACCCTCACCCCTCACACCCCCTCACCCCCTCACAACCCCTCACACCCCCTCACACACCTTATCACTCAGGAACACCACCACATCACTCAGGGACACCACCACATCACTTAGGGGCACCACTTAAGGACACCACCTCATCACTCGGGGACACCACCTCATCACTCGGGGACACCACCACATCACTCGGGGACACCACCACATCACTCGGGGACACCACCACATCACTCGGGGACACCACCACATCACTCGGGGACACCACCACATCACTCGGGGACACCACCACATCACTCGGGGACACCACCACATCACTCGGGGACACCACCACATCACTCGGGGACACCACCACATCACTCGGGGACACCACCACATCACTCGGGGACACCACCACATCATCACTCTGGGACACCACCACATCATCACTCTGGGACACCACCACATCATCACTCTGGGACACCACCACATCATCACTCTGGGACACCACCACATCATCACTCTGGGACACCACCACATCATCACTCTGGGACACCACCACATCATCACTCAGCCCAACCGCATCATCACTCAGCCCAACCGCATCATCACTCAGCCCAACCGCATCATCACTCAGCCCAACCGCATCATCACTCAGCCCAACCGCATCATCACTCAGCCCAACCGCATCATCACTCAGCCCAACCGCATCATCACTCAGCCCAACCGCATCATCACTCAGCCCAACCGCATCATCACTCAGCCCAACCGCATCATCACTCAGCCCAACCGCATCATCACTCAGCCCAACCGCATCATCACTCAGCCCAACCGCATCATCACTCAGCCCAACCGCATCATCACTCAGCCCAACCGCATCATCACTCAGCCCAACCGCATCATTACTCAGCCCAACCGCATCATCACTCAGCCCAACCGCATCATCACTCAGCCCAACCGCATCATCACTCAGCCCAACCGCATCATCACTCAGCCCAACCACATCATCACTCAGCCCAACCACATCATCACTCAGCCCAACCACATCATCACTCAGCCCAACCACATCATCACTCAGCCCAACCACATCATCACTCCGCACAACAGCACTGTCCTTGCTTGCTACCAACAAGCATTGCCATAGCCAATAGGACTCGCATTAGGAAAGTGTAAGCTAATGGCTTTGTGAATAACATTGCTATTAATTTATATATTTTCAAAGCCAACACATATTAAAAAAAATTCATTTACAATACCAATATCTCACACTTTCCTAATGCGAGACCTATTGCATTGCAAATGCTTGTTTTAATATATGGAAGTAGGCCTAACGAGCCCTAAGGTAGGGTGCTGTATGTTAAAATGTGAAACATGTACTTTACATGTTTCAGCAGTAAAAACCCTAAATTGTCGTTTTTACTGGGGAAAAGCTAGTAGCCGCATTGTCTAGTACAGAGTTGCAGGCTGACACCTCAGCCCCACTAACTTCTGAAAAGGGACTACTAAAGGTGGTGCTGTAAAGTATCAAAAGAATCAGTACAATTTAATGGTTAAATCGAATTTAGGGTCACTGATTGGCAAAGTGCAACTTTAGAAGTTGCCGCTTTAGTTGCCCAATGTTTCTAGTGCCAATTTACTGTTGTACTCCTTGTCTAACCTGCAGACCGCTTTCTGCCCTCTTGGGGAGACCTGCTAACGACTTCCAGGAAAGATAATAGAGGCCTGCCATTGAGAAGGTGTTACCGCCCCGAGGCAGGAAGCCACACTGGTGCTAGCTAAAAAGGCGAGCTTCAAAGGCAAAGCCGCCTTCGAAGGGCAAATGGGAAACACTTGGGAGAGGGGCTGCTCGATTGTGTAGGTAGACAGGCTGGCACTAGGGAAGGGAAAGTCAGTTGTCAAACTGGTTTTCCAATGGCATGTAGCCCCCTTGGTAGCCACACCTTAGAGTTGGGCTAGGGGGCTCTGGACACCAAGTGAGCGGTTCTACCATGTTTGAAGTTGGCAGAATTGGTGCATCTTGGGATAGCCAGCTGCCACACTTCACAGGAAGTGGTCATCACAAGGGAGGATAGCCGGTAGCTCATTGACTACCAATCGCATCCTACCATGCATGAGGACATTTTCTGAGCATAAATAGGGCACCCTTGGCACCCAGGACTTCAATCTGCTGGCTACCAAAGAAGTGTAACTCTTCCTGCTGTGTCCTGCTCCAGGAGAAGTTGCCTCCGGAGCGCAGCCAAAGACAAGAGACTCCAAGGGTCAGTGAGCTGGCTCCTGTTCACAGCACATGGGACACAACAGCTGTGAAGCCTGCTGGGGCAAGTTGGTAGGGCTGAGTCTTCAAACTGCCGCCATGCAACACCTGGTACCAGGACCTAACTTACAAAACTGCACTCTAGTTCGCTGATCCCTGGAGTGTCGTCGAGGTGCAGCTGGAACCGCCAGTGGATGAGTTATCTACCTAGGAAGGATTAGCCTGTGACCACAATACTGAGTGACCTGTAGTCCCGTGGCGACTCTGCTTCTGCCAGCACTGACTGGACTTTGAGATATGTCGACCATGTGACCAGGGCCACCTCATACCCTTTCTGTACTATGTAGCCGCAGCAAGACCCTCGTCTACTACATTGCATCCTTTGAGCACCTTCAGCATCCTTCATCCCTTGCATCAGGACCACTTCCACATGAAAGCCCTAAAGTAATGGTCTCTGAGGACGTTGCTGGTCCCTCTGAATGGCTTCGTACTGGAGTTGGTCGCATAAAGTGACCACATTCCGACTAGCCCAGACTTTTTGGTGGAAAAGTTTCTAAATATCATTTTCCTTGAATTTGCAAGTGTTTGTTTGCGGTTGAGTGAAATAATTCGATTTACTATACCTTGTAAATACTCTATCTCCAGAACATTCCAGTGGATTTTTTCCTTTGTGGTGTCTAAAAATTCATAAAATAGTCTATTTTTATAATTTGGAATCTGATTTCTTTGGTGTCTTGTCGATTTCCTCTTCAATTGTTGTGATGCTGTTTAAATGTTTTACATTTGTTCCTTTGTGTAAGCCTTGCTGCTCAGAGCCCCAGCTACCCAGAGATGAGTTTAAGATTAGCAGATTAAACCTAAGGGTCTAAAAGGGTGTTGTAAGTGTATTCTAATGTGAGGTTGCACAACCACACCATATAATACACCCCATTTCCTCACAGTGCCTAAATCTGCTTTGAAAGCAAACATGAAGACATTGAAGAGGCAAACCGCTGTATATATTGACTGTAATGGTTGTTAAATCATTGCATGGCCACCACAAGAGGCCACCTTTTCTGAAGGAGCATAGTCTTACGTTTGGGGAGACCATTTTGGTGGAAATTAGAGCTTTTCCGTTTCCTATGGGGCAAATGCTGCACCTAGCCTACCACCAAAAATGTATTCAATAGTCTCTGTATTCCACATCAGATAATGATCCCTCCGCAGGCCTGCTATAAGCACACCTAGAACCAGACACAACTTGCCAACATGAGAGTATGTGATTAGAGGGGTACTGTAGAGCTCATAGCCCTAGAGCTGTACTTAAAAGAAGCATCTCCACATATTGACCCCTCTTCCTATCATTATTTTGAAAGGACTGCAACACGTAGCGAAATCCTCCCATATGGCAAGCAGGAAGAGGAGGAAATCCTCAGGCTTCATTAAAAATTATGAAGAGCACTCAGTTTCTGCGAATATTAAAAAGCATGATAAAGTGCTATATGGAAAACTTATAAGACCCATTCAAATTAAGTGGTTACCCAATGAGCCAAAAATGTTAAACCTGTGTGTCTCGTGGTAGATTGTGCTAGGAAAATTACACTCTTCCGTGATGAGGAAAGTAAGAAGAGTTATGTGGCAAGAAGTCTTGTTCCATTGAGAACACTGGGTGGTACATTGCTAATTCCATGGACCTGCAGTCCAGATATGGCAGGAGCCAGTGGAAGGAGATCTAATGCAGTATCTCTAATGCCTATAAAAAGAGGGACCAAGAAATAATAGTGTGGGAACCAATGTCCAATGGTAGCATCAGACTGCAGCAGACATGGCCTTAAAGTAGGTCGATACTTGTATCCTGTAACAGCATTGTGCTTGGCTAAGAATTTCTGGATTTTGTCGAAGTCTAGCCACACCTAATGTCTGCCCTTTGATGGCACCATCTTTTTGGACCCTCCGGCAGATGACGTGCTGGAGAAAATGAAAGACACTGACACAGCAAAGACAATGGGTGTCCTCTAGTACCAACAACTAAAAGCAGGCGTTCACAAAATGCAAACCCCGCTTACATCAAAACCAAGGATTGGCTGGGATATCAAACATAGTGCTCCATTTCCGAAAGTGACTTGCTGCAGAAATGGATCTTCAGATTAAAATGTATCGCCATATGTCAGGTATTTGTTTGAGGTGTTTGTGCTGCCTCTTCTTAGTTCTTACTGGACTGAGCAAATCATCTTTATTTCAAACCTCTGTTACATGCATTTGGTACACACATATCTCATGCTTCTTACAGGGTAATCACACGTGCCATGGTTCTGTGCCTCTTAATGTTTATTTGGTTCGTAGTCTGCCCTTTAAGAGTGGTTAAAGGGGAGAGTTTTTATGAACTTTAAGTTCTATGGGACCAGATTAGAAGCTGTTTTTAACTGTCGATAAAAAGAACTCCCTGCCAAACACTAAAAATATAATTATTTCTACTACTGCTAAATTTCGTTGCTAGCCTTTCATTATTCCATAGAATTAGTGTGGCATGACACTGATGTTGGAGACTTTCTTCCATTTTAGACCCACTGAGCTGCGGACAGTTTTGTGTATGTTTGGGGGATTTATAATAACACATTACTGATCACTCTTCTACAAAACAGTCTCACTATCACCAAAGGCCATCCTCTAAACTTTCTATAAATAAATGCTCAACCCCCTTTAAAAAAAACATCACATCTACAATCTTCTCATAGATGCAAAACCAACCATACTATTCATAACTGAATCCTGGTTGGGAGATGATATTGCTCCAGTCCTGCATGAAGCCATTCCTCTAGGCTATCAAACGATCACACATACTCGTATAGGCAAAAAAGGAGGTGGTCCAGCTGTTGTGTTCAGACAAACATTACATATCGCTAAAGAGGACGACACCTCCATAAAAAAATTGTGATGCTCTTCTAACCAGATGCAATACTACACGTCTTCATCCTGTAACTTCCTGCTCCTTTACAGACCTCCAACTAGCAAGGCGACCATCCCAGACGCACTTCTAGACAAAGTTTCAAACCTGATAACCATACACTCCAACTTATGTATTCTGGGTGACCGCACTGAACCTGCATCAGATTGTCCACAAGCCCACACACATCGCTGAACATATCCTAAATGTCATTTTTGCTAATACTGAACTATTTACCATTCAAACTATAATTCCAGTCACATGGTCAGACCACCACTTGCTTGTTTTCCAACATAAAACAACACTAAGGGACTCGCCTAAAACTACCTTACATCCATCCACCTATCGGCCGTGGAACAAACTCAATTTGGAACACTTAGAAACACAACAAACATCAAGTACAAATCTGTAAACAATAACTTTTGTTCAAAATCTGAGTGGCTACAGGAACCTTTTGACATCCTGATACTACTCAAAACCACACAACAGCACAAAAGAAAAAAAGTGCCTTGGAGAAACATAGACATAAAACAACAAATTAGAAAGCTGCAACGTAAGTGGCTCTAAACAAACGCCAAACAAGATAAACTTCACCTACAAAAAATTAAGATTATACAAGTCAGCTATCCAAAAAGCTAAGAAAAGGTACTAATCAGACAGAATTCAAAATGCTAAATGTGCAAATAAAGATTTATATAATATGCTCATTGAATTTCACAAATTGTCTAGAAGGAACTCATCCTGTTACTCAATGATTTCATAGACAAACTGCAAATCATTACACAGACAAAGCAGACACATTGGACTTGGACTTACAAAGCACTAACACTAACCCCTGTACAAAACAACAATCCAAGAACAGTCTAACCCAGCCTCTCCGTTCCTTCAAACACACCTCACACGGTGAATTTATGGACCTGGTCAAAGCAAGCAGGCCTGCCGGCAGCTCTTCTGACCCCTGTCCACCACAAACTTTCAAGACAATTATTTTAACAACCTCTGCTGCCACCCCAGTAAGAAGAATCATCAACGATTCCTTAACTATCGGAATATTTCCAGAAGAACTCAAAATATCACACATATGCCCTTTACTGAAGAAAACAAACTTGGACCTGCTGAACCCGGTCAACTACAGATCCATTACAAATGGATCTTTCCTGGGCAAACTGATAGAAAGAGCTGCGTTGGCCCAGATGTCACAATTCATTGAAGAGAATTACATACTCTGACTTCCAAACAGGATTCTGTCCTAGAAGAGGCACTGAATCTTCCCTCCTTGCCATCTGGGATGGCCTGAAGAATACAGTTGACCGCAGTGGCGTTGTTGTGCTACTCCTCTTGGACCTCTCGCCTGCCTTTGACCATGACACTCTGAAACAAAGACTCTATGAAGCCGCATAGAGGAAACTGCTCTAGACTGGACCATCTCCATACCCCACCTTTCTCGTCCAAACCATGCTCCACAAAAGCAGGGGTCCCCCAAGGTTCATTCATCTTGCCCATGCTTTTCAACATCTACAAGAAGTCATTGTCGGCACTGATCAATCAGTTTCTCCTCACGTGCTATAACTATGCAGATGACAAACAAATACTCCTTCAACTGGAATGCCTCAAAGACATTTAAAAATATCCCAATTTCCAGTTGTCTCAGAGCCTTGGATCAGGGAATGACTTGGAGCCATCTCAAATTGAATGCTTCAAAAATGGAAATAATCACTTGTGGCGATAGGAAACATGACGGCCCGCTTGCCGCCTGGCCTGATAAACTGGGATCACCACCTAAAGTATCGAAGGAAGTAAGAAACCTTGGAATGACCATGGACTCCAAGCTGTTAATGAATGGCCAAGTGGACAAACTAGCAAGATCAAGCTTTGTCACTATAAAAACGCTGCAACACATTTTCCCTCATTTGGGATTTCCACACAAGGTCCAAGCTACCATCTCCCTTGTTCTGTTCAAACTCGAGTACGCCAATAGCCTCTACCACTGATCACCTTTAACGCCCATGAAAAGACTACAACGAATTCAGAACTCGGCTACCAGACTACTCTTGCATATCAAACCGCAAGACCACATCTCACCTGCCTTGAAAGCCCTGCATTGGTTACCGGTTGCCAGTAGTTCCGCATTCCAGCTACTTTGTATCACCCACAAAGCAATACAGGGAATGGGACCGCTCTTCATCAGGAATAAAATCCCCAAACACATACAACAAAGGAACCTACGCCCTAAAGGGGCATCTTGCCTCAAAATCACAAGATACAAGAAAAAAACCATCGGTGGCACATCCTTCTCTGTTCAAGCAGCCAAACTATGGAACTCTTTACCCCCCAACATAAGATCCACCTTATCTTCAGAAAAGTATTCAAGAATTGGCTCTTCCCCACATAAGCCCCGTACGCCAGCAGAAATTTCCAGCATATTCCTCTGTATATAAGCATTTTTTTCACTATAGATATGTAATTATCTTTGTGTATTACTTTGTATAAACATGTAGAATAATTATGTTGTTGAAAATTAATTAAAAAATAATTTTTGGTCTACATGTACTTACTTCCATTGTGCTTCTATGTACCTTACATGTACTTGGATCTGTGTGTTAATTTTTTTTCTCATGAAAAAGCATATCCAATGCACTACCCAATTTCTCATCCTGTACCTCTATCAATATCTTTAATCTACATATACTTACCTCCTGTATGCATCTATATACTTCCAATGTACTCATGGATCTATATATTTATCACTTTCTTCTAATTTAGCATTTCAAATGCACTACCCTATTTCTCAGCCTATACTTCTATCAATGTATCCTTTAGCCCAACCTTCTGACTCATCCCAAACCTCTTTCTACTACTCTTTCTAATGCACTACTGTCTCTCACCCTATACATCTATCAATATATCCTCTACATCCACTCTCATTTATCCCAAACCCCATACCACTACTATGATCCCCAAAATAACCCTTTCTAGACTCTTTCCTACTCTAAACCTCCTTGCATCATCTGACACCTTTTACTTTGCCGATCCCCCAAACCTTTCTAAACTGTTCCCTCTGACTCTTCCCCTCAAAAAACCCTTTTTTACTCATCCAAAAGCCTCCTCCTACTGCTATAACCTCGTCAAAAATCTTTTACTATCCTTTCCAATCAAAATAACATACTAACATGCTCACTTCTCAAATTCCATATTCCACTATACTAATTCACCTCTAATCCTTTATGGGTTCCAGAGTAGCGTGCTACTCGCCAATAAAGCGTTTCAACACCCTATCAGGGTTACCAGCGCTATATAAATGCTAACCTTTTTGCTTTTTCTACCCCTCCCAACCCTTATCAATCCAAATAACTGACTAACATCTCCACCACTCAATTTACTTTCATGTCACGCCATACTAATTCAACAGTAATCCTTATGGGTTCCAGAGTAGTGTGCTACTCGCCAATAAAGGGCTTCAAAACCCCACCAAGGGGTAGAAAAAGCTATATAAATACAAACCTCTTTCCCTCTTCTATCCCGCAAACTACCCTTCTCTATCCAAATAACTGAATAACATATCCACCACTCAAATTACTTCATTTTTCACTATACTCATTTTCAACACTAATCCTTTATGGGTTATGGATTAGCGTCCTATTTGCCAGAAAAGCGCTTCAACACCCATCAGGGGTAACCGGTGCTAAATGAATGCAAACCTGTCTTCCCTTTTATCCCTCCCCTATCTGAAAGAAACACTTGGTGATAGATTCCTAACCTTAGAATTACCCCAAGCGTCAGACTGGATCCGGGAAGTTTTCCTTAGCAGTACCCCTGCGCGTTGGTAGGCGTCGTCGTGTGGCTCCGCATGCATCGTTAGCGACGTCGCCGAGATGACGCCGCTGGAGCTACTTAGATGTGCGCTGACGTCAGTTCTTTTTTCCGTGCCTGCGACGCAGATCAGGGAAGAGCACGTACCCCCAATCATTTTTTGACTTGAGTTTTTCCAAGGCCTTTTATCTAATTTTCTCTAAGTCAATAGACTCCTGGGGTCGTAGGGATGCCCGCTTCAAGAACTGCGGGGACTGTCACTGCATGATGTCGGTGACAGACCCGCACCACATGTGTCTCTACTGCCTGTGGCGCGACCACGACTCCAAGTTGTGCCCCGACTGCCGGGCCATGGCGCCGAAGACTTTGCGGAAGCAGTCCTGAAAGTTGCTGTAAGTCTGGCAGTCTGCTCCACGCCGCTCAAGGTCCCAGTCCCGTGGGAGGTCGAGGGACTGATCGTGGAGCCAACACCATTGTTCATCTGGATGTAAGTCTTCGCACTTGGGGGCACCCCCGTGGCTCCAGCGGAGCCTGCGACGTCGCCGCCTGCCTACCCGCCCGTCCCGGGTCCGTCGGCGACGCTTGCTCAAGTGCAAGAGTTTCTTGCTGCCATGGCCCGACTCTTTAGGCTGTCTGGCCCCGCCTGTGCGCTTTCGGGCCCGACTGGGAGTCCTGCCCTTCCGACACCGGTGGCTTTGGCGCCGCCATCGGCTTACGCCGCAGGACCGCCCTGGATCCGGGCTCGGATCCCGGGCGACACCAGTTGACCTCATAACACCTCCACCGGTGTCGACCCCACCTCCGGCACCACTTCCGACGTTGTCCGGTGCTACCGCCGATGTCGTCCTCGGTTTCAGCCCTGAGCCGGATCCAGCGCCGGAACGGCTTCGCTCTACACCGTTTCTGATGCCGATGGGGCCTTTCTACCCCTACATCGTTCCTCCTTTTTTTCAGCCTGTTTCACAGACTTTGGAGGAAGGGGAGAACTGGTAGGGGTCTGAGGACCCTCTCACACAACATTGTGGTTATGACCCAGACTGGGCAGAGGATTTGGGGGATGCCAGTGGTCTACACACCTCGCCTGACCTTGGCATGCGGTCTCTTCCTTCCGGGGCTACGGAGGAGGGAGTAAGTTACGCAGTGGTGTTGCGTAGGGTGGCAGAGGACCTCCACGTCGAACTCCCTAAAGTGGCCATCAGGACTAATCTTCTGACTGAAGTGTTTCAGCCGGCAGCAACCTCTTCCGAGCCCTTGCTGCCTTTTAATGATGCACTGTCTGACGTTCTTTTGGGCACTTGGTCCAGGCCCAACACAGGGGCTCCTGTGGACAGGAACATGACCCAAACACCCAAGCCTGAGAGCTTGGTTGTTCAAGCCTCTGCTTTCCATAGCGCATTCCCTTCCGCACCTCTCAATAGGGAATCCAAGAAGCTGGAGCAGCTTGGCAAGAAGCTGTTTTCATCTGCCAGCTTAGGGCTCGTTACTCCCACTCCGTGTGGGACACAGTTGTGCAGGTGCTGCCCAACTGTCCGGAGGAGACCCAGACAGTACTCGCTCAGGCTATTGCTGCTGGGAGAGACGCAGCTAAGTTCACCATCCGTTGTGGGCTTGATACCGCCGACTCGCTAGGCAGGGTGATATCCATAACAATGGCGTTCCGGCACCACACCTGGCTGAGAACTTGCTTCTCGGGAGATGTCCCGAACACTTTGGTGGACATGCCCTTTGATGGCATTTGCCTTTTTTGGCAACAAAACGGATAGTGCATTGGAGCGACTGAGGGACTCACGAGCTACGGCCAAGTCCATGTCTCCACCTTCTGCTTTTCCCTCATTTTGTGGCCATGGAAGGGGTGCCCCAACAAGTTAATTTCAGAGCCATGGGCCTGCGCAGCAACAACCTCAGCGCAGCCGCGGATGTGGGAACCACCGGGGCGGTTCTGGGGGCCAGCGGGCGGGTCAGTCCACCTCTACCCCCACAGCATCCACTTCAAAGACTTCCTACTCCGCCAGTGGGCGGCAGAATGCTCCATCATCTCCCCCAAGGTACAAAAGGGGGTGGTGATGGACGGAGATTCTGAACCAATCAAACACTCACACCCAGTCAACAGATCTGGGTTTAATCCATCACCGTTCTTTAGCCCACTCTGCCACCCCAGTTCAGACATGGCCATATGCAAATCAGTATGACCCTGTGCCTCATGGGAACAGTCCAGCCTGAACTGCCAAGCCATGCCTTCCCTGGACCGGAAACAAGCTTCCTAGGACCGGTTTCTGGCATTCCAGCTGTCTTCAGCCAGGTTTGCTTGAATCCAGTGGCAAAGTGAACAAGGGACTTGCGTCTGAGCATACCCTGCCAACTTATGGCGAACAAAGCGGTACAAAAGGGGGTGGTGATGGACGGAGCATCTGAACCAATCAAACACTCACACTCAGTCAACAGATCTGGGTTTAATCCATCACCGTTCTTTAGCCCACTCTGCCACCCCAGTTCAGACATGGCGATATGCAAATCTGTCTGACCCCTGTGCCTCATGGGAACAGTCCAGCCCGAACTGCCAAGCCATGCCACCCCCTTTTGTACTGCATCATCTCCTCCACTGGCATAACACCTCGGACAGGTGGGTGCTGCAAATAGTCCGAAGGGGCTACTCCCTACTCCCTTCCAGGCTACCCCTCCAACCATGCCACCGCATGTCGGGGGACCATCTTGCGCTTCTGCAGCAGGAAGTCACTGGCCTCTTGGCCAAGGGGGCCATTGAGTACATTCCTGGGCCAGAAGTAGGTCATGGTTGTTATTTCCAGTACTTTCTGGTCCCCAAGAAGGACAAGGGCCTGCATCCTATCTTGGACCTCAGGAACGTCAACCGTTTCCTCCGGAAGGAGAAGTTCAATATGTTGACGCTAGCTCAGGTCTTGTCTGCCCTCGACCCTGGAGACTGGAGACTGGATGGTAGCGTTGGCATTGCAGGACGCATATTTCCACATCCCCGTCCTGCCGGCCCACTGGGGTTACCTGCGGTTCAAGGTAGGCCACAAGAACTTTTTGTTTACCGTGCTCGCCTTTAGCCTTACCAGCGCCCCTCCGGTGTTCACGAAAGTGATGGCGGTGGTCGCAGCTCATCTGCTCAGAGGTTCCAGTCTTCCCCGATCTCGACGACTGGTTGTTGAAGGCGGGCTCGCCCCAGGCGGCCGTCTCCCACCTCCAGACTACGGGCGACCTCCTGCTTTTGCTGTTGTTTTCCATCAACATGCCGAAGTCACCCAGCAGGGCTCTGCTCTGGGCACTATCAAGGGCTATCTCTCACCATTTAAGCCTTTTTACAGCTTCCAGATCAGCCTTCCCTTTTCAAGTCCCCTGTTGTAAATAGATTCTTAAAAAGCATTACTTATCTTTTCCCTCCTGTTCCTTTCGTAATGCCTCAGTGGGACTTGAAGCTTGTTCTGACCTATTTGTGTGCTCTCTTTGAGCCACTTCACAACTGTCCTCTTTGTCTTCTTACTTTAAAGACAGCTTCCCTGGTGGCCATTGCCTCTGCCAGAAGAGTGAGTGTGCTCCAGGCTCTTTCTTCTAAACCTCCTTTTCTCTCTGTCCATCTGGACAAAGTTGTTCTAAGGACTCGTCCTTCTTTTCTGCCAAAGGTTGTCACTGCCTTTCACATCGGGCCGACCATCACTTTGCCCACCTTCTTTCCGCCTCCGCATCCCTCGAAAGAGGAAGAGAGGCTCCACCGTCTGGACCCAAAACGTGCGCTTTTGTTCTACTTGAACCGCACACAACAGTTCCGGGTGGATGACCAGCTCTTTGTTGGCTACGTGGGCGCCAAGAAAGGTCGGGCCGTGCACAAGTGGACCATCTCTCGTGGGTCTTTCTGTGCATAAAGACTTTTTATTCTTTGGCTAAAAAGGAGCATCCGGTGGGGCTGCGTGCCCACTCTACCAGGGCGACGGTAGCCACTACTGCTTTGGAACGGGGAGTTCCCTTGCATGACATCTGTCAGACAGCTACGTGGGCCTCGCTGCTCACGTTTACCAAGCATTACTGCCTGGACAGCCAAGTCCGGAGAGACCGCTTTTTTGGCCGTTCTGTTCTCCAGGACTTTCTGGTGTGATCTTGGTTCACAGGCCTACCACCAGGGTTGGTATTGCTGAGGTATTTATTCTGCGGTAAAGAATCTATAACTACATGTTTCTTTCAGATGCACAAGTTACTTACCTTAGTAGTGATAGATTCCTTACCGCCCCACCCATCCTCCCCGGTCTGCAGACTGATTTCTAGGGTTAAGGTCATCCCTTTCAGGGCCCTAGTTTCAAGGCACCAGTGGTCAGTTTCTTGCATGGCTCTGCGTTCCTGGCGCGGAAAGTCATGTACAGAACTGACGTCAGCGCAACTTGGCGTGTCTAAGTAGCTCCAGCGACGTCATCTCGGTGACGAAGCACGACGCCGCTAACCAATGCGGAGGGGGCGTGTCTAAGTAGCTCCAGCGACGTCATCTCGGTGACGACGCCGCCTACCAATGCCCAGGGGTACTGCTGATGAAAACTTTTCAGATCCAGTCTGATGCCTGGGGGTAATTCTAAAGTAAGGAATCTATCACTACTAATGTTTCTTACAGATATATCGTTACCAAAGGTAAGTAACTTGTGCATCCTTCTCACTCCAAATAACTGACGAGTACCCACCACTCAAATTACCTTCATATTTCACCATACTAATTCAGCACTTATCCTTTATGGGTTTCCAGAGTAGCGTGCTTCAACACCCCATCAGGGGTAAAAAGCACTATATAATTACAAACCTTTTTTTTTCCTGTTCTATCTTTCTGCTATCCTTCCAAATCAAAATAACTGACTAACCTATCCACCACTTAAAATGTATGTGCATGTTTCACTATACTAATTCAAGACTAACCCTCTATAGGTCCCGGAGTAGTGTGCTACTCGCTGAAAACGCGCTTCGACGCCTCTTCAGGGGTAGTAAGCGCTATATAAGTGCAATTACAATACAATACAATAAAGAGCAACAGCTACTCGTGGAGTGTCCCAGTGCTATAGTAGGCATAAATCCTTGAAATTGTGAAATTTAAAATGCAGAACTGAAAAGGCAGGTTTTGAGCAATCTTCTAAAAACAAAGATATCCTCAGCAGCCCACAACTACTGTGGGAGGACGTTCCAGTCTTTGATGGCAAGATAAGAATAGGAGCTTCCACTTGATCCTTTCCTTCTAAACTTGGGGATCACAACCAAAAGAGAATTAGTAGAACGAAGGATCTGTAAAGAAGATAAAACATGTTATAGAGGTGAAAACATGGTTTTGTTTTGTTTTAAATTAATGTTTTAAACCATAGAATATATATGTATATATATATATATATATATATATATATATATATATATATATACACACATTTCTAGCTGGATGCTTGGAGGATAGAATGCAGAGGGCTGCAAACAAGTCAACAGTTCTGGGCCTACATGAGGATTTGCACAAGCATTAGTACTGAGCCATATTTAACAGGGCTGTGCAGTCAGCATCACAAAGTTCTGCTAGTCACACTTATATTAGGCAATGAGCCCTTTCTGGCGGCCATTCCCCTATAGGGTTCCATTTTCCCCCTTTTACCAGTGTACCCTCACGATGATCGCTCAGCACAAAGCACGCTGCATTTTGTTTTTCTGCAAATTGTATTCACTGTTGAGAAAACGCTATTTGTTACCCTTCAAAAGAGGTGAATATACGTTTCTGTAGAGCAGCTTTTATTTATTTGCAAACATTGCCTACTATAAATATCTGCTTTTTAACTGCTGTTCATATCCAACATGCTATAAAGCAGATGGCCACTGTTATGTAGTATTTTAATAATCTTTTATTTATCAGTTTGTATGGCTTTTTATGTTTTTATCTATTATCTATTACTGTGCTTTATTGCTTATTGATGCCATACCTATTTTAAACTGTCACATGAGGATGATGGATTATTTGATGTTTTGTATTCATGTTTTATACTTTTATGGTGTAGTTAGACCACAGTCATTTTGACTGAATGATATATACTTGTTTCTATGTTGTTATTCTAATAGTACTGTGCTCTAATTTCTCCTCAGAGTCAAAAGCTCAGTATCGTACAACGAAGGGGAGCTGAATTTACTTTATCTGTAATAGCAAAACACTTTAGCTCAAACATTGTCAAAGAATTGCCACAGCTCTGGGAAGCCATGGTCGGACCATTGAGGAATTATATCAACATACAAAGTTTTGGTATGTATTAGTGAAACTTATATTTTTTGTTTGTTTTAATTTAAAAACATTGTTGTGATATGGCGTAAGCTGAATATATGTTTTGACAGATGGAAAGGCTCTCCTGGAAAAAGGCGATGGTCCTGCTCAAGAACTGGTGAATTCGCTTCAAGTTTTTGAAACAACAGCAGCTTCAATGAGCCAGCAGTTACGCCCATTGGTAATAAAGTTAATCGCAAATTGTTTAGCTCTGTAGTCTCTACATACACCTGTTTAAAAACGCTAATTTTGTGTGATAAAATCTTTAAAATATCCTGTTCTCTGAGAAGTAGTCCTTGTCTGATCTCAGAAAAAGACTTATTTTAAGAGTATTTTGAGAATGGGAAGTTGTGATTGGGAGACTCTGGGAAATATTTCACAGGATACATAGATTTTCTGGTTGACATTAATTTCTAAGTGTTCGTTAGAATAGATGTATAATTCTTGCTTTCTGTTTTCTTGAAAAATCCATCGATATTCATACGGAAATAAGCTATTTGTCAGGATCAAGTGAAGAGAATCCCCACTTTTGCCTTCTAGAATTTATTCTTGATTATGGCCCTGAGAATTTCTGTGATGATCTGTTTTGACCTCTGTGGTAAACCTCAGTATGCAACAAACCCCCAGCACATCAGCTCACACAGGTGGTTCCCAGGAGGTCAGGAGACTTGGAGGTCATCAGTGGTTCTGGTCTGTCCCTCTGATCTTGGAAAGAAATTATTAAAGCATCTTAAACTTTTGAGGACTTATGTAAATACTAGTAGAATCTGATTTACCAGATCCTGTGATAATTTTAATCAGAGTTGCTAGCAAATAGACTTCTAGTGTGTACTAAATCATACATTCACCCCCAGTCAAGAGAGCGGAGTTAAATCCATCGTTCTTTTGCTCACCGTGCCACCCCAGTTTAGACCCAGCCATATGCAAAGTAGTCTTGACCCTATGCCTCATGAGAACAGTCCAGACCGAAGTGCCAAGCCAGATCCTCCCTGGACCGGAAACAAGCATCCTGTAGTGGCGTAGTGGGCAAATGAACGATGAAGAATGTTTGAATCATTCAGCATTCCATCCATCATTTGTTGCAGTTACACTTTTCGCCGTAAAAGGGATGGGTATGCCCAGACGTGGGTCCCTTTCTCAGTGTGCCACTTGATTCGAACTATCCTGGCTGATGAAGGGTGACATACCCCGAAACCGGTCCCAGGATGCGTGTTTCCGGTCCAGGGAGGACCTGGCTTGGCAGTTTGGTCTGGACTGTACTCCTGAGGCACAGGGTTAGGACTGATTTGCATATGGCTGGGTCCAAACTGGGGTGGCGTAGTGGGCAAAAGAACGATGGATTTAACCCAGATCTCTTGACTGGGGGAGAATGTTTGAATCATTCAGCATTCTGTCCATCATTTGCTGCAGTTACACATTGTATATGCCAGGAGAGGCTTCATTCCTTTTCTGGCTCAAACTATGGCTCTACGCTAAACCAGGATATACCCCAGGATGTGGATTTTTATGATGGAGATGGGCTTTCTTTTCCCCCATGCCCCCATTACACAGATTCCTTATCCAAGGATTTGCAGGACGCCAGTCAGTATGACACCTCTCCTGAGGGAAGGCCTAATTTACCACTTGAGCCACCAACTGAAAAAAGTACCTTGTTTGCAGTGGTCGTCTGAATTTGCAGCTGCCTTTATTTGAGACCAAAAGCAAAAGTCCTAACAGAGATCGCCTAGACTAGCTACTACTGAGACTTTGCCTCATTTTAATAAGGCCCTTACTGATACCTTGCTGGCTACTTGCTGAAAGCCCTTGTTTGTGGCATGTGTAGCTGTAGATACACATGCTGTGCATACTCCTGCCATCTAGTGTTGGGCTCCGACGTGTGCAACTTGTTTTTGTTCGAAAAAGTCTTTTTGAGTCCAGGGGTGTGGTGACTCCACCTATTGTAGGCAATAGGCATGGGCTCCATAGTCACATTGTTTTTCTCTGCCATTGTGTTCGAAAGTGTATATGGGAGCCCCATCAGGTGTTTCTGCAGGGCCTTCAGCACAGTCCTTCGTCAGTCCAGATGAGAATGTCTGTGAGATGGAAAAGACTCCATTTCGGTTCTGCCCATCTTGCCATGTTAAATATCTCAGGGCACCAAGAGGAATCCTGTGTGGCGGGTCTTGCATTCTGTAACAAAAAAAAACTTCGAAACAGTTGAATCATTGCCTTGGCTTCAGCGATGCAGCCCTGGGGAAAGGAAGACACTCTAAACATCTTTGGTGATGACAAGGACCAAGCTCTGTAGCAGCCGGGTGCATCTGAAGCCGAGATGCATGTTTTTATTGGAGGAGGTTGCCTCCTACTCAAACATCAAAGCCAAAGAGCCCCTGCCTGCCCAAAAACCATTACGAGCACTGCTGTGAGCACAATTATCACCTGTCCTTCTGAGGCATCAGCACCTAGCTCTTGTGAGAGTCCAGATGACACTGGGCCACCACTGCTTCCTGGCCATGGTCAGCACAAATTTCCGAGCTGGACCAGATGCCCTCGCAATCCTGTATGCCAGAGTTCGCCTCAAAGCTTCGCCCCTTGATGTCGACCGCCGCTTTACACCGGATCGGAAGATGTCAGCTCAGCCACACTCTTGAGTCTAAAGCTTCAGAGTCCGTCTACTACGGGGCATTCTGGACATCAACTGACCCTTTTCGGCTACATCCAAGCCATCGTTCGAGGAATTCCACCAACCCATCTTGCAGGAACTCCAGGAACATTTACACGGCGAGCAGAGGATCCATATTTAGCTGGGCATGGACAAGATCCTGGCTAAGACTGCCCCATCATCCAAGGATCCCCATAGAATGAGACTCAATTTTGAGGAGGCCTTCAATCCTCTGTCGGCGCCAGACGTCTCAAAAGCCTTGGCATCAGAACAGAGGCACCTCTCCACTGTTGCCTGGCCCTGCCAGGTCATCCTCCATCATCTTCTCCTCCAACATCTTCTCCATCATCATCATCATCTCCTCCATCATCATCATCTCCTCCATCATCATCATCTCCTCCATCATCATCTCCTCCACCACCTTTTCCTCCTTCTCCTCCAGGATCTCCTTATGATCCACCCAAAGGGCTCTTGAACTGTGGGACGACTATTAGGCTGATTCCTCAGACGATACCAACTCTGATATATATCCTGCCAAACCTTCTCCCCTCACAATACCACATCCTACCGTGAGCTACTAAACAGGGCAGCTGCTTTCCATTAAGTTGAAATGTATGTTAAACCTGAGGAAGCTACAATGCCACTGGAAACCCTCTCCTTCACACAGAGGTCACTCCAGTATTTGCCCATGTTGAAGGGTATTCTCAAGCCTGCTGGGGACATCTTCAAAGAGCACATGAAAACCAGAGTCATCACGAACCGAGTTGACAAAAAAAATACAATCTTCTCCAACAGACCCCTCCCCTACACCAAAGGGCAGATACTCCCTAATCCCTTAGTGGCCCATTCAGCCAGGAATAGAGCTAATTCCCAGGGCGTAGGGGATGCACCTCTTCCAGACTGCTAGAGCAAGAAAATAGATGCTGCTGGTAAGCCTGTTGCAGCACAATCTGCCACACAGTGGCGAATTGCCAACTACATGGGCTTACTCTCCTGGTATGATTGTGTCCACTGGCACCAGATGGAGAATTTTATCCAATGTCCCCCTGAGCAAAACCGCAAGCGGGGCAGGAGTTGGAAACGAAGAGGAAGATTATATACAAAACGAACATCTGGTGCTCTCTTGATGCCTTGTTCAAAAGTAGGAAGCGCACAGCTGATTAACGCAAAGTTATAAGAGCGTAATGTTCTACAATGTTATTAGAGGATCGGGTGCTCCCGAACAGGTAACGTGTCCATCCCGAGGGGTTTGCGCATAGCATTGAAACCGTCGCTATGTAAAAACTCTAAGCCCTTTCAAGAGAAATGGAACGCAGTGTTAAATAAATGCAGCTTAGACTTGATATTGCTTATTATTCAAGAACTTTCATGCATTTTAACTGAACTGAATAAGGAGATTAAAGATGTGGAGAGTGAATTATCTGAGATGACCACTACTGAGGAATGGAATAAGATATTGGAAGACATCAAGGTACAGATAGACAAACACTCTCGTGAAATTAACGATAGAAAAATCAGGAAATTTAGGAGAGACACCCAAGATTACAAATTGGGAGAAGTATACACGTGGGCAGATGTTTATGCCCAACGTAGGAGAAACAGACCACCTAATTCTCAAACAGACACCTCCTCCTCTGAGAGTGACACTTCCAACCGTCCACTCAGGAAATTTCCCACACCTGCAAGCAACTCAACTGAATCCAACATAAATGTTGAACCTCAAAGCCAACAACCGGGTTCCTCCACTGCGGTTCCTTTTTTAGCCGAGAGCAGAGACATTATAAACGACCCAGGCGGGGTCTCAGAAAAGGGAAAAGAAAAAGAGAAAGAGTCAACTCATCCGAGTACACGGAGCACACAAAAAGACAAAAAGAAGAACACTTCTGACACTCCTCTGAATAAACATGAAATTGATCTACTATCTAAAGGCACATCATTTGTACCGACATACAGAACCCACCCTCTAGAACTACAAGTCAACACATACAAATTCATCAGGAAACTTAAACTGCAACACTATTTTGATCACGTATTACCTCCACTACCTAGCAAACAAGATCTACTCATGGGCCTTAGACCAACAAGCACCTTTGAAGCACCTATAAGTCATAAGAGTATTGACCTTTTTGAGAATTTGGTGAACCAAGACATCTTGAAATTAAATTACAAGAAGAAAAAACAAAGAAACATCACACAAAAAGATCAGGATACCTTGAGAAGACTTTCCGAAAACAAAGAAATAAAATGCATTAAGGCTGACAAGGGCGGAGCCCTGGTGATAATGAACTCATCTTTATATCACCGCAAGATGCAAGAACACATCCATGATGAGCAAACATATATGAAACTACCAGGCAACCCCACTATGCAATTCAAGGAGATATTAACTAACATTGTGCAAAAAGCCTATGAGAATGGAACTATAGATGACAGGACAAAGAAATACTTACTTAAACCATTCCCAAAGAGTCCCATCATCTACCTCATACCAAAGATACACAAGAGCCTAGAGGATACCCCTTTCAGGCCGATAGTTTCCACCAAGGGTTCACTGCATGAACCCGTTGGAAAATTCATTGACCAATACTTACAGCACAGTGTCATGAACATGCAGAGTTACATTCAGGACACCGCTGATTTTCTAAAAAAATTGGCTGAAGTAAAATTCACCGGAGCTGAACAGATAACATTATGTACAGCGGATGTTCGCTCCCTGTACACTTCCATCCCCCATGCTGGGGGCATTGAAGCTATGGAAAAATCCATCCTAGAGAGCGACCTTGAACCTGACATGCAACACTTTCTCATGGAACTCACCATGTTTACCCTATATCAAAGCTACTTTCAACTAGATAGCGACTGGTATCTACAGCTGTCTGGAACCTCTATGGGTAATTGCGCGGCGCCTACCTACGCTAACATTTATATGAAATACTTTGAGCAGACTCACATCTATGACAACCCGACCTGGACCAACAACACAAAAATGTACGCAAGGTACATCGACGATGTCTTCATCGTATGGAAAGACACAAAAGAATCCTTGTCACAAGCCCTCACTGTCTTGAATCAAGCCAATGAACGCATACAACTCACCTGGGAAATTGATAATAAATCGATCACCTTTCTGGACGTTAGGATTACTATCACCAGCAATGGTTTTGAAACAGACTTGTTCCGAAAAAAAAACTGACCGCAATAATGCATTGCATTTTTCAAGCCACCATCAAGGATCCCTGAAGACACATTTGCCTGCATCGCAAATGTTGAGGATTAGAAGGATCACCTCTAATCCTGAGCAAACTCAGATCAGACTACATGAAATGGGAGAAAGGTTTTTAGCCAGGGGATATTCTCCCACTCTCATTGAAAGTGCCAAGAAGAAAGCCATGGACACTCCGAGAGAATCACTGTTTGTTAAGACTCCTCCAAAAATCAATAACAGAATGGTACTTGTTTCTAGATTTTCCAACATGAGTTCTACATACAAGCGGATAATCCTAAAACATTGGCCCATCATGAGTGTTGAACCAGATTTTGGTACCACCTTTAAGGAACCGCCGCTTTTCGCGTATACCCGCAGTGCAAACCTCAAAGAACTCTTGACAAGTAAACATCAAGAAAAAACACCATCCAAAGGCACAAGACCATGCAGAAATTGTGGGAACTGCAACAATATTATTGCAGGAACCACAGTTAATCACCCAATGAGAGGTAACCCCATTAAACTGTTTGTGGATGCCACATGCGATTCAACTAACGTTGTATACATGATTAAATGTCCTTGTGGAAAATGCTATATCGGAAAGACCGAAAGGAAGATCAAAACTCGCATCAACAAGCATAAATCCAACATCAGACTCCAGAACACCAAATCTAATGTGGCTGTACATTTCAACAAACAGAGACATAATGTTTCCCAATTGAAGTTTTTGATTCTGGAACAAGTGCGCAAAATTGAAGGAATGGACATCAATAAGCACTTACTTCAGAGGGAAATGGCTTGGATTTATCGTATGCAGACAATGAAACCTACCGGTCTTAATGATCGCCTGGAGTTTTCATGTTTTGTTTAAATATAACTGTCATTGTTCCCCACATGCGAGTACCTTAAATATCGCTTTTGTTACTTTCTTGTTATTTTGATTTACTTTCACCCGTTTTTGTAACCTTTCCAAGATGGCCACCACGTTTTTTCACCCTCACGATAGTCCTTTCTTGATTTTCACTTTTTTTTCCGCCCCTATTAAACTAACCACACTTCCTGTCTTACTGACACCGGCGTTTGAAACTCGCGACCACTACATTCACTGTAAGTAATTGTATCGCTGTAACTCTAATATTCTCGTTCCTTATCGTTTTTTCTAACATCGGTAAGCGCTGCCAAACGCTACACGCGTTTTCGTATACCTACTGGCTTTAAGCATGCTCCACCCGCGTCTTCCGCATTTACCTTTTGAACTCTTCACCCGCGTATACCGATAGGCACTTTAAAAACTTCCCTTCACGTTTCACTTGTCAACCGGATTTCACCCGCGAATACCGCTAGGCACTTTTAAATTCCCCACCACGTTTAATTTCACTTTTTGAACACCCGTTATCACACGCTCTTAGAATGAACTCGCACCCGATTTAATTCACGTTGATGTTTCAGTTCTTTCACCCACTCTGTTGTACTGAATTTGTTCTCATTTGTTCTATCATGATTTTGATTGCTATGTCTGGCTTAATTGCAGAGGCACCCCGATGAAGGGCTCGCTTTAGCCCGAAATGCATTGGAGCATTGAGATAATTTTCTTTGGATGCATTTACTGTGTGAAAATCTGATTGATGAATTCAAGATGAATGATTAAAATTCTTTTGAACTACTTTGGAGTCTCACTTCCATGAGAACCTAATGGAGTGCCCGACTTTCAGGGATGTCACTATGATTTCCTGGTGACACATAATTGACTCTTGATGCCTTGGACACGGATGCTTGCAGCATCAATTCAAATCTTCTCTACCGCCATGGATGGCTATGTCTCCATTTTTAAACCTGAGGTACTGCAATTCCTTCTTAATGGGCCCTTAGATTGCAAATGCAAAAAGAACAGATGATGGCCGGAATGCTGAATTAATGAAACATTCACCCCCAGTCACAGATCTGGGTTAAAAAAAATGTGTGCATGTCACACCATTTCAGTTTAGACCCAGCCCTATGCAAATCAGTCTTGACCCTGTTCCCTATGGGAACAGTCCGGCCCGAACTTCCAGGCCAGGTCTTCCCTGAACCATAAACAAGCATACTGGGACCGGTTTCGGGTTAACACCCCTCATCAGCCAGGCAAGGCAAGCATCTTTTTGGCCCTCAGGTCAATGAGATGCTCAAAATAAATTAAGAAGGACACAATAGTAGCTCAAGCCAGGAGTGCATTGCGGACTCCCACTGCCTGTGGCTCCTTTCGCCGCCCACTCTACCGTAGTGCAGCCAAAATAGTTGCAACACCCAAAACTTCCACCAACTACACTAGACAGCAGACTCCTTCACTGGTTTACTACAAGGAAGGAACATTGCAGAGGGGGCAATGTTAGAGGCAAAGTGGCAGCTCCTAAGGGAGCCACCTCCCCAAATAGTGAGGCCCTCCACCTCCCCCCCCCCCCCCCCTCGATTATTCAGCACCTGTCGGGGAGCAAGTTGCAGAGGTCTCTGCCTCACTGGCAGGAACTTGTCTCTGACAGCAGGCTCATACGCGAAGGGTATTGTTTTGCACTCACCCATACACCATCCAAAATCTCCCCTCGCACAGTCTGTCCACGGAACACCAGTGTCTGCTACAAGAGGAGATGCAAGCACTACTTGACAAAGAAGCCATACAGCTAGTACCTCCACTACATTGCGACAAAGGGGTGGACTCCCTGTACTTTCTCATCCCAAGAAAGATGGCTTCCTCATGCCTGTACTTGACCTCCGGCCCCTCAACAAGTACATCCTGTCTGGACATTGCCACATGATCACACTTCAGGATGTCACCCCTCTGTTGCGGCAAGGCGACTTCATGATTGCCCTCGACTTGAAATATGCCTACTTCCGTATTTCCATTCACCCCGCTCATCTAAGATTCCTGTGGTTTGTGGTGAGTGGAAAGCATTATCAGTTCAAAGTGCTGCCTTTCGGATTCGTAATGGCCCCCAGAAACCTCTTCAAGTGTCTAGCTGTGGTAGCCGCTCACTTCTGGCAGGGCAAAATCCTCATGTTCCCTTACCTTGACAACTGGCGGATCAAGAGTGCCACACAACAGAAATGTCTGGCGCACTTTTAAACAACCATAGACCTTCATCACTCGTTGGGTTTCATGCTAAACATAGCCAAAACCCACCGTCAGTCATTTCAGGTTCAATTCTTTCTTAGGGCTAGATCCAAGGGTTCGAAAGGCTTAACCAAACCTTGCCAGAGGCTATTCTTTCTAAAACCTGATACCTCTTTTTTCTGTGTGATCGTCGGGTAACAGGACAGTAATGTGTTTACTAGGCATGATGGCATCCTGCGTTGCGACAGTTCTCCATGCAGGGTTACACATGTGTCCCTTACTGTAGTGCCTAGCAGCACAGTGGTCTCTGGCTGAGGGTCTATGGGAAGATCTAGTGCAGATTTGGGTCCGTACACATCTCTGTAGTGGTAGAAATTCAACACCCTGTTGTAGGGACTGCCTTTTCTAGACCCAGTTCCGCAGGAGACCACCACCATGGACGCCTCGCTCTCAGAATGAAGAGCTCATCTACAAGATCACACAATCCGGGGTTTGTGGACACCTGCGAAGAAGGACCTCCACCTCAACCACCTGGAATGCTGACTAATCAGTTTGCTCTTCGAGCATTCCTTCCACTCGTTCGCAACAAGGTCTTTCTAGTCTGCTTAGGCAATACCACTGTCATATTTTATCTACAGATGCAAAGGGGGCAAACCCTCACCCCAGTTTTCTGTAATGGCTCAGTGCATCTTGGAGTGGATGATACATCACGAGGTATAGTTGGTAATACAGTTCATCCCGGGTCTGATTAACGATCTGGCAGACCTGCACAGTTGGAGACCTCACCAAGTCCGTGAGTGGGAACATCACCCCTAGGTACTACTCAATTCCAGCAGTGGGGGTTTCATCACATAGACCAGTTTGCCACCCCCAAAAACGCAAAATGACCCAACTTCACCGCCAAGTTACCACAACCGCGGTCCATGGGCAGTGCACTATGGATGAGCTGGTCAGGGGTATTTGCCTACACTTTTCCACCTCTGCCGCTGCTACCGTTTGCAGTTCACAAGCAGAGGCAGACATCACTTACCCTCATCCTAGTAGCCACAAGCTAGGCGCGCCAGCCCTGGTACTCCACTCTGCTGGTTCACTCTCTGGTTCCTCACAAGAAGCTTGGCCACTAGCTGGACCTTCTCATGCAAAACCACAGAACACTCCTACACCCCAATCCTCAGCAGCTAAATCTTGCTATCTGGATCCTGAGGGCTCGGAGTTTGTTTGTCTCAACCTGACACAGGAGTGTATATCTATTTTTCATGGTGCACGAATAATGCCAGGGTCTGCTATGGTCAAAATGGAAAAGTTGTGTGCACTATTGTCTCTTGAAACCTATCAATCCCCTCACAACGTCCATACAAGACATGGTCTATTACTTCCTTCAGATTCAACAGTCAGGTCTTGCCTACGCCTCCATTTAGTTACAGTTGGCTGCTGTGTCTGCTCTTATCTTTCCCTCCCTATATATAGTTTTTTCCCTTCTTCTTTTTCCCCTTTCCCTCCTTTTTTCCTCTTCCTTAATATATTACAGGTGTATATAATTTGTCACATACTGATTTATATTTATTATATTGTTTTGTAACCTATGAAATTGCCTATCTTTGAACTCCAATAAAAAATTATGACACAAAATAGGCCACAAACTTTGCTCTACAGATTACCTGTCGTTAAAGCCTTCATGGAAAGTCTTAAGTGTGCTGTCCCTGGCCCAGGCACCTTCTGTTCCGGTGTGGTCTCAGCATCATCCAAACTAGGCTAATGGTCTCTCCTTTTGAGCCCCTTTACTCGTGCCCGCTTTAGTTTTTCATGGACGGTATTCTTCCTTGTAGCTTTCACTCCCCTTAGACAAATCAGTGAGGTATTCACTCTCCCTTTAGAGGAGCCTTTCTTCCAGGTTCATCCAGACATGATGGACTTCTCACCTCAGACTTCTCCTTGAGGAAGGTTCCATTTTTCACCTCAATTATACAATTGAGCTACCTCACTTCTTTCCACATCCAAAGTATGTAGTGGAATGCTCCTTGCATACCCTGAATGTCAAAAGGGCGTTAATGTAGTATTTGGCTAGAATAAAACCCTTTCGTAAGACACAACAACTCTGTGTGCTACTCCAAGCCACACAAAGGGGGCGCTATATCCAAAGAATTTGCTCATTCGGTTGTTTCTAACCTGGCTATGAATAAGCTAAAATGTCCCTTCCTGCCCTTCCCAGACCCCATTCAGCTTGCAAGAAAGGGGCTTCTATGGCTTTCTTGGGGAATATAACACTAGCTGACATCTGTAAAGCAGCTACATGGTTCATTCCTTATACTTTTACTAAACCTTACTGTGTAGATGTTCTGGCTAGACAGGAAGCTAAGTTTGGCCAGGCTGTCTTGCGCATACTATTTAAATCTTCTGCAGCATCCTTAGGCTAATCCACCGCTTTTTAGGAGGACTGCTTTACAGTCTTTACATATGTGTATCTGCAGGTTCGAGGCATGTGGGCTGCTGAATTCATATCTGTGCATAGATCGCCGCCTAGTGTTGGGTCCGGATGATCGCACATTGTTGTCCTGGAAGAGTCTTCGAAGTATCACGAGATAGGTGGCTCCTCCCCTGGACTACAGTGCGCATGGGCATCGACTCCATCCTCAGATTGTTTTTTTCCGCCATTGGGTTCGGATGTCTTTGGGTTCCCTCTAGTCTGAATCGATAAAGAACTTTCTTGAGACCAAAAGGTCTTTAGTTTCTCCAGTATTAGGGGTGTCTTTCATAGATTCACATGCTTGAATATTCCCCGTCGTCGAAGTGGGAGTCCCACGGTACATAAAATAGCAGTAATATATGCATGTATATATATAAGAAATATTATAAATAAAATATACATACATATAATGCAATAAAATTGTAAACTTAAAAAAGTACCATAGAACAGAATAGGCCCATTGAAAAGCCCAAGGGAGAATTCACTTTAGTAACTTATAGGAGTCATTATGTGTTGGTCCACATTCCAGCCAATCAGGCTGTAGCCTCCTCTAGAACCTTCTCCTCAGAAGCCCAAGTCCTCAGATTTTCTACCGCACGTCGTGTGAAGGGAGTCTCCCTGAGCTCTGCTCAGTTTCTTCAAGTTTCTTCATATTTCTTCATATTTTTCTTCAAAATGTCTTCTTCAAAGAAAACTCTGTTCAAGGCTTGTCCATCCTGTGGGAAACTTCGCCTTTTTCATGAGGATCCACACAGTAAGTGTATTTACTGTTTATATCCGGACCATGTTGTCTCCACCTGCAAACTCTGTCGCAAATTTCCTCCAAAGACTTTGAGGGACAGAGAGGCTCGTCTCCTTCTGTGGCTACAGAAGTTGAAGTCATCTGACAACGCCGTGTCCGATGCTGAGAGTATGTCATCTGGTTTCTCTAAAACCTCTCAGAAGCGTGGGTCTGAGACTGAAATCCCCTCTCCTTTTCTTAAGAAGAGTAAAAAACTGGGATCTTCAAAGGATGTCTCCTCACAAGATTTGCTTCAGGGCGCGCCTACGGGACCTGGTTCTCTGGCGTCTCGTCCCAAGACCATGCCCTCCGTTTCTAAAACGGGCATTGGCTCGTCGACGGGCTCGTCGACGCGTCCGTCGACGTCTTCGGCGTCTACGAAGTCTGTTTTGGCTTTTTCCACGTCGACGACTACTTCTTCCATGTCGACTAGTTCTGCCACGACGATGATCATCTCGTCGACGAGCAGCCAGGAGGTGAGACCCATCTCATCCATTATTATGATCTCGTCAATCAAACCGTCGACGAAGAAACCACCGTCGACGCATCCATCGTCGACGGCTCTCCCGTCGACGAAGACCAAGACTTCATCGTCTACGGCCGGATCCTCGTCGACGACAGCCTCGTCGACGATACCATCGACACAGATGATCCCTCCGTCGACGACTGCTCCGCCGACGAACCTCTCGTCGACGGTGAAGACAGCGATTCCGTCGACGGCCTCGTCGACGGCCTCGTCGACGGCCTCGTCGACGGCCTCGTCGACGACCAAAAAATCGTCATCTACCAAAATTAAATTTCCTACGCCGGATGCAGCGGCGCCAACGAAAAAACAACTAGAGGGTGTTAAAGCTATGCCACTCTCGTCGACGGGCTCGTCGACGACACAGCAACACCTACAATCTGCTACCACCTTCAAAGTGGTTTCTACTTCGTCCCTCAAATCTGTACCGCTAATACAATTAAGTCCTATTAGGAGTGGATCACAACCTCCGGAGAAATTATTTCAATCTGGAGCAGAGGAATCTGGAAATGATTCAGAGGTTGATCAACTTTACCAACCAGCAACCAGTCCATCGGAGTTACACATTAAGTGTCAGGACTATAGCGATGAGGATGAGTATGCGGATCATACCGTCGAAGATGGGAACGTCCTTTTTCCATTGGATAGCACACAACAACCTAATTACGAACGCTTTACACAAATTCCTACATCTATGGTGAAAAACCTACAACATATGCTGGATGACTACAATCGTAGATTTCCGCCATCGTTACCGTCTTCCCCAGCACCCCAAGCGCAGCGGTCCCAGGCTCCAGCTCCACGCCCTCAGTCTCCAGTGCTTCAACCACAGTCTCCAACGCCTAGGCCTCGAGTTCAAGCGACTGTTGCACCTACGTCTCCTTTAGGTGCTGCTCCTGATACGGATAATGAGGGTCAAACTCCACAAAACACTGGAGATAATGACACTGATGATGAGGAAATGCAGGATTGGGATAATTATAGGGCACAGACACCCTCTACTCCACCAACATCACCGAGAACTTCGCCACCAGTGGATATCGCAAGCTTCCACAGCCTTATGGTCCGTGCAGCAAAGAGGTTTCACCTAACGTTAGAAACGCAGCAAGCAGAATGTTTTCTGTATGACTTTAAGGACTTGCCTCAACGCCAAACTCATACCATTCCTATTATTGACCACATATGGGAAGAGGGTCTGAAGTTGATGGAACGTCCTAACTCCATTCCAGCCGTTCTACCTAGGCTGGACAAAAAATATAAAGCACCGCCTACTTCCCCGGCCTGCTTAGTGTCACAGCCTAAAGCAGACTCAGTGATCACTCAGGCGGCACAAAAAAAGGTCTCGAAATCCTTCCGTTCCCTTAACTTCCCCCCCGGATCAGGATGGCCGTAAATTGGACTCCATTGGTAAAAAATTTACCACAATGGCTGCGACAACGGTAAGAGCTTCCAACGCCTTAGCCATTCTGGGTCGATACGACCGTCAAATGTGGTCCGAGATCGCTGGTCTACTTCCACAAATGCCTGACTCCATCCGGGAAGAAGCACAGTCCATCATTCTCGAGGGAGAAAAGATTTCGGCGGAAATTATCGACTGTGCCGTCGATATAGCCTCTACTGGATTCCGTCAATTGGCGGGTGCTGCAGTTTTGCGTCGCCAAGGCTGGCTGAAGTCAACAACCTTCCGACCGGAAGTTCAATCCAGAGTGCTCGATTTGCCCTACGATGGCGAGTCTCTGTTTGGTAAGCACGTTGATGATGCCTTGGAACTCATCAAAAAGGACACGGACACTGCGAAGTCCTTAACGACTCTACAATACAGAAAGAGGCCATTTCGTGGGGCTCGTGGTAGAGGAGGAGGAACCTCTACTTTTCGAGGCACGGGCCAATATAGAGGATACACCTACGACAACAGGCAAAGAGGATCCTATCAATCCCAAAATCGTTCATCCACCTCCAGGCCTTACCAGCGGAAGTCCAACTACAGAGGTGGTGCGAACACCAGCAAAAAACAGTGAAAGGATTGTGCATCTTGGAGGTCGAATCTCGAAATTCTTCTCCAATTGGTCGAACATCACCAACGACCGATGGGTCTTGGATGTAGTTTCAAAAGGACACACCCTGGAATTTACGAAATTTCCCCCCGCTCGCCCGCCTTCGG
Source organism: Lissotriton vulgaris (assembly GCF_964263255.1). NCBI lineage: Eukaryota > Metazoa > Chordata > Amphibia > Caudata > Salamandridae > Lissotriton > Lissotriton vulgaris. Next base: position 902,075,258 of record NC_141693.1, on the reverse strand, counting down.
GCCCACCTTCTCCCCACTTCAGGGAACTGTTGGCCCAGGTGCAGCTTCTGATCAGGAAAGGAGCCATAGAATTGGTACCGCAAGATCAACGCGGCAAGGGATTCTACTCCCGTTTCTTTCTAGTGAAGAAAAAATCAGGAGAGTGGCGCCCCATCTTGGATCTGAGGGCTCTAAACAAGTTCATAGCGTCCAAGACTTTTCAGATGCTAACCCTACTTCAAATCTTGAATTTCCTCATTCCAGGAGAGTTCTTTTCGACAATAGACCTTCAAGATGCATATTTCCATGTGCCAATTCACACCAGGCACAGGAAATACCTTCGTTTTACAGTCGGCCAATTTCATTACCAATTCAAGGTCCTTCCATTCGGCCTTCGATCGGCACCGAGGGTGTTTACCAAGATCCTAGCCCCGGTGGCAGCTTACCTGCGTTTACAGAACATCCAGTTTTATCCATATCTGGACGATTGCCTCATAAAAGCCAGGACTTTCCAACTGACACAAGAACACACACAGGTCTGCATATCCCTGTTCGAAACGTTAGGTTTCTCCATCAATTGCCTGAAGTCACACTTTCACCCTTCTCAACAGCGAGATTTTCTAGGAGCCTCGCTCGATTCTCGGCTAGGGCAAGTGTTCGTTTCACAGGAACGTCAGAGCAGAATGTTGCAGAAGGTACAATTCCTGCAGTCAAAAAAGTACGTTTCTGTTCGAATGTACAAGTCATTCCTCGGCATGGCTTCCTCGTGCATTCAACTGATTCCCAACTGCAGACTGCACATGAGAGTCCTTCAGGAAGAACTCGACAGCCAGTGGAAGCAGGTATCAGGGTCATTCGAGGACAAGATTCATCTCACGTCTCGCATGCAAAGAGCTTTGGAGTGGTGGGCCCATCCTCCAAATATAGCAACCGGTCGTTCATTCAAGGACGAACAACCAACACTGACACTGACGACAGACGCCTCCCTAGAGGGTTGGGGTGCTCATCTCGACGGAATGTCAGTGAGGGGCAAGTGGACAGCGTCTCAGCGCACTTGGCACATAAATCGCTTAGAACTACTGGCGATTTTCTTGGCCTTAAAGTCCTTTCAAAGAGTAGTGCAGGGACAAACATTGTTGGTGAAGACAGACAATACCACCAGCATGCACTACATCAACAAACAGGGCGGCACAAGATCTCTCGTGCTATCACAGCTGGCACAAGAAATTTGGGACTGGGCTCTACAACGTCAAATACATCTCCAAGCTATTCATGTACCAGGTGTGGCCAATGTGCTGGCGGACGCGCTCAGCAGAGCCCTTTCGGACAACCACGAATGGGAACTGCATCAACCAACCTTGGATTACATCTTCAGACAGTGGGGCCGACCGCAGTTGGATCTTTTTGCAACGTTTCTCAACAGGAAATGTCTAACGTTTGCGAGCCGGCATCCACACAAGGAGTCGAGTGGAAATGCCTTTTCAATAAATTGGTCGAACACCTTCAGTTATGCATTCCCTCCTCTGCCGCTCATTCCACGTCTGTTACACAGAATGAGATTTCACCCATGTCGGATGATCCTGATCGCGCCCAAATGGCCGAGACGCCCTTGGTTCTCAGATCTCCTCCTATTCTCTCTGACACAGCCGATACGGTTGCATCCTCTGCCGCATCTTCTCACAATGCATCAAGGTCAGATATGCCATCCGGATCCAGCATACCTTCAACTTCATGCTTGGCACCTGAGTACTATGAATTTGCACACATGAATATCGACAAGGATTGTAGGGCAGTGCTATCAAATGCTCGAGCACAATCTACTGTCAAAACTTACCAGCTGAAATGGAAGCGTTTCTGCGCTTGGTGTTCCACTAGATCGCTAGATCCCATGTGTGCTCAGCCAGAACAAATTTTGCCATTCTTTTTGTCGTTAGCAAAATCAGGACTATCTCACTCTACCCTTAAGGTTTTTCTGGCTGCTATCTCTCGTTTCCGTCATGATGGCATAACATCTTTGTACTCTTCCAGGATCATAAGACAGTTCTTCAAAGGCCTTTTTAGGATGTTTCCTCCAATCCGCCGGCCTCCGCCTTCATGGCGACTCAACCTAGTTCTGTCTCGGCTGCTTTTACCTCCATTCGAGCCCATCCATTCTTCCAATCTGAAGTTCCTCACGTGGAAAGTGGCTCTGTTACTTGCTCTGACCTCTTCTAGACGCGTCAGCGACATCCAAGCCTTTACCATACAGCCTCCATTTTTGCAATTTTCCAACGAGGCTGTCACCTTGAGAACAAATCCCAGTTTCATTCCTAAGGTTCCCAGTGACTTTCATCTCAATGAACCTATTGTTCTTAAGACTTTCTTCCCTGCACCTCAATCTGCAGCGGAGCGCTCCTTACACACTCTGGATGTGAAGCGCTGTCTTAAATTTTACATCCAACGCACAGCTGCATTCAGAAAGTCTGATCAATTGTTTGTTGCATATGGCCCAGTATGCAAAGGACAACCCGTTACTAAACAGACTATCACCAGATGGATATCGTCTGCCATATCCTATTGTCATCAGCGGGCTGGCAAGCCCCTTCCTGCTCCTGCTCGAGCTCATTCCACGAGAGCTGTGTCGACTTCTGCTGCCCTCTTTGCGGGGGTACCTCTAAGACAAATCTGCAGAGCTGCTACTTGGTCCAGCAGCCACACTTTCACGAAGCACTACTGCCTGCAATCAACAGATGCCGCGGATACGGCAGTGGGTCAAGCGGTGCTGCGGAATCTTTTCCATTAAAGGTGAGCCTCTGTTGCTACCCGCCTCCAGTCATAAAGGTATTGTCATGTTTTGGTTTTTTATTGCTTATTAAGTGATAAGGTATACCTAACTTAATTTGTATCTTCCTTTATGACTAATGTATGTTTTACTGCTTTCTATTCTTATTCAAGCATGTGAATCTATGAAAGACACCCCTAATACTGGAGAAGAACATAAGTTACTTACCTGTAAACTGTGGTTCTCCAGTATTGGTGTCTTTCATAGATTCACATGCGACCCTCCCATCCTCCCCTCAGAGGCTCTCTTCTCCTCAAGCATTTATACTTACTTGTGCTGCGAAAATCTGAGGACTTGGGCTTCTGAGGAGAAGGTTCTAGAGGAGGCTACAGCCTGATTGGCTGGAATGTGGACCAACACATAATGACTCCTATAAGTTACTAAAGTGAATTCTCCCTTGGGCTTTTCAATGGGCCTATTCTGTTCTATGGTACTTTTTTAAGTTTACAATTTTATTGCATTATATGTATGTATATTTTATTTATAATATTTCTTATATATATACATGCATATATTACTGCTATTTTATGTACCGTGGGACTCCCACTTCGACGACGGGGAATATTCAAGCATGTGAATCTATGAAAGACACCAATACTGGAGAACCACAGTTTACAGGTAAGTAACTTATGTTCTTCTTCGTCGGTATTGTCTTGTGTTCAGTGCCTAACTCTTCCAGCTCGGTTCCGAGCCGGATTCCATACACCTGCGTGCTTTCGGCGCGGAGGGCCCATTCGACGCCTCAGACCCTATCGACTGTTCATCAGGGACCGAAGTCCATTCAAGAGATGTCCCGTCTGCAACTCAAAGATTCCCCACATCGACGTCCACCCGGTGTGCAACAAGTGTCTGTCGCCGGACCATGATGAAGCCAGTTGCATGGCTTGTTCCCGCTTCAGGTCCAAGAAGACGCTTAAGCATCAACGCGCTGCGCGCCAGGAGACCCAGCACACTGCACCGGCGCCTGCGGACATTTTCTATGCCGGGGATGTCGAGGAAGAAGCTAACCGGGACATCGGTGACAACCTGTCGAATCCCGCGTCAGACGTCGACTACAACTACGACGCGGACGCCGAAATGTTCTAAGCTGAAGAAGTCGTCGACGAGGTAGGGGACGACGACGGGCCTTTGGGGCCATGGAGGATAGCTCGGACGAAGAGCTACCTCGCACTGACACTGGGGCCGTACCGATTCATAAGGCTCAGGTCGAGGGATCGCCACTAGGCCTTAACCAAGATCTTACAATGGGTTCTACGGCCCCGCCTTCGGGCTCAGCCACGGACATTGCTATTGAGCCGCACCCTGGAAAATCGAAACCGAAAGTGAAACCTACGGTCTCGACACAAGCAACAGCACTGGTGATCGCCTCGAAACTGAAAGTGCGCATTACTTTGGTCGGATCCAAGGCCTCGGAGCCCTCAGCGCCGAAGAAGCAGAAGGGTGTGGTCGATACGAAGGCTCAAATCAAGGGCATCGAGACGAAGTCTGCCGCGCCGAAGACTAAAGTCAAGGTGGTCGAGCCGAGGAAGGCGGTCGACACCAACAAAGGACTCAGTGACCCGAAGGTTCTCGAGACTCCGCGTCAACATGACATGGCCAAGAGCGGCGCACCCCAAGAGTCAACTCCTAGTGGGGCCTCGAAGGATCCCGTCGACTCGGCGCGCCCGTCCGCCGCTTTCACCAAGCAGGTGACTGACTCCCTACAGCGCATCAAGGAGAAGGCCTCGGCTGTCGGACCAAGAGATCCTCCACCTTCGAAGCCGGTCGAGAAACCTCACAAGGCGTCGACGCCCATTCACTTCACGTCGCTGCCGAAGGTGCGCCGAAGGCTTTCACCCCTAGATCGGTCGCCGGCGTCCCCGAGAAGGTGTCCTCGGTGCCGAAGTCGTTGACGGCGGTGTCCACCTTGAAGCATCGGCAATCTTCGGTAGACGAACAACAAGAACATTTTATTAATGCCGAAACGGGCAGACTTTCCCTCCTCAAGCGAAAAATTGCCCCGGAACAACCAATGGAGTCCTACAAGATTCCTCTAAAAAGAAAGAAGGACTCTGCTTCCACTCCTGTCCTTGTGGAACCACTTTCTCCACAGACTCATGATGTCTTGCCCACTTACTCTGATGTGGACGCTGGGGAGGGCGATGATGAGGATGAGTACAGCTATCCTGTCTATACAGACCCTGATGATACCAATGAACCCTGGGCTGCTGGTGCTGACCCAGGTGATCCTCATTCTGGACAAGACACTCAACTTTATTCTGTGAAGACATCACCTACAGAGGATTCAGCAGCGTTCAATGCCCTCATTGAACAGGCGGCTAAAAATCACAACGTCCAGCTCCATGCTGACCCTATTGACGTCGATTTCCTTTTTGATACCTTTTCAGTCTCAGAGAGAACTGTCAAGACTCTACCTATGTTAAAAGGTGTCTTAAAACATGCTGGAGAGATCTTTAAGGAGCCTACCAGAGCCAGGGTGATAAACCCTAGGATTGAGAAAAAGTATAAACCAGCGCCTACTGATCCTACCTACATTAAACGACAGTTGCCTCTGGACTCTCTTGTCGTCTCGAATGCCCGGAAGAGGGCTAATTCTCAGACAACGGGTGATGCTCCTCCCCCAGACAAGGAATCTAAGGTGTTTAAGGCATCAGGGAAAAGAGTGGCAGCACAAGCGGCCAACATCTGGCGCATTTCCAATACGCAAGCGCTTCTAGCGAGGTATGACAGGGCACACTATGACACACTGGAGACCCTGTTGCAACACCTGCCAGATGAATACAAGGAGGCAGCTGAGATGCTTATTCAAGAGGGGAAGCTGATCTCTAATGCTTCAATTAAATGTGCACTGGACGCGGCTGACACCGCAGCCAGGGCTGTCAACACTAGTGTCATGCTGAGACGACATGCCTGGCTGAGAATCTCTGGATTTAAGCCAGAGATACAGACCACCATCCTTAATCAAACAGTAAATCCAGATCACCTGTTTGGCCCAGAGGTTGACACCACCTTAGAAAAGATTAACAAGCATTTACAATGCAATGGTTTTGCCTTTGTTAAAGTTAGAGCTATTGGCATTGCTCTTGACATTATTTTTTTTTTTTTTTTTTTTTTAACATAAATAAATGGCATTGTCATTTACAATGCCACTAGCTTTATCTCTCGGAAATGACACACACAAACACACACAGAGCCCCCCCACACACACACCCACACAGAGCCCCCCACACACACAGCCACACAAAGCCCCCCACACACACAGCCACACAAAGCTCCCCACACACACAGCCACACAAAGCTCCCCACACACACAGCCACACAGAGCCCTCCACACACCCACACAGAGCCTTCCACAGACACCCACACAGCACAAGCAGGCAACAGGGGCACACGGAGGCACAAGCAGGCAACAGGGGCACACGGAGCCACAAGCAGGCAACAGGGGCACACGGAAGCACAAGCAGGCAACAGGGGCACACGGAAGCACAAGCAGGCAACAGGGGCACGAAAACGGAGGCACAAGCAGGCAACAGGGGCACGAAAACGGAGGCACAAGCAGGCAACAGGGGCACACGGAGGCACAAGCAGGCAACAGGGGCACACGGAGGCACAAGCAGGCGACAGGGGCACGAAAACTGAGGCACAAGCAGGCGACAGGGGCACGAAAACGGAGGCACAAGCAGGCAACCGGGGCACACGGAGGCACAAGCAGGCAACAGGGGCACACAGAGGCACAAGCAGGCAACAGGGGCACACGGAGGCACAAGCAGGCAACAGGGGCACGAAAACAAGCACAAGCAGGCAAAAGGGTCACAAGCAGGAATTGTAATTTAGACAGGGCTGAAGTGGAGAACGGTCAGTAGGGAAGTAGTGCGGCTGGTGCAGTACCAGGCCGAAAGGTGAGAGGGGCTGTCTGCACCCCAGTTTGGACAGTTTCCACTACCTAACAGGGATTGGTGGGAGGGGGGCACACTTCTTGCTTGCTTTAGGGCTGTTACTTCGGGGACGCAGTGCACGCTCTTGCCTGCTGCCTGCTGCCACCAGGACACGACAACAGGCAGGGAGAGGACAGGCTGCGGGAGGGCAGGCTGCGGGAGGGCAGGCTGCGGGAGGGCAGGCTGCGAGAGGGCAGGCTGCGAGAGGGCAGGCTGCGAGAGGGCAGGCTGCGAGAGGGCAGGCTGCGGCAATTTCCATCGAACACTGTAGAATTAAAGGTTGCTGCTAATTGTCCGTGTAGTTTGACCTTTTGCTCACTGCCGACACTTCATGGCCAAGGAGTGAGTGAATGAATAATGTATGTATTCACACTGCAGCCAAAACCACCCCCTGACAGTTTCTAATGGAAGAATATCAGCAGGGGTGGATTGGAAAAAATGAGTTTTAAAAATATAACAATGGTATTTCTAATAGTGGAGATTCTTCTAAGGTTTAAGGAGAAAGTTTTTCCCAGGTGAGGTAACCGTCCTTTCCCTGTTCTTTCCAACCTTTACGTTATACGTGTTATTGACATTCGGAGAATGAAAGTCTAAGTCATCCCTGCAGTGATCCAAACAGTGGCCCGCAGGTTCTGCACAGATCTCTGCAGGGGGCAATAACTAATCGAGCTCATTTACTGTAAAGATGTAAATGCGGTGCCATTTTTCCTGTCTTTTTAGCTTTTTTTCACCCATTTTCTCGTGTCCCCCTGGCCTTGCCCATCCCCATGCTGCACCCATCACCTCACTCCCGAGCAGCAGTTCTGCTCTACCTGAGGCTATGTTGTGGACAACTTTCTTTTTCGGACCAGTGATGTTTCCCGCATAGGAACGGAATCTAGGAAGTAGGGTCACACCGTGCTCTGCCGATCCCGCCCACTGAGAGATATGGAAAAAAAGCTCTCTACCTCCCGAAAAAGACACTGCAACCATTGGCGTGTTGTCCCCATCTTTCTGGAGACATTAATAAATAACAGACTGCCCTTAAACTACTGTTCGGGCTCTGTCCAGAAGCCACTATTTCCTGCTGCTTATCGACCGTGCAATAGGAAAAGTGGGACACACGATAAATAAAAGCTGCCAGACAGGACAGGAAGGGTGGCATTTTGAAACACAGACGAGCAGAGCCTCGAAGCCTGTCAACGCTCCAGTGATGACGCTGGGGAGGGAGCCACACTCCCCACATCACGATGTTTATGCTCTCGACCTAAAGGAAGTAAATCAGCCAGACAAAAATGTGTTGTTCTGGGGTTTGACTGCACAAGCCTTCCAGGGGAGATTTATACATCCCCTTCAAACCCAGCGCCTGAGTGATCATGCCCGGATGCTGATCCCGCACTCTGGCAGATTTAGCTCCGTTCGGTCTGAAAAAGATGCTCTGGTCGATGTGACAAAGAACCTCCGCTCCCCTGAGCACTTCACCCTCGTCATGCCCGTGCTTAGACCGAGCGAAAAGCGCGTTCAACCCCTTCCTTGCTGCGAGGCGCCCACAAAAACATCGCATGAGAGCGATACCGTACAGTGTCAAGCTTCCCTCCACGCCTTTCCTTTTATCAATTATTTAACAAGGTACAGCGCTCGCTGAATGTTCCATTAGAGAACACGTTTCCTTTCGTGCACTTTGATTTTAAACCTCTTGGTGCAGATGGCGACTCTAAAGAATGCAAACAATGCCGTCGCCTGTGGAAGGAAGGCTGCGCCCACCGAGGGACGGCTCCTCGAGGTAAAATTAAACAGACTGGAAAAAGTATGAGCACTTGCAGGGGACACGGTCGTCTGAGAACAACAACGCTATAAACAGTAGGAGCCCCCTATTTGCAAGGATATTTATGTGAGCGCTGCGAGAGTTCACCTTTTACTGCCAAGTGGTCGCTTCTGAGGGAGGCACTCGTACGTGAACACACGCTCGGTAGGGGGGCGGGAACGGGGTCAGAGACACAGAGAGAGAGGCAGCGGTAGGGGGGCGGGAACGGGAGCTGAGGCAGCGGTAGGGGGGCGGGAACGGGGCAGGGGAGACACGGAGAGCGAGGCAGCGGTAGGGGGGCGGGAACGGGGTCCGGAGACACGGAGAGCGGGAGAGGGGGTAGGAACCGGCAAAAAAAAAAGCAAGCACTCACCTGGACTTCTTCCAGGTGCCTTCAATGCCGGACCAGATTCGGGGGCGTTCCCGGCTTTTGGCTGACGTAGCGTGACGTCGCCAAAAGCCAAACAATCTCAGGAACGCCCCCGAATCTGGTCCGGCATTGACGGACAGGCCCATCTTCCAATGGCTAGCCTCCATTTATGGAGCTAGCCAATGGAAGATGGGGGCCGTTCCTAACTCCAGTACAATACTCATTAGGTTTTCGCCTGCGCGAAAAAGCTGCGCAGAGCGCAGCTTTCGCCAGGCAAAACCTAAAAAGGACACAAACTGCTAAGTCCATGGGTGCCTTACAGTCCCAGCAATTCAGGGGTAGGTCTTTTCGCGCTCAAGCACTAGAGGCGTTTCCAGAGGCCAGCTCTCCCAAACCACGCAGTACTACAAAGGCAACACACAGTCCACATACACCAACAAAAGTTGAGGTGGATATCATGGAAACAGCGCCAAAGGCAGGGATCTTGGAAACAACAACTCCAGATCCTCTGCCACCAGCAAACAGTGACGCCTTGTCACTGCCCCCCGACCACACAACACCGGTCGGGGGGTGACTTCAGCAGTTCCTCCCGGTCTGGGGAACCATCACCACAGACAGGTGGTCAGACAGCTTATCCAGTACGGTTATTGTCTGGAGTTAACATCCACTCCACCCAACATACCCCCAAGACACCGTCCTATGTCGGCCAGGCATTTGCACTTATTGCAGCAGGAGGTCCTCGTCATGCTGCAAAAAGGGGCAATAGAGCTTGTGCCTGTGCAGGAAAGATGCACAGGAATTTCCTCCCTGTACTTCTTGATACCAAAAAAGGACGGGTCCCTCAGACCCATACTACTCCTCAGACCCCTCAACCAGTACATCCTATCGGAGCACTTCCATATGCTCACCCTGCAGCAAGTGCTCCCGTTGCTCAGTCAGGGGGATTTTCTCGCAACTTTAGACCTAAAGGATACGTATTTTCACATTCCGCTGCACCCGTCACACAGAAAATACCTCAGGTTCACCATCCAAAACCAACACTACCAGTTCAGGGTTTTGCCTTTCGGAGTCACCACGGCACCCAGGGTGTTTACAAAGTGCCTGGCGACAGTGCCGGCGCACCTACGGAGACGGAACATTCACGTCTACCCTTATCTGGACGTCTGGCTCATCCAGGCGAAGTCAGCTCAGCAGTGTGCCGCTCACGTGTCCCACACCATTCACCTCCTTCACGATCTGGGATTCTCACTGAATTACCCAAAGTCCCACCTCCAGCCCGCCCACATACGGCAGTATCTGGGTGCGACGATAAACACTCTGGCAGCCAAAGCACAGCCAAATTCAGTGAGGGTCAGCAGCATTCAATCGCTGATACGATTCAAACCCCAACACTCGCTTCCAGAGAGAGTGTTCATGCAGTTGATAGGCATGATGGCCTCCTGCATCTCCATAGTCCCACACGCGAGACTACATATGCGTCCGCTTCATGAGTGCCTAGCACGTCAGTGGACTCAGGCTCACGAGCAGTTGAAAGACCTAGTGTTGGTGAGCGGTCGGGCATACAACTCTCTGCATTGGTGGAATCCACAAAACCTTTGCAAGGGACGACCGTTCCAAAAGCCTGTGTCACAGATTCCTGACATCGGACGCTTCTCTCCAGGGATGGGGAGCTCATGTACTCCATTACACTGTGCAGGGACTATGGACGCAACAGCAACGGAAGATGCACATCAATGTTCTGGAACTGATGGCAATCTTCATGGCACTAAAGGCTTTCAAAGTACATCTGTGCAACAAGGTCGTGTTGATCCGGATGGACAACATGACAGCCATGTACTATATTCAGAAGCAGGGAGGGACACACTCTCCGCATCTGTCTCATCTGGCTCAGAGTATGTGGAAGTGGGCCATTCAGAGGAAAATATTCCTCATGGCAGAACACCTCCCGGGCAAGGACAATCAGATGGCGGACCTGCTCAGCAGGTACAGCCACCAAATGCACGAGTGGGAGATACATCCATCAGTACTCCACCCGTACTTCCAAAAGTGGGGTCATCCAGAGATAGACCTGTTCGCCACAAGGGAGAACGCAAAATGCCAAAGCTTCGCCGCCAGGTTTCCACACCCACAGTCGCAGGGCAATGCGATATGGATGAACTGGTCAGGCAAATTTGCGTACGCTTTTCCCCCAGCACCTCTGATACCGCTGATGGCACGCAAGCTCAGGCAGCACTCGATGACTCTCATCCTGGTTGCTCCAACGTGGACTCGCCAACCATGGTACACCACGTTTCTAGAACTGTCCGTGGTACCGCATCAAAGGCTACGCCTCACACCCAGCCTTCTGACATTCAGCATCCAGATCCGCAACAGCTCAACCTGGCGATCTGGCTCCTGAGGTCTTAGAGTTTGGCTACCTAAACTTGCCTCCTGACTGCATGGACATCATCCGGGAGGCGAGGAAGCCCACCACAAGAGCATGCTATGCGGCAAAGTGGAAGCGGTTTGTCATTTATTGTGCAGACCACAACATTAACCCGCTAGATGCATCTATTCAGAACATCATTTGTTATCTTTTCCATCTGTACACATGTAATTTGGCCTATGCTTCCATTCGCATACATCTATCCGCAATGGCTGATTATCTCCAAAACAGGCAGCACCTCTCACTTTTCAGGGTGCCTGCCATTAAAGCCTTTCTAGAAGGACTCAAGCGAGTCATGACTCTGCCAGCTCCGGAGTGGAACCTCAATGTGGTCCTCACCAGGCTGATGGGTCCCCCCTTTGAACCACTGCATTCCTGCGAGATTCAATTCTTGACATGGAAAGTAGCTTTCCTTATAGCGATTACATCGCTGCGACGAGTTAGTGAGCTCCAGGCACTAACTATCCAAGAGCCATTTATTCAAATTCAATCTAACAGGGTGGTGCTTCGCACTAACCCTAAATTCCTTTCTAAAGTAGTGTCTCAATTCCATATTAACCAAACTATTGAATTACCTGTGTTCTTCCAAAATCCTGAGTCATTGGCGGAGAGAATGCTCCACACCCTTGACGTTAAAAGGGCCCTGATGTATTACATTGATAAGACCAAGGATTTTAGGAAAAATTAACCAACTCTTTGTTGCCTTTGCGCCACAACACAAAGGCAACCCCATTTCCAAAGCTGGTATAGCTAGGTGGATCGTTAAATGTTTTCAGATCTGCTATCTGAAAGCCAAGCGTACTCTCACCATTCCACCAAGGGCCCACTCCACCAGAAAGTTGGGGGCCTCCATGGCTTTCCTTGGAAATATTCCTTTGGAAGACATATGTAGAGCAGCCACCTACCACACACACATTTACAAAGCATTATTGTGTTGATGTGCACTCCAAACAGCAGGCAGCTGTAGGGCAGGCTGTTCTAAAAACACTTTTCCAAACTGCTGCAGCTGGCACGGGCGGCCGCCGTTAATGGAGGGACTGCTATGTATTCTATTCACAGATATGAATTCAGGAGCCCACATGCCTCGAACCGAACATGCTACTTACCAGTATGCATCTGTTCTTGGCATGTAGGGCTGCTGACATTCATATCGCCCGCCCTCCTCCCCGGCGCCTGTAGCAGCTGCAGAATTCACATATACTTCTAGCATGGTCATCATTCACTTAGTTTCACTCCATCTTGGCCACAATGGCTAAAAACAATCTGAGGATGGAGTCGATGCCCATGCGCACTGTAGTCCAGGGGAGGAGCCACCTATCTCATGATACTTCGAAGACTCTTCCAGGACAACAATGTGCGAACATCCGGACCCAACACTAGGCGGCGATCTATGCACAGATATGAATGTCAGCAGCCCTACATGCCAAGAACAGATGCATACTGGTAAGTAGCATATTCGTTCCACATGCCACAAACAGAAAATGTTACTTACCCTGTAAGTATCTGTTTGTAGCGTGTAGTGCTGTAGATTCACATGCTGTGCATACTCCTGCCATCTAGTCCTACTTCAGTAAAGTAAATACCTACTCATTCCAACCATTTCTCTTATAGGGAATCCAAGCGAATTGAGGCTTTTAGCAAGCATATGATTTCATTCTCCAGTCTAGCATTGCAGTAAGTAAATGCGGTTTGTTCACAGGGTTACTATATGCATTCCGTGTGAGAAACTGCCAGCAAAATCTTGCCAGTTGTTTCTAAAGACTTTAGGACTGCTTCGGCCTAGATACTTCCTGATGGATGAAATGTGGCCAAATATGTTATCCGGGCAGGTCTTGATAATACAGATTGCCTGGGGAGGGCACTCTCTACCAGTGTTGTACTTCTTCAACACATATGGAAGCTTTCCACAGGATTTTCCAGCGATGTTCAGGCCTCCCTAATGGATATGCCCTTTAATGGGCCATGCCTTTTGGTGAAAAGGCAGACTCTGCATTGAAGCGCATAAAGGAAAGAGCTGCAAATCATTCCTTGTGTTTGTCGACCCCTTGCAAACAGTTCCCAAACAAATTTTAAAAACTTTGGAGGCTATTCCAATGGGCAGTTACCTCTGGCCTTCTGTGATTGTGGACTCTGGTTTGATAGTCAGGGCACAGGTTGGCAGGGACATCCTATTCCTCTTCCCCTACTACAACTGCCACCAAACGCTTTAGTTTGTCATTAGTGACGCATGCGCATCCAGTGAGGGCTGGATCAGTCTTTCCTTCTTTTTTGGGGAGTGATCCATAATGTCCAACAGATGGGTCTTCTAAATCTTACAGCATGTCTATGCCCTGCCTTTTTTTTACCCCACCAAATATTCCCCTCACATCAGAGCAAATTGTATACAAGCACCTGGTTCTACTAAAACAGAAACAAGTGTTGGTCTCCAGGAGTGCCATTTAGAAGATCTCGATCTTGGAAAGAGGAGAAGGAGCTACTCTCAGACCAGTGTTGAACCCTCATCCTCTGCGTGATTTCATGCAGATTAACAAATTCAGAATGGCCGCACTGACCCCAAATCTGATTGCCCTTGTTCAGGTGACTGGATGATGTCCTTGGACATGCAGGACACAGTTTCACATACCAATCCTGCAGTCCTATAGATGTTGTCTGTGGTTCAAGGTAAGCCAAGAGCAATTTCAGTCTGCTGTGCTCCCCTTCAACCTCAACTGCACCCCTTGGTGATGGTCACTGCCCATCTTTATAGGTCTGGAATTCCAGTCTTCCCCCTACTTCAGCAACTGACGTTGAAGGCGAGCTTGACACATTCCGTCTTGAACCCCCTCCAATTTGAGGGTGAACCTCCTTACATCATTGGGATTCTCAATCCGAGAGCTGAAGTTGTACCAGACTCGTTAAAAGAGACTTTCATTCATTGGAACAATCCTGGACACAGTGCATTTCAAGGCCTTCCTTCCACCGCAACAATTCTGGGACATTCAGGCTATGATCCAGATGTTTCAGTCTTTGTTTTGGATCAAGAGTAGCCATCTTGGCCTCCTGCATTCTCCTGGTCAGTTACACCAGATGCCACGTGTGCTCTGCAATGGAAGCTGATATTTTATTGAACCCAGCATCAATGAAATTTGACAGATTTCTTCCAGATGTATAAGACGGCTTATAATTTGCATTGGTGGCTGCTCGAGTGCAGTTGATCTAGCAGAAAGGCCCTCTTCCTTCCCCCACCTAGACCTGACGATGGTGACGGACTCTTACTTGCTGGGCTGTAAACGTCATTGTGCGAGGTGGAGATCAGATGAGTTTGGTCCATGACCAAAGCGCAGGTGAACACCAGTCTGTTGGAGTTGGGTCATTCGTTGGCTCTGAAGGCCTTCCTGCCATCGGGTGGTGCAGGTTCTCACAGACCTCACTACTGCAATGTGATATTGCAACAAGCAGGGTGGAGTGAGTCCTTGTCCTGTACCAAGAGACTCTGCCTCTCTGGGGTTGGTTGGAGCACCAGGGCATTTACCTGTTCGCAAACCACATGGCAGGTTCCCGGAATGGCAGTGGACATTCTGATCAGGTTGCATCTGGCAGATCACAATTGGCGTCTACATCTCAAGGTAGCATGGGGCATCTTCCAACAGTAGGTAGAACCCTGGCCAGATCTTTTTGCCACAGTCAATTGTGAAATGTACATTTTGTGCATTGGAGTGTCTGTAAAAACACTTCTGTAGTAGGGAATCTCTGTGTATAGTCATAATCAAGTGAATAGTCCCGCCCATGTGCGTGGACCCCGGAGCAATCAAAAATAATCTCTTAAGGTGTCGAAAAAGGCAGCACTGCACAGACACTTAAGAGAGAATTAAAGACAGATAATGCAGCCTATAAAACCAGGCTACACTGTCTAGTATTTCAACTAGAAATTCCACCAAAAATCCACATACAGCAAAGTCTGTCCAGATTTCCCTTGCCTCAGCAGCAAAACCCCTCTGGAATGATAGAGAGGAAGACCTGGATAGACAAGCCCCATAGGCTGCCATTATGTGGCTCAGAACGGGATACTGTGCCTTTAAGGGAACTTTCCAGAACTTCACAGTATCTCAGAATGCACTGCAGGTCCATTCCACTTTCAGTTCTTTTTGAAGGCGTACCACGCCAGACCTGTAGCATTCCTTAAATGATTATCTCTCTCCACCGGGGAGGAGGGCGGGCGCTTATGACTATAACAGAGATACCCCTACTACAGAACTGGAGTTACAGGACAGAAACTACTCCTTCTGCAGTAGGGGATCTCTGTGTATAGTCATAATCTAGTGAATAGAATGGCAAGCCCATCCTCACACCAAAGCGGCGGTGGAGAACGAGAATTAACACCACTATTGTGCGAACAAATTTCGCAGCGAAGCCTGCCCAACCTGAGCGTCTGCCCTGGCATCAGTGTCCAGGCAGTAATGCTTAGCAAAATTATGGACCGACTTCCAAGTGGCCGCCTTGCAGATTTCTGCAATTGGAACATTACGGAGCAAAGCAGTTGTGGCAGCTTTGCCCCTGGTGGAATGAGCCTTAGGTTTACCCCCTAAGGTCTTATTAGCTTTTTGGTAACACAGCTGTATGCAGGACACAATCCACCTAGAGATGGACTGCTTAGAGGTAGCAAGACCCGTCCTGACTGATCCATAATTGATAAACAATTGGTCTGACTTACAAATATCTTTGGTCTTATCCAGATAAAATTTCAACACCCTCCTAACATCCAGGTGATGTAAAGACCTTTCCGCTGGAGATGAAGGATTCTGAACAAACGTAGGCAAAGTTATGGTCTGGTTGACATGAAAATCAGAAATAACCTTGGGAAGAAATTTAGGGTGAGTACGCATAACAACCTTAGCAGCATGAAATACAGTATAAGGTTCTTGGCAACACAACGCCTGAATTTCACTCACCCTGCAGGCCGATGTAATGGCCACGAGGAACGCCGCCTTCCAGGACAGGTGCTGCAACGAAGCCTTATGAATAGGTTCAAAGGGCTCCTTCATCAATCTGGACAGCACCACATTCAATTCCCATGAAGGCGAAGGAAGCCGGACAGGAGGGCATACTTTCTTCAAGCCTTCCAAAAAATCTTTGATCACAGGGATCTGGAAGAAGGAAGTCTGTGAAGGGCATTTCCTGTAGGCAGTCAATGCAGCGAGATGAACCTTAATGGAATGAACATTAAGGCCAGACTGCGCCAAATGTAGAAGGTAAGGAAGGATGACGTCTTCCTTGCACGTCGTCGGGTCATAGTTCTTCGACTTGCACCAGATACAGAACCTCTTCCACTTGTAAGCATAGGAAGTCCGAGTGGAAGTTTGCTTAGCCTCCTTCAGTATGTCCATGCAATCTTCGGGTAGATTCAAATGGCCATATTGCACTAACTCAGGAGCCATGCCGCTAAACTTGAAGACGAGAGGTTGGGGTGCAACATCTGCCACCCGAACTTCGTGAGAAGGTCCGGCCTGCACGGCAGCCGTATTTGCGGAAGGAGAGACCGGTGAAGCAGGTCTGTTAACCACCACTGCCTGGGCCATTCCGGGGCAATCAAGATCATCCACGCCCTGGACTGGGACAGCTTGATGAGCACTGCCGGAATCAGGGGAATGGGTGGAAAAGCGTACAGAAAGCTGTTCGACCAGTTGATCCATAGCGCATTCCCCAGCGTCCCCTGCTGGTAGTACCTGGAGGCGAAGTCTCGGCATTTGCTGTTTTCGGCGGTGGCGAACAGATCTACGTCTGGAGTCCCCCACCTTGCGAAGACTTCTCCTAGTACTTCGTCGTTTATGACCCATTCGTGGTTTTCCTGAATCAGTCTGCTCAGTGCGTCCGCCTGAACATTCTGCACACCTGGCAAATGGGTAGCCGTTATCGTCAGTCCTCTGGCCAGAAACCAGTGCCAAATCGCCTGCGACAGAGTGCGTTATCTCGAGCCCCCCTGCTTGTTGAGGTAATACATCGTGGTCGTATTGTCCGTCTGTACAAGCAGAGAGTTGGTCTGGAAGGACGGATGAAAGGCCTTCAGTGCCAAGTGAACAGCTCTGAGTTCCAGGAAATTGATGTGATACGTGGACTCCATCTGGGACCTCGTTCCTTGAATCTGGAAGTCTCCGGAGTGCGCCCCCACAACCGTGGAGAGAAGCATCCGTCACGATAGTCTGAGTGGGAATGTCCTTGTGGAAGGGAACCCCTCTGAGGAGATTCTTCGCTGAACACCACCACTTCAGAGACTGAAGAGCATGCAGAGACAGTTGTATTTTGTCGTCCCACGACCCTCTCCTCTGATCCCACTGATCCTCCAAGCACTCCTGCAATGGTCTCATGTGCAGCCGTGCGTGTGGCGTTAGGAAGATACAAGAGGCCATCGATCCCAGTAGAGAAGACACCGTCCTCACTGTTGTAGATGGAGTGGTCATAAGAGCCTGAGCCTTCCGAAGGAGTGATAATCGTCGCTCCTCCGAAGGAGACACGCTTGCTGACAGCGTATTGATGGAGGCTCCCAAGTACTGAATGCACTGGACCGGAGTCGGGATAGACTTGGACATGTTGATGTGCAACCCCAGCTTGTTCAAGAGAACGCACGTCTTCTGGAAGTGTGCTTGAGCTTCCGAGAAGGAGGAGGCCTTGATCAACCAATCGGCCAGGTACGGATAGACAAACACCTTGTTCTTCCTGAGGTGTGCTGCTACCTCTGTCATGCACTACGAGAATGTTCTTGGCGCAGACTCCAGTCCGAATGGCAGTACTGTGTACTGATAATGATTGGCGCTGACTTGGAATTCGCGGAACTTCCTGTCTTTGTGTGCAATGGGCACATGGAAGTACGCATCTTGTAGGTCTATAGCACATAGCCAGTCTCCCTGTTGCAACTGAAGGTCAATCTGATGCAACGACAGCATGCAAAACTTCTCTCCGCGAATCCACTTGTTTGCCTGTCGCAAGTCCAGAATGGGCCTGAACTCGCTCTTGTCCTTCTTGCGAACCTCTTCCTCTTTGAGACAGAGGTACGTCTTCTATCGCCCTTTTCCTTAACAGGATATCGGCCTCCTCCTGGCGCTCGCGCAGCTGACACTGTGCGCTGACCGGAGGAATTGATAGAGGCGGGCTGGTGAACCGAAGACTGTATCCATTGCAAACAATATTCAGCACCCACTTGTCCTGAGTAATTTTTCTCCACTCTGCCAGAAAAAGTTGAACGGTAACGGATGCAAGGGAAGTAAGCGCTCAGGGCCCCGACCCGGCCAGGCCTTTGGTCGCTGCTGCCGACTGATGGCCGCCTCTGCCTTTCTGGCGCTTCTGGAGCGGTCTTCGGAACTGCTGCTGCTGTTGCTGCTGCTGTCCCGAAGTCTGGCCACGCCCTCTGCCCTGTCCACCGAACCGTCTTTAGAACGGGGGGTAAGATTTCTTGGTATCCTTGGGCTTTTCCAGACCCACAGCCGTGAGTGTTTTGGCCTCCGCCTTAATGCGGGCCATTTCGTCATCTGCATGTTTTCCAAACAGGGTTTCGCCAGAGAATGGTAAATTGGCAACTCTTTGTTGTGCGTCAGGCTTCAGCGACGTGAGGCGCAGCCAGGAGTGTCTTCGCTGGTTAACTCCATGGCACTAACCATGCGCCGCCAGGAGGGAAGAATCGGCTGCAGCACTGATGACCTGATTCGCCACCAACATCCCCTCATTCAACACCTCTTGGAAATCTTCTCTCTTGTCACGAGGCAAGTGTTCTACAAACTGCTGGAGGGATTCCCAGAGGGCTCAGTCCTACCGCCCTAACAAGCCGTGGCGCTCGCCGCTTTCATGGAAGTAGCCAATGTCCCACAAACCTTCCTCCCCGCCGAATCCAGCCGTCTAGATTCCTTATCTGGTGGGACTGTGGATGACTGAGTGGTGGCATGCTGCTTTCGAGCCGCCGTCACTATCACCGAGTCTGGCAGAGGGGCCACCCTCAGAAAAGCCGGATCCGAGTCGGGAGCCCGGTATTTCTTCTGGAGTCTTGAGGGGGCCGCCTTAGTTACCGCTGGGGTGAGAAACAGGTCCATGGCCGGATCCTCCAGGCCCGGTACCATTGGTAGTAATGGCCGAGACGGATGTTTCTGGTGCAGCGTCTCGAAGATCACTGATGTTTTGGGCGTGGGCACCGTCATCGAGATGCCCAACTTCGCTGCACCCCTCAACAGGACATCATGGAAGGACACAAGATCGTCAACCGGTGACACCCGTGCCTCCGGCGAACCCCGACAACGTCGGTGAATAGTCCCTGGTCTCTGAAGACCCCGTATGCGAACGGGACCTGCGCCTCCTGTGGCGTCGTCTCGACCGCATGGATGACCTGTTGTGACTCCGCAATCGCTCCCTCCTCCTGGAAAGAAATCGCGACCTCCCAGTTCGTGGACGCTCCACAGGTCTCGGCGGAGGCGTCATCCGTGGCCTATCCCGGGGGTTTGGCTTAGGCGTCCCCTTAGGCGGTGTAGGGAGGGGAGGCGGCGACACCGACCTCGGCGGAACAGGAGGTACCTCCGGCCGAGGGACGGACCGAGGAGGCGGAGGTGGTGGTGGCCGTGAAGGCGGCAGCAGTGTAACAGGAGGATTGTTGGGAGGAGCCTCCTTCGGTAGAGGTGGAGGAGGTGGGGGCGTCTTAGGCCGAGGTGGTGTATAAACCACCGAGTACACCGAGCCCGGTGACTTCTTCGGGGGAGGGGACTGCGAACCAGCCCCTCCAGTCGGTGATCACCGTCTCTGGCGTCCTCCCCCCAGATCCAGCGTGACTTCTGGCGCCAGAACTCCTCCTGCGTCGCTTAGGAGAGTTGGAACGTCTCCGAGACGCTGATCTTTCTTCTCGACGCCGAGCGTCGCTTCTCCGGCGTCGAACGTCGCCTCCGCGACTCTGGCGTCGAATGCCGCCTCCGCGACGTCGAGCGCTACTTCCTCAACGCCGCCTCCGTGACGTAGAACGTTCAGTCCTCGACGACTAGCGTCGACTCCTTCTCGCCGCCGACCGCTTTCTCGAGGTCGAGGATCCCCTCGACGCCGACCGTCTTCTCGCCAGCGACCGGCGGTATCGCCTCGATGGCGAGCACCGAGGCTTGCCGCTCTTACTTCGACGTCGATGGCTCGACGCTGACGACGACGACTAAGAATCAGTCGACGGCGATCTCGACGGCGGCCTACCAAGGCCCTTCAACGTCGATCCTTCACGCCGTCTCGTCCCGGTGCCCCGGGGAGATGGGGAACACACCGTCGTCATCCCTCTCGACGTCGTCGTCTATGCAATCGACGCCGTAGGAGACCGGGACCTTTTTCTAGGCTTCCTGCCTCTGGGGAGCCCCCCAGAGGCCTCAGCAGGGGCAGAGGGAGCCTTCCCAGCCTGCCCAAACCCGCCTGCAGTCGTCTCTCCTCTAGGCCTTGAAGCCTGATTTTCAGCCTTTCCCTCAGGGTCCTTGCTGAAAAGTTCTGGTAGATGTCACATTCTTCAGGGGCATGTGCAGCAGGGAGACAGAGGATGCAGACGTTGTGTGGATCAGACTTGGACTTCTTCCTTCCACATTCTGGGCACTTGTCGAAGAGAGCAGGCATTTTAGAGCCCTAAAAAGCCTGAACAAATACACAGAAGTGAAGAAAAACCCCAAGCACACAAACTGAAACACTTTTAAACACCAAAAGTGCACAAAATTCCAATAAACCCTTGAAAAAGGGAGAGCTCAATGCTCCAGGGTCCTGTTAGCAGGAGCCGGAAAAAAGAACTGAAAGTGGAAGGGACCTGAAAAAGATCAAGAATGGCTAGACCAAATTCATCATACTGGCTCCAGATTAGGCCAGGAGAGTATTGCATCTGTGACGTAAGGGCTTGAGCATCTATCCTCTGCTCAAGCTACCACTTTGCCAGGGTCTCCCGTCTCAGCAACAGGGCAGGGTCCTTCCCACAAATCTATATAATCTACACCTACATGCTTGGAGACTGAGTAGTGTCAGCTGATGAGTTTGATATACTGCTTGAGGTTGTGAATGTCATCCTTGCCGCCAGCTGCACTGCCACAAAATCTATTTATGCTGGGAACTGGGACAAATTTGTGGCCTAGTGTGACAGTTATAAGACTGATTGATCCCTTACAGGAAAAGCTTTGGGACATCTTTTGTTTTGTCTTTGGCCCAGCAAAGCTTTACAGTGGATACTATTAAATGTTACTTGTCTGCCCTTTTGACCTTTCTGTGTTTACCAGGTCATCCATGTTTTTTTAAATCACCTATTGTGATGATATTTATGAAAAGTTAGACATGTTATATCCCCAAGCCCTGTGTCATGCCACAGTGAGACCTTAACTTGGTCTAATTACTCATATGTATGCCCTTAAAGCTGATGCATATTTGCTTGCTGCATCTTCTCACTTTTAGGACTGTTTTTCTCATTGCTATTATGTCAGCCTGTTGCGTGAGTGAACTGCATGTACTTTCAGTGAAACTGCCATACACTAAGTTGGTGCTAAAAGCAGAGGATAGATTCTTGCCTAAATGTGTGACTCCCTTTCACATTGTGCAATCCAACACTCTACCAGTGTTCTGTGCTCTCCTTCACTCATAGAAAGAGGATAGGCTCCATTGGCTAGACCCCAAAACATTGTGTTTTTGCAGTTCTCGAGGGAGAAGAAAGGGAAGGCTGTGCTGAAGAGGACCCTGTTGACGTGAATTGTTCTCTGCATTAAGATCTGCGCACTGGATATGAAGAAGGCCCCAGAAGATCAGACCCATTCCACCAGGGTTAAGGCTGCTACCAATGTTGGCGTGTAGATAACATATCCTTGAAATTTGTATTATGTAACATGGATGTAAGTGAATAGGTTCATGAAGCACTACATCCTTGACATCCAAGCCCGACACAAAGAGCATTTTGCACGATTGGTCCTGCATGTCTTTTGGTCTGAGTCCACTACACAGACTCTTCAGCTGGGAAGCTATTTTACATTGAGGAATCTGCAGCTGGAAGTAGCCATCAGAAGAAAACATTTCTTAAGTAAAGGTGGATACTTTACCTAACCGCAGATTCCATTCTGCCCTGCTACTTCCCCATTCTGTGGAGGGTGCTTCTTTTTAATATCTAAAAAGATTCCAAGTTTGTATTCAGAACACTGATAACATTTTTCACTCGCTGCATCTAAGAGCACATAAAGGGGGGAAAGGAAAACTGATGTTGGAGTGCAGGTGTGATAATTATCTGTGGCTCTGTTCCATTAATTTGGGGGCCGTACAGAACCGCACCAGTTCTCCTAGTAGTATGCGGCATCATTGCTGAAAAACAGTTTCTGGATTCAGTATGGCACCTGGGGAGTATGCTATGATGGGAATCTGTGGTTAGAGAGTGTTGCAAAGTGACTTCTTTTTGAGTGGTCATCCACGGTTTATTGTATTTGGTGAGGGGCCTCCTGCTAGTAATATTGAACTTTTAACACTGGGACATTGCTATACAATGCACAGTGTATGTGTTGTGATCCCTAAAACATTTCAAAATTGGATTCAAACCTGATTGCCGTATTTAACTTTCCTATAACGCCATAGTATAGGATGCAGAAATAAACCCATGCCATGGAAAGTTAAGTGCCACTAGTGGACTGCAGCTCCTATTGTGCCAACCACTACAGAGGCAGTGAAAAACAAAACATGGCTCCAGGCCTATCCTGTGTGAGTGACAGCAACAGCTTGAACCCGCTGTTACAGACTTGTCAAAATGACCATTTTGACAGGTAGGAAAACCTGGTTTTAATATTAAATAAGTCACCATTAAAAGCACCTTGCTGCTCACAAGATAGAGTGTGTACTATGAAAGAGTGGGATATGTGTGATATTAGAAATGAATGGCATATTCTCCCAGTAACTAGGTCCAAGACGACAAAGTCATTGGTCAAGCTGTAGCTGCCACACAGGAATATTCAAATGATAGATTATACACTTTAAACTATAACTTTTTAACTTTACCAGCCACAGACTCCATCCAAAGACATATTTGTTTTTTAATAAAAATCCAATCTAATATTAAAGTTGAATTTTTATTAAATATATGGGAGATGTAACTTTTTGAAAGTTATCGTTACCCTCCCTGAACCTGCTTGAGGATAATTTGCATTCGCTCTCAGCAACTGCCCAGCAAGTGCTGGGCCTAAATTTGGGGTGCAAGTGGTTTGAAAACTGCTCCCAGAGCAGAGACAATGGCCTTGGAGGAGGTTTCTTCTCCTAGAATGAAAACAAGTTGGATTGGGTCCCTGAATGTAATTAACTTCAGAGACAAAAGCAGGTGTCATCTAACATTTACTTGCGACAGAAAAGGCCACTTTGTAGTCAGGCTGGCACTAAACCCAGGAGGTGGAAAGCTACCACCAGAACAAACTAGTTTTGAGTGACCACAGAGGATGGGACTACTCAATATCCTGGCCGCATCCCTGGGTGAGCACATAGGTACTGCACTAGGAGAGAATGGCTTTCCCATCTTGAATTTTGAGTAAGGGGCACTGTGGGATGGTTTGTGGTAGGGGAAATGGGGACTGCTGAAAATTGGGTAGAGTTGTCCCTAGGAACTTTAAGCCCATTGTTTAGGGAGTGCCAAGAGTCACCCCCACCACTAGCTCGTGCCTGGCATAAAACAGGCAGCGCAAGCCACTTTTTCAGAACTCTTACTGGACCTACGAAAGATCAGAAGAGTCATGGACCGCCGTCTGACTTGATAGGAGCCCTGAAGGATTGGACCTATTTTCTTATGTGACCAGGACAAGGGTCAGTTGGTTGACCTCCTGTGTGGTTACTTGGGGAAAACAAGCTGCAAAGGGCCCTTTCATGGAAGTACCCAGCTGACTAGTGGCAACTGGACCTGGACTTGGCTTTGGTGTTGGCCGCTGCCTGATACCCGGAGAGTCTGTAAGTGCCCTCCCCTAAGGTCATCTTGGTCTTTTAAGTCTACCCCTGTGGTTGTTTGGGCACCAGAAGAAAGTTTCAATACATTAAAAAAACTTCCCCCAGAGTTTCAGGGGGGCCTTTGGCAGATAAAGCATCCAAATAGAAGTTCCACAGTTTCACATTGATTTTCAGCTTTATCCCCCGTAATGGCTAACAGCACCTCTCGGGGAAAACTGTCCCAGTCAGTGTTGTGGCTTAAAATAAATGAAAGCAAGAAATCTCAGAAGTTCGAGGGCTCCAGTGGAACCAATTGCTTCAAGCATCCGTCCTTCGGTTTTAGAGCAGAGGTTACAATTTTAGCAGCAGACATTTTTCGTCTCAAAGTGACCCTTTCTGTATTAGGACTTTTATGAACTTTTGGACTTCCAGACTTCCACTGCAACCAATCCACTTGTTGTACCTGACTAGAGCGTCATTGCTTTCAGCCTCAAATCTTGCCTAGATCTCTGGTCTACAGTTTACATAGACTGTCAGTGGTGATTTTCACTGTTGGTACGATATTCACTTAAATCTTAAAACATTTATATCTCTGGTTCATCTCATCAGATGTTATCATTTTGGGCTTATTTTACTTATACAAATGTGCTCTTTATTTTAAAATTGGTTGTACCTTAACCAACTTTGCACAACATCCAGGAGACTAAGTAGGCAAGTGGCCCTGCAGACATGTCTGTTATGATGGCATACATGTGCAAATACTTAAATACTTAGCAACTAGTGACAATTGGATAAATTAAGAGCAGTGAAGAGGCTTAAGATGGTCATTGTGGGACCAGGGATCATTTATGTGAGGATGTTAACTGTTAAAGACTTTCCTTGGTCTGTTTTCTTTTTGAAAAGCTCTCTGATAAATGTTGTGCATATGTCTTCAGTATGGAAAAGCTTTCTGCCTATTACTGCAGGTAGTATTGTCTATCAGAATGTATTAAAAGATCTCAGGTTTGCAGAGTGAATCAAAGCTTTACTTCCTGAGGATATCCTGTCCACATTTCAATAATAAGGTGGTCTTGAGCACAGTCTTATTACTCTTAACAAGGCTGTAGCAATGGTAGATATCAAATAGGTACTTCTCCATACTTGAACTCCTTTCTTCTTGTGAGTGGAGATCTCCACACAACAGCAAAGATGCTTAAAACAAGAACTCCTAACATTATTACTCACACAGAGTGAGGAATTTCTACATAATAGTGTCAAGGGGTTTTACTTGCTAACACATTCCTAAGATAGGCAGGCTCAGACTAAACTTAAACCTCAGACACACCGTTGGATCAGGTCAAACTTTACTCATGCATCAGAGGCATAAGAAAAATATCAGTTTCATTGGAAGTGGGAAAATGTGTTATTTGCAGTGTTTAACTTAACCATATATAGAAAAGTTGTGCCTCTGATTTGACAAAATGTCAGTCTGTAGTGGATCCAGGGGAATCCCAGGTAACACTTATCTAGATGACCTGTATGAGGAAATTAGGGTGTTTGGTTGTGCGCCCACTGATTAATACACTTACTAACCACTTTAGGTCCAGTAGGTTTCTTCTGTAGAACCCTCAGCTCAACCCTTGAGCTATAGCACTGAGCAGCAAGGCTTAGACAGAGGAACAAGTGTAAAGCATTTAAATAGCACCAAAACAATTGAAGAAACTGACACAACACTCAAATCTGGCACCAGTTTATAAAAATAGACTGTAATTCTTAAGAATTTAGACACTAGAACGAAAAAGATCCGCAGAAGGATTCCGTAGATGTAGATTTTACAAGCCATTATAAAGCAATTTCACTCAACTACGAACAAGCCTAGGCATGCTCAACAAATTCGACACATGTAAACGTTTTTATAAGGAAACTTAGGTATGTGTCAATGTGGTCAGTTAGAGGTTTGGGGCTACCATCTCCGTCAAGAAGCTAGTCAGGGGGACCAGGAAGGTCCTCAATAAGTTACCTTCACAGAAGAAGCAATCCTTCAGCAGTTCCCTGTGCTTCATCTGCGTTGCAAGGGATTCCTATGGAGTGTGACTGATGCAAGAGATGAAGCTGAAGAACTCCAAAAATACTGTGGATGCGACTGGGGTCTTCCTGGATCCACGAAGATGTTGAAAGTGATCCTGGTTGCAGGTTCGACATCCCAGGAAGTCCTCTTCAGTCTGGCCGAAGTCCAGACGCCACTGGACTACCAGTCGTGGTCATATGGCAGATCTTCCTGGGTCGATAACTTCTTTTCTGAGGGTCCCAGCAACTCTCCAACAGCACTCCCTGGTTCAGCGAACTTGGGTGCAGCTGTATGCGTCGGGTCTTAGTCCTTGGTGCTGCCCAGTGGCGATGTAAGTAGGTTGAGGACTTCAGGCTACCAGCTTGCCCCAGCAGACTTCTTCAGCTGTTGCATCCATGTGTTGCAAACATTATGCCAGACAGCTGGCCCTTGGAGTCTCTTGGCTTGACCGGGCTCTGGAGACAGCTTCCCCTTGAGCAAGACAGGGCAGGCACAGACCCTCTTGTCGCTAGGCACCAGGTACAGCAGGTGGAGTCCTTGTCGGTCAGCCTCTTTCTGCCGACATCAGAGGTCTAGGTGTCAGGTGTGCCCTCTTTGTGCTTGGAAAGTGCCTTCAGGACAGGATGCAGTTGGTAGCCAATGGGCTACCAGGTTCCCTCCCACATGGTGACCACTTAATAGGGAGTGTGGTATCTGGCTATCCCAGGATGCACCATTCTGCTCCCTTCCAAAATGGCGAGACCGCTCTCTCAGTGTTTAGACCTCCCTGGCTCATTCCCGTGGTGTAACTACCTCAGGGCTACACACCCCTGGGGAAAACAGTTTGGCAACAGATTCCCCCCCCCCCCCTTGCTTCCCATGCTAGCCTGTCGACCTCAACAATAAGGTAGCCCTCCCTCCTAGTTTCACATATCTGTCCTTTAAAGGCAGCTTTACATTTGAATCCTGCCTTTGTGGGACTAATTCTCAAGTGGCTTTCTGCAGGAGGGAGAAGCACCGCCCTGGCCTGCAATGCCTCTTTGTTCCCTTTCAGGATATTTGTTATCATGTCTCTCCAGGAGGACAGAAGTCTGTCTTGTGGAGCAGGCTCCATGTGTGCCCGGTAAAGCACAGGAGTTTTAAAGGCAACAAAGTGGCAGCTTTGCTAAAGCTGCACACTGCAGCAAGCTACATTACTTTGGACTTAAGATACAAGTCGGGCTTAATCTAATAAAAAGTTTGATACCTTTAGGGTCCTACTTTGGTTATGTCATTTAGGAGTTGGCACAGCTGAGGAGTCAGGGTGTGACCCTGTACTCGCTAATTAGTCAACCAACTCTTTCCTCAGTAAAAATAGTAATTTTACGGGTTTTACTCTCAGGACATGTACAGTACATTTCCTGCCTGTGTCATATGTTGCACCATGCTTTTAGGACTCTCTAAGCCTGACCGAGGGGTGACCTACACACATATAGAGAGGAAGTGGTGACTTTGCCTTTTGCTTTTAATTGCAGAGTCGGGCTAGCAGTGTAAGGCTGCTCACCCTGTCTGCAGTGGCAGACTGGGGGACTTGTTTTACTTGGGGGACCTCCAGGGTGGCACACTCAGTGCTACAAGCCCTCTGGTGCTCCTTTAACTTACAGGCCATGGGTACCAGGGTACCATTTACCAGCTACTTACAGGTAAGTTAGCCATTACCAATTGGACACAGCCAATTCGACACACACTTTAGGGTCAGGGCACTGTCAATGAGGTCTGGTTAACAGGCCCACTTCACTCTGAGTCAAAGAACTTGCAGCATCAGTCAACAAACTTGGGGGTTACCATACAAAAAGCAATTTATCAGTCTTTTCTATTGCTATGTTGTTCGATGCTATCATCCGCTATCTTCCACCCTCCTCCTTCATGTGTGCATTTGGAATGGGTCACTTAAGAAATATCCTGGAGAGAATATCCATTTGAAGTTCCGTTCTAAATGTTTGCAATGGAATTTATTGCTCCCAGTGTTTTCTTTTTAGCCTGCTACCTCTGCATTTCAGGATGTAGGAAATACATTTTATGGTTTACTATTTGGCTTTTTACTGCATCGTTAACCTTAGCGAAGGCATTGACAATCAATGAAACGGACACCAGAGGTGTGCATGGTGCAACGATTCTTTTTAACCATATTTTATTGGCATTTAATTCTTATTATCATAGACAATTCTTCATGGTGAATAAGTGTTCGACATGCATGACGGATGATCTGTTAAGATCTGTTAACATTTGTGAATTCTTACAATCAGTCTCCTCAAGAAGTAGAACAATAAGCCCCCGGCTTGCAGTTGAACAAGTAATACATAGGGGCATCTTGTTAGTACCTGCTCGTAAATGTGGGACTCATCAGTCGTGTGTGGTGGTGGCCAGGTTTGAGTGTGTTAAATTTGGTTTCCTCCCAGTCCATAGCCTAGGGCCGCGTCTGCTGCTCCAGGGTAGCCCACCTCTTCAAAGTCTTCCTGTCTAGAGGCTATTAGTTCATCCACTAAGGTTTCCCAGGCTTTGGCCCTGTCCATCTTACCAATCCCCCGGCTGGCTTCCCTAAACAGTAGCCTACTTTCTGCCCCCGCCCTCCTCTCTAGTTCCCTTCTCCAGGTGGCGATTTGCAGACCTCTTGGGGCCTACCAGTTTCTAGCTATCTACCTCTTGGCTAGGACGTAAGCAAGGTCCTGAAACTTTCCCGGCACTTTGTTCTTGGCTTTGTGCAGAAACCATCCCAAGAGGAAGTGCTCTGGCGTCTGTGGCAGCTCTTTATCAATCTAGTTGTCTATTTTCTGCTGTATGTCTCCCCAGAAGGTCTGCAGTAGGGGGCAGTCCCAGAACATGTAGAGTATGTGTGCCTCTCTCTCCCCGCATCTTGGACAGGCCACTGATTCCGCACCAAAGTACCTCCTAATGCGGGCCGGAGTTAGATATGCTCTGTGCAGTACATAATAGTTCATTAATTTAAAACGTGCGTTCCTGGATTCCTTTGGTATGCTTTCTAGAATTTTTTTCCCAGTCCCTCTCTGGTTTTTGCTTACCAAGGTCTTCTTCCCATTGTAGTTTCAGGCGCTCTAATGGGCCCGTGCATCTGTCTGTATGGCCCTGTATAGGCAGGACACTGTTTCGATATTTCCCGCTGAGAGCGCCAAATATCTGCACCCGCCCCTCCAATGTGTCCTAATCTTGCCAGTCAAGGCCCTATGCTTCAGGAAGTGACCCCCGGGATGTCATATGTAGCCTGCAGGTCCTCCAAGGGTAAGTGTGGAGTCTCTGTATTGGTCTCCCATTTCTTTAGTTCAGCTTCTACAGGGTTCGTCAGCCATGCCAGGAGCGATCCAGACTTGTACCTTTCCGCATGTGTGCATTCATTTTTTGTAGTCAAAGCTCCTGAGCCTCTCCTTTTGTCTCGCTACCTCCTCTTTGGCGTCCTGGAGCGCACTTTGGAGCTCCGGATGTCCCGGTCTATTGCGTTCCACTTCCAGGAGAGCTGACTCTGCTCCCTCTACTTCCCTCATAATGACCTTCCTGACTCCTGTGGCACGTGTAATGCACTGGCCCCTCAAGACCACCTTAAAAACGTCCCATTCTGTGGTTAGGGCTGCCGTTGTCCCAGTATTGAGTCGGAAATAATCTGCTATCTCACCTCTGATCCTCTAGTGTGTCTGGGCAAAGTTGCCACGCGGGGATCGCCGCTGGCGGATGTGCCCACTTCAGGGACATAATCAGCGGATTGTGGTCCGAAATGGTGCATGCCAGATATTCTACTGACGTGGCCTGTTATCACAGTACCTGCAAGATATTGTGCTAATTTGTGGCTTAGTGTTGCAAAGAATGCAGGCTGATCTACGTTAGGGGCGTACACACTAATCCTGGTAATGTCTCAGCCCTCCAGCCTACCCTTGATGGCCACGTTGCCTTTCTCCGGATCGACTACTTAATGGAGCAACTGGAACAGGACTCCTGCCTGGACTCACAATAACGCCCCTAGTGCGTAGGACGAGTAAGTATTGTAGAAGAGCTGCCCTCTCCACCTCCTGTGTAATGCCTGCCCCTCTACGTTTCTTGTAGAAGAGCTATCTGGGCTCCTCGTCGTTTGATATGCGAGGAATTTATGTCATTTAGACATAGTGTGCAGGCCCCTGATATTCCAGGTCATGTATTTGTAATGTCGGTTGTATTACCGTGATCTGAGACCCTCTAAGGCTGATCAGTACCCACCACACCGTCTCCCGTTTGAGCACATATGATATCCAACATTCTGCAACCCAGTGTCGTTGTCCCCCAACCCAACAACAAACTTGCCCTCAAACTCCCACTCCCCAGGATAAGTAGGGAAAAAACAACCCAACATCCAAACCAGTTTATAACGTCTACAAATGACTGCTTGCAGAGTAGTTGGTCAGTCCCAGAGGGTAACAAGCCGTTGAAGATCTCCCAGTCTCGGCAGCCACCATCGCTCTCCGCATGGCCTATTCTGCTAGGTCTCACAGTCATATGATGCCATCCTCCGCCTGCGATGTGACACTCGTAAGCGACTCACTCTGCGCTTCCGAGACGCTGGACCCCCCCCCCCCCCCCCCTACCCCCCCCCCCCCCCCTCAGCGCCGGTGCCCCTGGCATGGTTGCTGTCTTCGGGAAGGTCTTGGCTCTGCACCCATCCGCTAATCTGAGCCACCACTTGCATTACGTTCGGTCGCTCAAGCTGTGCCTCTTCCTGCGATGGCGCCAGAGAGTCCGCTCTAATCCTCTGTGTCCTGGAACATGGTTTTCGCCGTCCTCTTTTTGCCAGGTTCTGTGTTACCACTCGGAGCGTAGCTGTGTATTGCGTCACATATTTGTAGTCCAGCTGGCGTAGTCTGTGCTTCACATTCCTGTAGAATCCCCTTCGCCGTTGCAACTCCTGTGAAAAATCTGGGAAGATGCGTACCGTAGAGTTGTGCACTTGTGTGTCCTCCTTGAGGCGTGCCTGGGTCAGGATTTGGTCTCTGTCTTTATAATGTAGGAGTTTCGCGATCACCACTCTTGGTGGAGCTCCTGGTAGGGGCGGCCTCGCAGGGACGCTGTGCGCCCGTTCCAGGGTGAAGAAGTTCGACAGTCCTTCAGGCGCTCTCTCTTCTTTAAGCCACTTCTCAAGGTAGGCCGTCATGTCGCGGCCTTTGATTTTCTCTGGTAGGCCCACGATCCGCAGGTTGCTTCTGCGTGATCTGTTTTTGGCATCCTCAGCCCTGTCGTTCAATGTCTGCACTTTTGTTTCCAATTGAGCCATTTGTTGTTGCATGGTAGTGAGCGCCGGTATAGCTTCTGCAAGCTCTCCTTCATTCGACTTGACCCTGTCCGCTAGTTTTTTATGGTTTTCTCGGAGCAGCCCCATGTCTAAGCTCAACGAGTCAATTTTACTTTCCAGGCGCTCACTAGATGTGGTGATAGCCTGTAGGATATCCTGTGTTGTGGGACTACATGGTATACTCCGTGCTGCGAGGTCTGCCCGCTCTCTTCAGCAGGTGCATTCATTGTGGGGTCTTCTCTATCCTTCTTTTTGAGGGGTTTCCCCATGGTGTCTTTGCGTCCTATGGTGCTCCTGGTATTGCGCACGCTCATGGAACGCCACAAATCTCCGCTTGTTATGTGCCTATCCCTTCCAGCAAGCGCTTGCTCTGGTGTCGCCGACTCTCACCCGGCCTCTGGATTAATGATAGTGCCAGTCGCTGTGAGACGCACCCAAAGCCATAGGCCCAGTCACCCATCACCGCTCCAGGTCCCTCCTGCCCCTTGTCCGCAGCAACCATTGACTCAGGCAGAGGCTGGGCCCCGTAATACTACTCATTTGGCAAGGTCTTTTCCGCAGACGTTCGCTTTCCCCGGCCCCGCGCCCCAAAGTCCTACTGGGGGGGAGGCAATATGGTCTTCAGCTCCCGGTTCAGTTACGAACCCGGGGGGCCCCGGCGTGTCTCTTTGCTTTGTTCCTGCCTGGGCCCACCGCTCCACACGCTGCTTCACGCCGTCTCCCTCACTCCAGACGTATGCTCTGAAGGGGCCCCAATAAGCATCGCCACTCTCCTGCCAGCCACGCACTCCACTGGGCCGTCCCAGGGCCAGCAGATGGCGGGTCACCCCTAATGTAGTCCTGCTCAGGGAGCCTCCAAGCCTGGTGCCCTATCTGGTGTCGGAGACGGGAAGGACTGAGCACCTCAGGCCTCCGGTGAGGTCGCGCCAGCTGGGCAGTTCAGGGCATGTCTATCGCTGCGTAGTAATCTCGCCGCCATCTTACCGCTGGGCTTCATTGCAGTCGGCGGACTCTGCACCCCAGGTGTGCCATCAATGGGAGTCTGTCTAGGCGCCCCAGTCAGTTGCGCCATTCCCTGCAGGGGGAGGAAGGGAGGGCACCGGTTGCTGGAGTTTCACTCCTCGTTGTAGATGGTCGGCTTTTGTTCTGTCTCTTTCAGCTCCCGCTGGGCGCCGCCATCTAGGGTCGTCGTTCAACCACACACACTGATCCTAAATAATTCCTGGCGATTTTCGCCTGCACAGAAGGTTCGTTTTGTCTCCAAAACACTCCAGCTGTGTCCTCAGTTGCGTGGGTGCGCTGTGGAATACTGTGCCCTATACAGGGGTTAAGGATGGCCTTTGATGGCGGCTGGCTGACTGAGCTCGCGGTTTGAGCTGCTCACTCCATCGGCACCAAGCCATGCCCCTGTGCATGGTGCAACATTGAAGTCTTGTGGTAGTGCAACCTGATATCTTGGACTCCATGTTTTCCGGATCCAGCCTTGCTCATTGAAAAGGGTTCACATGAAGAATTTGCTATTGAAGCTAAGTAAACTTGTTCTTTACCAATGTAATATGAAGTTTCAGAGACTCTGATTAAGACCACGAATGAGGCCTCTTACATACTTTGTTGGCATATTCTGACATTTCATCTTATTTGCACTATATTGTATAATGTTTATATTCGTAAATACGTTCAACCTTTTAAATAACGTCTCTAGCAATATCATCTCGCAACTACTTTCTGTATTCAGTCCACAGATGCTCAGTTGATCCTATTTAAGCTCTTATCAGTCATTTTACTTTGTGAAATTGAACAGTTCCAGTGACTTACATTTTACAGTTGATAGATTCCATTTTATATGAAGCAAATATTAGGTTTTGAAATAACAAATGTGTTTTTCAGTTGGTACAGCATTTACCTCATCTGTTCATGTCCTTGCAACACCCCTACACTGCTGTGAGACACATGGCTGCACGATGTGTGGGTGTCCTGAGCAAAATAGCTACTATGGAAACCATGAATACATTTCTGGAGAATGTTCTTCCATGGCTAGGAGCAATCAACGATAATACCAAACAAGAAGGGGCTATTGAAGCATTAGCCTGTATCCTTTAAATGTTAAATTGTTGTCTTAACTGTTTAATACAAATATATATTTTTTAATCTCATCTGTCAAACCATTCAGCTGTGGACTATTTTGTTTGCAGACTCTAAAAATCCAAGCAAAGTGTTCTTGAAAAGTCGCAATGTTTAGTTTTTTCAGTAAAATTGATTGTCTTTTCAGTAATTTTGTTTGATCTACCACAAACACCCTCACACTTAGTATTTGCCTTTAATTTCTATAAAAGTTGTTCTGTTAGTTATGTGACACTGCATTTTGCCATAAAATTAAACTGCTTCCATTCCATGAAGATTAGGAAAATTAGTTTATTACAGTTGATAATCTGGTCTCTCGTTCGAACTAAGCATTGTAGGTACTGTAATGGGAATCAGCACATGCTGAATTTATTGAGCGGATATGATACATTGAATCAAAAACCTGTAAGATTGCAATTTAAGTTAAAATTTGATGTCAACGTATCTTAAGTAGTCAATCATGAAAAATACAACATCCGTGAAACACGTATTGGGTACAAAAGTAGACTTTGTATTGTCGTTTTAAGGGCCTTCACTCTTTTTGAAGAGGTAAATGTATGTGTTAATAAAATGTAATGACTGTAATTTGAAGATCACTATGTATATTTTGAATTTCTTTTTTCAATTTTTGTCTCAAGCATCCCAATAGCCATTATATGAGCCCACCTTATTAAAAGTAACATGCAGTATTGTGTAATCTCTTTAAAAATGTATATCACGTCGACATAACCTTCCCACTGCAGCCTGGGCAAGGCACCAGTGTGTGTGTCTCCAGTAGGTTGTGTCAGGGAGACTGGCATTCACAAAAGATGGTGGTTCTTCCATATCTTGATTTTTTTCAAAACTATCAAATGGACTTTAGACTCTTATTGTTTTTTAGGTCGAGCTGATGTGGCATTCATGCGAAGCATGAATGCATCAGCTCGACAACTTATGCTGCCCGTATTTAGGAGAGCGGACAGCTATCAGACGCGCGCTTTCCCATTGTCAGATTTCACCTCGGGAGCGCGCGTCTGATAGCTGCGCATGCGCAGTGCAAGCCCTGGCTCTCACACAGACACAGGCAGCCCCCACCCCTCTGCATGCATGCACGCACGCACACACACAGGCGCAAGCCCTCGCTCACACACAGACACAGGCAGCCCCCACCCCTCTGCATGCACGCACGCACACACACACACACAGGCGCATGCAGGCACACTATCCCCTGCCTCGCATTCTCTCAATCACACACAGTCACGCATGCGCACAACACATGCACACACACACGCACACACGCATACACACAGGCCTTCACATTAGCCCTGGCCCCCCCTCCCCTCCCACTCACCGGGCTCTTTCGGCGTGTTCCGTGTCTCCTCTGCAGCGCTGGTCGGAGTCGGCCGGCTTCACTGCTTCCTCGGCGGCGGGCGGAACTTCCTGCTGGATTGCAGGCCCCGCCCCCGTCTCGGCCAAAAGTGCCTGACTTCCGGTTTTCACGGAGCAGGGCTGCGGCGGTGATTTCGAATGCTCATTACGTTATTGAATTTAATACTGCAAGTTAAAGGTTAAAGTGATTGAACGCTCCGTGAAGGATACGTTATTGAATATAATACAACAGTTTGAAAATGAAACTGACACGGAGTGAATTTATGATACCGTGTATTGAATTCGGAATTGACACGGAGTGAATTTCAGAAACTGGAAATTGATACTGACAGGGTGTATGTCACATTTTACGTTTGTAAATTAATGCTTACGTAATTGAGTGAAAAGTGAAGCGTATTTTCAATTGAAGCGCAATTGGAACTGATACAGTTAAAAGCCTTACGTTTATAGATTTGATACTGCACCCTAAATTGAGCTGCAAAGTGATACCTGATACTGTTAAAAGGCTTACGTTTCTGGATTTGATACTGCACCCGTAAATTGAATTGCAAAGTGATACCGCTGATACCGCTAGTCAGATTGATTCGTAAATGGAACTACAAATACTGATTTGAATTTAAAGTGATACTGCTAGTCGATTGAATTTTGCACGAATGTATACTGAGTTGTCCTTTTAAAACGACAGAGGAAGGAACAGCGTGTCATGGTTACTGTCAAAGTTATCTCAACAGTTAAATCATTTGTGAGGTTCGTGACTATGGTATACTGCATCCAACGAGGATTTACACACCTAAGGAGGTGTTTGCAAATTTTAAACGTATGCACGTGATATTTAAGCTCTTGAGAATCGTTTTACTCACTGTGCATCTTTCAACCTGACATTCAACTGTTGGTGCTTCTGCATTCTAATGCTGACACGCATGAACTTGTTGCAAGTTCGTACTGCGTGTGTCATCTGCACGTTAAAGGTCACAAATATATTTTGACTTAACGTAAAGTTATTGGACTTGACACCGAAAGTCGGGAAAATTGGGCACAGATGCTGACGGAATTTCATATTAAAAGTGTATGTGGAAGGAACTGTGTTACCGTAATGTGTCATGGAATACGTTTATGATTTGAACACTAATGTCGCTGAACTTTGATGATACAATTAGTAACACCTAGTTGAAATTTGTGGAATGAACGTTTTTGAAACTGAAGCTGAAATAATAAGAAAAGTGATAACCTGACGTTGAAACTGGCGTGTTATGAAGACTGGAACGTTCCAGTTGAGCTGCATTGGAGA
Source organism: Lissotriton vulgaris (assembly GCF_964263255.1). NCBI lineage: Eukaryota > Metazoa > Chordata > Amphibia > Caudata > Salamandridae > Lissotriton > Lissotriton vulgaris. The sequence goes on along the minus strand of NC_141693.1, from coordinate 902,038,949 downwards.
GAAGAATGGACGCAATTTACAGCACATCGTCACAATTGACGACGTCAAGCACGTAGACACCGGTGCAAGGTCACGCAGGGGGTCAAGAAACGTAACTCCATTTTGTAAAACCGGTAACCTAGCAACATACAGGAAGCACATCGGAACTCTTCCGTTAAATAAATATAAGTACTAACAAAGCTGAATTACTCATCAGTGACACGCACACTGCGTGTCATTTTGGCAAACCATTAGTGACGCACACAAGGTGTCATTCCGGAAAACATTACCTCATCAGTAACACGCACACTGCGTGTCATTTCGACAAACCATCTGTGACACTTGTGTCATTTCAAGAAAGCATCAGTGACAAGCAGATTGCATGTTTTTTGAAGAAAAGGTATTGCGTGTTGATACGCACACTATCGCATATTAAAGTTATACTATAATCGATCTTAAAATGTTATTATAATTACCATCTAGTAATAATTAGACTGTAAAGTTAATGAGTATTCAGATAGATATAACACATGCTATAAATTCTTTGGTGCTAAATCAAATTATAAAATATTTAAGTGTTATATTGTGAAATTTTAAAAAACGTTAAGGAGCATCCTCATTACTCATAGGAAAATTGATTTAATTGTGCACAAACTGATGCAAGGTTTATTTTTTTCTTTTCATTAAAAAGTAATTGGTGCATTTATTCTGTCTGTTTACAATATGGCAACTACTACAATTAATTATATTGGAGGGAGTGATAGTAATGCTGTTGTAAACAAAGCCAGTTATGAAATACAACACATATTGCATTACAAATGCTATAGGTGTCACATTTGCGAAAGTTATAACTATTGGCATTGTAAATGACAAAGCTATTAATTTTGCTATTTTCAAAAACAAAACATAAATAAAAAAATTGTCATTTACAATACCAATAGCTCAAACTTTCCTAATGCGAGACCTATTGCATTGCAAATGCTTGTTTATTATTATTTTATTTTTTAGAATGCTTGTGTAATCCTGCTTACAGATCTGATATCGTGTGGGGATTGCTGAGGGTCTTGCTTAACCAACGTCTGAGGGAAGAGGGGTACTTGGGAGCTCTAGACTTCCAATGTTACTATTTAGTGTTTCTGCTCCAATTTACAAACAAACGTCTGTTTGGACAGATTTATAACAAATGTGATTTGGCCTTGGCCAGTGACACTGAGGCACTGTTCCAAGAGTGAAACTTAGACAACCACAACCTAAAAAAAAATCTCACGTCAGCACTCATACCTTTATTTACTTCCTTTGGCACAAAGAGTGCAACTTAGACCACTGACCTTTGTTTAAAACATAGGAGGGCCACAGACTGAATTTATTACTGTCCTAGCTGTACATCACACTTGAAATCCTTTTTGGTAAACCTGATTTAAGTGCAAGTTCTAAGGAGGAAAATGCCTCAGATTTTTAGTCTCTGTCCCGGAACAGTTTGTGCACAAAACTCTAATGTCTAGACCGTGTCAACTTAACTCAAGGCAAGCCTTTTCTCACAGGCTTTTAGGTCTGACCAGGATAACAATCCAGAAAACCCGCTCAAAAAAGGGACTGTGTTCCACTGAGCTGTTGCAAAGATCAAAAGGCTAAACATTCTGTTAAACCTCCCCATACATATCATCTACCATTGAAGAGTATTTCAAGAACTGCTTCCCCTCAGTCTATCAGTGCCACAAAGTGGATATTAGCAACATACTGAGCTTTACAAAGCTGATACATAGCTGTTCCCCCCCCATTTTGTCAGACTTACAGAGAATTCAGATGGAGCAAGGCAGAATTCCTTCAGATTGGTAACCTCTGAGATGGTTGTATGTCAGTACAACGCATGCTTTTACCCCGCATACCATTACAACGCGGGGATTACAACGCAAGTCGTTACAACGACTTACGTTGGGGGGCGCTGGATAGTGGAATAGTTTAATTTTTCTATTCCAACTCCAGTCCCCGTGGATAGTAGTGAAGGTGTTGGATAGAAAATTAAACTATTCCCTATCCAACAGCGCCCTCCAGCGAAAGTCGTAACGACTTTCGTTGTAATCCCCGCGTTGTAATGGTAGTGCGGGGTAATAGTTGCATCGTAAAGGATGTTTCCCTCTGAGATTGGGCTACTACCAAGTTTCATTGATATGAGGAGAAGTTTGGTGTCTTCGTGATGTAGACAAATATGAGCCTCTTATTTAAACTGAGGAACCCTCCCCCCACTCACAAAAAAAAAACAGACCCCTCTTAATTTGGGTAGAGAAGAAAATGATTACAATGTTATACCAAGTGATTATTACAGTATAGGATGCCCAGCTAGACATTTCATGATCATCAAGAGGAGCTTGTCTAATAAAAAGTAGGGGAGCCTGCTGTCTCATCGTACAAGAGCGCCTCACAATACTGCCTTCATATTGTTCCAGTTAAATTACTTGGACTGTACTTACAACAGAGATGTTACCTTCCCAGCTTGAGTATGGGGTGGGTGTCGCTAGACAGTTTTGTGTAATATGAAACAATTACTTAGTTGATTATGGCTCTTTTGAATTTGACTGAAGCTCATAAATATGACTTCTTGCAGTGGAAGGAAGAAACAGAGTAGGTTTTGGAGAGATAGTGAGAAGGATGAAGAGAGGGTGGATAAATGCAGAGATGGGTCGATGGAGAGGAGATTGTAGAGATGGAAGGAAGGAAGGTAAGGTGAATGAAAGCAAGAAGGGATGGATTGGTGTAAAAGACAGAAGGATGGAAAGATGGAAGGTAGACTACATGGATGCAAAAGGAAGAAAGAAGGTTGATGGACCACGTACAGAAAGGATGGAGAGTAGGAAAGACAAAAGACTGAATGAAGGATAAAGGAAAGATAATACATTAAAAAATGGGCAAACTGTCCCCAGGGATTGTGCGTGGGGGATGTTTTCTCTGAAACTTTTGGGCTCACTTGGCTCGCTCCACGCTATTTTGGACATGGTTCAAAGTGATGGTATTTTATTTTTATTTTTCCTCCCTTGCTTACCTGCCCCTGCTGCAACTTTCCACTATCTGAATCTGCATCAATTTGTCTCTTGTACACTTCCAGCATTGTAGATATTTGAGAGATGATGTGGGCTTGCTGGACACAGCCCACAGTTTTCTTTGGAAGCTAGTAACATCTTAGTTGACAGAACTGATGGACTGGTCCAACTTGCTCAGCCTAGAAACGTGTCTGCTGAAAGTATTTGTGTGACTAAAACAAATAAAACACCTGCCCAAATTCATAGACATGAAATGTGCATGCAGAATTGTGAATGTGTTCCTCAACAAAAAACTGTGCCCTGATCAAGAGGTGTACCACTCTAGCTATTCTGCTTATGGACTTGCCTGGGCTGTTGTGCACCCTTTTGTGCTATATCACTCACAGAAAATGCTAGGCATGAGTTCACTTTCCCCTCCAAAGATCTATCTACACTTGGCCACCAAAACCCACATCTAAGTCGTATCATGCTACTCTTTCCCGGATGCTCCTCATGCACCATTATCTATATTCTGTCATGTTGGCTTTTGGGAACAATCATAAGAACAAAAGTGTTCCTTTTTCTTGAAAGTAGAGCACAACAGAAACCAACTAGGTTCTTAATAATGCCCTCACTCACCAACCTAGTTGGTGACATGCTTCATCATTGGGCCCCACCAGGAGAGGCCGAATGCCACCCTGGTGTGCTTCAACGCCAGAATTACTGCGGAGCTGGTAGTTCGTGTTCAGTGAATAGTGAAAGTGAATATTAAAAATGCCTTGATTGTGTCAAAAAATAAATTTTATTAGGAGCCAATCAGACATGGATAAAAAACAGAGTGTAAGACATCAAAGCTAAATAAATTGTTCAGCAGAGTCCATTAGGGTGTGGTCAACATGTTTCTGCCTATGGGTTGTATTTAAACTGGCATTCGTCAGGACCGTAAGGGAAGTGTAAACCTCGGTGGTGTGGGCGCGCTAAGGCCCACCCTAACCACAGGTTATGAATGTGAAAAATTAAAATATAAATCTGGTATCCCTCGTGGGGAGAGGAACAGAGTTTATTCTGGATGCAAAAATGACATACACAGACAAACATGAAAAAAACATAGAAAGAGAAGACAAACATATAATCATTAGGCATGGTTGCATAAGTGTCTTATTGTTGGAAGTACACATATTGGTGCTCTATATGGTGCACTTAGATGATAACACTGACCAGATGTGCTACTGTGAGGAAAAAATACTTGCACATAACACGATAAATACATCTAGATCACGTGCAATTGACTCACAGATAAATAAGTATATTGTTTGCCCATCACGGTCTTTATCCATAAGCAAGAACCTGTGCGATATAATGCTATGCGTAAAAAATTAGACATGGTGTTGCTGGGAACGCAAGATTAGGAACACTAGCTAGAAAGAGGTTTCTCAAATGTGGTGTATTCACTAAATACACCATGGGTCTCGGGATGGGCGGTGGTAGCAACAATGGCATACCCTAGGGATTAAAAAGGAGAAAAAGATCAAATACAACAGCAGGACAAAGGAACCCCGTTACTGATCAAGGGGGGTACCACTCTAGCTATTCCTCTTATGGACTTGCCTGGGCTGTTGTGCAACCTTTTGTGCTTTATCACTCACAGAAAATGCTAGGCATGAGTTAACTTTCATCTCCAAAGATCTATCCACACTTGGCCACCAAAACCCACATCTAAGTCTTATCATGCTACTTGTTCCTGGATGCTCCTCATGCACCACTATCTATATTCTGTCATGTTAGCTTTTGGGAACAACCTATTGTTTACCTCTCAACAACGCTCCCATCGTGACTTTATAATTCATCTGTAACAATATTAAAATGGAAAAATTAATTCAGTCTTTTTCTTGGGGCATTTTATGACTTCTGAAACTAAGTGTGAACGGCAACCTTCTGAAGCAGATGTCCTTAACTTCACCCACTCCCCCTTAAACCTACAACCTTTGGGGATGTCATATATCAATACTTCCACATACTCCCAGGATTCCTACTTCTCAGGATTCCTACTTCTCAGACTCTTTAGCTTAATGTATAGTTTTTTTAGGTAAGGAATAAACAGGAATATTTCTAGCGCTTGACATTTATTCCACTCTGAAATGAAACTTCTGCAGTCTGGGCTGCCATCTTTTCCTGCTCTGCGTTGCTCTTCTATAATTCCACTTGTGAATAAATCCTGCAGTGGTTGATGGCTTGCTTGTACAACAAACTCAGTCCTGTACACGTCTTTAAAAATACTTAATTCTCCACCAACATGCCAGTTATTTTTTTTTCTATTGTGTCGTAATTACTATAGTCCCTCCCCCTCCAACCTCAAGTAGTCTGTATGTGTAAGCTGTAATTACTTTTTCCTCATCACATTCTTGGAATAACACTGTTCCTACACCAACATTACTTGCATCTACCTTTGTAGTAAATTTGGATTTGGTGTCAAACTCCAAATATTCATTTTCACTTCAGATTCACTTTTACATTCATTATTACACATGGAGTGTGTGCTTTTCTTTACCAGGCTCCTCATGTATACAGTTTTGTCAGAAAGCATATTTGGAGCATATTTGGTGTAATATTCAATTAAGCCTATGAATAACCTTAAATACTCTTTGCCCTTTGGTTCAGGTGCCTCTTGTATTACCTTTACCAGACATTATTTTCAGATCAACAATCTGTTTTCACTTATGACAAACCAGATTTGGATTTTTCTTTTCAAATAGTTTGCTTTCTTTTGCATACTCATTATTGTACAAAGATCCATGTCCCCTCTTCCTTTTGCCAAAATTAAGATGTTGCTATGAAAATAAAATGCATGTTTAAAATTCGTATCCTAATAATTAGGAGCACAGCTGACTCGTATAATAAACTAAATGGCATCTGTTCCTACCTTGTATTGCCTTCTGGAGTAATAAGGAAGTCTGAGGCTTAGCATAGTCATGGAGTACATTTTGGTAGAAAGCTGAAGTGAAATCTAAGCTAGTGAATACGCTGGCACCCTTGAACTGAGAAAGCTTTCCATTATTTGGTAGTGGGTGAATGTTTACCCATGCACACATACTGTAAGATCCCTTGTGACCATACATTCTCATTTTCCTATTTGGGTTATAGACCACTGCAAAAGGCACTCGGGAGAGGTTTTTCTTCTGGTATCCTCTGTTATCTTTCCACAATCATTCCAGTTCCCCCCTTTGGGAACCCTCCACAGACACAATTACTTTCCTTCCTCTATGCAGTTTGGCAGTGGAGTAATCTTTAAGAATGATCATGGTAACGGAACCTTTCAAAAGTCCCAGGACTCTACAAATATGGTAAATTGTTTTTGCCACATGTCTCTATTGCTTAATCGTTCTGCAGAATCATATTGCTATCAGTTAACACCTGATCAGGATGGTTTTGGTCCTGTGTAATCATGAGTTCTTTGAGGCCAACACAGTAAAAACTACCCCTCCCTGGTTACAAAAACCTTGAATTTAGGGCCTGTTTGCCGGTGGCGGATTTACCGCCAACTTGCGGCCATTCTCCGCCTGCCATATTTTGATGGCGGGTGGTTTGCTGGCGGATTGGAATACCGTCTGCCACGGATCCGACAGTGGTGGATGGCAGTTTAACCACCATTCACAGGCTGGCGAGGATTGCATTTGGGGGCCCGTTGCGTGCCCCCCTTGTGTTTGGGGGAGGTGGGTGTGCACTGGTGGCTACCTATGGTACCCCCTCTATATTTCCCTGCACCAGGTGGCAGGCCCTGAGTGGTGCCTGCCACGAAGTGCAGAGAAATACCAATCGTGCATTTTGGCCAGCAACACCCGCCGCAATGTTGGAGATAAATGATGCGACACCCACGGTGGCGGTCGCATCGTAATCTCATGTGCGGGACCCCACAAGCCCCACGACTATGCCATCGTAATGACCCCCTTAATTTGTTTACCTTTAAAAATGTGGGAGGAACATTTTCTGACACCTCAGTCTTTTTATTACCATTCCCTTCAATCCTATGTACAGTCTAGTTCTAGAGCATCTTTCTTTGACTCACCTGTTTCACAGATTGACAGAATGTGTCTCCTCCCTAATTCTGTTGCAAGTTCAAGCAAATTCCAGGTCACCTTCGGTCCCTGTGTTTTTGCACTCTTGCTAAATGTTCTTAGATATCCTACCGGTTTGCCTAAAGGCTGGGCCTCTTTTTCAAATGTATCTAAACGTTCCTCTGTTTCAATTATAAAACAGACACTTTGCTGGGCTCAGCAGTGACCTGGTGTTTTACTTTATCTTCTGAGGCCAGGAATCATGACCTGACTCTCTATCTCTCGAGTTGTTTGGTGGTGTTTAAAAAAAAAAAATTGCCACCCGGATAACTGCAGAAACCGTAATACCTGTATCCAATTCCTTCATGCCTTGAGTGGCATATTTAAACTTGTGGGTCTGATCTGAAGTCAAATGGCACCCTAATAAAAATTTGTACTGCATTTTTGCATGTTGCTTACATGTGCTAACTGATAATGCAGCATTTCATTGTAAAACATTTTGTCATTTCATTACAATTACAGTGTTCTATACAAAGAAGTTAATAGATTGACCAGATGGTTGCTAGTGCATAAAAGCTCACCTGGCCATAACCTTGTTATTTGTCTTTCCTAAATTGCCATCACTCTTTTGCATTCTCATGTAGGTCAGGTTCATCTGTCTGCCTGCCCAATACTAGGGGCAGCAAATGTTTCAAGAGCCGACTACCCCCAGCAACACAGCAATGTTTAGTATTGCTAATTTTTGCCTGTCAGCGAACAAATCCCTGCCAACTACTTCAGCCAGGCTTCAAAGCCCCCCCTTCCATTGCTCTATTCAAGTTGGGGTTCTCTTGGTCTCTGTAGGTATCCTGTGAGCATAACCATGCCTTCCTTGACAAATGACATTGGCTAAAACGACTAGAATTTGTATCTTAAGTTAATAATTGATTTCTGACTTATTTTTCCTTGTTTCCTTGCGTGTTCATGCATGATAGGGGAGCTCATATGTAGTCACTTTCCAGATGTGCAGTATTTAATCCACCATTGGCATGTCTATCTATCTTTTTAAGGAATGTTTATCACAGAAATGTAGCAATGCATATAGGTCCCCTCCACTGTATTTTTATTTTTAATACCCTCTACTTCCCGTTAAATAGTATGCAGGCAACAGCTTACACTTGTTGTACTAGTAGCTGATAAAGCCTTCTAGCCCTTGATGCCTTACCTTAGAATATTCCCCAGGAGTCAGACTGGATCCAGAATATTACGCCTGTAGATGGTGTTGCTGAGCTCCACACTGGATGTGAAGAATGCAGTGCCTATATAGGTGCCACTCGCGTCTTTTTTTGTCTGACTTTTCAGGCTTTTTTCAAGATTTTATCTTCTGGTGGTCTAGGGATGTCTTCCAAGAAGGCCACAGGCTTTAAACCATGTGGTGCCTGTCACAGGCAGATATCTGTGACAGACCAGCATCTGGTTTGCCTCTGGTGTCTGGAGCAGGACCATGACTCCAAGACCTGCAAGGATTGCCGTGCCAGAAACCCAAAGATGCTATGGTAAAGTTCCTCAAGCTCCTTACCTCCTGACTTCGGACAACTCTGCTATGCTTTCGATCCTGATTGCGGAGAAGTTCCCGGGACCCCTTACAAAGTGGCCCCAGTAGGCTGTTTTCCCAGTCCTGGTAATTTAAGAAGTCCAAGCACTCCAACTTCTCTGTGCTAGTCCAAGTCATCGAACATGTGCCGGAGGGTCGGCACTCCAGGCCTCTCTCCACAGTGGAGCCGGATGGCAGGGTAGGCTCCTCTCCTCCCAGAGTTTCCTTTTGCTGAAGCAAATCCCGCCCAACTCGGGTTTTATGAGGCTATGCAACTCATATTTGGGCAGGGCGACCCCTCTGGGGCTCTTTCAAGCCCCATGGGTACAGGAGAGGCCCCTACTGCTGCTCTGCTGGCGGGTTCAGCATCATTCGGGTCCCTTGGATCTGGTACTGAATCTGCAGTGACACTGCACGCAACATTCCAGGTACCCGCTCCAGTGCTATCGCTCCCGGTGACCCATGGCGGCACATAACCCATTGTCATACACAACTCAGAGACTGACCCAGAGGGGCGTTGCTCATCGCTTATTTCGGCACCTACTGGTACCATGCTGCTGGAGCCAGTCCCTTTTTCTTTTAACAGGCTTAGAGAGGTTATACTATAGGGGGAGAGTCTAGAGGACCCTTATGATTACCGTCACCCCCTGTATGATGTAGAGGACTACAGGTATGAGGAACTGATGGATGCCAGTGCTTTGAACACCTCACCAGACACTGGCCTGGTCTCTGCCCCCTACTGGGGCTACGGAGGCGGGAGCCTCATTCACACTGGTGATGTGGTGGGCAGCTGGGGTTCTGAACCTTCAGCTGCCCACAGTGGCAGTCCAGACTACCCTCTTGACAGAGATGCTTCTGCTAGGAGTCATCCTTTCAGAACCATTACTCCTATTCAATGAACCCCTTAGAGTTGTCCTCCTCTGGGCCTGGTCCAAGACCTGAACAGGGGGATCCTGTGCACATGACAATTGCCCGCCGTCATCGGCCTGTTCTTGGTGTCCCCAGTTTCCTAACCCAGCACCCCACCCTGGAGAGCTTGGTGGTCCAGACCTCCACTACTAGGGTCAATCCCAATGTGTTCCCTACCACTCCACGTATAGGGCATCCAAAAGGTTGGAGACCTTTGGTAAGAGTCTTTTTAGTTCTGCCACCCTAGCACAGCAGTCAGTGTACACCAGTCCCTTTTGGGAAAATACAGCACAATGTGTGGAGCTCAGCTGCCCCTGGTCTCACAGGAGTCCTGAACCATGCATTTGGGAATTGTTGATGGGAGAGATGCAAAGTTCACCATCAGATGAGGTCTTGACATGACCAATTTGCAGGGCGCAGCAATCTCATTGTCAGTGGCACGGAGATGCCACTCCTGGCTGAAAAAACACAGGCTTCTAGGGGATGTCAAAGCTTTGCTCAAGGAGATGCCTTTTGATGGCTCTCGCCTCTGTTGAGAAGGCAGACTCCGCGCTGCAGTGTTTTAAGTACAGCAGAATCCATAGCCCATTGCTGAACCCAGTCTGCTTTTTGCCTCTTCTGTGGCAAAGGTAGGGGCTACCAATCGCGGCCCTTCCCGCCCCGCCACCAAAGCCAACAAGGTTCCAAGCTTTCATGGCCGTGGAGGCAGTACCCACAGATGATGTGGTACACCAGCTACAGGTCAGGTCAGTTCAACGTCTCCCCACCACGAATACCAGCATGAGCACCAAGTGTGAGGCAGGATCCACAATCTCCTGCCCCACTGGAAGTTGATGACATCAGACAAGTGTGTTTTGCAAATCATCCAGAAGGGCTATTCAAACACATACATGAAAACCCTTCAACTCATGCCACCGACTTACAACCGGCTGATGGAAGACCACCTTTCCCTGCTCCATCAGGAGCCATCAAGGGGGTATTGGCATCAGAAGTATGTCATGGTTGCTATTCCTGCTACTTTCTGCTGCCTAAAAAGGATGGATGCCTTTGTTCTATCCTAGATCTGCACCTTCTCAACTTATTCCTAAAAAGGAGAAGTTCAAAATGCTCACCTTGGCTCAGGTCCTCTCTGCTTTGGACCCTGGATGGTAGCTTTGGATTTGCAGGACGGATATTTCTACATCCCCGTCCTGCCGGCCCACAGGCGCTATGTGCAGGTCACAGTAGGCCAAGAGCATTTTCAGCTTGCTGTGCTCCCCTTCAGCCTCATCAGCATCCCTTGGGTGTTCGCAAAAGTGATGGAGGCGGTTGTAGAACATCTGCATAAGTCAGGGGTTCCAGTCTTCTACCTCTACAGTAGCTGTTGAAGGCGGGCTCGCCCCAGGCAGTTGTCTCCCAACTCCAGACTGCAGCGGAATTCCTGTATTTGCTGGGGTTCACTATAACCATGCTAAAGTCACACCTGACTTGATCTCAGACACTTCCTTTTATTGTGGCTGTTCTGGATACAGTGACATTTTGGGCTTATCTTCAAAAACGGCGAGTCCAGGATATTCAGGCTATGATTCTGATGTTTTAGCTTCTATCCAGGATTTTGGTGAGAGCAGGATTTCGGTGAGACCCAGCCTAAGGTTGTTGGGCTTCATGGATTTTTACATCCTTTTGACACCTCCCCTTTGGCATATGTGGGCTCTGCAGTGGTATCTGAAGCTACAGTAGACACAACATATGGGGAATCTCTCCGACCTGGTCCAGATGTCAGAGGGAACTGCAAAAGACCTGTAGTGGTAGCTGATGAATCGATATTGGGTGAGCAGCAGAACCCTTTCCCTTTTCACAACTAGAGCTGATGGTAGTGACAGATGTGTCACCCCTGTGCTGAGACGGCCATCTGGGAGAGGAGGAGATCAGAGGACTCTGCTCTCTGGCAGAGTCCGGACTTAACATCAACCTACTGGAGTTCCTGGCAATCCAGATGACATTGAAAGCCTTTCTTCCTCCGATCAAGGGAAAAGCTAGTGCTGATTTTCATGGACAACCCAGCCATAGTTTTTAAACCCCCTACTGGATACCGGTTGCGGGACACTGGCTCCCTTCCAGGTAGCACCACCTTCAACGCCAGTAAAGTAACACATGAATTGTGTATGCAGAGTGGTGAGTCTATTCTACAAGTAAAAACTGCGCCTTCGCCAAGAGAGGACCAGCTGGTACTAGTCACTTGTGGAATATTTGGTTTCTGGAATCCCTCTGTGGCCTTCCATTCCAAACATTACCACTTCCAGGATTTCACATCCTGCTCTACGACTTGTCAAACTATAAAATGGCCATTGCTTGATAATTTACATTCCTCCTGACTATCAAGGATTGAACAAGGGATTTGTATTGATGAGTTATAGTTGAATGTACTTTACAGGACTTTCTGTATGTTGATTCTGCATCTGCTATCCATCATAGGTGTGTTAAAATGGGAAAGTGTACAACCACTAAACTCCCCATTGTAGATTATTAGTTAACTCATCTGCCACACTAAATGTGTTGAGGTGGAATCAAGACATGGGTACTTTTCTCAACTCACTTCCTCATTGCTAACAGAAAAGCTGTCTTGTGAAAGTTGTTGCCCTAACCATCTTCATTTATCATCTATACAATGCTCTGCAGTGCTTCATTAGTAATTGGGTCATTTCATATATATATCTCCAAAACCAAGTTCCCCTCCAAAGGAAAAGAACAAGCCACACCAGTTCAGTAGGTCAAAATCGCGCTTTATTCAGCATTTCAGGCATGACGCGTTTCGTCGTTTTGAATTTTTCAAATGCTGCCCAATGGATTAAGAAATGCCTTCAATGTCCACCTTTTTAAATCCAGCTGACCTCTCTACGATTGGATGACGCCTGCTGGCAAGCGCTAGAGAGCATCGCGAAAACTCGGAACTCCGAGTTTTCAAAAGGCAGTCACCTTTTGTAAGTACTCCCTCAAGTGGGCGGTGACTGCCTCCTCTCCCCTGCCGCCCAGATCTTAATGGCAAAAGCGGCTGACCTGAACATTGACCCACCGGCAGGGCACAGCTGCAACCTCAGAGCGCCACCTCAGTGTGAGACGCTCCCTCGTGTGATCACTATCTAATCAATTAGCAGACAAAACAGGTGATGGACCGAATGTGGATCAATGTCACACATTATTATTATTATTATTATTACATTTCTTATATAGCGCCGGAATCGACCCCCGAAGGGGTATCTCCGCGCTTGCCTTGGGAACCCGTCCTGGTTTTTCCCTGTGAGATAGCCCCTACAGGGCATCCCCAAGGTGAAAGCGAGGCATCCCGCCCCAGGGGGCCGTTGTGGAGATTAAGCAAGCTTAATGCCCAGAGTTGAAGAGTGTGAACCCATGATTAGGTCAGGCACCGAAACGAGAATTATCAAGTCCGTGGACATTTGAGCTCAACACCCTGCCGCGTCGGGAATCGAACCCTGATCCCGGGTCTGACCTCTGCTTCAGGGTCTGCCTGCTCTAACCAGTGAGCCACACTTGTCCACATTCAACCCAGTCCAAAGATCTGGGCCCAAATCCATCGTTTTTTTTGCACTCCACACCACCCTGGGTTAGACAATGACGATATGCAAATCAGCTCTGACCCTGTGCCCCATGGGAACAGTCCAGTCCGAACTACAAAAGCCATGTCCTTCCCAGAACGGAATCAAGCATCCGAGGACCGGACCGGTTTCGAGGTAACACCTCTCATCAGCCCGGCTAGCTTGACTCCAGTGGTGTGGAGTGCCTGGGACCCACGTCTGAGCATCCCCAGCGCACTTATGGCGGAATTTGCAAACAAAACAGGTGATGGACCGAATGTGGATCAATGTCACATATTCAACCCAGTCCAAAGATCTGGGCCCAAATCCATCGTTTTTTTGCACTCCACACCACCCTGGGTTAGACAATGACGATATGCAAATAAGCTCTGACCCTGTGCCCCATGGGAACAGTCCAGTCCGAACTACAAAAGCCATGTCCTTCCCAGAACGGAATCAAGCATCCGAGGACCGGACCGGTTTCGAGGTAACACTTCTCATCAGCCCGGCTAGCTTGACTCCAGTGGTGTGGAGTGCCTGGGACCCACGTCTGAGCATCCCCAGCGCACTTATGGCGGAATTTGCAAACAAAACAGGTGATGGACCGAATGTGGATCAATGTCACACATTCAACCCAGTCCAAAGATCTGGGCCCAAATCCATCGTTTTTTTGCACTCCACACCACCCTGGGTTAGACAATGATGATATGCAAATCAGCTCTGACCCTGTGCCCCATGGGAACAGTCCAGTCCGAACTACAAAAGCCGTGTTCTTCCCAGAACGGAATCAAGCATCCGAGGACCGGACCGGTTTCGAGGTAACACCTCTCATCAGCCCGGCTAGCTTGACTCCAGTGGTGTGGAGTGCCTGGGACCCACGTCTGAGCATCCCCAGCGCACTTATGGCGGAATTTGCAAACAAAACAGGTGATGGACCGAATGTGGATCAATGTCACACATTCAACCCAGTCCAAAGATCTGGGCCCAAATCCATCGTTTTTTTGCACTCCACACCACCCTGGGTTAGACAATGACGATATGCAAATCAGCTCTGACCCTGTGCCCCATGGGAACAGTCCAGTCCGAACTACAAAAGCCATGTCCTTCCCAGAACGGGATCAAGCATCCGAGGACCGGACCGGTTTCGAGGTAACACTTCTCATCAGCCCGGCTAGCTTGACTCCAGTGGTGTGGAGTGCCTGGGACCCACGTCTGAGCATCCCCAGCGCACTTATGGCGGAATTTGCAAACAAAACAGGTGATGGACCGAATGTGGATCAATGTCACACATTCAACCCAGTCCAAAGATCTGGGCCCAAATCCATCGTATTTTTTGCACTCCACACCACCCTGAGTTAGACAATGATGATATGCAAATCAGCTCTGACCCTGTGCCCCATGGGAACAGTCCAGTCCGAACTACAAAAGCCGTGTCCTTCCCAGAACGGAATCAAGCATCCGAGGACCGGACCGGTTTCGAGGTAACACCTCTCATCAGCCCGGCTAGCTTGACTCCAGTGGTGTGGAGTGCCTGGGACCCACGTCTGAGCATCCCCAGCGCACTTATGGCGGAATTTGCAAACAAAACAGGTGATGGACCGAATGTGGATCAATGTCACACATTCAACCCAGTCCAAAGATCTGGGCCCAAATCCATCGTTTTTTTGCACTCCACACCACCCTGGGTTAGACAATGACGATATGCAAATCAGCTCTGACCCTGTGCCCCATGGGAACAGTCCAGTCCGAACTACAAAAGCCATGTCCTTCCCAGAACGGAATCAAGCATCCGAGGACCGGACCGGTTTCGAGGTAACACCTCTCATCAGCCCGGCTAGCTTGACTCCAGTGGTGTGGAGTGCCTGGGACCCACGTCTGAGCATCCCCAGCGCACTTATGGCGGAATTTGCAAACAAAATAGGTGATGGACCGAATGTGGATCAATGTCACACATTCAGTCCAGTGTAATCAATTAGCAGGTCACAGCAGCGAGATGCGGTGGCTCAGCAGCATCCCCAGTCCATGAGGTGAGTCCAAAAAGAGTTTGCCACTTATATGTATACTCATTTGCTTGATTTATAAACCTGCCACTGCTCCAAACCAGAAGGCGCGTCGTCTCGTCGGACCTCTCAAGCACGGTCCAATTTACATCATAAATCCCTTGCACACCAAGGATGACGACACCATGTCTTTTACCAACCAAAATGTATTTGTCAGCTGTTGCTGTCGGACGCGTTTCGCCTGCACAGCTCACCCTTCACCTGCCGTCAATATCTCACTGCTTCGAAGGTTGCCCATTGTTGGGAAGCGCTCTGGCAGCCAGATGGAGCATCAAGCCCTCTTAAGGTATGGACGCCAGGACCCGCTGATAAAAATCCACAGAAATGCGTGGTATTTAGCCTTATGCATTTTGAAAGTCTCTTTCTTTCTCAGAGGCATACCAAGAATTGTTACGTGCAAGATCCGGTCACACCTTCCCTTATATAGTAAGTTGCCCGCCATGAATGGCTGTTCTGGATGAGGCAAGGCATTGTGGGAATAGTAGTGCCGGTATTTGTAGTCCGTGAATCGATGCACAAAATGTCTTTGACCATATTACACGCCCCTGGATGGGCCTCAGTGAGCACCTTTAGTCCTCAATCCTGTCCCGCTACCCTCCGTCACAGCTCGGCATATACCAAACAGTGAAGCCTCCTAGATGGCAGCCAGACGGAGCATCAAGCCCTCTTAAGGTATGGACGCCAGAACCCGCTGATATAAATCCACAGCAATGCGAGGTATTCACCCTTACGCGTCTCAAAAGTCTTTCTTCCTCAGAGGCATACCAAGAATTCTTACGTGCCAGCTGCCCGGGTGCTTCCCAATGATTGGCAACCTTCAAAGCAGTGAGATATTGGCGGCAGCCTCGGCGCCGGGATAAGCACCACCCAGCAAATCTCTGTGTGTGTGTGTGTATGTATATATATATATATATATATATATATATATATATATAGCGCTCAGCTCCCAAAGAATTCACTCCTCAGAAGATATATATATATATATATATATATGTGAAGAAATCCCCGCCTGTCAATGGATGACAGGCAGCAGCAGGGTGCAGACCTCACAGCGCCACAGCAGACAGGAAAATGAAGCTCTCCAATTAACCAACTCGAGTGAGTAGCAGGTTTCAAAACATTTATTAAAGGGTAATATATATATATCTTCTGAGGAGTGAATTCTTTGGGAGCTGAGCGCTATATATATATATATATATATATATATATATATATATATGTGTGTGTGTGTATATGTGTATATGTGTATATGTATGTGTATATATATATATATATATATATATATATATATATATATATATATATCCGTATATGTCTGTGTTTATGGCCTTGAGTTGGGAATGTATATGCCAATTAAGATATTTGGCAAGCATCTATCTTGCCCTATGCATACATGTTTATGTGGCATTACTGTGTCTACTGTCTGTTGAAGTATGAGATAGTATTCTCTTATCCTGTTCTTCAGCAATTCGAGGTTTGACTGCATTGGTTTTCCCCAAATCATTTGGTTTCCATCTATTCACTTTTTCTAAAGGAGGATTCCATTGAAAGATACTTTGAAAACTGTGACTTGTCCACCTTCTTCACTGCCTCTCTTAGAACTTGTGTTAGGGTTTGTGTGTTTTACTTGTTTGTATTAAAATGGTCATCCTTTTCATTTTAACTGTGATGCAAGGTGTTTGAACTGGAATGCAAATCATAGTTGTGAGAGGCGCTTATTACTTATACGGGGTTCCACAAGCATCTCTCTTCATAAGGCAGCATGAGGCTTTCCTAGTGGGGCTACTTTGTGGGCCAGTTAGTATAGCTGGGTATTTTAGAGAAGTAGAAAAATTGTTGCCAAAAGTAAGTACATTATTGATCTTATAGAAGCTTGGATGGGGGAGGGAGCAATACATATTCATTGCCCCACCTCCTGTTGTGCTGTTATATGCAAACTATTCTGCTCCTAATAAAGATGCTCCTTAATCACAAACACAGGTGTAATGGAACAGTTAGAAGTTGGCATTGTCCCATACATAGTTCTCCTGGTGGTACCAGTATTGGGCAGAATGAGCGATCAGACAGACAGTGTGCGTTTCATGGCTACTCAGTGTTTCGCAACGTTAATAAGGTTAATGCCGCTTGAGGTGAGTGGATTTCTTTTTTTTTTTTTTTTAAATGTCCTCGAGAATTGAATGATTTAATAGTGTATTTGTTAGTAATTGTCTAGCCTCTTATTGTTCTACATGTTTATCATTAAAGAGATCACTTGTTAAATTAACAGTCTTTTCATCTCATGAGAGCCAGAGCTTTTCATGAATGAGTTGGCTTATAGCACAGAACATTTAATCTCTGGAAGTATGCCTCTAGCACCATAAATGAATGTTACTCTTGACTCTGTAAACTTCCTACTGATAACTTCTTGAAGGCAATGCCTGGGCCAGATGTCACTCTGAGCAAGTGTGAAAATTGTGCGTTAATCTGGCAACACCTTAAGTGCCATATGCTAACCTGAAGTTTTCCTAACACCATGTTTTGTTTTCTTTGTGTACGAATGTGCTCCTTTTTTAGGTCTCGCCTACACAGCGTGCATGCGCTGCATAGGAGGGCCTTTAGCCGTCACTTTTCAAGCACTGCACTTATGTTTGTGGCGGCATCCACCTTGCGGGAGCGAGCAGTGGCGTGCCATAAGCACAGCGATTGAAAAGTGAAGACTGCTCTCCAAAGCGCGCGCACCACTCGCGGTAATGAGTAATCAACTGTAATTGTGTAGAAAAAACCATTGAGCTCAATGCTAAATTATGTTTAGAACGGTGTTGCCTATTGCAACCCCTGTACCTTGTGTTTACAAAGTCATTGCCTTCCTGCAAAGCATTAACCTGAGAGCACTCATCACTGAGAAAAGTATATTTTTTTATACCTGTTGGTTCTAAAAATAAAACAACTATATCTTTGGATATTAAAACAATTGGCCTAGAGTTCAGTTCTTGAGTGTGTGAAACCTTTTGCTGACAGTGTGTACAACAAATGCTTTAAACTGTCCTCTGGTACTGCCTTACTGCTCGACCAAGCTACCACTTTTGATAATTTTTCACCTTGCCTCTCCCACCTGAGGGGTGAGGTTGGCACAGGCTGGCACACCCCCCTTCCTGATGTAGGGTTTCCCACCAGTCTTCCCGCCAGAGTGGGGGTTAGAACTGGTCGGGGCCAGTTGCTGAGTACAGCAAGTGGTCTGGAGAAGCTCACAAAGGCGGCATGCCTTTGAAGCTTCCCCCTGCCCATCCTGAGGGAGGAGACCTAGCACCTCGCCCAGGATGTGCATTGTTGCAGGCCCAGGAGAGCTAGGGGCTCTCCACCCAGGGGTCTAGCAACATGTCTGCTGTGTGGCAGCCTGGGCAGCCACTCAGCCTAGAGGTGGATTGTAGGTTAGGTTTCAGGGGCCATCTCTAAGATGCCCTCTGGGGTGCATTCTACATTAAATCCCACACTGGCATCTGTGTGGGCTTAATGTGCTGAGAAGTGTGATACCAAGCTTGTCAGTCTCCAGTGTAGCCATTATGGTGCTGTCGAGTTTGTAATGACGACCTCCCAGCACCATATACTCTTAATGGCATCACTGCACTTACAGTGCCCAGGAATGTCCCTGGGTACTGTAGGGGCACAGTGCTCCTGCAACTGTGCCCACACCCCTGGCATAGGGCACCCAGCTAGGGTACCATTTACTAGGGGCTGACAGGTGGCCAGAGATGCCAATTGGGTTTTAGTTTCAACACAGTTTTAGGGAAGGAACACAGGCCCTGGGTACCTGGTTGGCAGGAGCCCAAGGCACACTCGGTCAAAGCATATCAGCAGGTGACCAGAATGAGTCCTGGGTTGACTTACGCAAAAAGACGATGGACTGGTTAACAAAACACAAAAGATTCAGCTCTTCTGATATGAAAGAGATCCTTATGATTCGCAGAGTTGGGTGGGTTGGCCAATCTACCTAGAACATTGATGGCGACTGTGTAGTGGTTAATTTTCGCAGGCTACATACAGTTTGTTGTTTACTAAGCTGAAGTGAACAAACCTTTACTCAAACCACCAATATTTCTGCTCTTCCGTTAGGCTATTTTTATAAACCACCACCTAGGGTTGTTGTAATGACTATGCCCCTACCCTTCTATCAAATAGCTTCCAGGCCCTATCTTAAATGCCCTGGACTGACGATCCGTTTTAGCAGAACAAGAATTACACTCTCCTGATAACTTTCGAGCTCCCAAATCCCTCTCTGCTATTAATATACCAGATGATCTGTTAGTCATATATCAAACTAAGTCAGGCACAGACGCAAGCATTTTGAGCGAGAACCCAGAAGGATCACAGGGCATAGACAGGTCTAAAAAGATCTCAGATATACCATTAATGCCCAGGTTCAGCGAACACGTGATTGCACCTGAACTATATCCTGTTTAATATAAAAATACAAAAGTTCCCTCTGACTTGGTTATTGAACCCCATGTAGTTCATGAAACCAGAACTGAGATGGATATTGTAGAGAATTTGGGAATAAGGGAACAAGAGCAACCGGAAATACTACTCAAGTCATGGAATATCGCGGGCTGAAATGGAATTTATGTGGTAAAATTAATTACCTGGTGCTGAATTTCTATGCGGTAAAGTCAATAAGAATAACTCATAATAAATAAGAGGCAAAATCCGTGATATTTGAGGTTTCTCAAAAAGGGTTTTATTCCTATAAAAGGAATTGGGTGATTAGCATATTGGCTCGAGCCAAGGTGGCATACCGTTCCGTCACCACATAGGTTCGGGAAGGGACAGACTGACAGAGTCAATGGTAATATGCGGGTATGCAAGTATGCGACAATACATTATTGACAGGCATTCATATATATAGTCAATGCATTACAGTAAAGGCATATGCAGGAGGCGTAACAGCTGAGAAGAGAGATAAGAGTGCATGTACGTAATACAAAAAGGCGTTACAATAGGCGTGCATGAAGGCGTGAACAAGAACGTCATTTATCATGATGTCACAAGTAGGCGGATCCATGAGTGAATCCGGCAGTGTCAGCAAAAATACATGGCAGAGATGCGCGCGCAGCAGTATGACGTGTAATGTACGTGTAACTTGAGGGGTGAAGGGGGACTTGACATTTAGCCCTACATGTGGAGACAGATGTCTGGATGTCAGATCAACCTAATCCCAAATCGTATCTAATATCTCATGTTTAAGGAACTGTATTATCTGGAAGGAAAAGGTCTCTCGGACAAGAGGCTATTCTATACTGACTGTAAGTGCGTGTATGAGCGTCTACGTGTCTGCATGAGATGCGAGGGGTGCGAGGGAGGGCATGGGCCTACCATGGAAACAGAGCCATGAATTACTTGCATAGAGACAGTGAGGCCAAGCCCTTTGCTCTGCAGCTGGAAGGATGTTGACATGAAACTACTAGACAGGAATGTATTTTCGAGGAGTGGAGCAGATAATTCGAAGGTTGAATGCAGTCTTGGCAGGCAACAGGCTGAGCCAAGTACCGTTAGCCGCACAGGGAGTGAGGCAGAGGTCACGGGTACAGATGCAAGCCCAGGTTTAAGATTCAGAGTCAGAAGGCAGGAAAAGGCTCGATGGCAGAATTCAGGGCCTACTTCGCCAGAGCTGAAAAACGTGTAAAGTACACTACATAAAGACGTTGGCATGGCATATTTAGGAACGGACTATTTGACCCATTCATGGTGGATCTGAAAGAGGACATGTTAACGTTGGACGCAAATGTATTTGCGTCTTCATAGCTTGAAGGGGAGGGAACATACATGTACTTGTAGCGTGTACACGGAGTCGTTGGGGTCTAAGATAGGGGACACAATTGATCACAAAATTTATATTACCTCATTCCCTCCTTGTCCCCTACGGACCCTTCATGATATATCGATCTGCATGAATCGATCAATCTGTTCATGTAACATCATTTGCTCTTCTTTCTTCTTATGGCGTTTTGAATGGGAATTTGAATGCGGAATACATGATGTGGCGCACAGGCCGCAAATCGCCGGTCCACATTGTAAACATAGGCAGCAACTGAATACTATGAGAAGGCCAATGCCTAGGAAGGATAGGATCTTCCATCCCCAAGCGGTCAACGTTGTCCAGAACCAACCGGACCAAGTCCAGGTGCCTGGATTCTGATGTATCAGACTTGCAATTTTATGGAGACGTGTTATAGCTTTATATACCGTTGGCGCGTTTTCTGGAATGAAAACACAGCAACTTGACCCGATGACCTTACAAGCTCCACCCCTATCAGCTAGGATGACGTCAATGACGAGACGATTTTGAAGAACAACAACCCGCATGGCGGACTGCTCTTCTGTTAAGTTGCCTAGAGCGGAGGTAGTTTCATTCACTACTGCTTCGAGGGTTCTAGTTAATTTTCGTATCAGTTTACTATTGAAAACAGCACCTAAGTAGGGGAAGAAACCTTTATTGAAGTCTGTGTATTGCTCCCATGCCGTTTCAGTGTATTCGACAATCGGGAGATCTCTTCGGAGTCTATTGTTTACTAGATTGGTATTTCTGTGATAATCAGGAGGAGCTAGGAAGACAGGGGGCAGGAGGAATGCAATATAACAGGTACCATCCCAATCTGGAGGCAAACGTATGTATGCGGTATGGCCACAGACAAAGTAGGAATGACGAGTAGCTCTAAACGTGGATTTGCCTTGATCACTGAATTCGATCACAGTAGTACATTTACTATGACCTAAGTGTATGGAACCATTCTTTCTGATACATAATTCACCTTTGACTGGTAACACTGACATAGCAGGTAATACTGGTGCGGCTTCGGATTCAACAGTAAGAATCATGAGGTTAATTGTGTAATTACCTAATCCATATACTTCATTTTCTAGATCAGTTCCTGTTCTAGTGGGAAGTCCCTTCTTGTCAGGGTAACAGACTTTAAGTAGAACTAAGTTCAGTTTTCCCCAAACCCAATTCCCATCGTAAACAGCAATGTCAGAATCTAAGGAATCAATCAATCTAAACCATGCCCCACAGGAGCCATTGTGAGTGAACGGGTACGGAAAGAGGGGCAGAACTCCCTTGTATTTCTGGTAGGGAGGGAGTCGGCCACATATCCAGCAGTTTGTAGCATTGTTAGTCTGATGGGAGTGATGTAACATACTAATGAATGTGTTGTTGCGCAGCGCAAGTCTGTAAGACAATTCATGGGGAGGTAATTCGCTAAAAGAATGTTCGGCAGTGACATTGTAAGCAGATTGTGCACGCTTGAAAATAGGGTAGTACATGTGTAATAATATACTGGCAGCAATAATAAGAAGGCTTAGAAAAAACATAATCAGTAATGTCACTATACAGTGACTGCGAAGTGATTTACAATATGCACGTTTCTTGAGTTGTCTCTGTCTATCTCTCTCTCTATCTCGGTCTAGGGGATACATGTCAGAAACTAATTTAACCGATTCACCTAGGGGAGGACTTAAACAATTAAACTGTCTGACTTGCTAGACCGTAACTTTAGTCTATATTCTTCGGAGGCGGTTTTCTCAACCAGGGGGAGTTTTGAGTCAGTTTGTGGAGGAGGGCAGGGCTTAGAGTCCAAGTCCGAAGGAAGTCCGTGAAATTTTTTGATGTGGCTCGAGTGCAGCCATCCTTTTCTGCCCTCCAATTTAACAGCCGTCCTTGTCGTCAGAAGAACCAACTTCGGGGTCTGCCAGCGGGGCTCCAGTGGACTTCTCCGGTCAAAATTCCGCACGAACACAAAATCGCCAGGGACCACTTCATGGGGCTTCACCTCGGTGTTGTCGGGAAAGGCTGCAACTACCTGTGAACGACAAGATTGTAGTGCAGACATCAAGGAGGCAAGGTAATCTGTCAGCATAACGCAATCAACATCTGTGATTTTACGAGGTATAGGCGTCCCGCACATATTTGGTGGCCTACCGAAGACCACTTCATACGGGGATAGCCCGGTTCGAGAGTGCGCAACCATCCTCATATAGAAAAGGGCAACTGGCAAGGCAACTATCCAGTCAACGCCTTTCTCTCTACATATTTTTGAAAGTCGGATCTTTAGAGTCTGATTATGGCGCTCCACGAGACCTGCTGCCTCGGGATGCCGGACACAGTGGAACTTCCACTGATACCCTAACAGGAGTGTTATGTGTTTCACAAGCTCGGATGAGAATGGCTGACCGTTATCTGAGTACACGATACGGGGCAAACCATACCGTGGGAAGAACTCGCGAACCAGCTGCTTGGCTGTGGTCGGAGCAGTGTAATCTGGGACTGGATATGCTTCTGTCCATCGGGAAAGTGCACATACGACTACGAGGACATACTTGAATCCTCGACAACGTTCCATCTGGATATAATCCATCTGGAGGACTTCAAAAGGGTGATCGGGAGGCTGAAATCCACCTTTCTCTACAGGGATGCTTTTACCTGGATTGAACTGACAACAAATCATGCAAGTACGCACTTTTTGTTTCGCT
Organism: Lissotriton vulgaris; assembly: GCF_964263255.1. NCBI lineage: Eukaryota > Metazoa > Chordata > Amphibia > Caudata > Salamandridae > Lissotriton > Lissotriton vulgaris. The sequence goes on along the minus strand of NC_141693.1, from coordinate 902,015,291 downwards.
GCTGCTCGTAAGTTCTTATTGTACCATATGTGTGGAATGCTATCTAGCATTGCCTTTTCTCCTAGGTGTGCTGGGCTATGTATAGTGTTAATGATGACTTGAACCATAGAGTCGGGGAGAAACCATGTATATTTTCCCTTCGTCATCCATCCCTGATCTGTTTGGATCCCTCCTAGTTCAGTCCACTTCTTTATTTCATCTGGTGTGGCATGTGTCTGTATGTCAATTACATCATGTGCGGGATCCTTGACTGTCATGCAGTGTGATGGTGTCGGAACTATTGTCTTTGTCAAGTCAGTTGCATGCATTCGATTCTGGGCAGTTTGCTTAGCTGTTCGGTCTGCCAGGTCGTTACCCTGGGAGATCGTATCGGTAACCTTTGTATGTGCCTTACACTTCATAATAGATATCGCAGTAGGTAGATGTATTGCATCTAACAAGGCTTGAATGAGGGGACCGTGTTGAATGTTGGCACCGTGAGAAGTTAAGTAACCTCTCTCTCGCCAAAGGACTCCGAAATCGTGAACGACTCCGAATGCATAACGTGAATCAGTGTATATGTTAACTCTCCTATTTTTGGCTTGAATACAGGCTTGTGTCAGAGCGATGAGCTCTGCTGCTTGAGCTGACAGGGTGTCGATACAATTTGTTTCTATAACTTCGGTGTCTGTCGTGACTGCGTAAGCTGCCACTAATTCTCCTGTACCTGTTCTCATACATGAACCATCCACATAGTGTCAGGTCTGGGTCTGGTAATGGGACATCTGTTAAGTCTTGTCTGGGTTTCGTCGTAATAGTAATGACTTCGATACAATCATGCTTCAGTGGGTCTACACCGCTTAATGGCAAAAGTGTGGCAGGATTCAATGTGCTGCAGCGTCTGATTTCTATGTGTGGTTGAAACAATGTCAATTCATAACCTGTCAGTCTTGCTATGGTCAAGTGTTGGGTCTGTGTACGATTTAAAAGAACTTCCACGGCATGTGGAACTTGTACTGTCAATTGATGTCCTAATACTATGGAATCGCTCTGTCTGATTGCTAAAGCTGTCGCTGCGACTGATTTCAAACATGCAGGTAAAGCTTGGGCTACTGGATCTAATGTGCTAGAAAAGTAAGCACACGGTTTGTGTGAACCTGCTTGTTCCTGAGTGAGGACTGACAAGGCAGTACCTTCACGTTCTGTAACAAAAAGTGTAAAGGGCTTACTGTAACATGGTGTTTCTAAAACTGGTGCTTGACATAAGGCTTTCTTTAAGTCTTCAAAAGCTTGTGTATGTTCCTGAGTCCAAGGGAGGACAGTCGATGTCGCTGCCTCCTGAGTTGTCAACTGAATGAGTGGCTTTGCTAGAAATGCATATTGGGGAATCCATTGTCTGCAGTACGAGGTGAGGCCTATGAAAGCCCGCACCTCCTTTTGTGTTTTCGGTGGTGACATGTTTACAATTAACTGGATGCGATCTGGAGTGAGCTGTCTCCCCACTTTGGACAGCAAGTGACCCAGGTACACAACTTGCTGAACACAGAATTGCAGCTTTGAAGGGGAAACCTTGTGCCCCTTGTCAGCCAGGAAATTTAAAACCGTCAGTGATCCTTTTTCACATTCGGGTTCGCTTCGTGCGGTGATCAGCAGATCATCGACATACTGGAGTAGGGCGGTGTTAACAGGCATGTGGATACTGTCAAGTTGTCTTTTCAGTGCTTGGCTATAGATGCTGGGGCTTTCTGTGAATCCTTGAGGTGCGCGTGAAAATTTGAAACTTCGTCCATTTAAACTGAATCCGAACAAGTATTGGCTTTCTGGATCAATTGGGACACTAAAGAAGGCGTTCTTGAGGTCAATTACAGTAAAGAACGTCGCTTCTGAATCAATAGCTGCCAGTAATGAAGAGATATCTGGAACCACAGGATACTGTGGTACAATGCATTTATTCAATTCGCGCAGATCAATAACTAATCGATAAACAGGTGGTGCATTTGGATCAGTACGTTTAAGAACTGGGATGATAGGAGAATTACATACATTGGAGTCGGTTTCCACGACCACTCCTTGTGCAATGAGCTCGTCAATTATTCTCAGTAAAGCCACTACAGCATCTGGAGGTAACTTGTATTGTCGAATTCGTGGTAATACCACTCCTGCTTTAAGTGTGACTCGATATGGTGTAATGTGCATACAACCTACATCAGTGGGGCCTTTCGCCCACAAGTGTGCAGGTACACTCTGTAACCGGGGATCCATGTCTCTTAATACATAATGGCCTTTAAAATCTCGCAAGAATAATCGTACTCCTTCTGGAGAACAGCATATTATAGCTCCTAGAGCTTTCAGTGTCTTTATACCTAATAGGTTTTCTGGACATGATTTTGTAAGTAATAAATCTGTAGTCCGTGTCAAAGGACCAACTGCAAGTGGAAGTGGCTGTGATACTTCATTAATAATAGGCTTTCCTGAAAATCCAAGGGAAACATTCTGTGAGCCTGAGAGGGGTGCCCCTGGAACCTCATTGTGACTGATTGTGGTCCTGCTTGCCCCTGTGTCAATTAAAAACTTTCTGTCTTTTCCTAACACTTGACTGTGTACATAAGGACCCTCTTGATCTACAGGAACTTCAATAAGGGGCAAGCCAAACTCCCTCTCTAGGCTGTTTCATGTGTATCGCTGATAATCAGGGTAGTCATTCTGTGCATACTGGTACATCTGTTGTGTCGTGTTCTGTGTTGCAGTAATAGGCTGTTGCTGTGGCACTGCTACAGTTTGTGATGAAGCTGGCATAGGCGGAATATGTTGTATATTCTGTGGTGCTTGTTGCTGGGCCTGATCTTGTCTAGGTACGCGCGGTCTCTCCTTGGTCTTACCCGTGGAGATATTGTGTTTCAGAACTGCACAATCGTTTACATAATGACCTGGCAGTTTACAATAGTTACATGTCCCTTTAACAGGAGCCGTCGAATTACTAGGCTGGGTCGCACCCTTTTTGTGACCATCAGCAGGAACTGACTGGGCAACTAACATTTTAATTTTCGTGTCTTTCATGCGTCTTTGTTCATGTTCTTGTTCTTCTCTAATTCTATTCTGGTGGTACTGTAACATTTGTAACATTTGTGAAGGGGTGTTAGCTTGCCAAGTGCTTTCGACTTTCAGTACTCTGTTCTTAACCTGGGGCAGTGAATTCTCAACTAATTTCGTTACAAAAAGGTGTGGATAGGACTCGCTACTTGGTTTCAGGCCGCTATTAATACCAAAACATTTCTCAAATCGAGTATAAAAATCACTAGTGTCTTCATCGGGTTTCTGTTTACAGGCTGAGATTGCACCCCAATCTTCCTTTTTCGTACTTAATAAACGTGGCAACACTTGCACTAACAATCCTGGTAATGCTTTAACCTTATCCCCAAGCCCTTGGCCTGGAATTCTAGTATTTTCTTCGTTTTCTAATGCAGTCCAATCAATCTTTGCATTTCCCACTTCCCATTCTTTTTCTTTAAGTTTCTCATAAATACCAGGAGGCAGTAGTACTTTCAATATCTTCATAAGGTCGGGATAAGTATAGTCACCCATGAGTAACATGTCTTTTATTTCACGGTGAAAACCTGCGGGATCTTTATCATGGCTAGGTACTAGTTTCTTCATTTCCAATAATTCTATTTTGGTTATGGGTGTGAACACAAACACACGTCTAAGTGTATTATCGGCATTCTGAACTGGGTGCACTTCTCGTAACGGATTCTGTCTATCCAGGTAATACATTTTTCTTTCCATGGAGTGTGCTGAATCAGATTGTGGACATAGGAAGGCACTATATCTGTGCCGTTGTTCTAGAATTACCTTGATTAGATCGGTACCTAGACCTCTCCACTTATTCATGAGTAGTTCTGCTAATATATCAGGCAGGGGGCCTGGATCGGAATGTTGGCTTCTATATAATAGAAGTAGGTGTTGTATCATGTATGTACCAGCTAAACGCTGTTCACCTGGTGTCATGTTCAAAAATGTGTGTGCTAACGCATCATCACTATATTTCTCGGGACTGTCAGCCCATTGTACGGCTGACCTCGCTAATTCTTGTTCATCCATAGAATCTAGTACATGGTACCCCATTCGTTCTCGAAGTCTGTTATCAGTGGCTTGAAATAAGTGTTCAGGAGTTCTTGGATTACACATGGCTTCTTGGAAAATTCTTTTACCTTCTGGACGCACTGGGCGCATTGAATTATTAAAGGGTCTTCCTTTACCTACATATGCTATCGTTTCTCTAACTGGTAATTGTGTTTGTCCTGTAGCTTCCTCTGGTTGCTCCTCTTCTGAGGACTCAAACTTGTCTGATTCATTTTCTGGTTCTACCTGTCTTGTTTCATGTATTTTTATTACTACGCTTCTGATTCTTTGAAACATGTTTTTTATACAATTCTGTTTATCATGGTTCCCGTCTGCTATATTCTGACCCCATCTATGAAGTGCTTTCATTTCCTCCGGGTCCATCCCCGGCCTATCTTGTTCTCTTATTAAGCAGTTTATGAAGAACCGTAATATCTTGGCTTGAATGTCAACTTTCTGGTGAGCCATGGCTTCCTTAATACTTTCAGGTCCCTGCCCTGTTTGGACAAAATGATATATTCTGTCTAGATGTTCAACCATTCCGGGTAGGGTCAACAAAAAGTTGGTGACCCGTCTTAGTCGTACTGATGCTAGTATTAATCTTTCATCATTTCTACCGGGTACTGGATCATATCTACAATCCCCGAGACGTTCTTTTATTATATCGAAATCGGCTGATCGAGGTGTACGTTGTTGTGCTAGATCCCTGTAAGTCAATCTATGTACTTGTGGAGGTGTCTGGAAACCTATCGCCCCTCCGGACGCGCCTCCTGAGGCACTGCCTCCGAAGGGGTTGTTCGGATGTAAAGTGGGAGGAATGGGTGCGGGAAGAGCTGGAAGAACGGGAGGAAGACCAGGAGGGACATTCGGAACGGGAGGAAGAGGTGGAGGAGTAGCTTGTCGCGGGGGTAGGGGCTGATTGTCTCGGGGTCGAGCGCCGCCAGAAGGAGGTGTGCGCGGCGGTGCGGTATTAGCGTATGCGGGCGCTACATCATCTAGATAGGAAGAAAGGAAAATGTCCTTCGCGGTTTTGGGATGCATTTTAGTCGGGAGCATGGGAGGTGGTAGATCTTTTGGTACTTCCGGAGTGGCCTTAGGTAAACCTTCGGCCAGGAGAGGATACATACCATTCCTAAGGGTGTTTAGTTGTCTGTCTACTTGTTCTATTTTTACTCGGATACCTTCCTCAACTAATACGTTTTCTTGGGCCTTGTCTGAATCCTCTTTCCTTTTCTCTTCCTTTCTAAGTGCTTTTTCTGTACTCCTATGCGATTCTTTACGCCATAATTCGATGGCATCTTTCTGTGACTGTCTGGCTTTCTTTTTTCGTAATGCTTCTTCTACTCTTATGATGCAATCTGAATCCCATGTCCCTGCAGCGGGCCACCTCTGATTCTCTGCTAGATCTTTAGTGTAGTCCACCCATAAATCGAGAAATAGAACGGCATCTAGGCCGTGCTTGTGGTACATAAAGTACCCTGGAGTGTCCCTAGGTGGGATGGGAACAGCTTCCTCGAGTACCCCTTTTCTAGTCTTTATCTGTCTTAATTTGGAGAATAACGGCATCTTGAAAATCTGGCTACTTAGTGCTTACTCAGATATGAACACAATGAACACAATAATCACAATAATGACGATCGAACAATCACTCATACCACGACATTTTGAGACACATTAAAACATTTTGAGATGAACAATAACAATTAGGATGTAACTCGCTAACTGCATAATACTAGATACACTGCTCAACAGTGCAGACTGGATATACTGCTAAACAGTACAGATACACTGTCTAAAACAGTGCAGACCAGGTCTGTGTACCCAAACCTGTCTTGACCGGCACAACCTAATGTGCACGTCTAGATGCGTCCCCAGCAACGGTACTCACCGGGAAGCACGGAAACAGAAGGCCTCGGAAACTCTGGACTGGACTCGACTGGATTCGGACTGGATTCGGACTCGACTCGTGACGCAGATACTTCGGAACTTCGGAACCTGGTGGGCCTCCGTATACCTCGGATCTTGCTCTCTCAGCTAGGCTCTGGTCGGGATCCTCCGCACTTCTCACCGCCTCGTCTGGGTGTCGATCGCGGCCTCAGTCACCTCCGTTGGCCTGAGGGAGATACAGGAAATCCTGCGGGTACGCGTAGTTTCCGTCCGGCTGTGGCAGGGGGCTAAGCCTGCAAAGCACCTCCGGCGGGTGAGAGGGGGGAGGGGTCCCTGTTCGGGCGCCAATTATGTGGTAAAATTAATTACCTGGTACTGAATTTCTATGCGGTAAAGTCAATAAGAATAACTCATAATAAATAAGAGGCAAAATCCGTGATATTTGAGGTTTCTCAAAAAGGGTTTTATTCCTATAAAAGGAATTGGGTGATTAGCATATTGGCTCGAGCCAAGGTGGCATACCGTTCCGTCACCACATAGGTTCGGGAAGGGACAGACTGACAGAGTCAATGGTAATATGCGGGTATGCAAGTATGCGACAATACATTATTGACAGGCATTCATATATATAGTCAATGCATTACAGTAAAGGCATATGCAGGAGGCGTAACAGCTGAGAAGAGAGATAAGAGTGCATGTACGTAATACAAAAAGGCGTTACAATAGGCGTGCATGAAGGCGTGAACAAGAACGTCATTTATCATGATGTCACAAGTAGGCGGATCCATGAGTGAATCCGGCAGTGTCAGCAAAAATACATGGCAGAGATGCGCGCGCAGCAGTATGACGTGTAATGTACGTGTAACTTGAGGGGTGAAGGGGGACTTGACATTTAGCCCTACATGTGGAGACAGATGTCTGGATGTCAGATCAACCTAATCCCAAATCGTATCTAATATCTCATGTTTAAGGAACTGTATTATCTGGAAGGAAAAGGTCTCTCGGACAAGAGGCTATTCTATACTGACTGTAAGTGCGTGTATGAGCGTCTACGTGTCTGCATGAGATGCGAGGGGTGCGAGGGAGGGCATGGGCCTACCATGGAAACAGAGCCATGAATTACTTGCATAGAGACAGTGAGGCCAAGCCCTTTGCTCTGCAGCTGGAAGGATGTTGACATGAAACTACTAGACAGGAATGTATTTTCGAGGAGTGGAGCAGATAATTCGAAGGTTGAATGCAGTCTTGGCAGGCAACAGGCTGAGCCAAGTACCGTTAGCCGCACAGGGAGTGAGGCAGAGGTCACGGGTACAGATGCAAGCCCAGGTTTAAGATTCAGAGTCAGAAGGCAGGAAAAGGCTCGATGGCAGAATTCAGGGCCTACTTCGCCAGAGCTGAAAAACGTGTAAAGTACACTACATAAAGACGTTGGCATGGCATATTTAGGAACGGACTATTTGACCCATTCATGGTGGATCTGAAAGAGGACATGTTAACGTTGGACGCAAATGTATTTGCGTCTTCATAGCTTGAAGGGGAGGGAACATACATGTACTTGTAGCGTGTACACGGAGTCGTTGGGGTCTAAGATAGGGGACACAATTGATCACAAAATTTATATTACCTCATTTAGGGGACACAGAATGGCAGGAGTATATTTAACAAAGTGATATATGCCTTTTTCAAGAGACCTGGGCTCTAGAAACCCCCCACAAGGTTGAGTATAGAACATAGTGTTATTGCTACCCCCTCAGTAAGAGGTAGACCCTCAGGTGGCCTTGTTGTATGGATAAAAATCACTCTTGGTATTGATATATCGCAGTTGGATTCCTCATCATAGGATATAATTGGTGTGAAGATTAGTACATGGGATAAAACGGACATATATTTAATAAACATTTATTATAGACCAAGCCGATCTAGCATGGAATCTTTAGTGATAGATCAGCTTGATCAATTTTTAGAAACAGTTGACTCGAAGGCAATGGTAATTGTGGGGGGGTGACTTAAATTGTAAATTTGAGCAAGTCGTGGGCCTCGAAGAAATCTTTGAATATGAAGATATGGCAAATAGTGTCCCCCTTTTAGAAAGTGATCCAACAGTATCCTGTTCAGTTATAGTTGCCCAAATTATGAGACTGGTGTCAGGACATGGACTTAGAGCTTGCAATGGTCGATTACCTTAAGATAGCCCAAATGACCCCACATTAAATAGAGGTAATTGTAAGTGTAACATTGACTACATTTTAACATCCATTCGGTTCAGGCCAAATGTTCAAGATTTAGTAGTTGAAGCTAGAATTGACAGTGACCATTACCCCCTACACCCGACATTAGCGGCACGCCTATTTAAAATAATCTCTGGGAGCAAGAAAGATACTAATATCCCGAATGAACCACTAGTAAGTAACAACTGTAGAGCGCTAAAATGACCACTTATAGTGGAGAATAATGAGGTAATGACGCAAATTTATGACCCCTTTACAGACGTCATTGCTCCATACATTGACTTGCCTGCTGTGGAGTTCCCAATATTGACTGTACACCAATATTAGGAGAAGCACTAAAACCCATTTTGAGTAAAATCCCCAAAGAGAGCGGAGCAAAAGCTGAAACAAGTAGCTTAGTAAATCCCTGGTACAATAAAGAGTGCCATGAGGTAAAAAAAAGAGCTTATATTGTCAACAAAAAATAACAATGTTACGGCCTTAAGGGAGAAAAAGACTAAATACAAGAGACTACTGGTACAAACTAAGAAAAATTGGGATGACAACATTTGTTTGGAATTAATAAGTGCAGCAAAAATTAGAGCTCAAGTTGGCGTTTGGCGATTGATAGCAAAAGGCAACAAAACAGGAAGATGGAGTAAAGACATTTTTCTAGATTCTAATACATGGGCCAATCACTTTTCCCGTCTCTACTCTGCATCTACAATTGAAATAATACATAATCAGCAAGACTGTGTATTCGCCCCTAGTAAATGTAAATGTAGTGTATTTTGTAAAGCGCACAGCTGCCCCAACGGGGCGTCCCGGCGCTGTATAACTCTGTGGAACCCTTCCTGGCTCTCCCTGTGAGATGCCCCTCCTGGGCACCCCCAAGGTGAATCCAGGCATCCCAGTGGTGTAGGGGCCGTTGTGGAGATTAAGCAAGCTATTGCCCAGAGTTGCAGCGAGGGACCCATGATTAGAGTAGGCGCCGAGGCGAGAATTATCGAGTCTGCGGACATTGAGCCCAAGACCCCGCCTCGTCGGGACTTGAACCCTGGTACCGGGCCTGATCTCTGCTTCAGAGTCTGCCGCTCTAACCAGTGAGCCACACTTCTCCACTACAGGCCCGACAAGATACCGGGAGATTTACTGAGGCATGATAAAACTGTTTGGGGCCCTTACGTTAACTTTCTTTGTAATTCAATAGAAGCGAGTGCACCGATCCCCCGAATAATGGAAAGGGGCAGAAATTACTACCATCTTTAAAAAAGGTAATCGTCATGACCCTTCAAACTATTGACCAATCAGTCAAATTGATATTTTATTAAAAAAGTTTGCTAGGCAAATTTTAGCAAAATTAAATTACTGGTTTGATGATAACTGCATCCTCTCAAAATTCATGCCTGGATTTAGAACTAGAACCAGTTCAATCGACCAGGTTTTCAGATTTCTTTGTATGAGCTGGAAATATACTATCTTTAAAAAAGGCCTCCTGTATATTGCCTTTGTCGACCTGAAGGCCGCATTTGACCTCATTCCCCCGATATTTACTATGGAATTCATTAATAGAGTAAGGGGTACCAGGTGAACTCCTCGTGCCAATCATAAGGCTCCACAAGGGTAACTACCCAAAATTTAGATGGGGTCCGAGTGGCGAACTCACCAAGGCAATTCCAGTGAAAAGAGGTGTATGGCAAGGATGCATGCTTGCTTCCACCCTATTATCACTGTATGTTAATGATATTCCGGAGCACTTAATGGGTTGTGGCCATGACTCTCCTAAGTTAGGTGGGGGGCCAGTACCAGCACTCTTATTCACAGATGGTACTATCTTAATTTCCCAAACTCCAAAAAGTCTACAATGTTTAATAAAGGCCTAGAAATAAACTCCAGCAAAACCAAATATATGGCAATCAACCCACATAGATCCTTTAAAAAGAATTTAATGGTTAAAAATCAAAAGTTAGGATATGTGCATAATTTTAATTATTTAGGTATAACTTTAGACACTAAAATGATCTGGAAACCTCAATTTAAGAAAAGTAAGAATGTCTTGCTCCAAAACTCCCTCCCAATAGTAAAAAACATGCTGATAGTACTTCTAGAGCTGTGTCGCGCACCCTTGAGGTCTACAAGTATAGGGTACAATCAGCAACCCTTTACGGGGCGGAATTGTGGGGACCCTCATGTAAGAACTCCTTTGCGGTAGGGGAAAAGACGTTTTATTGGAAGTTATTATGCCTTCCATTGCGTACACCTTTAATCCCATTGTTATGGATCTAAATATTAGGCGTATAGACCATCATGCCATACTGAGACCACTACTATTTTTGGTGCAACTGTGGTCCACAATAGAACTTGCCCACTATAAAGATGACCTAAAAGGAATTTTAAAGCTTGGTCACAGTATGAGCCTTCAATGGATTAAGCATGTTTTTCATTGGTTTGGCTAATTAGGGCTGAAACACTTCTGGGAAGAACCATCACATTTGACACTGGCGTCTGAGAAACTTTTAAAGTCCACCTTTTGGACATACATTCAAAATAGTGTCTCCCACAATTCTGCCACTGGCACACTAACAACTAACTTTTTATTAATTAAGCCAATAGCGAGCGTTGAGCTATTTCTGGACAAAGTACAGCCACAGTTAGCTAAATCACTATACTTACAATTTTGATACGGGGTTCTACAAACCAATTCTAACACATCGAAATGAATCCATAAACAAGGAGAGAAGAACAGTGAGCTTTGCATACTATGCCAATCAGATACTTCAGAAGATGACCTACACTTATTATTTTTTTGCCCTGTTTACGCCAATCCTAGGAAGAAATTGATTAAACCCATTTGTAGAAATATAGGCATTAGGTCTTCCTTGGAGGCAGAAAGAATACTGAAAACTGACACTTCTCAAAAAACTGTCATCTGATAGAGACTACTAGCCGCAGATTCCTTAACATAGAATTATCCCCAGGCATGAGACTGGATCCGGAAAATTTTCTCTGCCACAGCATCTCTGCGCGCCGGGTGGCGGTACCACGTGACTCCGCCCTGACGTCGTCCGTGGGCGTGACGTCAACGAGGTCACATAAGCCCCACCCCGGCGCGCTGACCTCAGTTTTCCTTCTTTTCCAGGTGCAACGCTGATCCGGATCGTGTCCCTGACCTGTTTTCAGGCCTTCTTGTCTCGTTTTTCCATTGAGGAACAGTGTGCAAATGCCTTCGGGCTTCAAGACGTGTACTTCTTGTACGCGTCCGCAACAAACCCTCACCCTATTTGTATGTGGTGCTTGGGCGAGCACCATGATTCTACGGACTGCGACGCTTGCCAGCATCTGAAGCCAAAGTCCCGGTGGGAGTGCCGGATGAAACTACTTTCGGCCCGCCTATCCAGATCGGTCTTGTCACTGTGTCCTTCCCCTGCTTCGGAAGGGTCCATAAACCGCCGACTACGACATCGTCCTTCGTCGAGGCCCCATGGGCATCGCTCGCCCACTGGTGAGTCTTAAAGCTTGTCACAGAGGCCTGGTCCCCGTCCTGAGGAGGTAGCGGGTTCCACTCGGGACATGCGGCTTCGCTCATCGCCACCCTACCCGCTGTTTCCTGGAGTTGGGGCAACTCTGGCCCAAATGGAGGTCTACGCTACAGCTCTGCAGGCTTCTTTGGCCCCTCCTCCTTTACCTGAGACGTCCGCAGATCCCTTGCCATGTGCGGGGCCTTCCGCAGAGTCTCCGGCGGCTTCAAACCCGTCGCCGACGAGTTCGGCTTCAGGTGTTGGAGGTGTGGTGTTGTCAAGGTGCGGCCCTCCGGGGCTCCCCTCTTCGACCCACAATGTCTCTGCCTCGCCGCAAATCCCTGTGGGGGTCCCTGTGGTGTTGCAGGAGGTCGCCAGGACTCACGGTTCTTCCTCAAGTCCCCCTCTGTCCTCTGGGCAGGCGGATACCTTACCGGAGGTCAAGCTGATGCCGTTCCGGCACCAACGGCTATCCTCCCCGGCCCTGGCAGCGCCGCGGTTGGTGGCTGGGGTCCGGGGTGCCTCCCTGAGTCCCTCTCGGCCCTCTACGAAGGCGGTTGCTTCGTCAGAGGTAGAGTCAACGCCTTTTCAGTGCCGTTCTTTAGCCACCTCAGCTCCGACCCCACCCCATTCACCCAGGACGCAAGTGGTGGTGGAGGTCGACTCGGCACCCCCGAAGGCCATTACAGCACCGATCAACGTCACACCGGCCGCGGACTCCACAGCGCCCTGCCGGCGTCGTGGGCCTCTACTCGTCTTCAGAGGTTCCTTCCTCTCCGGAGGTTTGTCATCTCCGGGTCTCTTCTTCTCCATAGACGGGACGCCGCATAGTTGCTTTTTTGCTGGCATCTTACAGAGAGGGCACAATTCTCTTCTAGTGGCCTGGGGGCATCCTGCTACGGGTGACCCAGTGCCTCAGCCGCTCCTACACCATCACCGTCCTGCTCCGCACGATCCAGTCTGCCTTTCTTTCCACCCTTCTCCCCACGGCCCTCTTCTGTAGACTGCTATTCCTTCCTTGCCTTCAGTGTTTCCTCCGTCGCATGAGGCCCAGTGGTTGGATTCATGGGGGCGTAACATCTTCGCTTTCTCTAGTGCTGCTTTGCGAGCACTCAACACACTTTGTGTGTTGGCCAGGGCTACCTCCAGCCTGTGGGATTCTGTGGAGTCCCTTCTGTCTCGCGTCTCCCACAAAGGTGCCAGGCGTTGGATGGCCGGGAGCTGGCCGCGTTTATTCTCTGTGTGGCCTTGGATGTTGCTGATGCTCTCGGCTGCGCTATGGCCAGCTCTGTGGCACTCCGACGCCATGCTTGGTTGTGGGATGGCGTTTTTCCAGAGAATATTAGGGAGCGTCTGGTTGACCTGCCTTTTGATGGGGTTCTTTTGTTTAACAGCCACGCACACTCCGCCATTCAGCGGCTCCTTGCGGGGTTCTGTCCTCCTCCCCCTCCGTAAGCTTTGGCTTGTCGGTCCTTAGGTGCTTTATGGGAGGCGTTTGATCCACTGTTTTCTTTGGGCCTAGTGTTTCAGTTGGCCCGTCTGTGTGGTTTGAAGTGCTTTCGGGGGCCTTAGGTTGGCCCCTCTGTACTGTTGGCTGCTGGTACAGCCCTTTGGCTTTTGTGATGTGCTTTTTGGCTGATTGATAAGCTGTCTGTGGTTCTACCCTCAGGTCCTTTATGTTCTTGTCCTCTGCTGCAGAGTTTTTCCCTAAAGAGGTGTTCCCATTTTGTGTTTGGGACGTGGTATACCCTAAGTGGGGTACTTGTATCTATTGTGTAGCTTTATCTTGAGCTGGGAGAGTGTGGACACCTTTTCTGGTTCCTCTCCTTTCCTGGCGTCACTATATTCCACTGGTGCGGTCTCTTTTGTCTTTTGTCTTAGCGCAGCTCCAGGTTCTGTCCTCTCAGTACCCGCTAGATCGCCAAACCGGCTTTGGCGTACCTTCTGTCGCCGTACCGTGGTGTTTCCGCCTTCTTGTCCGGCTTTTCGGCCTGGTCCTCTGCCTTGTGCTCCAGGAAGGCTAGGATACTCCTATTGTTATCCTGTGTTCTAGTTGACGGCCTTAGATTTGTCTTATATGTTTCTCCTCTTCTCTTCTGGCTGGTCCTACTTCTTCTTGTGGGTCGGGTTGTGTCTCTGTAACGTTTTTTTTCTGAGCCTTGTTCTGGGATTCCATGGCCTTTGCCTTCGCCTTGCGCTTGCCTTCTTCTGAGCGCACTTTTTCATGGTGTTTGCCGGCTGCGCATGCCTAGGCATTATGGTCCGCCTCTGTAGGCCTTGACGTATGCCCTTGTGCTCCTGTCCCTTGTTCAGCTGGAGCTTTGTGCGACTGTCTTTCTTATCACGCCTACAATTCTTAGCTGTGGGGTCGTTCTGACCTTGCCCACTGCTTCAGGGCTGATGCCTGTCCGGCTGTCCCCTTCGCTGGTTATGTGTGTGTCCCACTGCGGAGGGCTCTGCGTACGGTTCCTCCTCTTCTCCTTGGAGTTGGGATGGTTCTTCTTCCTTGGTACTCCTCTGGTGTGGTCTATCCCTCTGGGGTATTCTGACAAATGTCCCTTGTGCAGCCCTTCCTATCCTCATGACACTTCCCCCGTTGGGGCCCTGTGTTTTCTCCGGGCTGGGAGGTTCTCTCTCAGATCCTCCTCCTCTCTGGGTATGGCTAGGGTATCTATTCTACGTTAAGGAATCTGCGGCTAGTATTCTCTATCAGAAGTACAAGTTACTTACCTTTGGTAATGGTGTATCTGGTAGAGACAATTCTAGCCACAGATTCCTGCCCTTCCTCCCTGTTCTGCGAGAACCTACAGCTTTGCTTTTCTGCACTTGCCTCCCTCCGCGTGGCTTGTCTTCTACGAGTGTCTGCTTCACTTTCTCCCTGACGGGATGCTTCGTTCTGTTTAATTGTTCCACCCCTTCCTTGCTGGTGCAAGGTCGGTTGGTTCATGTGTACTTCTGCATCCCTACACCCTGTTTTTTTCCAGTGTGCCTATTTTTACTCTTATTCCCTTTTAATTGTTTCGGGTTTCTGATTCCTCTGCAGTCCTCTGAGTTGTGGTCTATTGGCTGTACTTCAGCTTTTGGTTCCTTCCAGGGGATACGACCCTACTTGATGGTTTTGTCTTGGGGTAATTTGCTGTTACATATCTGTTCCGGATTTGTTGCCCTTCGCTGTGTGGATTGTGATTGCAGACTCTATCATCTGTTATGATGTTTTTCTACCTCCAGGGAGGGTGTCGCCTTAGCTTTGCGAGGGGGCTCCTCAGAGAGGTGCTCTGCTCTTTCACTGCTATGGCTTTCTGTGCCTGGCACTTTTTCAACTGGTGCTGTTCCTCACCTTTCGTTCCTCCCTTTTCTGTTTTATCTGCTTTTCGCACACTGTTCCCATACTCTCCACAGTTTTGTTTGTGATGGCTACGTGTTGTCGCAGAAAAGTTCTCAGAATAAAACTGACGTCAGCGCGCCAGAGTGGGGCTTATGTGACCTTGCTGACTTCACACCCGCAGACGACGTCAGGGCGGAGTCACATGGTACTGCCCCCGGCGCACAGAGATGCTGTGGCAAAGAAAAATTTCCGGGTACAGTCTCACGTCTGGGGATAATTCTACGTTAAGGAATCTTCAGCTAGAATCGTCTCTACCAGTTACACCGTTACAGAAGGTAAATAACTTGTACTTTAGTGTTAGTGGGTATCTGTTTAATGTTGGCAAAATCAGAACAAAAGTAACCTTGACGTTTTAAATGATGTGTATTTGGATTTATACTTTTAAATAGTAACGCACTTGCACATTATAAAATAACGACAGACTACAAGGAATATATTTTGTTAGTCACTTTATTACACTCTAAGCATTTTCACTTTTTTTATGAAATATCAACCTGGAAGTTGTACAATAATTTACAGCCTTAGCACCTTAACTCCTTCCGTGCTCATGACGAGCTCAGCTCGTCATGAAGCACGGTGCTCGTGTGCTCATGACGAGCTGAGCTCGTCATGAGGCACGGTGCTCGTATGCTCATGACGAGCTGAGCTCGTCATGACCACACCCATTTATATTGACCCTCAGCGCAGAAGAATAACTCAAGCAGCGATGTTGTTAAAAGCACTTGCACTTTGTTAAAACAGATTTTTCTGCGAAACTGTACTTATAGGATGTTTAGATAGTTACCCACAGTGCTTGGCTACTATAAGGTTGATTGATTTATGTACTTCTCAAATGTTTTAGACACTCAACCATGCCTAGCTTTTTAATGCACTATTTAGATTTATAAATTTTTTATTGGTATATAGATGATCGGTTTTTCTGATAATGAACTTTTACTCCTTTTGAAAATTGTATAAAGCGGATCCTTTTGGCTCAAACCCGTTCAAATGTACTCTTTTAATATTAAATGTGGTTAATCTTTGTGTATCTTTTATGGTTCAAATCAAAACCGAAAGAAAGAATTGAGTGTGTCTCACATGCGTTGTGTTCAACAAATGCTTAACACTACCCTCTGAGAAGCCTAAACTGCCTGCCCAAACCACCATAAAAGAGACCATTTGGGATTATTAATTTAAGTCCTGTAAACCAATAAGGATTGTCTGAACTTTCTACATAGTGTACCTCAGTTTGGGACACTACATAAAAAGCCAGCTTCATACACTTTGTCCTTACCAACAAGTGGGAGTTGAGTGGTTGTATTTTTTGTGGAATTAAGGTGCTCTTCTGAACACAGGGATGAGTCTGTTTAGTTTGACATTGCAGGTCTTACAGGTTGCAGGTGTATTGGATACCTGATCAGTGTAGTATGAATTCATTTGCAGCTTTACGGTGTGGTGAGTCCATGAGTTAAGGGAATATAGTCTTGATGCAAGGAAGATTGTGGTAGGAAATTAGGTTGCTCTAGCTACACCATCTGGTGGTTACAATTCCTACTTTTCTGGCCAAAAATTAATTCTGTTCTAAAAGTAACAGCAATTCATGGGTTTGTATGGTTTAGAAATCCATTTTTTTGCATAAAGGTTCAGTGAATGCTGGTTCTAAATCTTTTGTAAGGAAGTAGAGGGATAAGTAGGCTACTTATTTAATTTATGTATCACAAATAGGCGTATGTTTTTTTCTGCCAAGTCACTGGAAAGTACATACATGAATTCATATTATTGAATATGATTACCTCCTTATCTTCGAAAAAAATACCCTTGTGATAAGACTGGTTCTGGAAATTCATTTTTGTTTAATAATTCTGCTAACCACTCCAGAGTTGTGTAATTTATCGAATATCTACTTGGCCAAGGGATGGGATGCTTCAGAAAATTGCTTGTCCAGTGTAGGAATCCACCTGTCCCAAATAGCACCATTCAGTAAAGTAACAAATCTATATTAGTGTTCTCATATTAGATCTTTGAGAACACCCGGTTATGTTTGGTCAGCTTTTTAATTGTAATTGTAATGTAATGGTAGAAACAGACAGTAACGTGTAAGAAAATCCATAAATGAAAGTACAGGAGGTAAAATGGCGCAGTACCCAACACAAAAACACCAACCATCCTGCTCTCATTCTCGCCTTGCTCTCCAGTTGAACCTAGAACAAACACTGCATTTCATTGGAGGGCGACGTCCAGGGCCCAGGAACATTGAAAAGACTGCAGAAATTAACATTCTAGCCAGGATTTGATTCCGTATTTTTGATTATACCAAACCAGCAACACTGTTAATAACGTTGCCCCTTTACTTAATGCAAATATGATTTTGAGTAAATTTTATTTTGAAAAAATCACCACTCTTGCTTCCACTATAGTGTGTATATATGCATTTAATCACAGCACATTCTGGGAACATTATAAATATCCACAATTTTTTTAATTTTGCAAACATATATATGTTTTATATTGGACCACATTTAAAATGCATGGTAGGCTTGCAGCTCTTAGAGTGGTGTTCATAATAGTAAAGACTGTGTTAATAAACAGCATGTACAGTTTCAAGCATATTATGCATATGGATGCTTATCTTGCCAGTAGACTGTCTTCTTTCCAACAACTATATTGTGGTACTGTAGACTGGCATTGAAACTTTTTTTTTCTGCAGGGAGTTAGGCCTACTAGTCCAGCTGACAAAATAAAAATGAAACCTTATTGACCTTGACACCACTCTGTCCTGGTTTCAGCCAGTAGGAATTCCTCATCTGTGTAACTGCAGGTTCGAGGTATATGAGCTGCAGATTGCACACTGTGCATAGATCGCCACCTAGTGTGGGGCCCGGATGTTTGCAGTTTGTTGTTGTCCGGAAAAGTCCTTTGGAAGTCATGAGATAAGGCACTCCTCCTTTGGACCACATTGCGCATGGGCATCGGCTCCATCCCCAGATAGTTTCTTTCCACCATCGGGTTCGGATGTGTTTCCTGCGCTCCGGTTTGGAACCGAATTCCCTTCGGCGCGCAAACCTCATCCAGTGCGACGGTATTGTTTCGTTCTCTCTCCATCGACTCGATTCTTCACTACTTCGAAGTCTTCGATTCCGGTAGTCGACGAAGGCCTTCGGGCCTACCTAGGCCTTACTTCTGGCTCATGGAAAGGACTCCATTCAAAAAGTGTCCTCAATGTGGGTCGAAGTTTCCCCACACCGACCTACATGAAGTGTGCGACCTTTGCCTCTCACCGGAGCACGAGGCCAAAGACTGTTCCGCTTGTGCCTCATTCCGCTCCAAGAAGACGATCCGGGACCGACGAGCTCGAAGAACTATGGCTCGCTCGTCAGCTTCCATCCCCAACGACATCTTCGAAGAGGGCGTCGACGTGCCAGAAGACCAGCACGCCAAAGAGAGTACCAGCTCCTCAGATGCCGAAGACTCAGACGTCGAGGAAGTCACTCCAGCTCAACGGGGTCGCAAGTAAGATCGTCGACCCCCAACCCCTCCTCGACACCCTACAAAAAGGATTCGGGCACACCCTCACCTTCGGGCCTGAGTGCACACGAGAGACTGCTTCCCAGGCCCCGCCCTCGGGCCCGGCAAAGAAGCCTACTAAGCCTTCACGCAGCTCAGGCTCGAGCAGGCCTATCCCCGGTGCCGATCCTATACCGACACCGAAGAAAAAGCCATCTTCCTCAACCACGCCGACCGTTGCTCCGACACCTAAGCACACAGCGCCGAAGACTGGCAGCGGCTCATCGATGCCGAAACTGCACTCGAAGCAGACTAAAAAACCGCCTAAAGGTCAAGAACACTCTTCGGATCCGAAAAAACACCCAGAACCGAAGAAACAGGTTCCATAAAGGACATTTCAAAAGGGTATACTTCTAAACCAAAAGACCCAAAACCAGCTACCGACTCGGTGCCGAAAAAACCTACGGAGCCGAAATCCTCGACGCCGAAGGATTTGCCCTATCCAGAGGAACTTTTCACACCTGATCTTAACCAAAAAACTCTTGTAAAGGATCCTAAGACTGGTCGCTTGAATCTCAGCTCCAAGAAGAGACCACTTAAGGCGCCGGCACCTCCTCCTCCTCAAAAGAAGAGACATTGCAACCTCTCCATTAAGGGTCCCTTCTCCACCACCTCCCCATATTGTTTCTCCTCCCACACCTCCTCCACCTCACCATTCACCTACACCATCCCCTAATCCAAACGATGATACAGACATAGACTCTGACAAAGGTGGGGGTGCACATGACCCAGCAGGGACCAATAGTCCCCCTCAGTCACCTAATCCATGGGATGATTACAACACCCCTGACATGCCTTATGTCCCACAAGACGATATATACCCTTCTAGACCTTCCCCACCAGAGGACACTATAGGTTTTAACCTACTAGTCCAAAGAGCTGCCCAATATCATGGGGTGGACTTACACACTGAGGCAGTGGAGGAAGATGTCCTACTAGACACCTTTGATAACACACAAAGGTCTACTGCCATTATGCCAATGCTTAAGGGTGTCATCAAGCACGCAACAGAAGGTTTTAAGGATCCTGTCAGGGCTAGGGTCCTTAATCTTCACATTGAGAAAAAATATAAAGCTGCCCCTACAGATCCAGTCTATATTGAAGGTCCAGCACCATTAGACTCTTGAGTAGTGTCTAATGCACGTAAACGTGCTAATTCTCAGACCTCAAGTGAGGCCTCACCACCAGACAAAGTATCTAAGCTACATGACGCCTCCGGCAAAAGAACAGCATCACAAGCAGCTAATATCTGGCGCATTGCCAATACCCAAGCGTTGCTGGCCAGATATGACAGCACATTATGATGAACTAGAGTTCATAATGCAGCATCTACCTGACAAATACAAAAATAGGGCCAATTAACTTATGCAGGAAGGTGAAAATATTACTAATACTTCCATTCGTTGTGCTCTAGATGCTGCAGATACCGCCTCAAGGGCAATCAATACCAGCACCCTACTACGTAGACATGCTTGGCTACGTATTTCAGGTTTTAAACCCAAGGTACAAAACTCCATCCTTAATCAGCCATTTGATGACACACATTTATTTGGCCCAAATGTTGACGTGTCTTTAGAAAAGTTGAAAAAAAGACACCGATACAGCAAAATCTATGAGAGCCTTGCAGCAGCAAGCTCCCAGACATTCTTTTCGTCGCTCATCATACAGAGGCAACACTAGAGGCTACTCCTCGGAAAGTCCCTCCACTTCTTACAAGACCCCTAGCCAATCCACATTCACTAAGGGCTACCAGAGAGGGGGTTACAGGAGTAACAACAACAAAGGCAGAGGCAAAACCAACAACTCCCGCTCTGCCTCTAGCCCTACCCGATGACTCCCCTTACCCCCCCCCCCCCTCCCCCCCAACATTCCACTCCTGTTGGGGGAAGACTGCAACAATTCCTTCCTGCCTGGACCAACATCACATCAGAAAGGTGGGTGCGACCCCCATCTACCCCCCCCCCCAAACATACCACACAAACAGCGTCCAATGTCACAAGAACATCTAGCACTGTTAAAGCAAGAAGTAGTATTTCTGCTACAAAAAAAGTGCAATAGAACCAGTTCCTCTGCACCAACAAAACAAGGGGGTTTACTCTCTATTTTCTAATCCCAAAAAAAGGACGGCTCTCTAAGGCCTATTCTAGACCCAAGACTGCTAAACATGTACATACAGTCAGACCATTTTCACATGGTCGGTCACACCAACAAGTCCTTCCGCTCCTGTTACAAAACGACTTCCTTGCTACTTTAGTTCTCAAGGACGCATACTTTCCCATTCACAAGGCTCACAGGAAGTATCTCAGATTTGTGATAGACTGGCAACACTATCAATTCAAAGTACTCCCATTCGGAGTCACAACAGCAACAAGATTATTCACCAAGTGCTTAGCAGTAGTGGCAGCGCATTTACGAAGACAGCACATCCATGTCTTCCTGTACCTCGACGACTGGCTCATAAAAGCCAGCTCATGCAACCGATGCGTGGAACACGCTCAGGCCACCATACAACTGCTTCCCAACTTGGGGTTCACAATAAACCATGCCAGGTCCCATCTACAACCATCCAAAGTACAACAGTACCTTGGTGCCACAATAAACACCTCAACAGCGCTAGCTTATCCCACTCCAGCCAGGATAGCCAGCATGCAAACTCTTCTAACAAAGTTTCAGCTACAACACTCCCTTCCAGCACGAGTGTTCATGCAACTCATAGGGATGATGGCCTCTTGCATTTTCATAGTGCCCCATGCAAGACTTCAAATGCGTCCGCTACAAGAATGCTTATCACGTCAATGGAACCAGGCTCACGGTCAATTAACAGACCTAGTGTTGGTAGACGGTCGGACTCCTTGCTCTCTGCAGTGGTGGAACACCAAAAACCTTTCCAAGGGACGACCGTTCCTAGAGCCAGTTCCTCAGATAATCTTGACTGCGGACGCATTGCTCTCCAGCTGGGGAGCCCACCTACTGCAACACACCATGCACGGCAGGTGGACACCGCAACAAAAGTTACTACACATCAATCATCTGGAGTTACTAGCAATATTCCTAGCACTAAAAGCTTTCCAAAAGCATGTATCAAACAAAGCTGTGTTAGTCCGCACTGATCACATGACAGCTATGTATTACTTTCAGAAGCAGGGAGGCACACACTCCCTGCAGCTCTCACCTAGCACAGGACATATGGCGGTGAGCTATACCTCAAAACATATTCCTTCTAGCCCAGCATGTTCCAGGAGTACAAAATACCATAGCGGATCTGTTGAGTCGACAGACACAACAGACCCACGAGAGGGAACTTCATATGCAAGTTCTTCAGCCATTCTTTCAGATGTGGGGACAACCTCACATAGATCTATTTGCCACCCACGAAACCGCCAAATGCCCAAGCTTCGCCGCCAGATATCCACACCCACTGTCCTAAGGCAATGCGATATGGATGAACTGGTCAAACAGATTTGCGTACGCTTTTCAACCTCTACCACTCATGCCACTAGTATTACGCAAACTACAGCAGCATTCTCTCACCCTCATCCTAGTTGCTCCAACGTGGGCCAGACAGCCGTGGTACACCACACTACTACAATTGTCTGTAGTACCACACCAAATATTGCCACTGTCTCCACACCTCTTAACACAGAACCGTGGAGAGATCAGACACCGGACCTAGCTCAGCTCAACCTTGCGATCTGGCTCCGAAAACCTAGAATTTGGATATCTGAACCTTCCTCCAGACTGCATGAATGTCATAAAAGAAGCAAGACGTCCAACCACTGGGCATGTTATGCAGCCAAGTGGAAACAATTTGTAACATATTGTCACAACAACAATAATAATCCTCTAGATGTGTCTATTCAACACATCATAGGATACTTACTACATCTCCAAAGATGTAACTTAGCCTATACGTCTATTAGACTACATCTTGCTGCAATAGCAGCGTATCTGCAAAACAGACAACATCTATCTCTACTCAGAGTGCCTGCCATTAATGCCTTTATGGAAGGCCTTAAAAGAATAATTCCTCCAAGAGTACCACCTTCACCTGTGTGTTGTTCTCACACGGTTAATGGGACCTCCCTTCGAACCCTTACACAAATTTGAACTCCAATTTTTAACTTGGAAGGTTGTGTTCCTAGTAGCTATTACTTCTCTGCGGAGAGTTAGTGAATTACAAGCACTAACCATTCAAGAACCCCTCTTGCAAATGCATCGCAATAAGGTAGTTCTGCGTACTTATCCAAAATTCTTGCCCAAAGTCATTTCTCCCTTCCACCTCAATCAATCTGTGGAACTGCCCGTTTTCTTCTCGCAGCCACAGACAGTAGCAGAAAGAGCTCTTCATACCCTTGATGTCAATAGAGCATTGCTATTCTACATAGAAAGGACACAACCCTTTCGTAAGACAAAACAACTTTTTGTGTCTTTCTCACCACCACAGAAAGGTAATCCCATTTCAAAATCTGGGATAGCTAGATGGATTGTCAAATGCATACAGATTTGTTACCACAAAGCTAAACGTACATTATCTGTTCCTCCTAAAGCCCACTCTACAAATAAAATAGGGGCTTCAGTGGCATTTTTAGGGAACATTCCCCTAGATGACATCTGCAAAGCAGCTACATGGTCCACACCGCACACATTCACAAAACATTATTGTGTAGATTTGCAAACCAAACAACAAGCTAATGTGGGCCAGGCTGTTCTCAAAACATTATTCCAAACTACTGCAACAGATAGGGGTGGTCGCCGCTAAGAGTGGGTACTGCAATACAATCTATGCACAGTGTGTAATCTGCAGCTCATATGCCTCGAACGGAGAATGCTACTTACCAGTATGCATCTGTTATTGGCATGTAGAGCTGCAGAGTTGCACACGCCCACCCTCCTCCCCGGCTACCCTTGTCTGTTTGAGTATTTTCTTAATTAGATACAAATTATATGGGCATCCTTCCTTTTTCTTGCAAAACTCCATCATTTCCCTATGGCGAAAAATAATCTGGGGATATAGCCGATGCCCATGCGCAATGGGGTCCAAAGGAGGAGTCACCTATCTTGTGACTTCTGAAAATCTTTTCAGGACAACAACAAACTGCAAACTTCCGGGCCCCAACACTAGGTGGCGATCTATGCACAGTGTGCAACTCTGCAGCTCTACATGCCAAGAACAGATGCATACTGGTAAGTAGCATTTTCCTTTGTGTCCCTGTGGGGCCAGCTACAGATCCACTCTAAAATCTCGACCTAAAGCAAATATTACAGTTTTATAAAGGCATCTCTGTGCCATCTGCTCCACTTATCAGCATTTCAAAGATGCAAGGAATTTAAGTTATTCTCAGTTTCCTAAAGGAGTGCCAGTAAGGAACCTGCAGTTAGAGTCTCTAGCAGAAAAGGCGTTACCGAAGGCAAATAACTTCTTATTCTAGCAGAGACTTCTAACTTCACATTCCTTACCTTATTGATGCCAAAGCAGTAACTTCCCCAGAGGAAGAACTCTGAACGGGCTCAAACCCAAAAATCTGACATAACCAAGCAGGCAAAATGCCCATCTTGATGGACCTGACTTTCCAGCAGTGTAGTAGTAGCATTTGCTGTGGTGGAGTCCTCAAGACTCCTGGAGGCTGTTTTGTTGCAAATGCGCAGCAGATTTTAATACAGAGTACAGTCCATCAAGAGATGGTCCTCTCTTCCACTTCCCTTCTTTGCTCCAGTGAATTCTATGCAAAGCTGATCGTTCAGCCCGTATTCTCTGGTAGGATTGATACAAAAGCTAAGAGCACTCTTTGGATCCACGCAATGGAGTCTCTCCTCCAAGGGGTTGAGGGAGCAAAGAACATCAGAAGGGTGATGGTCTGACTGCTGTGAAAAGGAGTCACCACCTCTCAAAGAAATGAGGTACGAGCCTGAAGAACCAGTTTGGCCAGGTAGAAGGTGGTAAAAGGTGGGTTAATAGAGGATCTGCAGCACATTCATCCTCCGTGCCAATGTAATGGCAGCCCAGAAATCAGTCTTAAGCGTCAGAAGTCTGAGAGGACAGCTATGCATAGATTCAAAGGGAGAACACATCAGAAAGGCTAAGATCAAATTCAACTCCCTTCAACTCCCATTGGGACATAATGAAAGGGGAAGTTGGAAACCTGCTGCAAACCCTTTAAGAAACTAGTCACAACAGGTGATTTAAACAGGACGGGCTAATCAAGCAACTTCAGAAATTCTGATTTTAAGGAAATGCTTCTTTTTTGCATCATCACACCCAAAGTTTTGATCTGATGCTGATTGTTTTTTGACTCCGAGTGCACTGAAGTCTGCCAGTCTGATATCAGTGCCGGTGGTATGACCATCTAAAATATAGGTTGTTTGGTTTTTTTTCGTCTCTAGTATATATGTAGGCTGCCAGAGGGTCAGACACAAAAAGGAGTTCAAAACAAAAATCTTTTATTGGCAGGACTCCTGCACTCCAAAAATTCTAACAGGGCATAGGCTCTGAACCCAACAAAACAGGAGGTAAATGGAGTAGTCCACGACAAGTTCTGGGTGTTCCGTCTTCTTCTTGCTCCGGGTGTCTTGGGGCTCGCCTTCCAGTCCCCTGGGTTTGTTCCCGCTGGCCTCCAAGGAAGGGAAAAGAAAAAGGGGCCGGGATTAGCTTAAGTCTGTCCTTCTCTACTGTTTTCGTGTGCTACCGTCACCGAGCGTTTGTGTAGGGATGGGTAGGGGTTCAGGGGTGTGTGAATCGTGTGGGGGTGATGCCGACAAGAATAAGTGCATCAATTATCTCTGCTACCCCACCAACCCCACCAAAATGATCCCCTTAGAGCTACTTGCCTTGGGCCACGACCCGGAAGCAGGGCCGTGGCATTGGGACCCGGGGCGTCCTCTCCCTTCCTTGGGCCGTCGGGTATGCAGGTGTTGTACGGTAACGCTGGGCCTTCCGGGTCTCCACTGGGCCGCTCCTCGCACCTTCCGTCCTCTGCTCCTCTGCTCCTCGTACGTGCCGTCTGCTCCTCCATGCGTCCTGGGCTCCGCTCCGCTGCTCTCCGTTTTCAAACCGCGCCTCGATCCAATGTTTTCTTATACGCTCTTATGGACCTCCTGCGTTGACGTCTTCTAGCGCAACTAGACCGCGGGCGGTTTCCGTTTCTTCCTTATCGTCCCAGCCCGTTTCCTCATACTTCCGGTCGGCCGATTCCTCGTCTTCCTTCTCACCGATCGCCCCCCTTTGGAATGGACGTTGGAGCTATTCAGAGGACGGGTACCGGGATAAATAGTCTTCACTTATTTGCTTCACACCGGGTATATGCAGGGTCTGGAACGAAAAAGGTTGCAATGCGAGAAACCATCTTAGGATGCGAGCATTGGTGTGTTTGTTTTGTGCGAGCCAAGTCAGGGGTGCGTGGTCAGTAAGGACAAAGAACTGTCTACCCAGTAGATAATATTGTAGGGACTCTATTGCCCACTTAATTGCAAGGCATTCTTTTTCTATTGTTGAGTAGTGTGTCTCCCTTGGGAACATTGGTATACAACAGTGGTTTTAGCTCATCCGAGGGGTCAGGTTGAAACAGTACTGCACCTATCCCTTAGCCAGAAGCATCAGTTTGGAGTACAAAGGTACGCTCATAATCGGGACATTGTAACACTGGGGCGGTGCATGTAGCAGGCTTTAGGGCCTTGAAACTATCCTCCTGCACTGAAGTCCAATTGCGTATGTGAGTGGGATGAGCCTTAGATAGGAGATCTGTTAGAGGGCTAGCAATGGTAGAGAAATTGGGTATAAATCGCCTATAATAACCAATGAAGCCCAAAAAGGAGCGGACTTCCTTTTTTGTGGTTGATCTGGGGATGGAATTGATGGCCTCTATCCTGTTCACTT
This sequence comes from Lissotriton vulgaris, assembly GCF_964263255.1. Lineage (NCBI taxonomy): Eukaryota > Metazoa > Chordata > Amphibia > Caudata > Salamandridae > Lissotriton > Lissotriton vulgaris. The sequence goes on along the minus strand of NC_141693.1, from coordinate 901,988,783 downwards.
GGGGTTTTAGGTGTCCTTCCTGTATGGTATAACCCAAGTACTGTATTTCGTTTGTTCCTAGTAGTGATTTCTTTGGGTCGATAGTGATGCCAGCACCCTGTATTGTTCTAAAAATGGACTTCAGGTGTTCCAAGTGTTCCTCCCATATTTGACTAAACACCACAATATCATGAAGATACGCTGCGGCGTATTTCTGGTGTGGTTTTAGGAGGTGGTCCATTAACCCCTGAAACGTGGCTGGCACCCCATGCAACCCAAAAGGAAGCACCCTGAACTGGTACAGACCAGAGGGCGTGGCAAATGCAGTTTTTTCTCTGGAGTTGGGGGCCAACAGGATTTGCCAATATCCCTTGGTTAAGTCAAGGGTTGACATATAACCAGCTTTTCCTAGACGTTCCACCATCTCATCTATTCTAGGCATTGGATAGGTGTTGAATTTTGTGATGGCATTCACTTGCCTAAAGTCAATACAGAAACGCCAACTACCATCTGGTTTTGGTACAAGTACCACCGGAGAGCACCAGTTGCTCTGGGAGGGCTATATTATACCTGCCTTCAGCATCTCAGACACTTCCTTCTCTACAGCCTCCCTGCGTGCTTCTGGGATACGGTAGGGTTTTTGTTTTACAACCTTTGGTACTAGTGGCGTTATTTCATGTTGAACCAGGGACGTTAGGCCGGGACTGGTGGAAAACAGGCCAAGAAAGGATGACAGCAAGGAGCCTATTTGAGTCTTTTGAGTAGTGGTTAAAACCCCACCGGTGGGCACGGGCTGGTCTAAAGTGTCCTGGGCTAGTATGAGAGGGATGTCTGTTGATGGGGAGGTACAGGCTCTCTTTTTTCAACTACAAATGGTCCCTGCCACTTCATTAGCAACTTATCCTCCGTAGAAGGAAGTAACAGAAGGACCTTATCCCCGGGCTGGAACTCCCCAAGTCGACTGTTACGTTTGTAGTACCTCTTCTGCGTTTCCTGTGCTTCCTTCATGTTATCATGTACCATTCCCCAAAGTTGTGTTAGGGAAGTTTTAAGGTCAGTGGCATATCTTAACAGGGGTTTTCCCTCCTCATCTTCCTGTTCCCACTGTTCAACGGCCATATCCAATAGGGTTCTTGGCTTCCTCCCAAACAATAGTTCGAACTGGGAAAATCCAGTGGACCTCTGTTCTTGTGTTCGTATGGCGAAAATACCAGGGGAAGTTTTTGATCCCAATGCCTCCCAGTTTCTGAGGCGACCTTGCAGAGTAGGTTTTCTATAGTTTTATTAGAACGCTCCACAAGGCCGTCCGTCTGTGGGTGATAGACTGATGTTCTGATTCTATCAATCCCAAGGATGGTACAAATCTGTCCCATCATACGGTTCACTGGTCTGTTAAAACTTCTGAGGGAAAGCCTACTCTTGAGAACAGAGTGATCATCGCTTGTGCTACAGCTGTAGTGGTCATGTGTGATAATGGAAAGGCCTCAGGATATCGACTGGCGTAATCCACTATGACTAATATGTAGCGATGTCCTCTGGCTGAAGGAGTCCGAGGACCAACTATGTCCATCCCAACCCTTTTGAAGAGAATGTCAATGATGGGTAGAGGTTGTAGGGGAGCTTTTTGGCCCACCCCAGGGCTAGTATATTGACTGCGTATACAAGCAGCGCAGTGTTTGGCGGCATCCCTGTATACTCCGGGCCAGTAGAACCTCTCTAGAAGATATTTGAGAGTATTTTCTTTCCCATAATGTCCTCCCTCTATACAACAACCCCTTTTTCATGATAAAATATGGTCCTACCTGATCTGGTGGCTGCTCATGGACCTGTTCCCAGGCGTGTACTAGTGAATTGTCCTCTCGTTGTGCTGCTCGTAAGCTGCAATGTCCTGCTCTGTCGGTGTCTGAAGGGGAAAAAGGAAAGGCGTTTCGTGGTAACTGGGAATAGAAAAAACCCTTTTTCTCCTTTCGCCTTTCTCGTCTATTTTTCCTAGCTCAGAGCTCTGGTTGTTCTATTTCCATACTACTAAAAGGAGCTTCCTCGAGCCAGGTTTGGATGGTTCTTTTTGTTCCTTCCATGTAGGTCTCAAACTTAGGATGGTCATTCCCTATAATGACTGCTTCCTGCAAAGAAGGAATCACACCCACTCTCTTTAAGTGGGGGTCATTGTCCACTTCCAGTAGGACCTCCGCCACAGGATACGATTTTACGTCTCCATGTACACAAGTTGCCCTTACTTGTTCTGTGTTCTGTAACTGGGGTTCCCTAAGTAGCGATCTGTCCACCACTGTAACATGACATCCCGTATCTAACAGTGCCTGTCTCTTTTTTCCATTCAACAAAACCTCTGTTTTATAGCGTTGGGGGCCTTCCTTGGTTAAGAATATTCTGCCTCGGGAATACCCTACCTCCATATGCTCTTCGGGAGGGTGCTTGAGGGGACACTGTCTTGCTATATGGCCCCACTCTGCGCAGTTGAAGCATTGGGGACCCGGCCCACTGGTGCTTGGGGGGGTTGTGACTGGCCTAGGGACAGGGCGAGGTGATACTACTGGTTTGGGGTCAGGTCTTATGGACACCCTTGGGGAAGACTGTGTTTGCGTTCGTGTGGGGGGAAGTGGAAACTGGGGTCTTGTGTTGCCTGCTCTAAAGTGTGGTGATCTATGAAAAGCACACGCAATATCTACTGCTGAGGAGGGGGTAAGGTTTGGGTGTTTCTTCACCCATGAACTTGTAGTGGGAGGTGTAACGCATCTAGGAATTTTTCTCAATAGACCTTTTCAACCACTTCTCCTATAGTGGACACGTGTGGAGTTAGCCATCTATTGCCCATGTCTCTTATGCGGTAATATAAAGCACGAGGATTGTCCCCAGCAGACCACTTTTCTTTTCTGAATTTATTGCAATGATGCTCTTGGTCGAATCCTAATCTCTCTAGTATGGCCTTTTTCATATTATCATAGGCAGTAGTTCCGGTCAGATTGGCCGCTTGGTATGCCGCTTGGAGTTCACCCGAGAGAAGTGGTGTTATGTATTGGCCCCATCGTTCTCACGGCCAAGCCGCTGTGGACGCCACACGTTCAAGGTTTAAAAAAAAATATTCCGGGTCTTCCCCTTCCTGGTATATTTGTAGCACTGTTCCAGGGACATTAGGGTGTACCCGAGGTTCACTATTGTGTCCGTCAACCTTAAAAAGGCTGTGTCCTGGACCTGTTGATTAGTTGCGATTATGGTGGCCTGATCTTTCAGAGCTCCCTGTAAGGTTTCCCTTTCCAACCTTGCTGCCTGTAGCTGTTGTTCAAATACTAGCTGTAAGTGTCTTTGTCCTTCCGCCAATTGTGTTACCATATCCTCTAGAGGCACGGGTTGTGTCATGGCTCGACGCGTGGGGACAGGGTATTAAATCCCACTTCTGACACCAATTTGTAGGCGGCCAGAGGGTCAGACACAAAAAGGTTGGGTTCAAAACAAAAATCTTTTATTGGCAGGACTCCTGCACTCCAAAAATTCTAACAGGGCATATGCTCTGAGCCCAACAAAACAACAGGAGGTAATGGAGTAGTCCAGGACAAGTTCTGGGTGTTCGGTCCGCTTCTTGCTCCGGGTGTCTTGGGGCGCGCCTTCCATTCCCCTGGGTTTGTTCCCGCCGGCCTCCAAGGAAGGGACAAGAAAAGAAAAAGGGGCCGGAATTAGCTGAAGTCTGTCCTTCTCTACTGTTTTCGTGTGCTACCGTCACCGAGCGTTTGTGTAGGGATGGGAAGGGGTTCAGGGGTGTGTGAATCGTGTAAGGGGATGCTGACCCATCCTGCACTCATCTTACACTTCACTCACCTGACCCCCTCACTGCTCAATAAGCAACTCACTCAAACAAGCCCATCAGTAATCATACATTTGTTCGTCCCATTCTGAACTTGCATCCGCACCCAAATTCATATGCCACCTCACTCACCCTGCAGTCACTTCTCTTACCCTACTCTCGTACTGTTGCATCGCTCACCGTGCACTCACATGGGCACTCTTGTCACCCACACAGTGTGAAGAGGGTTAATGTGCCTGCTACAAAGAACGTGTACCATGCAGATCACAGAACTGAGTGTGAGTAAACTGTGAGTAGCGCTATAAAAAAATGAAATGTTTGTCAGAAAGGTGCTATAGAGAGAAGAGGTGCATTGTTAAAGTGAGAGGTTGAATGGGGAGAGTTCAGATGGTGTAAAAAGGGATGAAAGAAAATGGCCTGCAAAGTGAGATAGGGATCCAGGGTGGGGAGAGGAAAGAGGGATGGAAGGGAGGGGGTGAGAGGAAAGCTGCATGGGTAAACTGCTTAACTCTGCACAAAACCGCCAGGTTTTTAAGGGACCCCTATTTCTCCTGGCCAGGGCCAGGTGAGCTTCTAATGTGGCAGCACGTATTCCTGCGAAGTGGAAGGCCCTTCTCAAAGGTTGACTAGAAATCTTTCTGATGTTAATTGCTGTATTTTGGTTATAAACGGGTACTAATGGGGTGAAATCTTTCCTCAGTGTTTCTGTGTGTAAAAAATGTAAAAATAAGGAAGCAATGCTATCACAAAATATGCTGCATCACTTACATTTTCTTCCCACACAATTTAGTCAAGCCTGTCGCGTAATTTGGTCTACACTTGCCTCATAATTCTAGTAGCCCTGCCTACAGGTTTAGACATTTTTGTCAGGAGGGGGTCCTTACGCCTCAAAATGTTGACAGGGGGGGGTCTCGGCATCCAAAAGTTTGAAGACCCTTCTCAAAGGTTGACTAGAAATCTTTCTGATGTTAATTGCTGCATTTTGGTTATAAACGGGTACTAATGGGGTGAAATCTTTCCTCAGTGTTTCTGTGTGTAAAAAATGTAAAAATAAGGAAGCAATGCTATCACAAAATATGCTGCATCACTTACATTTTCTTCCCACACAATTTAGTCAAGCCTGTCGCGTAATTTGGTCTTCACTTGCCTCATAATTCTAGTAGCCCTGCCTACAGGTTTAGACATTTTTGTCAGGAGGGGGTCCTTACGCCTCAAAAAGTTGACAGGGGGGGGTCTCGGCATCCAAAAGTTTGAAGACATCTGCCGTAGAGCTACTTGCCTTGGGCCACGACCCGGAAGCAGGGCCGTGGCGTTGGGACCCAGGGCGTCCTCTCCCTTCCTTGGGCCACCGGGTATGCAGGTGTTGTATAGTAACGCTGGGCCTTCCGGGTCTCCACCGGGCCGCTCCTCGCAATTCTCGTCCTCTCTGCTCCTCGTACGTGCCGTCTGCTCCTCCTTGCTTCCTGGCCTCTGCTCCGCTGCTGTCCGTTTTCAAACCACGCTGCCATCCAGTGTTTTTTTCTTCGCTCTTATGGACCTCCTCCTGTGTTGACGTTCCCACGTCATCTAGCGCAACTAGACTGCAGGCTGTTTCTGTTTCTTCCTTATCGTCCCTGCCCGTTTTCTCATACTTCCGGTCCGCCGATTCCTCGTCTTCCTTCTCACGATATGGTACTAAAGATATCCAGGGCCTCTTAAGTTAAGTGCCCCTCAGGGCCGCAACGCTTTGTGTCACCTGGAGTACGACAAGGAAAGCCTGTCTCCTAATCTGCCACTGCAGACTGGTGGAACAGTTTAAAACTGCTAACTGAACTTTGCCATTTAAACAGTGGCAAAACCCAAACCTCCCTTTTTTAGGTCGAAGCATACTTATCAGACAACACATCTGTCTGGTTTGCAAATACTTTTTGGGGACATTTGAAAAGCTTCCCTGGGAATGCATTCTGCCCTTTGCTTACCTTTAGCTTTGTATTTTGTAAGTCATAGTGGCTTGCTTTCTATTTTCTAACTTTGTTTTAGGCTTTGACACAATAGGGTTCCGCACTCAACAACGTAACATGATAATCAAGACAGTCTTTGCGTGCTTATTGAAAAACTTCCAGTTCACGATTGTTTCTTTTTGTTCCAAACTGTTCTCTATTAAATTTTCTGTTAAAATTCAATAGCCATAGCCATAGCCAACGCTTTTCATCCCCAAAGGGACTTCTTCAGTGCTCCACAGTGTAATAAATAGTTTCCACCAGTAAAATTTGTTCTGTAGTCTGGCTTGGGTCCTTTGTTCAAATATTTAGTATGGTGTATATTTCCATTCTCACTGCTCAATAACCGGCAGTCTATTAGTGTATCAGTCTCAGGTTTTAGGCTGTCCAAAATGTTCTTGTCCCTCCCCAGCACCTGTTTAAGAAAATTGATCACTCCTGGCAAGAATACAGTGAAAAGGGCTTTAAATTTTGTTCTTATCGTGTCACATTTGCTGTGCATTCAAAGACCGACCCCGACATTTGACCTCTGTCTTCTGAGGGTGTTTACCTTTCTTTCTTTGACTTCAAAGTGATAAATTTGCTTGACAATCATGCTGGGTACTGGGGCTGTGCTTGAGGAAGGCTATACAATGTTGTTTTGTCGAGCACACAACAGAATTCAAATCTGTAAATGAACCGTGCAAATATTTCAGAATAGATCAGAATTAAGAAAGCACATTCTTTTGTAATTGTGAAGTGTTGCGGAAACAAATATTGTCATACGAATAAAACAAATCAGTACACTAGGTGATGCTCTGTGCCCTCCACTCTCCGCACCAATACTTTACTCTGACACTCTATACTATGCTCCCACCACTCTACACCCACTCTACAACCTCCTCCTCCTCCACTCTATGGCCCCCTCCTCCACTCAATGGCCCCCTCCTTCTCCACTTTACGCTCCTCTCTTCCACCACTCTACGGCCCACCTCCTCCTCCACTCTACTGCCCACCTCCTCCTCCACTCTACGGCTCGCCTCCTCCTCCTCCACTCTACGGCTCGCCTCCTCCTCCTCCACTCTACGGCCCCCGCCTCCTCCACTCTACGGCCCCCGCCTCCTCCACTCTACGGCCCCCGCCTCCTCCACTCTACGGCCCCCGCCTCCTCCACTCTAGGGCCCCCGCCTCCTCCACTCTAGGGCCCCCGCCTCCTCCACTCTAGGGCCCCCGCCTCCTCCACTCTAGGGCCCCCGCCTCCTCCACTCTACGGCCCCCGCCTCCTCCACTCTACGGCCCCCGCCTCCTCCACTCTACGGCCCCCGCCTCCTCCACTCTACGGCCCCCGCCTCCTCCACTCTACGGCCCCCGCCTCCTCCACTCTACGGCCCCCGCCTTCTCCACTCTACGACCCCCGCCTCCTCCACTCTACGACCCCCGCCTCCTCCACTCTACGGCCCCCGCCTCCTCCACTCTACGGCCCCCGCCTCCTCCACTCTACGGCCCCCGCCTCCTCCACTCTACGGCCCCCGCCTCCTCCACTCTACGGCCCCCGCCTCCTCCACTCTACGGCCCCCGCCTCCTCCACTCTACGGCCCCCGCCTCCTCCACTCTACGGCCCCCGCCTCCTCCACTCTACGGCCCCCGCCTCCTCCACTCTACGGCCCCCGCCTCCTCCACTCTACGGCCCCCGCCTCCTCCACTCTACGGCCCCCGCCTCCTCCACTCTACGGCCCCCGCCTCCTCCACTCTACGACCCCCGCCTCCTCCACTCTACGACCCCCGCCTCCTCCACTCTACGACCCCCGCCTCCTCCACTCTACGACCCCCGCCTCCTCCACTCTACGACCCCCGCCTCCTCCACTCTACGACCCCCGCCTCCTCCACTCTACGACCCCCGCCTCCTCCACTCTACGGCCCCATCTCCTCCACTCTACGGCCCCATCTCCTCTACTCTACGGCCCCATCTCCTCTACTCTACGGCCCCATCTCCTCCACTCTACGGCCCCCTCTCCTCCACTCTACGGCCCCCTCTCCTCCACTCTACGGCCCCCGCCTCCTCCACTCTACGGCCCCCGCCTCCTCCACTCTACGGCCCCCGCCTCCTCCACTCTACGGCCCCCGCCTCCTCCACTCTACGGCCCCCGCCTCCTCCACTCTACGGCCCCCGCCTCCTCCACTCTACGGCCCCCGCCTCCTCCACTCTACGACCCCCGCCTCCTCCACTCTACGACCCCCGCCTCCTCCACTCTACGACCCCCGCCTCCTCCACTCTACGACCCCCGCCTCCTCCACTCTACGACCCCCGCCTCCTCCACTCTACGACCCCCGCCTCCTCCACTCTACGACCCCCGCCTCCTCCACTCTACGACCCCCGCCTCCTCCACTCTACGACCCCCGCCTCCTCCACTCTACGACCCCCGCCTCCTCCACTCTACGGCCCCATCTCCTCCACTCTACGGCCCCATCTCCTCTACTCTATGGCCCCATCTCCTCCACTCTATGGCCCCCCTCTTCTCCACTCTACGGCCCCCCTCTTCTCCACTCTACGCCCCCCCTCTCCTCTCCTCTACGGCCCCCCCTCTCCTCTCCTCTACGGCCCCCCCTCTCCTCTCCTCTACGGCCCCCCCTCTCCTCTCCTCTACGGCCCCCCCTCTCCTCCACTCTACGGCCCCCCCTCTCCTCCACTTTACGACCCCACTCTCCACTCTACGGCCCCCACTCTGCCCCCCCCCAACCCACTCTACTATACTCGGAGCCAATCTTTTACGCCACTTACTTTTCGACATGCTGGTGTACAAAATGGCGAAAACACATTGGCAAAGCCAATAACTCTCGCAAACGTGAGATCTACTGGCTTTGCCAATGCTTGTGATATGTCACCCCCATCTTGTCCTAAAACCGATTGCAGCATAATAAAATGAGAACTTGTTTTTTTTACATGTTCTTCTAGTAAAAACGCTCAACTATTTGTAAGGAAATTCCTCTTTTTGTATAATCACCCTCAAGTTTTAGGACTGATGCTGCTGGTTTTTCGACTCTGAAGAGTGCACGGAGGCCTAACAAACCTCTGTGCCTGTACATTTAACCTTAAACAGGTACATCGAATTGGCTCATTCCCAATTGACTAATCCACAATTGGCTAATCTAAATTGCCTGTAAGTCTCTAATCAATGGTGCCTAGGCTACCCATGGCCTGCAAGTTAGAAGGTCTCCCACTAGGGACTGCAGCACTGGTTGTGCCGCCCGGGGTGTGAAAGGCACAAAATGAGACTCCCAGCTCGCCATTTGCAAGCTGGAAGAGCAGATTAAGCTACAAGTCTGACTTTGCCATTTAAAGCAATGGCAAAGCCAAACTTCCCCCTGGTATATGAGCGAGTCACCCATATGGCAGGCCTATCCAGTCCTAAGGCAGAATGCAACACATCGAATGGGCAGAACATCTTTAGGTAGTAAAAACGCAAAACAGTTTTTACTGTAAAAAGGCTTGGTCGCCCAATTGGAGAGTTTAGACAGACTGGACCTTGGCACTTGTGCAACTTTGAAGGATCAAGTGTTGTTGGTGGTGCATTGAACTAACTGGACAGTTTACCTTTTCATTGAGGCAGGTACTACTGCGACATTGACTGTTTACCCCAAACCAAGGACATGCTCCCCAGAACGAGGAGTGCGACACCACCGCCATCCTCTGCCGTGCAGCACACAATTCTCTTATAGACACAGCCATGATTTACTGCTGGAGAGAGAAAATGCTCCAGGGTACTCTGCTTAGCCGAGGACTATTGGAATATTTCATGACTTCCTCTAGAATCTGCTAGTAAAATGCTCTACAGCAAATGAATTTAGGAAATTGTGCTGTGCAATTAAAGTTTTAGTCCCATTTGTTTTTTAATAGATTAAAATAGATCACTGTGAGAAGAACATCTAGGAAGAACTTCTGGAGACATATTTAGCATAAACAACGACCAGTGGCTGATCACTAATGCCTTGGGTTGTAATACAGGGAAGGAATCTTACCCATAGTTCTGTAGCAAAATAAAGCCACATTTGCAGTTCAGGAGTCCTCGCACAAATGAAGCTTTGCAGAAAAACATTCAGTCAAGATATTCTTCGCTAGTGAAAACCTGATGGAATATATCTGGGTAAAAGTGTGCTGAATATGGGTAACACTATAGAAATATCTGCTCAGACACAGATTCCTACTGATATTCCCCTTTCCATTAGTGAAAACCCATGCTGCCATAATACCGAACCTGTTACTTGGGTATCGTTTTGTACAGTAGTTACTGGTCCGGCATTGCCACCTCACTTTCCTGCACAACATTTTAAGAGGGCCTGTAATCTCATCAGTTTTGTGAATCTTGAAACCTAGGAAGTTAAGGATAGCAAATTCTGGGCTGTGGGTATCCCGAATACACAACCCAACCTCCATGAGGAGAAAGAAGCACGCTGCCATGCGAATGGGCACAAAAATATTCGCCAACCTGCTCTTTTTAGTGGCAGAAGTGCCTTGTTACGGGAAATTAACAGCGTTGTTCACATATTATTTGCACAAGCCTCCGATCTGCGAACTAACCTCTTATTAATTTGATTGCTATGCTGCCTTCCTTGAAATGTTTAGCTCCTGAAGGGGTTGGGAATCACATGTTTGGCTCGTGCACACATCATCTGGGGTTTCCCTTCGTCGGAGGCCTAGCACCTTTGAAATTTCACAGGCACTTTTGTAAAAATCACAGGCTTTTTACAAAAGTGCAGATTTTGAGATTTTATTGGAAATCGTGAAATCCTGAAGTGTCTTTATAGAGTTGCATGCTGACCTCTCGGCAGTAACCAGTTGCAATGTATGCAACTTTTGCAAAGTTGCCACTTATTTGCCTTTAGTCCCCTGTGCCCATGCCGGTTGCACACATAGTCCTGTCGCTGAAATAGCTTTCAGCGCTCCTGGGGAGACATGTTAATTAGTTCCAGGAAAGGATACAATTGGGCCTGCTCTGGAAGATGTCCACACCCACCTGCAGGAAGCCATGTGGGTGTTGGCCCAGAAGGCAAGGTTCAAAGGAGAAGCCACCTTTGAAGGGAACGTGGATAATTCTTGGGAGAGAAGCTGCTTCATTATCCAGGCAGACAGGCTGATACTAGGGACCAGAGAGGGGGAACCAGTTGCCAAACCTGTTTTCCAGGGGTGTGTAGCCCCCTTGGCAGCCACACTTCTGGGGTGGGCTATGGAGCTCCACACGCCTGGAGGGTGGTCCTGCTAGATTTGAAAATGGGCAGAATAGTGCATCCTGGAATGCCCAGATGCCACACTACACAAAGTGGTCATCTGGTGAAAGGGAACCTGGTATCCCATTTGCTACCAATTGCATTATGCTCCTGAGAGTATTTTATGAGCATAAGTAGGGCACACTTTCTCATATCTCGACTGGACTGGAAGAAGGACCAAGGAAGGACTGCACTGTGGAACCGGCGAAGAGGGTGCATTGTTGTGGACTGCATCTGCTGCACCTTGTGGCTAGCAAAGGAGAGGGACTCTGCCTGCCATGTCCTGCGCAAGATTAAGTAGTCTCCAGAGCCAAGCAAAGAGACTCGAAGGGCCAGCTGACTGGCATCCTGTTCGCAACACAGGGCCACGAGCTAAAGAAGCCTGCTGGGGCAAGTTGGTTGCTCAAAGTCTTTAACCACTACCATACAGCACCAGGGAACAGAACTTGATGCACAACGTGGCACCCAAGATCGTTCAACCTGGGGGGGGGGGGCTCATCGGAGTGCAGCTGGGACCTCCAGAGGATGGGTTATCGATCCAGAAAGGATTGGCCTGTGAGCGCGGTACTGGACGACCGAATGTTGTGTTGACTGTGCTTCTTCCGCGCCAGCAAGCGCATATCCGGATCGAGCTTGTACCTTAGTCGCTTTTTGACTACTCTTTTGAGACTTTTTGTCTCCTGGTGCACATAGGGGTGCCTGGGTATAGGTCCTGTGGGGCCTGCCGTCGCAATATGTCGGTGATGGACCCCCATGATGATTGCCTGTACTGCCTGGAGAGCGACCAGACTCCCGGGCCTGTCGGGCTATTTCCCGAAGGCCTTGAGAGAGCAGTGCATGAAGCTTCTGGAGGTCCGGCATTCGTCCCGACGCCGCTCAGAATCCAGGAACCGCTTCCGGTAAGCAACGACAAAAAAAGAAGTTGAAGAAGCGTGTTCGCTCTCCGACGTCTCCCTGTCGGTCCTCGGATGCGGACGAGGGGACAGGGGTTCTGCCCCTGTGGCTCCCTTGGAGCCTGTAAGTCCTGCGGTCTACCCCCCTTTCCCGGGTTCGTCAGCGACTCCCGAACAGGTGCAAGAGTTCCTTGCCACCATGGACCGCCTTTTCAGGCCTTGGGCTCCCGCCGGTGCTCCTTTGGGCCCTGCGGTCCCGTGTCCAGATCCTGTTGGCCCATCGGCGCCGCTGGCGGATCCAGCTTTGGCGCTACAGGATCCTATGCCGTTGGCTCTGGCCCCGGCGCCACAGGGTCCGGCCCTGCCGGCTCTGGCCCCAGCGCCGCCGTCGGCGCCGCAGTGGGTGCTGTTCGTTCCGCCCTTGCCCCGGTTCCTGGACCATTTAATTCCTGCCTGGGATCTGCATTGGGAGACAGCCCCGGCCGGCGCCGTTTGTCCCTGCTCTGGCTACGCCGGCAATAGAGGTGTAGGATGATTGGGAGGGGTCCGAGGACCCTCTTGTCCGTCAGTGTGACTCCGTGCAGGACTGGGTGGACGATCTGGAGGACGCAGGTGACCTCGATGTCTCTTCTGACCCGGGGTTTGCCTCTCCTCCGCCGATGATGGAGGAGGGCGCTTCCTACACGGTGGTGCTTCGTCGGGCTGCTGAGGTCCTCAACCTAGACCTTCCTACGGTGGCCCTCAAGACTAACCTCCTCACCGAGGTGCTCCAGACGGCGTCTACCTCGCCGGAGCCGCTGTTTCCCGTCAATGACGTCCTGTTGGGTACTTGGTTGCGGCCGACCTCATCGGTCTGTGCCCCATCTTGGACCTCCGGGATGTCAGTCGCTTACTCCGGAAGGAGAAACTCAAAATGCTGACTCTGGCTCAGGTCCTGGCTGCCCTCGACCCTGGAGACTGGATGGTAGCGTTGGACTTGCAGGATGCATATTTTCTCATTCCCGTCCTGCTGGGCCAACGGCGTTACCTGCGGTTCACCTGGAGCATTTTCAGTTTGCTCTGCTCCCCTTCGGCCTTACCAGCCCCCCTCGGGTGTTCACGAAAGTGATGGCGGTGGTTGCAGCCCATCTGCGCAGGTTAGGGGTATCAGTCTTCTACCTCGACGACTGGTTGTTAAAGGCGGGCTCGCCCCAGGCAATCGTCACCCACCTTCAGACTACGGCCGACCGCCTGCATTTGCTGGGGTTCTCCATCAACATGCCGAAGTTCTCACCTGAGTCCCTCACAAAAGCTCCCCTTCATCTAAGTGGTTTTGGATTCGACGCAGTTTCGGGTTTATCCTCCTGAGCAGCGAGTCCGGGACATTCAGGCTATGATTCCGATTATTCAGCCTCTAAACCAGGTTTCAGTCAGGATGACCCTGCGGCTCCTGGGCCTGATGGCCTCCTGCATCCTGCTATTGCAACATGCCAGATGGCACATGTGGGCTCTGCAGTGGGACCTGAAGTTCCAGTAGGCACAGCATCAGGGCAACCCGTCCGATCATGTCCAGATCTCAGAGGGCACTGCACGCCAATTGCAGTGGTGGCTCACGAATCGCGATTGGGTCAACGGCAGATCCCTCTCCCTTCCCCTACCGGAGCATAGTGGTGACAGATGTGTCCCTCCTGGGATTGGGTATCCACTTGGGAGAGTCGGAGATCAGAGGCCTCTGATCTCCAACGGAGCCCTGGCTCCATATCAACCTTTTGGAGCTTCGGGCATTCCGACTTGCACTGAAAGCATTCCTTCCCTCTGTCCGGGGAAGTGTGGTGCGGGTATTCTCGGACAACACCACCGCCATGTAGTATTGCAACAAGCAGGGCGGGATGGGGTCTTGGACCCCATGTCAGGAGGCTCTGCGCCTCTAGACATGACTGGAACATCAAGGCATTACCTTGGTGGTTCAACACCTGGCAAGTTCTCTGAACGCCAGAGCGGACAAACTCAGCTGTCGGTTCTTGATGGAACACAAATGGCCCCTGAACTCGGACGTGGTGCAAGGTCTCTTTCTACAGTGGGGAGAGCCTTGGTTAGATCTATTCGCCACCGAAGAGAACGCGCGTTGGAATTTCCATGGTGGCACTCGCTCGGCGGCGCTTTTCGTTGCGAGTGGAGTTGCGGTCTGTTGTACGCCTTTCCCCCTATACCATTTCTGCCCAGAGTGTTGAAGAAGATCCGGCGTGACCGGGCCCAAGTCATCCTTGTGGGTCCGGATTGGGCACAAAGATACTGGTATCCCGAGCTACTCAGCATTGCGATCGATCCCCCGATCCTACTGCCTCTTCGGGAGGATCTTCTGTCGCAGCATCACGGGGACGGTCATCAACCCGAACCTGTCCAGCCTCCACCTCCATGCGTGGAGATTGATTGGCGACAGTTGACAGCTTTCGATCTTCCTCCCGAAGTCTGTGATGTCATTCTGGCAGCCAGGCGTCCCTTCACAAAAACGATATACGCCTGCAGGTGGAACAAGTTTGTGACATGGTGGTCAGCTAAGGCTGTGGATCACCTTTCTGCCCCTCTTTCCGAGGTTCTTTTGTTCCTTCTTTCTTTGGCCCAGCAAGGCTCTGCTCTGGGCACTATCAAAGGTTATCTTTCGGCTGTTTCAGCCTTTGTACGGCTTCCTGATCAGCCTTCTCTTTTTAAGTCCCCAGTTGTTAAACATTTTCTGCAAGGCACACGTTCCCTCCCGTGCCGTTCATCGTGCCTCAATGGGACTTGAACCTTGTCTTGACGTTTCTGATGTGCTCTCCCTTCGAGACCCTTCATAACTGTCCTTTGCGTCTTCTCACCTTAAAGACTGCTTTCCTGGTTGCTATCACCTCTGCCAGAAGAGTGAGGAAGCTCCAAGCTCTTTCTTCTAAACCTCCTTTCCTTTCTGTTCATTCGGACAAGGTGGTTCTGAGGACCCGTCCTTCTTTCTTGCATAAGGTTGTCACGCCCTTCCATATCGGGCAGACCATCACTTTGCCCACCTTCTTTCCGCCTCCTTCCAGAGATGAAGAGAGGACCCAAAACGGGCGATCTCATACCTGAGCCACACACAACAGTTCCGGGTGGATGACCAGCTCTTTGTTGGCTACGTTGGCGCCAAAAAAGGTTGCGCCGTGCACAAACTAACCATCTCTCGGTGGGTCGTTCTCTGCATTAAGGCCTGTTACTCGTTGGCTTAGAAGGAGCCTCCTGTGGGGCTGCGTGCCCATTCGACCAGGGCAACTGCAGCCACTACTGCCTTGTGACGCGGCTTTCCCTTGCAGGACATTTGTCAGACAACTAAATGGGCCTCGGTCGCGGCACACGTTTACCAAGCATTACTGCCTTGACAGTCCGGTCCAGAGAAACAGCTTCTTTGGCCGTTCTGTTCTCCTTAACTTCCTGGTGTACTTTTCTTCGCTGACCCACCACCGCTGTTGGTATTGCTGGGGTATCTATTCCAAGGTAAGGAATCTATCACTAACGTGCCTCTTTCAGATGCACAAGTTACTACTTGTGTGACAATATATCCGTAAGAGACATTAGTTAGTGATAGATTCCTTATCTCCCCACCCATCCTCCCCGTTCTGCAAACTAATTACTAGGGTTAAGGTCATCCCCTTTTCAGGGCCCTAGTTTCTTGGCACCAGTGGTCAGTTTCTTGCATGGTTCTGCATTCCTGGCGCGGAAAGTAGTATACAGAACTGACGTCAGAGCGCATGGTTGGCGCCCAAGTAGTCTCCATGACTTCATCTCGGTGCTTACGACGCCAGAGACGGATGCGGAGCCGCAGGACGCCACCTACTAACGCGCAGGGGTACTGCTAGCAAAACTTCCCGGATCCAGTCTGACGCCTGAGGATATTCTAAGGTATTGAATCTATCACTAACTAATGTTTCTTACAGCGATATCGTTACACAAGTAGTTACTTGTGCGACTGGATCACCTCACCTACTTCGTGGACCAAGAAGTAGTCCCAGCATCTCATCCACAGCATCCTTGAGCATCTTGAGCCTCCTTTATCCCTTGCATTTGGACCACTTCCATAGGGAAACCTTTGCAAAGGGAAAAAGTGCCTGGAAGTGACTGAAGACTGCTTCACCTATGAGGAACTTGGTGGTCCCCCTGACCAGCTCCCCAGTAGAGTTAGTCGCAGAAAGTGACTCCAAGTAACAGCATTACGCCCAGCATAAACATTTTGGTGAAAAGTGTCATTTGTTGAATTTGCCAGTGCTTGCTCACGGTGGAGTGAAATGCTTTGATTTACTATACCGTGTTAATTCTATCTCTGTAACCCTCCTGTGGATCTTTTTCATTGTGGTGTCAGAAAAAACAAATATAAGGAGTATGTTTATGAATTGGCATCTGATTTCTTTAGTGTCTTGTCGATTTATTTATTTTTCCTAAAATTGTTTTGGTGCTGTTTAAATGCCCCAATGTCAAGAACAGAGTTACATGCTGACAGCTTAGCTGTGTTAACTTCTGAATGGGACTACTAAAGTTGATTACTCAAGGTATCAAACAGCTCATTACATCAAACCCGACTTGTTACATTAAACCCAACTTGATGCTCAAGTTTAATTTAATGTAACATTTAGCTACATGCAAATTTCTTGCCCAAGTTTCCCAGTGGCCATTTGCGGATGCTTGCCAAGAGACGGCTTTCTACCTGCAAGTTATTGGGGACTTGGACCAAACCTTGCGCTGGCCCTCAAGTCAACATATCAATTGTAAGACTCCATCACCCTGCCCAAGTGACCTTGTGTTCCTCTCACAGCACCCTTCCTTCTGTGATAAATGGTGCCGCATCCACAAACAGGTTTGACCCCAGCACTTTTACCTCTCAACTCCCCCCCCCCTTCCTGCCATACCCCACCAGAGGGTGTCTCAACATGTGGAAATGTTTGGGAAGTACATTGTTTCTTCCACCAGCCTGGCTTTCCAATCCGTAAACCCCAGCTGCCCCCGGGACACTATTTAGGCTCCTTTTTGGACTCTGTGGCTCAAGTCCTTCTTGGGGACCCTGAAGATTTCCAACCTGTGCCTGTTCAGGCTTTCCAGGGCGGTAGTGATGTAGTGAAGTTAAAATTTGTTGTGGCCATCAAATCGTTCGATCATCTGTCAGGCGAGCCATCAGCACCAGTGTCACCGTTCACCCAACTCCTCCTCCAGCTACTGACGGAGGACCATCTCTCCATTTTGTTGCAGGAAGTGCAAGCCCTTATAGGCAAAGAGACTGTTGAGATGGTGCCAGTACCAGAAGTAGGACATGGTGGTTATTCCCACTATTTTCTAGTGCCTAAGGAGGGCCACTGTCTTCCTCCTGTTTTGTCCTGTTCACTCTCAACATCTTCCTTTGGAAGGAGAAATTCAAAATGCTCACGCTCGCCCAGGACTCATCTTCCCTCGATTCTGGAGCCTGGATGGTGGGTTTGTTCCTACAGGATACCGGTTTCCATCTACCCACCAAGCCGGCCCATAGGCGCTACTTGTGGTTTGTGGTGGGACAGGAGCATTTTCAGTTTGCCGTGCTCCCCTTTGGGTGTTCACAGAACTAATGATAATGGTGGGAGCACACTTCCTGAGGTCAGGGGAGCTAGTATTCCCCTACTGGTTCTGTTTCATGCCTTTTTCCCCCGGGAAAGATCACAGGGAATTCAGGCTATAATCCAGATATTTCAACCTTGTTCCTGGATCTCAGTGAGGTCAACACTGAGGCTGCTGGGCTGATGGCCTCGTGCAATCTGCTGACCAAGCACTCCAGGTGACATATGCTAGCTGTGGAGCTGGATCTCAAGTCTCAGTGGGCCCAACATCAAGGGGACCTCTCCTACCAAGTTCAGATTTTGGGGGAGACTACAAGAAATCTGCAGTGATAGTTACTGGAACATGATTGGGTTAGCAGCAGACCCCTCTCCCTACCCCATCCAGAGCAAGCCATTGTGTCCAATGCATCGCTTTGGAGTTGGGGCGGCCCTC
Source organism: Lissotriton vulgaris (assembly GCF_964263255.1). Classification (NCBI taxonomy): domain Eukaryota; kingdom Metazoa; phylum Chordata; class Amphibia; order Caudata; family Salamandridae; genus Lissotriton; species Lissotriton vulgaris. The sequence goes on along the minus strand of NC_141693.1, from coordinate 901,970,880 downwards.
TAGGAGAACTGGTGATCAGAGCCCTATAGTCTCCTGAGGAGTACCGGCTCCATAGCAACCTTTTGGAGATGAGTGCCAATAGCTTAGCATTGAAAACCATCCATCTGATGGAGACATCTAGCCGCAGATTCCTTAACTTAGAATATTCCCAGGCGTCAGACTGGTCCGGACATGTTTGCGCAGCAGCACCTCTGTGCGTTGGGGGCGGCGCCGTATGGCTCTGCCCTGTCGTCGTCCATGGACGTGACGTCAGCGGAGCCATATATGCACCGCCGCGCCAACATCAATTTTCTTCTTTTCTGCGTCACAATGCGGATCCTGGGAACCAGCAGTTCCTGTCCTACGAGCCTTCTCAATGCCGTTGGTGTCGTACCGGAACAGTGTGCAATGCCCTCTGGGTTCAAGGCCTGTGAGCGTCAGATGTCCGGGTCTGACCCGCACCTTATTTGCATGTGGTGCCTGGGTGTGCACCACAATTCCAAGTAATGAGGCGACTGTCAACAGATGAAGCCAAAGTCTTTTCGGGAACACCGTATGAAGCTGATGGCTGCGCGGCTGTCCGGCTCAGCCCAGCTTCCTCTCGTCGCCGCTCTCCCTCTCCAGAGGGGGCTCACTCCCGAGTTCGCTCCCACGACCGGCGTCCTAAAAAAGGTAAGCGGAGCCACAAGCGTCCACTGAGGTCCACCTCTCGTTGGTGTGCCGCTGGCGCCCACTCCTCTCGTACAGGGTCAGCAAAGGACGCCAGGAGGCCACCTCTTCCATACCCTCCTTTTCCAGGAGTTGGAGCGATGCGCAACCAAATGGAGGCCTACCCCTGGGCTCTTCAGGCATACTTTGAGCCCCTCCCTCTCCCTGGCGTGCCTTTGGGCCCCACAGAGGCGGAGGGTGCTCAGGCCGGGCCCTCGTTGGTGGATCCTTCCCTGACCAGGGTTCTGTGCACTGACTCCGGTTCTGGAGCCGAGGCTACGACGTTGGGCCGTGGCCCAGAACGTCCTGTTCGCTCTTGCACACTCCGCCAGGCAACGCATAGCCCTGTGCGGCTCCTGCGTGGAAGGCGAAAGCGGCAACGCCGGGTTCGACGCCATGCTCCCACTGCCTGTCAATGCATAGCCCTGTGAGGCTCCCTGCGCGAATGGTGGGGGCGATATTGATGACGCCGAGTTTAGAAATGGGCTCCAAGTCGGACAAGACCACTCCCAGCTCTAAGCCTGAGCCTTGTATCTGTACATGTTCTTCTTTTGATAACGTTAAAATGTATTTGTGAAAATTCGAAAGATTATCTGTACATGGGTATTGTGTGTATTAGAAGCCCAATATTTATTTGGGTAGCATACTTTTTCCTGATCTTTATTCTAGATTGTGAGGTTTCCTTTTTTGAAAGGGTAACATTTAATTTCTCTTTCTACCTTTGTCATTCTACAGTAGGACCATAACTCGGTCCTTATGTTTCTGATAGCCACTCCGTTCAACCTACTTCACATCTGCCTGTTACTGCTCCTTTCCCTCAACACATTGTTTCTTGGACCCCAAGAGAGCACTCAACTTCTACATAGATTGCTTATCGTACCAAAGAACATTGGGTGGACAATCTGCTCTTTGTAGGGTTCTCTGGAGCAAATAAAGGCAAGGCTGTGCAGAAGAGGAGCATATAATGCTGGATTGTGCATTAAGATCTGCTACCCATGGTCTACAAATCCGTCCCTGGAAAAACTGCATGCTTATTCGATCAGGGCAAAAGCTGTTACTACTGCATTAGCCTGCAGAGTCCCTGTCCTAGACATTTGCCACGCTGATATGTGGGCGTCCCTCCATACTTTGACAAAGCACTATTGCCTGGAATATCATGTTCGCTGAGAGGGGCATTTTACCCACTCGGTCCTTAAGGACTATCTGGTTTGAGTCCATTCACAGACCTGCCTCCAAATAGGTACTACCTTTACATCTATTCAAAATGTGAGTAATCAGCAGCCAGAAGCCTCTCATAAGAACAAGATACTTACCTTTAGTAGCTCTCATCCTGTTAGAGACTCTAACTAGCTGCAAATCCTCTCCATTCTGTGATTGGACTCTGCCAATATATATACAATCCCAAGTATAGAAATCTGCCCACGGGCCATTTCAGTTTACATTTGGGGCTTTGTGTCTGAGGCATACACTCTTGAAAGCAATTGACTTCAGCGCATTGGAGTGGTGCCTAAATAGGCAATGCCTGACAGTTCCGAAGCAGAGAGACGTTGGTGTGTAGCCACACAGTGCTACCTACAGCACTCAGGTACTGCTGGAAAGTATCCGGTTCTGGTCTGACGCCTGGAGAATATTCAAAAGGTGAATAATCTATAGCTGGTCTCTACCAAAAAAGAGCGTTACCGAAGGTAAGTAACTTGTCCTTTAGTGGAATTTGTCAACTAATTAAAAAAGAACCTATGCACTTGCGATAGGAATCGCTTCTTGCCTTCTGATCATTTCCCCAGTGAATGAAAGATGGAGAGAGTGCCTCTAAGCTTCATTTGAAAACTTGTTTTCGACATGTCTGATTATGTGGCAAGATCAATGTACACATTAGCAGTATTTTTAAGAGCTGTAAATGCCATTTTAGGAGTTTGCCGTATGATGAAGATAAGCTTCATGGTTTATAGTTTGACATTTGGGAAAGATTTATACAATGTGGAGCATTGGTATGCTCAATGAATCTGGCCTCACCAGACAGCCTCTACCATTGGAGTGTTTCAGGTTTTGTGGCTGTAGCAGACATCCATATTTCATTCCAAAGCAGCAACCTCCTTTGTCAGTCCAGCAACCTTCTGTAATTCAAAAGTAGAAGAATGTTAAATGCATACAGTAGCAATAGTCTTATTTTTATACTGGAGAGTGGTACAAAAGGGGGTGGTGATGGACGGAGCATCTGAATCAATCAAACACTCACACCCAGTCAAAAGATCTGGGTTTAATCCATCACCGTTCTTTAGCCCACTCTGCCACCCCAGTTCAGACATAGCTATATGCAAATCAGTCTGACCCTGTGCCTCATGGGAACAGTCCAGCCCGAACTACCAAGCCATGTCTTCCCCGGACTGGAAACAAGCTTCCGAGGACCGGTTTCTGACATTCCAGCCGTCTTCAGCCCGGCTTGCTTGAATCCAGTGGCAAAGTGAGCAAGGGACTCACGTCTGAGCATACCCTGCCACACTTATGGCGGCCAAAAGTGGTACAAAAGGGGGTGGTGATGGACGGAGCATCTGAATCAATCAAACACTCACACCCAGTCAAAAGATCTGGGTTTAATCCATCACCGTTCTTTAGCCCACTCTGCCACCCCAGTTCAGACATGGCTATATGCAAATCAGTCTGACCCTGTGCCTCATGGGACCAGTCCAGCCCGAACTGCCAAGCCATGTCTTCCCCGGACTGGAAACAAGCTTCCGAGGACCGGTTTCTGGCATTCCAGCCGTCTTCAGCCATGTCTGAACTGGGGTGGCAGAGTGGGCTAAAGAACGGTGATGGATTAACCCAGATCTCTTGACTGGGTGTGAGTGTCTGATTGATTCAGAAGCTCCGTCCATCACCAACCCCTTTTGTACCGCTTATACTGGAGAAGCATAAAATCCTCTCCAAGTTGATCTCAAGAAAATGTGCCACATCAGTGGGGGTGGAAGTGGGACGAGATGAAGAAAAAATGTAGAGCGATTATTCACAGTGACTGTCTTCATTTTAAGAAAGAGGCATATTGCTTGAGATTAAAAAAGTAAAGGTTTGTTTCACATCAGTGAAGCTATTTAACATTTGCCATTTTTTCTTGCCATACTTTAATGTGGTGTTCATCTTTTCAGGCTGGTATTCCTGATCCACCAAAAATGTCAGAAGAATTGATCAGAATGAAAGCTAGAGAACGTGACTTCTTGGAACAACTGCTGGATGGGAAAAAATTAGAGAACTATGAAATCCCAATCCCTATCAAAGCAGAACTTAGGAAATATCAGCAGGTAATGTGGGCAAACGTTCTTCCATGCTTTCCTTTACTTTCCAGAAAGTGTAAAGTTATTTGTACATCTTGAATATTTCTCCCATATGTTACTACTGTTCACTTTTACCTTTGTCATCATATCTTAGTAAAAATGGTCCTATAACAAATTCTCTTGATGTTGCAAGGGAGTTTAAGGTGCTCTTTGCTTCAAAGCCCACCCAACAACTTAATTAGAGTAATTAGGATAGTAATACTGCTGAGAATGTGATGTTTGGTGTTTCACAGTTTTGTGTGTGTATATGTGTATATATATATATATATATATATATATATATATATATATATATATATATATATATATATATATATATATATATATATATATATATATATAGAAAAGCAATGCGCCAAGCGCTTCGAGAGGGCTCACCAGGAAAACACCAGCTATCCAGCTTTCAATAGGCCCAAACACACTCGCAGCATCCCTCCAGGATTTCAAGAGAAGTCAGACGGGTTTCGGGGCAGACACGCCCCTTCCTCTTGGACAACACAGTGCACAGTTACACTCATCTGATCAAGTTGAATAAGTTTGTTCGAGGCATGTGGGCTGCTGAATTCATATCTGTGCATAGATCGCCGCCTAGTGTTGGGTCCGGATGATTGCACATTGTTGTCCTGGAAGAGTCTTCGAAGTATCACGAGATAGGTGGCTCCTCCCCTGGACTACAGTGCGCATGGGCATCGACTCCATCCCCAGATTGTTTTTTTCCGCCATTGGGTTCGGATGTGTTTCGGTTCCCTCTGTCGGAATCGATAGTTATTTAAGTTTCTTTACTTGAGAACAAAAGGTCTTTAGGATCTCGCGTCGGTATTGTTATTGGTCGGGTTGGTTATTCATCGGCTCCGATCTCCTGCTGCCCTTCCGCGTGCTGTCGGCGCGGACGGGCCTACACGACGCTCCAGACTACTTCAACATGGAACGAAGTCCATTTAAGAGGTGCCCAGTGTGTGCCTCAAAGTACCCGCACATCGACGTGCACCCAGTGTGCAACAAGTGCTTGTCGCCGGACCACGACGAGGCCAAGTGTATGGCCTGCTCCAAGTTCCGGTCGAAGAAGACTCTCAAGCTACGTCGGGCCGCAAGACTGCAGGCCCAGAGTTCGGCACCCCCACCGGCTGACATCTTTGAAGAGGATGTTGAAGACGACACCATCCTAAATGTTTCGGACTCTAACCCGGCGTCGGAGGGCGAGGAAGACTACGACGCGGGAGACGAAGAGTTCGAGGAAGTCGTCGAGGAGGTAGGGGACGACGACGGGGCCATTGCCACCGTGGAGGATAGCTCGGAGGAGGAGCATCCTCAGTCTGACTCCGGGGTCAAACCCCATCATAAGGCCCAGGTCGAGGGATCGCCTTCGGGCCTTACCCAAGACCTCAATACTCGTCCCACGGCCCCGCCTCCTGGCCCGGCCACGGACATTGGTGATGCGCCACTCCCGGTCCAGAAACCGAAAGTGAAGCCATCGGGGTCAACACCATCAGGGTCGACACCGAAAGTGCAAGTCGCACTGGTTGGATCAAAGGCGCTAGAGGCCTCGGCGCCGAAGAAATCCAAGATGGCAGTCGAGCTCAAGAGCCACGCCAAGATGGCCGATCCGAAGACCACGGTGTCGAAGCCTAAGGCGAAGACGCCCGACACTGCGGCGTCGGCGCCGAAGCTGGTCGACGCTCTAAAGAGTCGGGTCGACGCCAAGAAGGTCGATGACCATAAGAAGGCCTCGAAGAAGCGTCAGGACGACCCCAAGTCTGTGACGGCACCGATCCCAGTCGAGAAAGCAAAGGGAGGTGCCGCGTCGGCTCCGAAGACGCCTGCTTTGGTCGCCGACCCAAATCCGGATTCGGAGGACTCGCTCGAGCCGATCCGGCCCTCCCCATCCCTCCCCATCCCTCACCAAAAAGGTCACGGAGTCCCTTCAGCGGATTCGAGGGGAGGCCGCGACGACCGAGCCGAAGGACACCGTGCCGCACAAGCCTCCGCAGAAGCCGGCAAAGGCGCAGACGCCGATTCACTTCACGCTACCGCCAAGAACGGCGCCAAAGGCTTTCGCTCCGAAACATGGGGCCGGGGTGCCTTTAAAGCTGGTTTCTACGCCGAAGGCATCATTGGTGGTGCCGAAGCCACGGCATCAACCACTGGCAAACGAGGAGCGTTGAGAGGTCATCATCGACGCCGACACAGGCAAGCTCTCTCTCCTCAAAAGGAAAATCACCCCGGAACCTGCGTTGGAGCACTTCCACATTCCCCTTAAACATAAGTTGGACTCTGCGGGTGCATCTGCCCCTATGGAACCAGCATCTCCACAGGGTCTGGACCTCTCACCCACTCACTCTAACGCTGGGGAGGGTGACGTAGACGAGGAGGACGAGTATAATTATCCAGCATACTCGGACCCAGAGGATGTGCATGAGCCATGTTCTGCCGGGGGCGACCCTGAGGACCCTCAGTCAGGACATGAGCCGCAGCTTTTTGCCGCAAAAACTTCCCCAACGGAGGACTCTGCAGCCTTCAACGCATTAATTGAAAGAGCTGCAGCCAATCATGACGTCGACCTCCATGCTGACCCAGTGGATGTCGATTTTTTTTTTGACACTTTCTCAGTGGCTGAAAAGACCGTCAAAACATTGCCAATGCTTAAGGGTGTGCTAAAGCATGCGCCAGAGGTTTTCAAGGAGCCCACCCGGGCAAGAGTAATCAATCCTCGCATTGACAAAAAATACAAGGCAGCGCCCACTGACCCAACGTACATCAAGGGACAGTTGCCACTGGACTCTTTGGTGGTCTCCAACGCACGTAAACGAGCCAACTCACAGACCACGGGTTATGCTCCTCCCCCTGACAAAGAATCAAAGGTGTTTGAGGCATCAGGGAAACGTATTGCTGCGCAGGCAGCCAATATATGGCGCATATCAAACACGCAGGCGCTACTTGCACGCTACGATAGGGCACACTATGACACCCTAGAAACACTTCTACAGCACTTGCCAGATCAGTATAAGGAGGGCGCTGAAATGCTGATTCAGGAGGGAAAACTTATTACCAATGCCTCCATCAAGTGTGCTCTAGATGTGGCTGATACCGCCTCGCGAGCAATAAATACTAGCGTTCTGCTGCGCAGGCATGCATGGCTCAGAATATCAGGCTTTAAACCAGACATTCAGACTACCATCCTCAACCAAACAGTAAATCCAGACCACCTGTTTGGACCTGAAGTGGATGCAACACTTGAAAAAATGAAAAAGGACACTGACACTGCTAAATCTATGGGTGCCCTTCAGTCCCAGCAGTTTAGGGGTGGTTCCTTTCGCCGCTCCAATAACAGAGGCACCTCAAGGGGGCAAGCGTCACAGTCCACACAATTCTATAAAACACCCAATCCTCATATACCAACAAGGGTAGGGGTGGATACCGTGGCAACAACGTCAAGGGCAGAGGACGTGGAAATAACAGCTCCAGGTCCTCCACCGTCAGCAAACAGTGACGCCTTGTCACTGCCCCCCGACCACACAACACCGGTCAGGGGGAGACTCCAGCAGTTCCTGCCCGTGTGGAGGTCCATCACCACGGACAGGTAGGTCAAATCTCTTATTCAGTACGGTTATTGTCTGGAACTCACTTCCATCCCACCAAACATACCTCCAAAAAACCGTCCTATGTCCGGCGAGCACTTGCACTTGTTGCAGCAGGAAGTCCAAGTCATGCTGCAAAAAGGGGCAATAGAGCTCGTTCCACTGCAAGAAAGGGGAACAGGGGTTTACTCCCTGTACTTTCTAATCCCAAAGAAGGACGGATCTCTCAGACCCATCCTAGACCTCAGACCGCTCAACACGTACATTCTGTCAGAGCATTTTCATATGCTTACTCTGCAACAGGTTCTCCCACTGCTTCAGCAAGGGGACTTCCTGGCAACTCTGGACCTCAAGGATGCATATTTTCACATTCCCCTTCATCCTTCACACAGAAAGTATCTAAGGTTCACCATTCAAAACCAGCACTACCAGTTCAAGGTTCTGCCCTTTGGGGTCACCACGGCGCCCAGGGTCTTCACAAAGTGCCTGGCGACAGTGGCGGCGCATCTAAGACGTCAGAACATCCACGTATACCCCTATCTGGACGACTGGCTCATTCAAGCGAAGTCGCACAAACAGTGCGCCGACCACGTGTCCCAAACCATTCACCTTCTGCACGATCTGGGATTCTCACTGAATTACCCAAAGTCCCATCTCCAGCCCGCTCACATACGGCAGTATCTGGGCGCGGCCATAAACACTCTGACGGCTACAGCGCAGCCAAATTCAGTGAGGATCAACAGCATTCTATCGCTGATTCAGAAATTCAGACCTCAACACTCACTTCCAGCGCGAGTGTTCATGCAGTTGATAGGCATGATGGCCTCCTGCATCTCCATTGTCCCGCACGCGAGACTACATATGCGTCCGCTTCAGGAGTGCTTGGCACGTCAGTGGACTCAGGCTCATGGCCAATTAAAAGACCTAGTGTTGGTGAGCGGTCGGGCATACAACTCTCTGCATTGGTGGAATCCACAAAACCTTTGCAAGGGCCGACCGTTCCAGGAGCCTGTGCCACAGATTATCCTGACGACGGACGCTTCTCTCCAAGGTTGGGGAGCGCATGTACTCCACTACACAGTGCAGGGACTATGGACACTACAGCAGAGGAAGATGCACATCAATGTGTTGGAACTGATGGCAATCTTCATGGCCTTAAAGGCGTTCAAAGTACATCTGTGCAACAAGGTCATGTTGATCCGGACGGACAACATGACGGCCATGTACTACATTCAGAAACAGGGAGGGACACACTCTCCGCAGCTGTCTCATCTGGCTCAGAGCATGTGGAAGTGGGCCATTCAGAGGAACATCTTCCTCATGGCAGAACACCTCCCAGGCAAGGACAACCAGATGGCGGACCTGCTCAGCAGGCACAGCCACCAGATGCACGAGTGGGAGATACATCCATCAGTACTCCAGCCGTACTTTCAGACATGGGGTCATCCAGAAATAGACCTGTTCGCCACAAGGGAGAACGCAAAATGCCAAAGCTTCGCCGCCAGGTTCCCACACCCGCAATCGCAGGGCAATGCGATATGGATGAACTGGTCAGGCAAATTTGCGTACGCTTTTCCCCCAGCACCCCTGATACCGCTGGTGGCACGCAAGCTCAGGCAGCACTCGATGACCCTCATCCTGGTTGCTCCAACGTGGGCTCGCCAACCATGGTACACCACGTTTCTGGAACTGTCCGTGGTACCGCATCAAAGGCTTCGTCTCACACCCAGCCTTCTGACGCAGAGCCATGGCGACATTCAGCACCCAGATCCGCAACAGCTCAACCTGGCGATCTGGCTCCTGAAGTCTTAGAGTTTGGCTACCTTAACCTTCCTCCGAATTGCATGGACATCATTCGGGAGGCAAGAAAGCCCACTACTAGAGCCTGTTATGCGGCCAAATGGAAGCGGTTTGTCATTTATTGTGCAAACCACAACATCAATCCACTAGATGCTTCCATTCAGAACATCATCTGTTACCTGTTTAATCTGTACCAGTGTAATTTGGCATATACTTCCATCCACATTCACCTGTCTGCGATGGCCGCATATCTCCAAAATAGACAGCACCTTTCACTTTTCAAGGTGCCTGCTATCAAGGCTTTTCTGGAAGGACTCAAAAGGCTCATTCCACCACGGACCCCTCCAGCTCCAGAATGGAACCTCAATGTGGTTCTTACAAGACTGATGGGTCCTCCCTTTGAGCCACTACATTCCTGCGAACTTCAGTTCTTGACTTGGAAGGTGGCTTTCCTAGTAGCAATTACTTCACTACGGAGAGTTAGTGAGCTGCAAGCCCTCACAATCCAGGAGCCATTCTTCCAGGTTCATACTAACAGGGTAGTGCTCCGCACTAACCCCAAATTTCTACCCAAGGTTGTGTCTCAATTCCACATAAACCAAACAATTGAGTTGCCATTGTTTTTTCAAAATCCTGAGTCACTGGCGGAGCGGATGCTCCACACCCTTGACGTCAAGAGGGCCCTAATGTATTACATTGACAGGACCAAGGATTTTAGAAAGACTAAGCAGCTTTTTGTTGCCTTTGCGTCACACCACAAAGGTAACGCTATTTCCAAGGCTGGTATTGCTAGGTGGATCGTGAAATGTATTCAGATCTGTTATGCAAAAGCTAAACGCACTCTTACAATTCCACCAAGAGCCCACTCCACCAGAAAGTTGGGGGCCTCTATGGCCTTCCTTGGAAACATTCCCTTAGAGGACATATGTAGAGCAGCCACATGGTCTACCACACATACATTCACAAAACATTACTGTGTAGACGTGCACTCTAAACAGCAGGCAGCTGTAGGGAAGGCTGTTCTCAAGACACTTTTCCAAACTGCTGCAGCTGGCACGGGCGGCCGCCGCTAATGGAGGGACTGCTATGTATTCTATGCACAGATATGAATTCAGCAGCCCACATGCCTCGAACTGCAAATGCTACTTACCAGTATGCATCTGTTCTTGGCATGTAGGGCTGCTGACATTCATATCGCCCGCCCTCCTCCCCGGCGCCTGTAGCAGCTGCAGTATTTACATGCATTTCATGCCATGGTCATCACTCACAAAGTTCACTCCATCTCGGCCACAATGGCTAAAAACAATCTGGGGATGGAGTCGATGCCCATGCGCACTGTAGTCCAGGGGAGGAGCCACCTATCTCGTGATACTTCGAAGACTCTTCCAGGACAACAATGTGCAATCATCCGGACCCAACACTAGGCGGCGATCTATGCGCAGATATGAATGTCAGCAGCCCTACATGCCAAGAACAGATGCATACTGGTAAGTAGCATTTGCATTATTCAAAAAGTGGGACGTCCTAAGTGGGCGTGGTTTGACATGCTGCACTCCCAGGCATGCTGGAAGTCGCAGTCTTTAGAGATGAGTGCCGATTATTCCTTGAGTAGGTAGTGCACAAATGTCACAGATTTGTCATCTTGATTAAAACACCTCACAAAATTGAAGGTCGGGGGGGTTATCTGGAGTGTGAAAAGTTTCTTCAGATGTTTCCTGCTGCAAAGCGCGAAGATGAGTATCTCCGCTCCAGTCTCCGTCATGTTGGTTAGTTTATAGCGTCTAACGAAGCGGAGCCCCTCCCACGGTCGAGGCAGACCGGAGAAATTGGGAAAAGCAATGCCCCAAGCGCTTCGAGAGGGCTCACCAGGAAAACACCAGCTATCCAGCTTTCAATAGCCCCAAACACACTTGCAGCATCCCTCCAGGATTTCAAGAGAAGTCCGACGCGTTTTGGGGCAGACACGCCCCTTCCTCATGGACAACACAGTGCACAGTTACACTCATCTGATCAAGTTGAATACGTTTTTATTCAACAAGTGGGACGTCCTAAGTGGGCGTGGTTTGACATGCTGCACTCCCAGGCATGCTGGAAGTCGTAGTCTTTAGAGATGAGTGCCGATTTGCAGCAGGAAACATCTGAAGAAACTTTTCACACTCCAGATAACCCCCCGACCTTCAATTTTGTGAGGTGTTTTAATCAATATGACTTGTTGAATAAAAACGCATTCAACTTGATCAAATGAGTGTAACTGTGCACTGTGTTGTCCATGAGGAAGGGGCGTGTCTGCCCCGAAACGCGTCGGACTTCTCTTGAAATCCTGGAGGGATGCTGCGAGTGTGTTTGGGGCTATTGAAAGCTGGATAGCTGGTGTTTTCCTTGTGAGCCCTCTCGAAGCGCTTGGCGCATTGCTTTTCCATATATATATATATATATATATATATTAGTTTTGGGATGTTTAGCCACTTTCATATTAAAATGGTATATTAAAGCAGTAGGTAAAAATTTGCAATTGTATGAATGTTGGAGTTTCACTTTAGCACGCTACCGGACTCTTAAAAATAGGAGTACATCCTGGGAAATACCCTTTCTTTGCTCCTGTAGATACATAAGAGCACATAAGAAGAAAAGAATACCAAATAGTATTAATCCGAGGTCCTATCAGTCCCATCATAGGAGTTTCTCTCTTGAAAACATTTCCTGCTCTACCAATGCACCCATACATACATTTCATCCTTTAGGAAAATCTTAGACATTTTCATTCTGATGAAAGGCTGCTCCCTGCAGCTCCCACAAAGTATGGGAATGGAATGTGACAACCATACAACAATACCCAAATGCACCACTGTGTAAATTTTGTATGTGATGTAAACAATCTACTTAACTTATCTGGTAGAGACTTTAGCTGCAGATTCCTTACTGGCCCTCCTGTTCTGCGAATGATTTCTGGGGACAGGATTTTACCCCTTTCAGGGCCCTAGTTTTACACACCAGTGGTCCATGTTCATGGCTCCGGCCGTCTGGCGTAGAAAGTCTAAAAAAGAAACTGACATCAGCACACTGGGGTGGCGCCTATATAGGCACAGCGCATTTCACTTCCGGTGTGGACAACGACGCCACGTTGAGCCGAACCACACCACCTACTGACACACAGGGGTACTGCTCACAAAAACATTTCCAGATTCGATCTGACACCTAGGGATAATTGTATGGTAAATGAGTCTGCAGCTAGATAGTCTCTACCAGGTAAGGTATTACCGAAGGTAAGTGACTTGTTCTTTTTGCTGTACATGGCTGTGATTCACCACAGTGCTTGGTACATACTTGAAATATATTTTGCCCTGAGCTTCAAGGTGCCACGCATAGTGTGGCATATTAAAGACAAGTCCTGCACACCGGTGAAAGATTTTGAATGATTACTTTGGTTCACTTTCCAGCAGTCTTCGCATTTGAACAAAAATAATAGGAGTACTAAGCTATGCAGTATAAAAGGCTATTTACTAAGAGACTGTTAGGCATTCTGAATTCTGTTTTTTGGAGTTTGTTCAGAATGCAAAGTGCAAGTAAAGCTTCTTTATGTTTGTAGCTGTGGGTTTATCTAGTCGAGGGTCTTTGTAGACTGGTTAAAGTATGAATACCCTTCCAAACACAGCCTTTGTGAAACTAAACCCAGACTTTGAGGGGCTGGCTTTTGGTTTGTTACTTGAAATCCAGCTCTGTAGCAAACTACAGCCCTTACTTTTTTGGTCAGTGCTTTATGGTGAACTCCGTAACCATTCTGATGAGTCCTTTTGCTGACATAACAAAAATTTGGTTGTACTTGTTCTTTCTGCAGCCTTGTAAGTCAAAGCAAGAGAAGGAATGTATATAAGACGCAGAAACAATTCTCCAGCATGGCATTGTCCTACAGTTCTGCCTTTAAATATCTTTGTGCAGACAGGCCTTCTGTACGCCTTTCAGCCCATACCACTCCTGACCAGAGTTCTCAAGAAGATCAGATACTGAAATTAGGAGACTTGAGGAGGAACTGGAACAAGGGGGGACTCGAGCTAACTTACATATCTTAAGCCTTAAACAACATGATTATAAATCTTTGGTTACTGATAGGGCCAGAGCTCTTGGCAGGGAACAGAAGGGACGGCTCTACGATCTCGGAGATAAGGCAGGGAAGTTAATTGCCTGGCTAGACAAAAGAGGGGGAGCCGGGCGTGTTGTCCCAGAACTTGTCACAGATGAAGGGGAGCTGCTTACTGACCCCCAGAATATAGTGGATAGCTTTGCAAGGTACTTCCAAACTGTTTACGCCTCGGTCTCAGATCGACCGGAGGAGAACTCCCATTTATTGCTTCGCGATATACAGCTTCCTTGTTTGGCTAAGGAGGATAGTGACTTTATGGATAGTCCCCTAACTACTGATGAAATAGCTCTAGCTATTCGATCGTTGAACTCCGGCAAGGCGATGGGACCAAACGGACTCCCAATTGAGTTGTACAAACTCAGACCGGATAGACTAGCTTGTTACGTTAAGGGTATGTTTGTTGAGGCACGGGAGAAAGGAATCCTGCCTAAGGACCAGAGAGTGGCGTCGGTGGTGGTAATCCATAAGGACGGTAAGCCGAAGAATAAGTGTGCCTCGTCTAGACCTATTTCTTTATTAAATGCGGAGCCCAAAATACTGGCCAAAATCCTCTCTAATAGACTAAAAAAGGTGATAAGTGGGTGGATCCATCCGGATCAATCAGGATTTATCCCCACAGAAATACTGCCTTGAATTTAAGGAGGTTGCATGGCATGATAGCCAGAGATCATACTCTGCAGGAACCAGCCGTGATCGCCTCCCTTGATGCAACCATGGCCTTTGATACCGTTGAATGGTCCTATTTATGGGCGGTCTTGACTAAATTTGGATTCGGACTCAATTTTATTGGCTGGGTGCGGTTGTTATATGCTGAACCACTCACCCAGGTAGTGGTTAACGGACGAGTTTCTGCAACATTTCGACTAGGGCGGGGCACGCGACAGGGTTGCCCCCTCTCCCCTCTTCTTTTCTCCCTGGCGTTGGAGCCCCTGGTGGCCTGGATCCGCTGAGAACCATCAATTTGTGGTATACAATGGTCCCCTGAGTGGGAAGATCGTATCTCCCTATATGCGGATGATATTCTGCTTTATTTGACCTCCCCTCGGAAATCCCTCATGGTGGTATGCAATGTTCTCGCCTCTTTTGGCAGAAACTCCGGACTCTCCATTAACTGGGGTAAATCTCTTTTGTATGTCCTAAGTGGGGCAGCCCCGATTCTTCTAAGAAATTGTCCGATTCAGATCAATACGTGTGGTTTTAAATATCTCGATATTTTTGCTACAACGTAGTCTGTTATGAGAGGGGAGGCCTCGTATTGCTTTAGCCAAGCTGACGCTCCCGTGGTATGACAGAGGTATTTCCCTCCCAAATATCAAGCGTTATTACTGGGCCTCCCAGCTGGCTGCTTTTAATCACGGAACATATGGGCCCGTTGCTTATCCAGGGTACGCTATTGACAAATGGCTCCTCCCAGGAATAATTATAATAGGGCACTTTATTTGAAGCCGGTGAAGCTGTGTTTGACGGGACCGACTAAACATGCAGTGAAAATCTGGCATGATGCCACAAGCTCTCTGGGGTGGAAGGATAAATTGACACTTGTAACCCCCCTTTTTGATTCGGAACGATTAGGTAAGCTCTGGAACACAAAGGGATTTGATAAATGGGAGCTGATAGGGATTTCAACTATAAAGGACATGTGGGGCAAGGGGCGGATTAAATCATTCAGAGAAATGCAGGTAGAATTTGAGCTTTCAGGCGCAGAATATTTTCGTTATATGCAAATTCGACATTCATTAATGGCCGCTCTGCCTCTGGGGGAGGAGTTACCGGAGGCATCGCCTCTTGAGGATAGAATCTTAGATGGTCATCTCCTCGACAAAACGATCTCCCTGATCTATAAGAAATTAATCAATAATAGGGCGGATCTACTTAAGGAACTGAGGGTTAAGTGGACAAGAGATGGGATAGAATTGGATGATGAAGATTGGCAATCAGCTATATCCTCCCCAAAAGTGATTGCTATTCCTGCAAGATTGAGACTGGTACAGTTGAAGATTTTACACAGGGTCCCTGGCCCACGCCTTGTGCAGATGGGGTTGTTGGAAGATGGATTGTGTAGACGTAAATGTGGCTTAGAGGGTACTTTCTTTCATATCCTTTGGGAGTGCTGTTACATAACCGAGTATTGGGGTAAGATTCATAATACTATTCAAGAGGTTAAGGGGGTCTCTTTGTTGCCGGAGGCATGGAGATGCCTTCTCAATATATGAGAACCTACTGATCTAAACAATGCACAGATACAGTGGACCACACTGGGCTATATGATAGCGAAAAGAAATATTGCCCAACAATGGGATGCTGAGTTTACCCCCTCCCTCGAGAACTGGAAAAAGGACTTAGACTGGAGTATGTTCAGAGAAAAAACTGTGTACATGGCATGAAGGCGTCGCCGAAAATGGGCCTTGATTTGGAATCAATGGAATGGATATAGAGGAGAGATTTGTGTACCACCTAGAAATTCAATATTTGAAGTTCCCTCATCGACAAGTATGTAATTTGGTTCTGCGTCCCCCCACCCCCTTTTTTCTTTACAAATGTACTGCAGATTATAATGTGATTCGTCTGTATTGTCTCTCTTAGCTTGATGCCTTGATTCAATAAAAATAATTATATTAAAAAAAAAGATCAGGTACGACCGGGCCCAAGTCATCCTTGTGGCTCCAGTTTGGACACGAAGAGTCTGGTATCCCAAACTTCTTACCGTGAGCATCAATCCTCTGATCAGGCTGCCCCTTTGGGAGGATCTTCTGTTGCATCATATGGGGTGGGTCCTCGACCCGAACCTATCAACTATTCACCTTCTTGCATAGAGATTGAGCAACGGCATAATGAGCATAAGTCTTTTGAACCTCTTCTGCCTTCCTTTCCGATATTTTATTTTTTATTTTGACCCTTGCCCAGCAGGGCTTTGCTCTGGGCATTCTGAAAGGGTATCTTTCTGCCTTGTCTTCCTCCTTGCGGCTGCCTGACCAGCCCTCCTTATTTAAATCTCACATTGTAAATGGATTTCTCAAAGGTATTCTACATATGTTCCCTACTTCCCCTTTCATTGTGCCTCAGCGGGACCTTAATTTGGTTCTCACATTCTGATGTGTGCTCCCTTCGGCCTTTACACAATTGTCCCCTCAGGCATCTCACCATCGAAACAACCTTCTTTGTGGTTATTTCTTTGGGCAGGAGAGTGCGTGTGCTGCAGGCTTGACCATCTAAGCTTCACTTCCTATCAGTTTTTCCTGACAAACTGGTACTTCACACTAGTGCCCCTTTCCTGCCAAAAGTGGGAACACCATTTCCTGTGGGCCAAGCTGTCACCTTGCCCTCTTTCTATGGTTATCCAGATCCCTCTTAACGTCTAGACCCAAAAAGAGCATAGTTGTTCTACCTTGACCGCACAAAAGAGTTCAGGGTGAATGATCAACTCTTAGTGTGCTATGTTGGGGTGAAGAAAGGTCAGGCGGTGCAGAAGCGGACCATCTCTTGATGGGTTGTTTTCTACATCAAGATCTGCTACACACTGGCCAAGAAGCAGCCTCCTGAAGGCTTGAGCTCATTCTACCAGAGGTAAGGCTGCAACCACTGCCCTAGCCTGTGGAGTTCCAGTCCTGGACATCTGACAGGTAGCAAAGTGGACATCTCTGCACACGTTTACCAAGTATTACTGCCTGGACAGTCAGGTCCACAGGGATGGGCACTTTGCTCATTTGGTCCTGCAGGACTTCTGTCATAATTGGTCTGCAGACCCACCAAAGGGACTGATATTGCTTGCGTATCTATTCAGAGAGAAGGAATCTGTGGCTTAGATGTCTCTATCAGATGAACATTTTACTTGCCTTCAGTAATGCCTTTTCTGGTCGAGACAATTTCTAGCCACAGGTTTCTTACCAACCCACCCATCCTCCCTGCTGAGCGGACACATTTATAGAGTTAGGGATGATCTCTTTCAAGGTCATAGTTTGGGCACATTGTTGTCAGTGCATATTCATGGTTCCCCGCCTCTGGCGTGGCAAGTTGTGAAAAGTATCTGATGTCAGCGCATCACGGTGGCGCCCATAAAGGTGACGCAGACGTCACTTCCGTCATGGCAGACAGTGACACCACACAGAGCCTACGGGTGCGCAGGGTTACTGCTCACGAAAAATCTTGGTGGGCCAAGCCTCAACATCTAATGTAAATCTTGGCACATTCCCTACCGCACCCCCGGACTGTGAATCGAAGAGGCTGGAAAATCTTACAAAGATAATTTTTTCTTCTGCCAGCCTTGCACTGCGTTCTGTGAATACTGCGTGACTTTTGGGTCTCGATTGTGGGATGCGGTTGCACAGGTGATGCCAACGGTCCCGGATGAGGACTGGGCCGTGGTCTCCCAGGCTGTTGCTAATGGGAGAGATGCAGCTAAGTTCACAATCTGCTGTGAACGAGACGCCACTGCCTCACTTGGCAGAGCGTTTTTCTCAACGCCACCCCTGGTTGAGGACGACTGGCTTTTCTGGGGATGTCCAGGTCTCACTCATGGACATGCCCTCTTATGGTTCTCGTCTCATCTGAGACCTGGCTGGTTCTGCGCTGGAGCGCATTAAGGACAGCAGGTCTACGGCGAGGTCCTTGGGCCTTTTTATGGCCCCTCGTCATCCTCAATTCACCTTTTGCTCCTTTCGTTTTCATGGAAGGGGCAGTCAACTGCGTCTTTACCCGCCCAGTCACCGCAGTTTGCAGGTTTTCCAGCCTCTTCATGGCCGCAGACGTGGTTCCTACCGGCCCCGTGGGTTGGGTTACCAGTGGTCGCATCCTTCCCCCCCCCCCCCAGCAGCTGCAGCCCTCAAATAGGCCATCACTGCTGGCAGTCAATAACATCGAACAGTTGGGTTTTGCAGATTGTTCGGAGGGGTTACTTCCTCCCCTTCGAGACTACCCATCCTTCCATGCGACCTACGACAGGCTGACAGAGGACCACCAATCTCTTCTCTTCCAGGAAGTGATAAGCTCTTTTGCCCAAAGGAGCCATGAAGAGAGTGCGGACGCCAGAAATAAGTTGTGGTTGTTATTCCTGATACTTTCTGGTGCTCAAGTAGAACAGAGGCCTTCATCCTATCCTCGACCTGCTCTCTCAATTTCTTGCCCAAGAAAGAGAAATTCTTAATGATCACTCTTGCTCATTTCTTGTCTGCCCTGGAGACTGGATGGTGGCATTGGACTTGCAGGATGCATACTTCCACATTCCTGTTGTGCCTGCCTACATGGTTTACCTGTGGTTCACAGTGGGCCACGAGAATTTTCATTTTTATGTGCTCCCTTTTGGTTTCACCAGCGCTCCTCTGGGATTCACCAAGGTGATGGTGATTGCAGCCCATCTGTGACTGGCAGCTAAGGGCGGGATTTCACCAAGGCTGTTGTCTCCCACCTCCAGACTACCACGGACCTCCTGCATTCGCTGGGGTTTACTATCAATGTGCCAAAGTCACATTTAACTCCCTCTCAGGCACTCTCTTCCATCAGAGCTGTTCTCGACAGTGAAGTTTCAGGCATATCCTCCCGAACGGCGAGTGCAGAATATTCAGGCTATGATACCAATGTTTTAGCAGCTATCCTGGATTTCGGAGAGGCTGACTGAGGCTGCTGGGTCTCATGGCCTCCTGCATCCTGCTTGTGACACATGTCCATTGGAACATGCACCTCTGCAGTGGGGCCTGAAGTTCCAGTGGGCCTAACGTCCGGGGAATCTCTCAGACAATGTCCATATCTCAGAGTTAACTGCAAAGGGCCTGTAGTGGTGGCTAATGAGCTGCAATTGGGTCAGCGACATACCTCTCTCCCTTCCCCAACCAAATCTGACAGAAGTGACAAATGTGTCACTTCTAAGATGGGGCTGCCATCTGAGAGAGGTGGAGATCAGAAAACTCCTGAGGAATCTGGACTCCACATCAACCTGTTGAAGCTCCAAGCAATCCAATAGCCTTTCTGCCCTTCATCTAGGAAAGGCAAGTGCAAGTGTTCAGACAACACCACCACCATGTGGTACTGCAACCGGCAGGTTAGGGTCATGGACCCTTTGTCAAAAAGCCCTGAGTCTCTGGACATAGCTGGAAAAGCAGGGCACATCCCTGGTGGGTCAACATCTGGTGGGTTCTCTGAACACCAGAGCAGACAATTCAACTGCAGTTCCTAGCAGATCACGAATAGCGTCTCCATATGGAGTTGGTGCAAGGTCTCTTTCAGCAGTGGTCAGGTCCTTGGTTAGATCTGTTTGTCACTGACGAGAGAGAGCACGCAATGTCAGCACTTCTGCGCCCTGGAGCTTTCAAGGCAGCACTCGCACAGTCTCTTTTCGATTCAAGTGGAGCTCAGGCCTCCTGTATGCCTTTTTGCCCCTAAAACTCCTGCGCAGAGTTCTCAAGAAGATCAGGAACGAACCGGCCCAAGTCATCCCTGTGGTGCTGGATTGGTCACAGAGAGTCTGGCATCCCGAGCTGTTGAGCATTGCCATCAGTCCTCCGATCGGGCTGCCCATTCGGAAGGATCTTCTGTCGCAGCAACAGGGGAGGGTTCTCCACCCGAACCTGTCAACTCCCCGTCGCTTTGCATGGAGCTTGAGCAACGACAGTTGATAGCTTTCGACCTTTTATCCGAAGTCTGTAACTTTATCTTGGCAGCCAGGCGTCCCTCTGCCAAGACTGTTTACACCTGCCATTGGGCAAAATGTCTCCGATTCTCCTGTTCATTCTTTACCTTATGCAATCCACACGATTCCCAAAACCCGGGACTGGTGTTAGAAATTATCTAGCAGGCATGCGACTTTGATCCACCTAAATTCTCAGGAAGTAGAATTTGGGAAAAACACCCGGTATTATTTCTGCATTAAGGTGTTCGTTGTCTCTAATGCCCTACCGTCCTGAACCAGACATTCTAGTCTTTCGTTTTCGCTAATTGTGGGGGGTTCATAAATTTTCAGCTCGGCGCAACCCAAAAAAATGTCAGCCCTGTTTAGGACCATACACAGAACCACACGTATACCAAAATAATAAGTGAAAAAATGTGTGGCGGAGAGGAAGGCACCTCACGGGCGAACACCCACGGGGCAATCTGGTCAGATGTTTACCAGAGACTTGGCCCCTTTCTCATCATAGGCGGCCGTTCCTATTCCAGAATTTTGGTGAATTAGTGAGAGAAGGGAAAGGAAAGAAGGTGCAAATCAAGGAGATTGAGAGCGTGACTCCTTGGACAAACAAAACAGAGTGAACAATAAAATCAACAGCCACACCACTCGTACTACTTTTATTTATGAATCGGGTGTGTGAAGTTGAAATAAAAAGGAGGGTAGCTTAAAGTTGCATACCGCTACCTGTGACCAACATGTTTCACTGCCCAGAAACCTTTATGGCAGATTCATCAGGGTCAATACTCTGTTACTGCACCCCCTTCAAACATCTTTTAGACAGGAAGCTGCCGAGTTGAAAAAATAAACAGAAGAAAAAACTAAAATCACGACCAGGTCATATTCTAAAACAACCAAATGTCTGTGCTACTTATGGCAAAGACTATTCAATGTGAGTTTACATTTTCAAAGACAATTACCCTTATTCAGCTATGCTCCCTCGTACCAGCTGAAAAGGAGGGGTACTCCACCGGACAGTCAGTTGTCACATAAACCTATAAGGTATTTGCATATAATCAGTATCAAGGGTCTATAATGGCCAGCTCTTGAAATTGACATTCTATGCATGTGCTGCCACCCCATTAGAGCAATCATGTCACCTCGATGCATACATAAATATGCAACCACCAACAAGAGCATCTACAGAGAATAATGGAAACCCTCTCTATTCTGCCATGTCAATGCTGTCTGGCTAAAAGATGGCACTCATTGATGTCTGTGCAAAAGATAACCTGCTGCCTGTACTTTGTTAAGTTATCTTGTGTGTATAGGGTAAACACGTGGAACATTTGCACATCATGCATATTTATTATTATTTATTGCCCAGTATCAATATATGTATGACGCCCCCATTGCTGTTTCTAGGGCGGTCATACCGATCAAACTATGTATAACCTGTGGGAAGTGGGATGAGATAGACTAGCGCCACGTCTACAAAACTTATAGCGGGTCAGTGGCAGTAATGTGAACTGAGCCAAGATCTACAAGCTAATATGAAATGACCTCCGTGGCGCATGCCTCGAGCCGGCAGCGGCGCCAGTGACCCAGAGCCCTCTCCTTACCGTACAGACGAGGAAACTGGGCGTTGTATCATCCCAGGAACGAGTAGCGGGAGCCGGAGCACACCATTTAAAGGTCCCAGCTAGGTAATCCCGCGTCGCGCACCACAGTCACGTGATCGGCGGATCCCCCCGTCACGTGATGTGGGCTACAGAGTGTACAGGACTTCACTAACAGAAACGGGCGCCATACTGGAAAGGCACAATAGACCTGAGTGTGTGGAATCAATTCAGTGAAAATTATAGAGAGGCTTTCAAGAAATACTCGCGTGAGGGATATGGTAAAGTTGAAGGATAAATCGAGTCATCCTCCTCACTTATAACAGAGTAATCACCCTCATACAACAATTCCCCTCACCTATATAAATACTCATAAGGCTGAAGGGAAAACACTTTCACCACAATGGGAGCCATTACAGAGTGGTGAAAAACATAGTGAAATTGTATCTGAATAACCTAAGGAAACCAGACGAGTTTAACACACTAAGGAAACCCGACGAGTTTAAAACACACTAGACATAGGATTGGGGTAGAACATCAGTAATGTAACCTAATATGTACATAGAGTGTAGCGCAGGTGATGTTAATATCCAATGATGGTGGCAGTTAGTATAGCCACAGAGTAGTTATATATAATACTCCTAACTGCAATGGCTATAGGGAGCCAAAACAGTGATAGTGTCTGAATAGCCTAAGGACACCAGGAGGGATGTAAACTGGACATAGGAATTGGGGTAAACCACCAGTAATATAGCATTATATGTACATAAAGTGTAGCGCAGATGATGCTAATATCCAATAATGGTGGCCCCAGAGCAGTTTATTTAAATACAGCTGACAGCAATTGCTGTGGAGAGCCAAATCAGGGTAGACGAACATAATAGGTAGATGACCAGTTATTTAACCTTGTTCCACTCTATAATTTCATTTAAACCCTGTTTATCACTGCTCTCTCTAAAAATCCATTTTGCTTCTTTTGTGATCAGGATTGACTCACAAAAGAAGCAAAATGGATTTTTAGAGAGAGCAGTGATAAACAGGGTTTAAATGAAATTATAGAGTGGAACAAGGTTAAATAACTGGTCATCTACCTATTATGTTCGTCTACCCTGATTTGGCTCTCCACAGCAATTGCTGTCAGCTGTATTTAAATATAACTGCTCTGGGGCCACCATTATTGGATATTAGCATCATCTGCGCTACACTTTATGTACATATAATGCTATATTACTGGTGGTTTACCCCAATTCCTATGTCCAGTTTACATCCCTCCTGGTGTCCTTAGGCTATTCAGACACTATCACTGTTTTGGCTCCCTATAGCCATTGCAGTTAGGAGTATTATATATAACTACTCTGTGGCTATACTAACTGCCACCATCATTGGATATTAACATCACCTGCGCTACACTCTATGTACATATTAGGTTACATTACTGATGTTCTACCCCAATCCTATGTCTAGTGTGTTTTAAACTCGTCGGGTTTCCTTAGTGTGTTAAACTCGTCTGGTTTCCTTAGGTTATTCAGATACAATTTCACTATGTTTTTCACCACTCTGTAATGGCTCCCATTGTGGTGAAAGTGTTTTCCCTTCAGCCTTATGAGTATTTATATAGGTGAGGGGAATTGTTGTATGAGGGTGATTACTCTGTTATAAGTGAGGAGGATGACTCGATTTATCCTTCAACTTTACCATATCCCTCACGCGAGTATTTCTTGAAAGCCTCTCTATAATTTTCCCTGAATTGATTCCACACACTCAGGTCTATTGTGCCTTTCCAGTATGGCGCCCGTTTCTGTTAGTGAAGTCCTGTACACTCTGTAGCCCACATCACGTGACGGGGGGATCCGCCGATCACGTGACTGTGGTGCGCGACGCGGGATTACCTAGCTGGGACCTTTAAATGGTGTGCTCCGGCTCCCGCTACTCGTTCCTGGGATGATACAACGCCCAGTTTCCTCGTCTGTACGGTAAGGAGAGGGCTCTGGGTCACTGGCGCCGCTGCCGGCTCGAGGCATGCGCCACGGAGGTAATTTCATATTAGCTTGTAGATCTTGGCTCAGTTCACATTACTGCCACTGACCCGCTATAAGTTTTGTAGACGTGGCGCTAGTCTATCTCATCCCACTTCCCACAGGTTATACATAGTTTGATCGGTATGACCGCCCTAGAAACAGCAATGGGGGCGTCATACATATATTGATACTGGGCAATAAATAATAATAAATATGCATGATGTGCAAATGTTCCACGTGTTTACCCTATACACACAAGATAACTTTTAACAAAGTACAGGCAGCAGGTTATCTTTTGCACAGACATCAATGAGTGCCATCTTTTAGCCAGACAGCATTGACATGGCAGAATAGAGAGGGTTTCCATTATTCTCTGTAGATGCTCTTGTTGGTGGTTGCATATTTATGTATGCATCGAGGTGACATGATTGCTCTAATGGGGTGGCAGCACATGCATAGAATGTCAATTTCAAGAGCTGGCCATTATAGACCCTTGATACTGATTATATGCAAATACCTTATAGGTTGATGTGACAATTGACTGTCCGGTGGAGTACCCCTCCTTTTCAGCTGGTACGAGGGAGCATAGCTGAATAAGGGTAATTGTCTTTGAAAATGTAAACTCACATTGAATAGTCTTTGCCATAAGTAGCACAGACATTTGGTTGTTTTAGAATATGACCTGGTCGTGATTTTAGTTTTTTCTTCTGTTTATTTTTTCAACTCGGCAGCTTCCTGTCTAAAAGATGTTTGAAGGGGGTGCAGTAACAGAGTATTGACCCTGATGAATCTGCCATAAAGGTTTCTGGGCAGTGAAACATGTTGGTCACAGGTAGCGGTATGCAACTTTAAGCTACCCTCCTTTTTATTTCAACTTCACACACCCGATTCATAAATAAAAGTAGTACGAGTGGTGTGGCTGTTGATTTTATTGTTCACTCTGTTTTGTTTGTCCAAGGAGTCACGCTCTCAATCTCCTTGATTTGCACCTTCTTTCCTTTCCCTTCTCTCACTAATTCACCAAAATTCTGGAATAGGAACGGCCGCCTATGATGAGAAAGGGGCCAAGTCTCTGAAAAACATCTGACCAGATTGCCCCGTGGGTGTTCGCCCGTGAGGTGCCTTCCTCTCCGCCACACATTTTTTCACTTATTATTTTGGTATACGTGTGGTTCTGTGTATGGTCCTAAACAGGGCTGACATTTTTTTGGGTTGCGCCGAGCTGAAAATTTATGAACCCCCCACAATTAGCGAAAACGAAAGACTAGAATGTCTGGTTTAGGACGGTAGGGCATTAGAGACAACGAACACCTTAATGCAGAAATAATACCGGGTGTTTTTCCCAAATTCTACTTCCTGAGAATTTAGGTGGATCAAAGTCGCATGC
This sequence comes from Lissotriton vulgaris, assembly GCF_964263255.1. Classification (NCBI taxonomy): domain Eukaryota; kingdom Metazoa; phylum Chordata; class Amphibia; order Caudata; family Salamandridae; genus Lissotriton; species Lissotriton vulgaris. The sequence goes on along the minus strand of NC_141693.1, from coordinate 901,945,738 downwards.
CTGCTAGATAATTTCTAACACCAGTCCCGGGTTTTGGGAATCGTGTGGATTGCATTTGATGAGTGGAGGGCTTTTCCCAGTAATACCCGTAATAGTCCCTCTAAGCTCCTTTTGTTATTGAACATTCTTTACCTTAACCAGCTGGGCTCTGCTCTGGGCACTGTGAAGGGGTATATTTCTTCAATCTCTGCTTTTCTGCAGTTGCCTGACCAATATTTCCTTTTACAATCCCTTATTGTACATAGGTTTTTGAAAGGTTTGCAACGTATGTTTCCTCCCACTCCTTTTGTTATGCCCCAGTAGGGCCTCAATCTCGTCCTCCATTTTCTTTTATGTGCTGTCATTGAGCCTCTGCACAATTGTCCACTCAGGCTACTTACCATGAAGATGGCCTTTCTCGTCACAATAACATCTGCGCGGATGGTCAGTGAGTTTCAGACCTTGTCATCCAAGCCTTCTTATCTTAACATCTACCCAGACAAACTAGTGCCTCGTACAAGTGGTTCCTTTCTTCCGAAAGTGGTCATTACTTTTCATGTAGTCCAAACTTACTGCTTACTTATTATGCTCCGCCTCATCCCTCCAAGGAAGAGGAGGACCCGTAAAGACTGTGGTCATTGTACCTTGACGGCACTAAGGGTTCTGTGTGGATGACGACCTGTTCGTGGGGTATGTGGGAGCAAAGAAAGGAGGGGCTGTGCAGATGTAGATCATCTAGCAACGGATCCTACTCTTCATCAAAATCTGCTACACATTGGCTAAGAAGCAGCCTCCTGGGTGTTTGCGTGCTCATTCCACCAGCTCTAAAGCTGCAACCACTGCATTAGCTCGCTGAGTCCCAGGCCTGGACATCTGCCAGGCAGCAACATGGGCATCCCTGCACATGTTCATCCAACACTGTCTGCACAATTGGGTCCATTAGGATAAGCACTTTGTTCTTTCGGTCCTGCAGAACTTTCTCGTGTGACATTGGTCTGCAGACCCACCTCCGGAGAGGTATTTCTATGGTATCTATACTAAGGTAAGGAATCTTCAGCTAGAAGTCTCTATCAGATGAACAAGTTTCTTACCTTTGGTAACGCCTTATCCGGTAGAGACTCTGACTTGCTGAAGATTCCATACTGACCCACCCATTCTCCCTGCTCTGCGAATGAATTTCCAGGGCCCTGGTTTTCCACGCCAGTGGTCACTTTACTTCGTGGCTTGGCACTTCAGGTTTGTAATGTCGCAAAAAGTAACTGACGTCAGTGCTCCTGGGTCGTAACTATATAGGCACCGCAAAGTTCATTTCTGGCAAAATGAAATTTGTCATGAGCAGTACCGGTGCGTGGGGTGTTAATACTCATGACAAATTTCCAGATCCAGTCGGACACTTAAAGATAATTCTAAGCTAAGGAATCTACGGCTAGATAGTCTCTACTAGATAAGGCGTTACCGAAGGTAAGTATCTTGTTTAATGCAACAAGCTAATGGTAGACCTGTATGTTTAGAATGGGATGAAAGTAATAGTGTTTGAGAACCAATTTTGAAACTTCACAAAAAAAAGGTACAGGTCCCAGAGGGTTTTAACAGTTATTGTTTAGTTCTTTTCGGTGTACGTTGTTCAAATTGGCAACTCCTCTCTGTACTGAGGTGTTTTATGTCAATCTGGGCTCACATCCTGTTTTCCCTATGCTCCGCATCACTACACTACTGCATCTCCTGCTTCCAAAGCATTGTTAAAGTATGCATGATGGGCTGTGTTTAGTTGTTTACTTGATAGACATTCATTATTTTTGTGCTCTGTACAACTCGTGGTGTTTTATAACTAAATGTCAAAGTAATTATAACAAAATAAAGTTATGGGTGTAAGTCTTAAACTATTTATAACCCTTCTGTCAAACCACACTATAAGAAAACGATGGCAGTCAATATTTGAAGAAGTTCGAACAAATGTACACACAAGTCTTGGACTAGATATAAGAATTTAAATTCAAGTGTTGCAAAACATTTCATGGAACCAGGTCACACTGACACAATTAAGATTTCAAAGATATAGACATATTGTGCATCTATCTATACATTTATGAACTGTCACACCTCATACTTGCAAGATCTGAAAGAAACACGTTAGTGTTAGATTCCTTACCTCAGAATACTCCCAGGCGTCAGGCTGGATCCAGAAAGTTTTGCGTAGCAGTACCCCTGGCGTCATTAAGCGTCATCCGCGGCTCTGCGTCCGTCGTTGGCATCGTGGTCGCCGGGATGATGTCGTCGGAGTACTTAGACCACGCCCTCGCGTGTTGACGTCAGTTCTTTTTTTCTGCACCAGCAAGCGCAGATCTGAGAAGAGCAGTACTCCATAGTCACTTTTTGACTAACTTTTTTCGGTGTTTTTTGGATCTTCTCGAGTCATTATCGACTCAGGTGCTTGTAGGGATGACCGGGTTCAAGCCCTGTGAAGACTGTAACCAACTGATGTCGGTTACCGACCCCCACCGTCGGTGCCTTTATTGCCTCAGGCCGACCATGATGACAAGTCGTGCCCCAACTGCCGGGCCTTGACGTCGAAAGCTAGGCGGGAGCGGTCCGGTAAGCGACTCGAGATTTCGACGCCGATAGGTGAGCCCTTCACCGACGATCTGGCTCCATCATTTCTTCCTGACTTTCCGGAGATGGAGGACGAAGGGGATTAGGAGGGGTCTGAGGACCCTCTGGCACTGCAGTGCCAGTTGAGTCAGGACTGGACGGACAAACTTAGGGAGGCCAGTGGCCTGGACACCTTGCCCGACACTGGTTTTGTGTCTCCTCCTTCCGTGGCTACGGAGGAGGGGGCTGCATACACTGTGGTGTTGACTCTGGCAGCCAAGGCCTCGGCTCTTGAGCTCCCAGTCGCGCCCGTGAGGACTAACCTCCTCACTGAGGTCCTCAAACCGCAGGCAACCTCCTCGGAGCCTCTCCTGCCGTTCAACAAGGCCCTCACTGACGTTCTGGTGGGCACCCGGTCCAAGCCCTCCACAGGCCTCCCCGTGGATCGGAACGTGGCCCGACGCCACTGCTCGTCTCCGGACGACCCCAGTTTCCTGTCCGTTCACCCCACACCTGAAAACCTGGTGATGCACGCCTCAACTGCCCAGACCGCATTCCCGACCGCCCCTCCGGAACGGGAATCCAAAAAGTACGACCAGTAAGGTAAGAAGCTGTTCTCCTCACTGAGTTTGGGGTTGCGGTCTGTCAACACCGCCTGCCTTTTGGGCCGTTACTCCCACTCTTGTTGGGATACGGTTGCGGAAGTGCTGCCGCAGTGCCCGGTGGAGGTCCAGGCAAAGCTAACCCAGGCCCTCGCGTGGGAAGGGATGCAGCACGATATTCCATTCGGTGTGGGCTGGATACCACGGACTCTCTAGGCAGGCCGATTGCAACAACGGTGGCTCCACACCTGGCTGAGGTCCGCCAACTTTTCGGGCCATGTCCAAGCATCCCCTATGGAAATGAATGCTAGAGGGCGCACTGCGGCATGGCTGGCACTTGAGACTGCTCCGCCGGGCGGGTGCTCAATAAAGCTTATTTTAACCGTCTTGCGGACATGAGGAGGTCCGACAGGCGCTGATTTGTGGATCGGAAAAGGTCAGGCACACACGGAGAGCAAGCAGACTGTGGGCAAATGCGCAGATAGCTGCCAAACGCGATCGCGGCGGATCGCTCACAGATGGACCAAGTTGGGGGCGCCCTCATTGTAAGGCAGTCCCGGGACAACAGAAAAACGGCGATCCTGCTACATCGCACTAAAAGTAAGAGCACCATGCGCTAGACATAGCGGCAGAGCGGGGTGTACTAGATTCAATCGCGGACTTACTGAATAAGCTATGTGTGTGTACAGCCACAAAGACATTAGCTGTGCTGGCTTCCCTCGGCGACAAAATGGCGGGCTGCTATGCAGATGCCGAGGGCTGCGCATTGTAATAGGGGGGTTAGACCTATGGTGCTCACGAAATGATGCAATTACCACTGTCCTCATACCAGGACCTACTGTCTGCAATGTACCTGCACGGATATAAAGTAGGCACCGCCAGGAGCAGGCATGCCATCGTTGCTGAGGGCTATTAATGGCACGCATATGCAGTAGAGGCAGCACTGGGTCATAGCTAATGACGCAGTGAAATATAGCTCTTGCCACTAACGGACGCTCTCAAATGTCACGTGTATAACAAAAGGCGCAAAACCACAGGAAACTCAACTCTCCCCTCTCATCGATGCACTGACACTGTGACCCTGTGGCTCCAATGTGCAGCAAGATCTCCCTGCGTTAACTCTGGCTGTAGAGTGGCTGGATGGCGAAAAGTTCTTTCAATCTCTGGGTACTGCCCCCCTGGCCCTGAGGATATCTGTACACTTACCGCTGGATATTGTGCATTACAGGTGTGGATATCACAGTGTGTGCTGTCAATTCGACCGCATGTTGTGAATAGACTCCTGGAACTGTGTCATTTTAAGTGGATCTTTAAGACCATTAGCTGGCCTGTCCCCACTGCTCAACACTGGTCACAAGCTTTATTACGCAGACAGATGGCGGGGTAACTCCTAACTTATGTGCCTTTTCAAACCACTGTGCAGTGGCGTCATTGTTTCTGTAGATCTGCCCACGCAAGACAACAGGAAAATGGGTAAACCAGACAAACAGCAAACTAAGCTACAGTTCGGATCGAAACGCCAGAACAGAGGTGCAACTGCACAATCAGACACTGAATTAGACAACGACCCGGCTGATGGCGGAGGAATGGAACGGGTGCTGCGGGCTATACAACAAAGCCTCAAAGAAATGAATGGCAAATTGGACACCCTAACGCAAAGAGTGGATAATATGGCGGTCAAGCTAGATAAACACAGTGAAAGGCTGGTCGAAGCAGAAACCAGAATCTCTGCGGTAGAAGATGAATCCAGATCCACCACGAAAACATGTGCAACAATGGAGAAGGTTCTGGAAATAATTCGCAATAAGACGGAAGATTTAGAAGCCAGGTCTCGCCGTAATAATGTACGCATAACGGGTGTTCCAGAAACCACGAACATTGGTAAAATGGATACTTATGTGGAAGAACTGCTCCGAAACATATTTGGCGGGGAGGCCTTATCGTCCGTATTCCTGGTGGAGCGTGCACATCGATCTCTCGACAATCGTCCTAAACCAGGTACTCCACGCGTCCAATTGTCGCCCGTCTGCTAAACTATAGAGACAGGGACGCCGTTCTAAGGCTGGCTCGTGAAAAGGGCGAAATCACCTACCAGGGAAACAAGCTGGAGTTTTATCCATACTACACCATGACAGTCCAGCAAGCAAGGAAGGAATACAACCCGGCGAAGAAAAAACTGAGAGACATGGTCATAGAATATGCCATGCTCTATCCACCAAAACTCAGGTAACACACGACGGCCGATCCACCATACTCTTCATGCCACAAGCTGCACAGGATTTCATAAAATCTATCAATCGCAAGAGCAGGGAGAAAAGTAGAGAAGAGCCACAAAGATTCAGACTGAGGTATTCCCAACATGTACAGGAAGGCCTGCAGTTGTGGGCCACGCTCCTGGTAAGATGCAACAAAAAACCTTCATTATCTTAGCAATACGTCTTAGGAGGGTGTCCACAGGTTTTGTCACACATTGCTATGTCTATGCAGAAACTTCTAGGTAATTAAGGGCCAATTTGGAGACCTCCACTACCCAGTATGTACTATAACTGTCTCTTGCAATCTGCTGTATATGGCATAGATTCCAGTCCTGTCAAGACGCATATCCTACTATATGTTGTCCACTGCGATACTGCTTAAGTTGTACCCAAAACTTTCATGGCGTACCCTGTATAGCTTGTAGAAAATATCGATGTAGTAATGGACTACTCAATAATTGTTTGTTTATGCGATCTGTTCTGTGGGATCCATCGGAAAGTGTACAGCTGATATCACCTCCACCATATACTATGTTAATGCGCTTCTTATTTGCGCTAGCACTATCCAATATTTTCCACACTGTGTTTTATTAGCCAGCAGATTATTATTAGAAGTTGGTCAATGCTTTGACCCACCAGGCTCATAATGGATATTGTACTGCCTCGTGTCCTCGGATGTATTAATCCACACTGTGTTTTTTTTTGTTGGGCACCTGCCCACATCCACTATGTGGATGCAGATGTGTGCACCGGGCGGACCCCCACATGGGCGCTCCCAACACCAGTTTGTACCGTAGTTTGGTTTGTTTCTGGGTTTGTCTTTAGCAAGGTTGGGATGCTGAAGTTGGAGGGGGAGGTGGGGGGATGTTGGGGGTGTTGTGCTTAGACCAATGCACTTGAGAGACATTGCAGACTCATGGCCACATATGAAGACAGATATAACAAACCCTGTGTGTGACACCTGGGTATACTCAATATACATGTTCTTGCTACCTAGTCCGCCATTCTGCTGCTTTACGATTCGCTGGCAACCAAAACATCTGAACTTCTTGACCTGGAATATAAGAGGGCTAAATAATCCAAAGAAAATCCACCAAATTTTTGCCTATCTAGACCGGCAACATATAGGTATTGCGTTATTCCTGGAAACTCCCACTGCAGCCAATGCACCCCAAAAAATTGGTCAAAAATGGGCTGAAGCAGCGCACAGCTCGAATTACTCCACGTACTCCAGAAGGGTCCTTATTCTTATAAAAAAGGGTATTCACTTCACTGTCGAAAAAGTCTTGAAAGATGATGAGGGCCGATACGTTCTAGTAGTGGGTACCATACGAGGCCAGCAAATAGCATTGATAAACACGTATGGCCCAAATGTGGATGATCCTGGGTTCTATAACCGGGTGTGGCGTGTCCTATCGAATATAGGCGATATACATCTATTGTGGGGGGTGACTTTAACATTACATTACATTACAGGATGGGCTAGATCGATCCGGTCGGGGTACTGAGCCACATAAGCGTGCCTTAGATACACTACGAGATGCTATATCAGATTCGCTACTCACAGACCTGCGGAGAGCAAGACACCCTGATCGCACTGAGGCCACTCAAATAACTGCAGCATATAGCAGTTGGTCGCGCATAGATTACTTGTTAGGGACAGGAGAAATATCACTTTGGACAACCTCGATTAAGCATCTACCCTGTACCCTGTCCGATCATAACCCAGTACCACTGTCACTACAAATACCGCATTACTCCCCACCTCCTTTTAGCTGGAGATTTAATACCAAAGCGCTCTTGGATTCAGTGTACACTGACACTATCCATACTGCCATAGTTGAGTACTTCGAATTGAATGCCCCAACCACCGACGACCAGGGACTCCTATGGGAGGCTTTCAAAACGACAATTAGGGGCAAATGCATTGGTACCACTGCAGGCATCCTTAAAGACATAAGGCAACAACTCACTACTCGAGAAAACAGATTGCGTACCTTAGAACAACAATGAGTGTACACAAGACGCCAAAATATTGAGTGACATAAAGACAATCTTAATAGAGCACCAAACATATGCCAACGACGAGCTCAAATACATCTCAATCTCAAAACGAGAGACGGCACGTGCCTATGGGTAAGGGGATAGACAGGGGGAAAAACCTAGCGAATAAAATATGCGCAAGCCATACCCCACAGCTGGTTCAGACGATTAGAGACTCCACAGGGACTCCCAAACATGACACACAAGGTATACTGTGTGAATTCATGAATACATATGGGCAACTGTACATGTCACGCCCCACTGCCACTGTAGAAGAAATTCTGTACTACCTGTCTGACGTGGAGATTGCATGGCTCTCAGATGCCCATAGGGACTACTTGTCATGGCCTGTTACTGCCGAAGAGATAACAGACGTAATAAAATCACTGCCAAACGGTAAAGCGCTGGGCCCTGATGGGTTTACGGGCGAATTCTATAAAACATTTGCGGACATACTTGCCCCACACATGATACGGATGTATGGGGATGCTTATGCAAACAAACCCTCCCACCCATGTTACAGGAGGCAATGCTGATTGCATTGCTTAAACCGGAAAAGGACCCGGAATATTGTGACTCTTACAGATCCCTGGTACTAATAAATGTAGATACCAAGATTATTGCTAATTTGATTGCCACGCTCCTCAAGCCGTTAATGCCATTACTGGTTCGCCCGGATCAGGCAGGTTTCATCCCTGACAGATCTACAGCGCATAACACGAGAACACTCTTTGCACTTTCACACTACCTGATCCCCGAGATTAAAGCTGCTGCAGTCCTACTAGACGCAGCCAAAGCCTTCGACACAATAGAATGGCCGTACTTACATACGGTTTTGAAGCGAATGGGCTTCCCAACTATAGTCTTGCAATGGGTATCAATGTTGTATACTGACCTATCCGCCCGAATAAAGATTAACAAATATGTGTCTGACCCTATAACAATAACCAGAGGTATAAGACAGGGCTGTCCCTTTCTCCATTATTATTTGCGCTAGTACTGGAGCCCTTGGCCTGCAAGATCAGACATCACCACTATTCAGCACTCCAATTCCCAAAGCGCCCATTGCACATCTCGCTCTATGCGGAGGATATGGTGCTCTATGTCTGAGATCCTGCCCAAAATCTGAATCCTTTATTGCGAGAATATATAAAATTCGGACAACATTCAGGGCTCAAAATCAACTGGTCCAAGTCACAAATGATTCCGCTCACTGACACTACTTGTCCCTTCCCTATGGATTACCCTTTGGAATGGCAGGAGGAACCAACACGTTATCTCGGAGTCTGGTTCCATAGGGACCCGGAACTTGTCATACGTACGAATTATGGCAGAGTTATCAGCATCATGGAAGATAAAGTTAAAAGATGGAACTGTTTACCACTGTCATTGGCGGACAGAACAGCTATAGTGAAAATGGTGATTCTGCCAAAATTCCTTTACTTGTTTAACAATATCCCCATAAAACCACGATGGCAGTATTTCGTAACATAAAAAAGCTGATACTAAACCTAATATGGGCAGGTAAACAAGCAGACATTAACTTTACCATACGCACCAGGTTGGTTTAAAGTGCCAGACTTCCTGCTTTATTATTTATGCTCGCAAGTGCAATTCGCCCATTAATGATATCACGAAATACCCTTTATGACACACGTCGCAATAGGAGACTCATTCCCAATGCCTCTATCTGCTATTTTGCCGCATCGGAGACCCCCACTACACGCCCAAGACATAAACACAATTGATGCCACTTACGAGGCCTGGTATTTAATGGGCAAGAAAGCGAACAAACTACCATTATATGCAGCTGCCCTTCCTTTACATTATCATCCAGCATTCTGTCACTCAAGAAAAAGTGGGTATGGATCTGCTTAATCAAACAGGTATGGACACAATGGGGCATCTATTTCAGGATGGGCAATTTAGAACCCTAGATACTCTGACATTCATTAGTAATCCAACGCTACTTTTTAACTTCACATACTTCAGACTGCAAAGAGCGATACGGGAACTTTATCCATCATACCCTGCAGAGCCGCAGCAGCTGTCCTCCTTGCAGTTTGTACTAACAGTACTCACAGCGCACCACATTGTTTCTAAACTTTATATCAAATTGCAGGAGGATATTACAGGCAGCACAATGAAAGCATTAAATAACATGACACACAAGGTATACACGGGGGCGGTCGAGCGCGTTCCTGGGCCAGAAGTAGGACGTGGTTGCTATTCCCACTACTTTCTGGTACCCAAGAAGGGCAAAGGGGGTCTATGCCCTATCTTGGATCTAAGGAGCGTCAACGGCTTCCTCCGGAAGGAGAAGTTCAAGATGCTGACTTTGGCTCAGGTCCTAGCTGCCCTGGACCCAGAAGACTGATGGTAGCGTTGGACTTGCAGGACGCATATTTCCACATCCCCGTCCTGCAGGCCCACCGGCGTTACCAGCGATTCACGGTAGGCCACGAGCATTTTCAGTTTTCCGTGCTCCCCTTTGGCCTTACCACGAAAGGGATGACGGTGGTCGCAGTTCATCTGTGCAGATTAGGGGTTTCAGTCTTCCCCTATCTCTACGACTGGTTGTTGAAGGCGGGCTCGTCCCAAGCAGTCATCTCCCACCTCCAGACTACGGCCGACCTCCTTCACTCGCTGGAGTTCTCCATCAACGTGCCGAAATCACACCTGTGCCCCTCGCAGAAGCTCCTTTTCATCAGAGCGGTCCTGGACTCAGCGCAGAGCGCAGTTTCGGGTTTTTCCACCTGAACAGCAGGTTCGGGATATTCAGGCTCTGATTCCGGTCTTTCAGCCTTTATCCCGACCCTCGGTCAGGTTGAGGCTGCGGCTCCTGGTGCTGATGGCCTCCTGCATCCTTCTGGTGCACCACGCTCGGTGGCGGATGCGGGCTCTGCAGTGGGACCTGAAGTTTCAGTGGGCACAGCATCAGGGCAACCTGTCCTGTTGCATCCGGATCTCAGAGGGCACTGCGAAACAGTTGCAGTGGTGGCTCACGGACCGCGGTTGGGTCTGCGGCAGATCTCTCTCCCTTCCCCAACTGGAGCACGTAGTAGTGACAGATGCATCCCTCCTGGGATGGGGAGGCCACATGGGAGAGAGGGAGATCAGAGGCCTCTGGTCTCCAGTGATCTGGTCTCCACATCAACCTTCTGGAGCTACGGGCGATCCGACTTGCACTGAAAGCATTCCTTCCCTCTGTCCGGGGCAGTGTAGTGCAGGTGTACACGGACAACACCACCGCCATGTGGTACTGCAACAAACAGGGTGGGGTGGGGTCGTGAACCCTTTGTCAAGAGGCTCTGCGCCTCTGGACATGGCTGGAACACCAGGGTGTCACCCTGGTGGTTCAATACCTGGCAGGTTCCCTGAACGCCATGGCGGACAAACTCAGCCGCCGGTGCATGATGGATCACGAATGGCGTTTGAACTCAGACGTGGCGCAAGGTCTTTTTCAGCAGTGGGGAGAGTCTTGGTTAGATCGATTCGCCACCGAAGAGAACGCGCAATGTCATCAGTTCTGCGCCATGGAATTTCCAAGGCTTCACTCGCTTGGCGAGGCTTTTCGTCGCGAGTGGAGCTGCGGTCTGTTGTACGCCTTTCCGCCTATACCACTTCTGCCCAGAGTGCTGAAAAAGATCAGGCGAGACCGGGCCCAAGTCATCCTTGTGGCTCCGGACTGGGCACGAAGATACTGGTATCCCGAGCTACTCAGCATGTCAGTCGATCCCCTGATTTGTCTGCCTCTTCAGGAGGACCTTCTGTCGCAGCAGCAGGGGACGGTCCTCCACCAGAACCTGTCCAGCCTCCACCTCCATGCATGGGGATTGAGCGGCGGCAGTTGAGGCCATTTGACTTGCCTCCTGAAGTCTGTGATGTGATTTTGGCAGCCAGGCACCCTCCACAAAATCGGTATACGCCTGCAGGTGGAACAAATTTGTGGCATGGTGCACAGCAAAGGCTGTGGATCCTCTCTCTGCCTCCCTTTCAGAGGTTCTCCTCTTCCTTCTTTCTCCTGACCAGCAGGGCTCTGCTCTGGGCACTCTTAAGGGCTACCTCTCAGCCATTTCTGCCTTCTTGAGGCTTCCTGATCAGCCCTCTCTTTTCAAGTCTCCTGTTGCAAATAGATTCTTGAAGGGCATCACGCACATGTTTCCTCCTGTTCTTTCGTGATGCCTCAGTGGGACTTGAACCTTGTTCTAACCTATCTGATGTGCGCTCCTTTCGAGCCACTTAACAATTGCCCTCTTCGTCTTCTGACTCTCAAGACTACATTCCTGGTTGCCATCACCTCTGCCAGGAGAGTGAGTGAGCTCAAGGCTCTATATTCTAAGCCTCCTTTCCTTTCTGTCCATCCGGACAAGGTTTTTTTTAAGAACGCGTCCTTTCCTGCCCAAGGTGGTTACGGCCTTTCACATCGGGTAGTTAATCACCTTGCCCACCTTCTTTCCGCCTCCACATCCCTCGAAAGAGGAAGAGGCTCCACCGTCTGGACCCAAAACGTGCGCTCTCCTATCTAGATCGCACACGCCATTTCCGGGTGGATGACCCGCTCTTTGTTGGTTACCTGGGCTCGAAGAAGTCACTGGGGGGTTGAACAAACGGACCGTCTCTCTGTGTGTCGTGTTGTGCATCAAGGTCTGTTACTCCTTGGCTAAAAAGGAGCCCCCTGTTGGGCTGTGAGCCCAATCCACTCTGGCCACGGCGGCTAAAACTGCCGTGGGTCGGGGAGTCCCCTTGCAGGACATCTGTCAGGCAGCTATGTTTGCTAGACACTACTGCCTGGACAGCAAAGTCCGCAGAGATGGCTTTTTCGGCCGTTCCGTTCTCCAGGACTTTCTGGTGTGATCTTGGTCCGCAGACCCACCACCAGAGTTGGTATTGCTGGGGTATCTATTCTAAGGTAAGGAATCTAACACTAACCTGTTTCTTTCAGATGCACAAGTTACTTACCTTTGTTAACGATATATCTGTAAGAAACAGTAGTTAGTGTTAGATTCCTTACCGCCCCACCCATCCTCCCCGTTCTGCGGACCGATATCTAGGGTTAAGGTATTTCCCTTTGAGGGCCCTAGTTTTTATGGCACCAGTGTCGATCTCTGGCATGGCTCTGCGTTCCTGGCGTGGAAAGCGATGTACAAGAACTGACGTCAGCGCGCGAGGGCGGCGTCCAAGTACTCCAACGTCATCCCGGCGTCCATCACGCCGCGGACGACGCCTACCGACGTGCAGGGGTACTGCTACGCAAAACTTTCCGGATCCAGTCTGACGCCTGGGGGTATTCTAAGGTAAGGAATCTAACACTAACTACTGTTTCTTACAGATATCGTTACTGAAGGTAAGTAACTTGTGCTTTCCCACCAAAGCAGCTGATGCCAGGATTTCTCATCCTGGGTGCAAGAGAGGAGAATGGTATCAAAAACCTGAACAATAAGTGTTACTGGTACAGAGATGCATTTTAGTTGTCTCCAGCCCCAGCACCCTTAAGAATAAATTCACCAGGCTGACTGTGACTTCCTTTTTGTGTTAATGTATCCCCATTTGAAAAACGTTTGTAACCTCTAAATGTACTTCTTCCTTTGTTGTCTTGATGTACATTAACTTGTTTCACATCCTTTTTAGGATGGAGTAAACTGGTTGGCATTTCTCAATAAATACAAACTTCATGGCATTCTCTGTGATGATATGGGCTTGGGGAAGACTTTGCAATCCATCTGCATTCTTGCTGGAGATCACTTCAACAGGTAACCATTTCCCCGAGAACCAAAGTAGATTTGTAACTTTTTGTTTGGGGTTATGTCAACAATACTATATTCAATTTTGCAGGTCCCAGGTTTATGTAAGGAACAAATCCGCTGATAACGTGCCCCTTCCGTCTCTTGTGGTGTGTCCTCCAACACTTACGGGTCACTGGGTGGATGAAGTGGGCAAATTTTGCTCCAAGGAATATCTCAACCCTTTGCATTACACTGGGCCACCCATTGAAAGAGCAAGGTGAGACATGGTTCGAGAACACCGTTCTGGAATGTAAGATAGAGATGTTGAAACTTTGTTCCAGCAAAAAACATGTATGCTTCTACAGAATAACATGGATCAATGGCTATTGAATTATCTAAAGTGTGTTTATTTTTCCCAGAGTACAGTCATTACTTAAACCTTCAACTTATCTGTTGAAACGTCAAAGAATAGCATACAGTATTTAGTAGTAATTTGTATTTAAACAAGTGCTTTTCCTTCTTTTTTATTTTTTTAAATATTTTTTGGGGCCAATCAAGCAGTTTATTATTTGGACAACTGTGACCACATCTGAAAATTGTTCATGACAAGCCAAGAAATTTACAAAATCACGTATTTATTAAAAAAATGTAATCAAGACATTTGAGATATGATATGTACACGGACCACCAGTGGAAACGCTACCAAGGCCAAAAAAGGCTGAACCTATTAATTCAACCTAGATTTTGCTCATGAAAACCATGTTTTTCCTTAATTCTTGAGCACTATTGCTAGTTCTTTGAGACTTGTAGCATTTCAAGACCGTGACCAGAGGCTGTCTGGAATTTCTGCTATTCATTAAATAGAATACAAAAAAAAGCTGTGGTTAATTTGTGGTCATGCCCGTACACCTCTCTGCAGGTTTGAGTTCCTATCTATCTGCACAGTGTCATTTACTGAGCGCTTTGTGCTTTCACTCTGATAATGCAGGGCCACTTTGGGAGTATTGTTTTCTCCTCCCATAGTGCACTACATGTTGTTGTTTTGTGAGCCATTTGCTTACAGATCTGTTTTCCTTCATGCACTTTTGGGGCACTGGAAACCCTGGTTCCAATCTTACTGTACAATTGTGCTTATGAGCCTTCCCTAACAGAGGGGTACTGAATGTTGTTGGGGTGTGATGCACAACAGGAAGAATTATAGATGGAACAAGATGGGAATCTTTAGTACGGTATACACAAACCACCTACCCTCTTTTGAGTCCCATCAGAATCCATTACTGTATTTTACTGGAAGTGGAAGCACTAAAAGGAAGTTTAGGAGAGGAAAGTGGTTCCTTTCAAAAGTAGACCTGAAGTCAGAGAGAATTCCTAACCGGCTATAAATGGAGTAGAGCACAGATCTTGAGTATAAGTCGAAACGTGAACAGCGGTTATCTAAATTCAAGATTTAAAGGAGACGTGAAAAACAAAAAATTGTTTTCTGCTATATATAGAGGGTTAGTTCCAAGTACACACTTACTAAGATCAAAGCTTCCTTCTAAGCAGGGTGTGATAACTCCTATGAGCCCCATTTACAGGCAGTGGTTGATGAGCCTCCATCTTGGATTTGGCTAGCTGAGCTGCAATTTTGTTTTAGACATCCCTATAAGGATGAACAATTCTTGCACTGTTGATAGCTTTATCCACCCAGCACCAAAGTTGCACAATCATTAGTCCTTCATGCTGCCCCTCACTGGACTATAGAAGAACTGAGAGTTGGTTGTGGCTTACTTATTTTGCACGGGTACGAGTAAGAAACCTGTACCAGTGGGACAGGGTCCATCGATCTCTCCCTCACAGAATGCCATAAGTCCCTCTCGAACTGGGCTTGGGTAGTCCTTTGAGTGTGTGGCAGGGTTGTACTTGTATCTGCATGTTGGTAGTGTATATTTTGGGTGGATGATACCCTCTAAAAGAACGCAAAATATGCTGCACAAGACATGCCAGCTTAGAAATATACTTAAGGCAATGAAGTAGGCTGTTGCAGAGGTGGACACTGGAGCAAAATTGGCTTGTGCTGGCCCCGTGAAGCAACTTCTGTTTTCTTTCTGTGCCAACAGAGCATTGAAGCTTGGCTGGGGGTTATGCTGATGTGTAATGACAAATGCAGTTACTACCATCATGTCTTCCAAGACAGAGGTCCTGGGATGGTTCTGGTGGTAAGCCAGTGTTACTTGGCTGTACATGATTGAAAGGCAGTCTGGTTAGCTAGGAAAGAACCAGCAGAGAATGTCAAGAAATGATGTGATCCTCAGGTCTACTGTGTTTCCAGACACTCCATATTTTCTTGGCTGAGTTGTGAGCGAGTGATTGTGTGCATTGTATTCATTCTGTAGCTCTGTTCTTCCATGCTAGCTCTCATGTAATACAGTTAGTTATGATCATTGTGAAGTGTCTCCCCTGATCCTTTTTGCATTCCACCTGACGATACCAAACATTGGGCCATAGGCCATGCTAGTCTAAATGGACCTTTATTATTATTTTTTATTTCTTGTTTAAACAGAAAGGCCTACTCCATACAGTGTTTCTCCAAGAATCTGTGCAAAACCTTTTATCACCCAGCCTGAGGAGTTTTTGAAAAGCAAAGGTTTATTAAAAGTAGAATGAAGCCATGAAAGTAGGGAGTGAAGACTATATTAGTATGCTTTGGCTGCCCTGGCTTTCTCTCTGAATTGAAGTCAAACTTTAAATTCTTATATTTCCTGTTATCCTGCTACTCAGGACAATGTAGCAGCGTTAGAATTAAAAGGCAACAATAATTCTTCTTTTCCAATAGAGAAGACCGAAACCTGATTTTCGATCCTTCAGAACTTTTTCCTGATTTTACTTGTTTTGTTCCCTGCCATGTGCTGGTACCTGCTGATTCTAAACCAGGCAGTGGCACAGGCCCCTTTTAAGAACTGCAGTTTTGCTGGGCGATGCAAGTCATTTACCAATTCCTTAAGCAAAACACGTTTTAGAATGGCTGTGTTTTATGGTTTAAGTATAATTATGAAGGGATGGCAAAATAAACCTAGTATGCAGTAGTGCCTCTGCCTAGTAAGTTTCTGATTAAACATGCCTCCATAACAGTAAACATTAACATATGAATCGAAAAATTCTATTCGGCTCGAGCCCATAAAAGCAAAATACAAATAGATCAGATAAAAAATGTATAAATTCATGACAAAAGAATAAAACTGACATAAAATTACAGCATTGCAGAGGTCCCATAATGTTTCCACATGAATAGTACGCTCTTGATAAAATTGCAAACAGCATAACATATCGGGTGTAGGTAAATTCTGTAGATGTACCAAGGCAGATTGATGTCTAATGTTAGCAGTGTGCAGATGAGATACTAGAAAAGTGTGTGTGCGGAACACTAACCTGTGCAAAGTAACATAAAGTGGCTTGTGCTTCGAGGTTGGAGTAGATCGCAGTAGCATATAAGAAGCGAATTAGACCATCTGCCCTGTGCCCATTAAGTGCACAGTATGAAGTAAGATCAAATCTGTATTAAAAAGAGTCCGATACGGTTCTAGCCTTGCAAAATCGCATAGGGCTGTCCTCAAAGATTATACCTATAAATTACACATCCTAGCCTTGTATGTTAAATGTATTTTCTATGGTGTCTTTAGAGACTATACCTAAGAACCCGGGGTTATTCTAATACTGGGAGACTCATGTCAGAGAAAGTATATTTCAGATATAAAAAACACAGAATTCTGAGTACATTATCAAGGGCCTGGCAATCAATCAAAAGGGCTTTTAACAATCCAGACTCCGGTTGATGCCAGATTTTATGCCACAATATATTGGGGCCCAACCCAATCAAATTCTCCTGGTAATTTATCCCAACTTCGATGTGACAGATTATATTAGCTGTGGACCTTGATACTGCCTACAGTGTGCATAGAAAGCTATCTTCAGTTCTTTGAAGTATGACCCCAACAACCAGCTCCATATAAGGCCACTGCAGAGTATTGTGCCTTATAAATGTGAATAAGTTCCTTTGCAGGTCTATATTGGAGTCGATTAAATTCTAATGACTCCATCAGCAGCATTCTCAAATTGAATAGACCTGCTGTTAAGTAGATAAGACAACTTTAACTCCACAGGAAAGGGGATACCCAGATAGTTAACATTTTTAACCCTATTTATCAATGAGGCCCCTATCACATGTTATTTGACCTTAGTTTTTCTAGGTCGTGAAACCAAGGTGTAAAAACGTGGACATGTTTAAATTTAGGTCTAGCTAGTTCTTAAAGGAGGCAAACCCATCCAACTAACTCTGTAATCCCTGTGTTGCTAGAGCAAGTGCCTGCCACAAATTGTTAAATAGTCATCCAGGCCATTTATATAAAGTAAAAAGAGAAAGGGGGCCAAATAAATTTTCAACTAGGATCAAAAAGTAGGAGGGGGTTGGCAGAGGCATGGATCTTAATGTAACGAGCAAAGTAACAGGTTTTTAACTCAATAAAAATCTCCCCGCTATCTTCCTTCCCCAAAGACATGGTGCAAATGGTGCTCGGGCTCCAACACAAATCCCCTTGTCGGGATAGCACCATACAAAGATCTTCAATGGAACAACATTATTAATATCCTAGGAATACTCTTCACCTCCTTAATGCTCAGTTGCAATGCCGTAGCTGTTTCAACTTGCATAAAAATAGACTTTTTAGTTATAGTCTGCTGTCGTACAGGAATGGAGCAGTGGCACAACACCCAATTGATACATTTTCTTTTCCGATATTGAGTAGAGCTTTTGAACACTCAAAGGTTTTAGAACTTCAGTTTGGGAACAGAAGAATCCAATAACAATCGTAGGAGACATAACCTAGTTTAACTGTTACTCCTAAAATCACATCTCACCCTTCAAGTGATATCAGTACTATTAATACAGCGCTATCTGCCTCACATCCTCAACCAGTGCTCCTCCCAGGAAGTCTGTATATGGGCCTGATGGAGTTGTACCTATCTCCACGGTCATCACAAGTGGACAGAGCTCTTCCCTTATTGTATTCTGTAATGTCTCCTCCTACTTCGCAGCAGGGATTGCAGTCCTCCTTGAGATAGCCCCCTTTTGCAAGTTGTCATACATCTCTACCTTGGATTGTGAACATAATACCCTTGTTGGTGGGCACCTCTGAAAAGTGTCTTTTTACAGACACTTAGAAGGTAAAATCTTTCGTTTTCCTGTCTAAGGAGTTTTAGAATTTGAGGCTTCTCGACCACAAAGACTTGTTAAATCAAGCCTTGCAACGTCTAATTCCCAACTTGCACCGCTGCCGCTGTGTTCTCAATTTTAGTGGTGAGGTCTGCATGGAGCATCTTCATGGATTCCATTGGCGCTCATTCCCAAAAGGTGAACTCTTGACCTAATCTGTTATGAATTAAAAAAGGCATGGTAAGTCTCCTATTCTCCCCATTATCAAGTCTTTCCCTAAAGCCATGCCAGCAGGTATCACAGTGGGGAAATTCAGGACAGGCCCCCAAACCCTTTGTTTTGGTCCAGTTGATGGCATGCCTGAAACGCCCTAAAAAAAATAAAAACCCTGGTGAGTATCACTCTGTGCTATACTTCCTATTTCTCCGTACTTCCTTGATCAGTTAACCCCTCGGATGCTGTTCACTCCCGTACCTGCTGCCCCAATAGCCTTTGCATTGCCAGTTTCACCAGTGTCCTCCAACTTGTGAAAATGAGAAGGAAGCCTGGCGGTTCCTCCTCGTTGAATAGCTGTTCCTGCCAGGGGAGAGTAGGCCCTTGTGTTGCAAGACACTGGGTCAGAAACACTGAGCCACCATCATTTTACTGGAGGCAGCATCTCCACCATTTTACCCCATTTAGGACACTACTGTGGGCCGAAAAATTGAGATAACCTCAGGAGCTCAAAAGAACATGGCTATTATGGCCCCAGGACTGCTCAGCCACGGAAATTGAGTGACTTTTATATCTGATAGACATCTAGCTGCAGATTCCTTAACTTAGAATATCCCCAGGCGTCCGGCTGGATCCGGAAAATCTTTTTCCCCAGTAATACCTCTGCACGGTGGGAGTCTGCGCCTCTCTGCTCCGTCCTGACGTTGTCCACGGAAGTGACGTCAAAAGAGCCGTATAAACCCACCCCGACGTGCCGACGTCAGTTTTCTTCTTTTCCGCATCCTAACGCGGATCTGGGAAAGTAATACCTTGGGCCTGTTTTTGTGAATTACAGGCCTTTTGGGGGGCTGGGCGCGCCAGACTTAGAGCTGTACAACAGGGCGCTCAGGCTTACTATTGGATCCATTGCTCGCCAGGTGCCCCGTTTCTCCGCATGGAAAAACTATTTGTGGAACCGCTCCCCCTTCCGGCCATGATATTTGAACCTGCGGACTTTTAGAGTCCATTAATTCAACTCGCCATGCTTGGCATAAATTACTGCAATTACAAGCGGGGGCACTGCTGTACTCCCCGGTTATGCCTATTGAGTGGACATTATGGCTGGCACCATGTAGAGATGGTGGGGTACTACGGGCGTTGCAAACCTTGAACGATTTATTTCAGGATGGCACAGTTAAAACTTGGGAGGAAGTAGGGGACCACAGCAGGCACTAACACCATGCTACAACAGTTTCACAGAGTCAGGAGGGCACTCCATGGGATGTTGGGATCAGACCTACAAGAACCACCCAAGATGCTAGAACTCTCCTATGTCATTAAAGCTGAGTCGCCACGCAAGATGGTGTCTAACATCTACAAGATAGCTATGTCTCACACAGCGAATCAATACACTAGAGCACGGCTGGCCTGGCAACAAGATGTGCAACGTAACATCGATGACGCTATGTGGACCTACTGCTGTACTAGCACCCATCATATTTCATTACACGGAAGGCACAGGCTGATTCACTTTGTTTGTGAACAGAGTGTACTACACCCCAGAAAGATTAGAGGTATGGTCTGCGGGATAGCCCGGCATGCAATAGATGTCATGCACAAAATGCTAATTTTATCCCTCTAGCGTGGCATTTCCCGGGAGTTTATTAATACTGGGAGTCGATCTTCCTAGAATTGGGGAAGATTGTGGACACAGAACTCGCTCCAGACCCGGCCCTGGCTCTTCCAGGGTACTCTAAACTGTTGCCTAAGACAATACGCAGGCTGGTGGACATGGGACTTCATTGCTATGCGGAGGGTTGCAATGTGTTGGTCTATGGCCCTATACCCACAATGACACAATGGGCACACAATATGCTTTATTGTAGCACACAAACAGGGAATTTCAGTGAATTGCTCCCCCCTCGGAGTAGACCTAAGAATTTCTGGGGGCTCTATACTACGTATTTGCTCACTAGAGATTCACACGAAGGCGAGGAGCCCCCCGCAGCACTAGATGACAACTGGCACACCTCTACCACTTAGATCCGCTGTTGGCGGAATATGAGCAGCGCCACCTAGATTATCTCGCCGATAGGGCAGTTTGAAACCCAGGGAGCAACGTCGATATGGACATACGAGTATGCGGATCCAACAGCTGGCCACCTGATCGGTGACCAGTCATACTGACGCCACATCAGACTAAGGACCACCTAATATTACATAATATTGTTATTTAATGACCATCGCATGTTGAATAGGTCTTGCACCGGTAGTTTTTGATGTACATAAAGAGCGAACTGCACACACGTGCTCGCAAATTATATGGCTAATGTTTGCTGCCTGCCTTCTGGGTTGTTGGCTGAATAGCTGTGTTTCTTATTGTTTTTTGACAAGCTGCCAGCCCCAGGGTTGTAAGCGTGAAGCTGTGCGAGACTGGTTCTTTTCAATAAAAAATAAAAATGAATGACAGGCCTTTTTTACGCCTTTTCGTGTCCAGGAACAGTGTGTTCGATGCCCCTTGCGGGCTTCAAACTGTGCCTGTCCTGCTCGCGACAGATGTCAGCAACGGACCCTCACAACATCTGTATATGGTGCTTGGGAGAGCCCCATGCCTCCGTGGAGTTCGCCGCTCAGCTGGGGCCGGAATCCCGGCGGGAACGCCGCATGAAGTTGCTGCTTGCCCGGATGTACTGAATGGCCCCTTTGCAACGCATGTCTCCTTCTCCAGCGAAGTTGTCCACGCGGCGCCAGTCCTCACGGGAGGACGTTCTTGTTCAAGGCAGGTCCCGGGACCATCGACGTCATTTACCTACCAGAGGTAAACATTTACCCCCCTTCCCTGGTGCGCCTCCGGGCCCACAGGGGGGGTAGGGACTCCGGTTGGGACACAGCCGGCGGGTTTACCCTCTGCTCCAACCGAGTGCCCTGACTCTGACACCAGAGTTGCCGCAATGTCGGTACTCGGCCCGGAGGGACATCCCACGACGTCCAGCCCTTCCATAGCGCTGTCGCACAGCCTTCCGAGGCTCCCTGCGGCATCGCTGGAGGTGGCTGCGGCGCGGCGCACGACACTGCTTTGGCGTACTCTCTCCCGTAGGTTTCCACCTCTAAGAATGTTGAGTCGACGTTGGTCCAACTCCCAGCGGTCGAGGCCTTTTCGGAGGTCGCAGATTCTGGTTCAACTTGAGGAGTCAGGCCTTTTCGGAGGTCACCGGCTCGACTTGAGGCGTCAAGCCTTTGTGGAGGTCGCTGAGGCCGGCTCGATGAGTCGAGGACTCTTCGGAGGCCGCCAACGCCGGCTCCACTCGAGGGGTCGAGACCTTTTCGGAGGTCACGGACGCTTGCTCCACTCCGCCAGTTGGCATTTTCAGAGATCTCAGACGCCGGCTCGACGTCGCCTCAACGCTGGTACCATCTCCAGCTTTATTGGTGGAGGATGTGGTCCCGGTGGATTCACCACCCCCTGAGTAATTTCACTGCTCACCAGCGGGGGCGCCAATGGAGCATTGGCCTACTCATCCTGCTGCTGAGCCTCTATTAAGAAGCCGATTTAGCTTGCGTCCATCACCAACTTATAACTTGCTCTCACCGCCTCGCGTGGCCAATGGGGCTAGTGGGATGTTCGTCAGGGCTGTTTGCAGGGCTGCAGACATTTTATGGATGGAGCCGCCCTCATTCTCTAGTCCTTCGGAGCCTTTGCTGGGTATTCTCCACCAGGGCGTGGTGAACATGGAACCATTGTTACCTTTTGCGGAGCCATTATTTGACATCCTTCTCGGAACATGGGCACTGGCCTCCTCGGGGGACCCCGTGGATCGTGCTGTGGCACATCGCCATCGGCCGGCTCCCACTGACTCGCCTGTTTGACTCTCCATCCTGGAGATGGAGGACTTGTGCTTCATTCAGTTCTCTCTCTGACTCCTGTTCCGTTGCATCCTCCCTCTCCGGAATCTCGGTGGTTGGAGTCATATGGCCGTGATGTGTTTGCATCCGCCAGGTCGGGACTCCGGTCCCTCAGCACATTGTGTGTATTTGTTCGGGCTACATTTGCCCTTTGGGACGCTGTTGAACGGCTCCTCCCCTCCTTGCCGGAGAACTCTCATGCCGATGTGGCCCACCTCATCAGTGATGGCCACGATATGGCGCACTTTTTAATTAGGTCTGCCATGGACACCACGGACTCTGGGTCGTACTATGGCCAGGTCGGTTACCATAAGCCGCCATGCGTGGTTGCGTTTTCCCGAGCATGTTCAGGAGCGACTTAGAGATATACCATTTGATAGGGTCACTCTTTTTTACGCCCATGTTGATTTGGCGGTCAGGCGCCTCCTGTATATGTATGTACCTCTGTTTTAATCTTTGTGGTGGTTTGTGACTGTGCCGTCCCTTTCTTTCCTATCACCCGTTGTGGGCTGCAGATGTTCTGGGTTGTGTTGCTGCTCAGCCGTGTTGTTTACTTATTCTGGTACAGCTGGTTAAGCTCGGTTTACCTTTCTTTTGAGCCTCTGCCTACGAGCTTGTCTCAAGAGGGACCCTTCTTTTGTAGGGTTGTGCCTTACCCTATGTGGGGCATTTGTTGGCAATCATATTGCTACTCTTCCTTGCCCAGGAACTTTTGACACAAGCTGACTCTTCATACTGTTGTAGGATGTCTCCTCTGGTGAGATCCATAGGATTGGTTTCTCTCCAAGGGTTACCATTGGTTGTCTACGATTGGCCCGTAATATATCCCTGCCTCCATAGGGGGTTTTGTCACCCTGGCGTTTTCCTACAACCTCGCTGTGCACGTCTTGCCTGTCTATCGATGGACATGTGCCCCTGAAGAGGGGGGGGCAGGGCAGGTCTTCCCTGGCACGGTCTCCGGTTCCTTGCTTCTTGCGGGACATGGGGTCCGGTTTGTCCCTTCCTGTCCTGTGCATATTCACCTGTCCCCTGTTTCTTGTGGCTTCCACTGTGGTGTGTACTCAGGCAGTATGCTCTACCGTTGTCATGTTGTTTTGGATTATAGAGACGGATGCTTGGATCCTTCTTGAAGGTCTTGCTGTATTGTCTCTGATTTTGGCACGGAACCTTCTAATTTTGTTTTTTCTTTCGTCTGTGTCTTGGCGAGAGAGGTCTCACACCGTCCCTCGTCGGATTTGGTGTCTTTACCATCCCTTGTTCATACTCCTTAAGGTGGGTCATGGGTCTGGTGCCTGTTGCCCTGGCATTGCGGTTTCCACCATTTTTTCGTCAGAAGTTGATAAATATGTTCTCCTGGAACTTGGTGGTTGTTTCGCAGACCCTCCTCCTATGGGGTATGGCTTTGGAATCTATTTTAAGTCAAGGAATCTGCGGCAAGATGTCTCTATCAGATGGAAGAGTTACTTATCTTCGGTAATGATATATCTGGTAGAGACACAGTCTAGCCGCAGATTCCTTAACACCCGCCATCCTCCCCACTCTGCGAAGACTTTTTCATAGGATGTCTTTTCACCCAGCCTTCCTCTTTCTGGGGGCCTTGGTCTTCCAGAGATGTGCTCTCTCACCTCACTCTGGGATAGGGTGTGTTGTTCTACGTGGGGGCTTTCAGCCTCTTCTCTATCCTAGTGTTGGTTGGTGGCGCTTTCTCGCACCTTCCTTTGGCACAGGTGGTGTTCTTCGGCTTTTGAGCCATTTGGCTCTCCACTCCGTCCACGTTTTTTAGGTGGCTTAGGTCAAAACGTTTCACTGCCTTCTCATGTTGATCCACTTTGTTCTTCACACGTGGAGTTATTTTGTTTTTACTTCCCTCCCACCGCCCGCATGTGCCTCCTTCTTTCTATGGCAGTCGGTTGGGTTGGGTTCTCTTTGGTACTGTAGTCCCTCCATCACTGGAGGGTGTGTGAAGTGAACTTCTGGTGGTCGTCCACTTCTCATCACTTGAATGGCAACATGTTCCTTCAATATTGTAGTTCTTTTAACTTCCCTCCTGTGATGATAGTCTGTGTCTGCCTTGTCGTATCCTTTGTATTGCAACTGTTAGCCCCACGACATGAGGCGCAGCTTGGCGCTTTATTAGGCCCTTGCTTGCAGCATGGGCTCTGTGAGTTCCCTCCAGTCCTTCCTGGTGCTGGGTGCTTTTTCAACTTACTTTAAGTTCTCGTTATAAATGATTTACTCTTTTTTTACCACACGATGTTCCTAAGCTATCGCAGTTTTTGTCATGGCTCCGCGTTGTGGCGTGGAAAAGTTTCCTATAGAAAACTGACATCAGCACGCCGGGGGGTTAGGGGGCTAATATGGCTCCAAGCGGCACCGCCTCCCGGCGTGCAGAGGTATTGCTGGGGAAAAAGACTTTCCGGGTCCAGTCTTACGCCTGGGGATATTCTAAGTTAAGGAATCTGCGGCTAGGCTGTGTCTCTACCAGATATATTGTTACCGAAGGTAAGTAACTCTTCCTTTGGGTATATGGAACAAACTCCACTGTTTTATGAGAAATGTTCTTGGGGCTCCAAGGCAGTCAGAGGTTACTATTGAGCATGAACTAGAACATTGATTGTCGTTTACCTCTAGTAGCCTGTGACCCAGAATACTGGTGCATGCTCATTCCACCAAAGCCAAAAGGCTTTGACCAGTGCGTTAGCACGCGGAGTCCTGGTCCTGGACATCTGATTTCTAGGGACAGGGCTTTCCCCTTTTAGGGCCTTACTTTTCCACACCATTCTTAGGGGGTTCTTCATGGCTCTGCACTCCTGGCGTGGAAAGTCGTGAAAACAAATTGACCAGAACACTGGGGTGGCGCCTATGTAGGTACTGCTCACGTCACTTCCGGCGCACAGGACGCTGACTACGGTACTCAAAGCCGAACAACACCACCTACCGGCACACAGGGGTATTGCTCATGTAAAATTTCTGGATCCAGTCTAATGCCTGGGAATAATTCTATGGTAAGGAATCTGCAGCTAGATAGTCTCTACCAGATAAGGTGTTACAGAAGGTAAGTAACTTGTTCATTAATACCGAAAGTAGACGTAGACATTAATATTTTGGACCTGCTATACAAAGGAAGACCTGGCCTCCTTCACAGTCTTAAAAGTTAAAAGATAAGGCCACATGGTTGTCACAGTTTCTTGATTTTCAACAACCATTTCAAACTGATTAATTGTGGATTAAATTGGCTATTCCTGTGTGCTTAATCTGTTAATTGTGTGAACCAGTCTCTACAAAGTGCAGATTTTCAGCACCAACATAAGCAACTTTTCTGATATTATGAGAGACATGAGTGTAATACCTCCCAAGTGGCTTATTTAACAAACTTTTACATCATAGCTATGGCTGGGTTTACCACTAGTTTGCTGCTGGTACTCAAACCTTACTCTTTGATATAGCTAAGATGGACACAAGCATGAATTACCTTCTATTCTAAGAATGGTCATTGTTTGTTGGACTTTTTTTATTGTATTCTATTTTCATTTGATTCATTCTTTTTTGGAAACCATTCATTAGGTTTTATTCTTTCGTGCTAGGAAACTGTGGAGAGTTAATTAGTAATTCCCGTATTTTTTTTAATAGAATCAGGACTATTTGTCTTGTCAATTACAAATACATTTTCCTTTTTTGTTTAGTTTTAGACAATAAACTTATTTTAGTTATGAAGTAAATTTACCTGGCGAGATTCATCCAGGGCAAATCTGCCAAAGCCCAATCAATGCAGGGCAACTTTCACAAAAGTGGAGAGACTGACTTCAACTCCGATTTCTGGCTGAGAACCCTTAGTGTGGCAAGTGCATATGGCACTATCATGTGCAGGAAGTAGATGACTGATCAGGGCACCTGTCTTTTAGTGACTCAGAAGGTATATCGTCGCATTGACTTTGCTGAAGTCCTGAAGTGCTTGTCTTCCTGGCTCCGAAGTTGAGGGTATGCTTCATGATGTGGACTTTTTTAACATTATATATTTGAACATTGGACAGGTGTCCCAAAGAAAAAATAGAAATGGTAAATAATTTTTTGCTTCTACTTTTGGCAACTCTTTCTTCACTTTGCTGTAACATTGCCCCACTGTAAGGCAACATTGTATTTGAGTGTTGTATATTTATTCTTAATAAATTAGGAAATAGGAGGAGGTGTTCCCTTTACCCATGTCCGTATTGGAAGAAGATACTGTTTTCTCATTCACTGTAATTGTGTTTTGATGAATTTAGACAGGTCAAATAAAAGTACAATAACATATTCCCATTTTCCATTTAAGGTTGCAGCACCAGGTGAAAAAACACAACCTTGTTGTAGCTTCTTATGATGTTGTGAGGAATGACATTGATTTCTTCAGGTATAGTGTCACATTTTCACATAGTCATTGTGTTGTCAAGATTCACTCATGATCAACATAACTGATGTTTTCTTTTTGTACTCTACTTCTCCTCAGAAATATTAAGTTTAATTATTGTATTCTTGATGAAGGTCACATCATCAAAAATGGAAAAACCAAGCTATCCAAAGCTGTAAAGCAGTTGTCTGCTAACTACAGGGTAATTCTTTCTGGAACCCCAATCCAGGTATTTAAGACCGTTTTTATGTTTTCTTTTCCCTTTGTTTAAATTGGATATGAGGGGTGTAAAGCAGAATTGGTCTTTGTTAGAACTGGCTATTTCTGGTAGGCTAAGGCTGACGCCAAAGCCAGGCAGAAACCACCATTCTAGTCAGGGCAAGGGAGTCACACGCCAAGATAACCCCTGCTCACCCCCTGGTAGCTTGGCACGAGCAGTAAGGCTAAACTCGGAGGCAATGTGTAAAGCATTTGCGCCAGCACACAACAGCAACAACATACTAGGCACACCACAAAAGGAACTCCACACAAGGTTATTATAAAATAACTTTTGTATTGTAAAAACACATCAGATAGTATCACACAAACTACATGGTGCCAACTGGCACGAGCAATATTCACCAGGGATTATTTACAGGACAGGGCCACATGGGCCACTGTCAGAATCAGCACTTAGTAGAAATTAGAATATAGGATATAAAATCACTTCTAGAACTTAGAATAAGTATAGCACAAAATAAGTTATAAATCACACCCAGTAACTACTGGGAACAGGAACCAGGACCTCACTAGGACCACCTGTACTAAAAAGAACAACCACCTAAGAATAAAATACATTTAGGGGTATAAACAAGAACAAATTACCCATGATGCATGAAACACATTCAGAGGAGTAATAAAGGAAAACACATGATGCCTAAAACATTCAGAGGTGTAAGGACAACCACCTAAGTATCACACAATGTTTAGGGGTCTAGGAAAGAACACATTACCCATGATGCATAAACATACATTCAGAGGAGTAGTAAAGAGAAACACATGATGCATAAACCTACACATTCAGCGGTGTTAAGAACAAAGCACATGATGCAATAAAATACATTCAGAGGTGCAGCGCAAGAAGACACATGATGCCTAAAACATTCAGAGGTGCAGGAATAACACATGATGCAAGAAAACACATTCAGAGGTGCAATAACCATAAAATTGCGCAAAACTTACATAAGCCACCACCTGTGGCAGTCCCTAGGCCAACTGGCCTTGTTGGGGCTAAGACGCCCTGTGCCCAAATGTCAGGGAGCGCTGCCATGCAGCGCCAGTCCAAGCACAAGCCTAAACGTAGCAGGTGCCCACTACTTGCTGGGCACCTGGGAACATCCCAAGACCTAAACGGTGCAGCTGCCCACTAATTGCTGGGCGGCTGGGAATCATCAAAACTGCGCCAGGGCCCTCACTGACCCTTAGGCGCAAACTGCGCCAACTGTTGGAGCCCCACAGGCTCTGAGCTCACTCTACACATGTTGGAGCCACACAGGCTCTGGCATAACACGTGCCCAACGTTGGAGCCACACAGGCTCTTAAAACAACTGTGCCCCCTTGAGCCTCTCTGGGCTCGAGATCAATGGGCCTTTGAGCCTCTCTGGGCTCTGAAATCAAATATGCTCCCTAGAGCCTCCGTGGCTCTAAACACAAAGAAATGCCCTTCAGGGCCCATCTCAGGGCTCTACAACGGTGGGGCGACCCTCTGCCAACCGGGGCCGCCCTGCTTGCCCCAACAGCATCTGGGGCCTCGTGCTGCACTTAGCACCCGCCCGGAGCTTCCCCCAGCAGCCCCTCACTCACCGGGCTGCTTCTCCATTGGCTGGGCTCCTCCGGGCAGGCAGCAGGACACCTTCGGCGTTCGCGGTGGGGGCAGGCACCGGCAATGTGCCTCGCGCCCCCTCCGCTCTTCTTCTCTCGGCGGCGGGCATCTCCGGTCTCCCTCTCCTCCCGGGAGACCGGAAGGACACATCCTGGCTTCCCTCTCTCGCTGCAGGGCTCCCTCGACACACGGGAGCCCTGTTCTCCGGCCGCCATGCTTCTTCTTTCCCCCGGGCTGCGGGAACACAACGCTTCCTCTCTCCCTGGGCTCGAGGAGCCTTCCCGGTCTCCCTCTCCACACGGGAGACCGGCAACGAACGAGGGAAAGCAGGCTTCCTTGGGGTGGACCAATGAGGTCGCGGCTCCCCGGACGAGCCTCCCTGACGTCACAGCTTCTGCAGACCAGGCAGCCAATCGGAGCGCGGCTCTCGGGGACAGGCCTACGGCAAAGGCCAATCAGAGCGCGGCTCCTGTCGATGAAGGGCCAATCAGGTCGCGGCCCCTTCGTTTCTTTCCCCGCGGCTTCTGATCCATTTCAGGCCCCCGGGCCGCGGCGGTGAGAACATGGGGCAATGCCGGGTGGGCACCGGCTTTACATAATTACTCGAATCGAGGTGGGCACTCGATCGGGCCACCAATCGAAGCGCTCTCCAGCGCTATAGGACCAACCAAGGTCCAGGAATAACCATAAAGCGCTCACAGACGCTTAAAGCAGGAATAATATTTACAACAAGGGGTGGTTAGTCTGCCCTGTTCCCATGATGCACTGGGCCAGGGACAGACTGATTTGCATATAGCCAGGTTCTGAGCTGGGATGGGGCAGTGAGATAAATAACGGTGATGGATCAAGCCCTGATCTTTAGACTGGGTAAGAGTGGTCTGCTCAATTCAGACACTCTGTTCATCACCACCCCCTTTTGTAAATCGATTTTGGCCACTATAGGTGTGGCAGGGTATACTCAGACATGAGTCCCTTTCTCACTGCTCCATCAGGATTCAAGCAAGCCGGGCCGAAGAGGCTGAAATGCCAGAAACCGGTCCCCGGTAGCTTGGCTCCTTTCTGGTAAAGAATTGGCTTGGTAGTTTAGTCTGCCCTGTTCCCATGATGCACTGGGCCAGGGACAGACTGATTTGCATATAGCCAGGTTCTGAGCTGGGATGGGGCAGTGAGATAAATAACGGTGATGGATCAAGCCCTGATCTTTAGACTGGGTAAGAGTGGTCTGCTCAATTCAGACACTCTGTTCATCACCACCCCCTTTTGTAAATCGATTTTGGCCACTATAGGTGTGGCAGGGTATACTCAGACATGAGTCCCTTTCTCACTGCTCCATCAGGATTCAAGCAAGCCGGGCCGAAGAGGCTGAAATGCCAGAAACCGGTCCCCGGTAGCTTGGCTCCTTTCTGGTAAAGAATTGGCTTGGTAGTTTAGTCTGCCCTGTTCCCATGATGCACTGGGCCAGGGACAGACTGATTTGCATATAGCCAGGTTCTGAGCTGGGATGGGGCAGTGAGATAAATAACGGTGATGGATCAAGCCCTGATCTTTAGACTGGGTAAGAGTGGTCTGCTCAATTCAGACACTCTGTTCATCACCACCCCCTTTTGTAAATCGATTTTGGCCACTATAGGTGTGGCAGGGTATACTCAGACATGAGTCCCTTTCTCACTGCTCCATCAGGATTCAAGCAAGCCGGGCCGAAGAGGCTGAAATGCCAGAAACCGGTCCCCGGTAGCTTGGCTCCTTTCTGGTAAAGAATTGGCTTGGTAGTTTAGTCTGCCCTGTTCCCATGATGCACTGGGCCAGGGACAGACTGATTTGCATATAGCCAGGTTCTGAGCTGGGATGGGGCAGTGAGATAAATAACGGTGATGGATCAAGCCCTGATCTTTAGACTGGGTAAGAGTGGTCTGCTCAATTCAGACACTCTGTTCATCACCACCCCCTTTTGTAAATCGATTTTGGCCACTATAGGTGTGGCAGGGTATACTCAGACATGAGTCCCTTTCTCACTGCTCCATCAGGATTCAAGCAAGCCGGGCCGAAGAGGCTGAAATGCCAGAAACCGGTCCCCGGTAGCTTGGCTCCTTTCTGGTAAAGAATTGGCTTGGTAGTTTAGTCTGCCCTGTTCCCATGATGCACTGGGCCAGGGACAGACTGATTTGCATATAGCCAGGTTCTGAGCTGGGATGGGGCAGTGAGATAAATAACGGTGATGGATCAAGCCCTGATCTTTAGACTGGGTAAGAGTGGTCTGCTCAATTCAGACACTCTGTTCATCACCACCCCCTTTTGTAAATCGATTTTGGCCACTATAGGTGTGGCAGGGTATACTCAGACATGAGTCCCTTTCTCACTGCTCCATCAGGATTCAAGCAAGCCGGGCCGAAGAGGCTGAAATGCCAGAAACCGGTCCCCGGTAGCTTGGCTCCTTTCTGGTAAAGAATTGGCTTGGTAGTTTAGTCTGCCCTGTTCCCATGATGCACTGGGCCAGGGACAGACTGATTTGCATATAGCCAGGTTCTGAGCTGGGATGGGGCAGTGAGATAAATAACGGTGATGGATCAAGCCCTGATCTTTAGACTGGGTAAGAGTGGTCTGCTCAATTCAGACACTCTGTTCATCACCACCCCCTTTTGTAAATCGATTTTGGCCACTATAGGTGTGGCAGGGTATACTCAGACATGAGTCCCTTTCTCACTGCTCCATCAGGATTCAAGCAAGCCGGGCCGAAGAGGCTGAAATGCCAGAAACCGGTCCCCGGTAGCTTGGCTCCTTTCTGGTAAAGAATTGGCTTGGTAGTTTAGTCTGCCCTGTTCCCATGATGCACTGGGCCAGGGACAGACTGATTTGCATATAGCCAGGTTCTGAGCTGGGATGGGGCAGTGAGATAAATAACGGTGATGGATCAAGCCCTGATCTTTAGACTGGGTAAGAGTGGTCTGCTCAATTCAGACACTCTGTTCATCACCACCCCCTTTTGTAAATCGATTTTGGCCACTATAGGTGTGGCAGGGTATACTCAGACATGAGTCCCTTTCTCACTGCTCCATCAGGATTCAAGCAAGCCGGGCCGAAGAGGCTGAAATGCCAGAAACCGGTCCCCGGTAGCTTGGCTCCTTTCTGGTAAAGAATTGGCTTGGTAGTTTAGTCTGCCCTGTTCCCATGATGCACTGGGCCAGGGACAGACTGATTTGCATATAGCCAGGTTCTGAGCTGGGATGGGGCAGTGAGATAAATAACGGTGATGGATCAAGCCCTGATCTTTAGACTGGGTAAGAGTGGTCTGCTCAATTCAGACACTCTGTTCATCACCACCCCCTTTTGTAAATCGATTAAAGCAGGAATAAAGCGCTCCCAGCGCTTAACAGTGAAAGTCAAGCGCTCCCAGAGCTAAAGAAGCAAAAAGTCCAGGCACAAAGTCCTCCAAGGAATGCAGGACATCACAGGATAAGTCCATCAGGTGTCCAGGGGCAGGGTAGGGCCCAGGGATTCCCCTGGGCCCAAGCAGCAGCACGCCCCTGGCAAGATTCAAGTCCAAAAACAAGAACAAATTGGAAGGGGACACAGCCCCTTCTTATACAGGGAAAAGTCTTTGAAGTCTTTGTTCAGGCAGTGTGAGAACCAGCTAGAACTTGTTATAAGGAATTCTCTTCAGTATCCGGGACAGAGGTGACAGTCGCCCAGTGGTAGGTGGAGCCAGCATTGTGGTCAGGCAGGCACAGCCCTGGTCACTCCAAGGTGCCATCTCCTCCCACTTCCCTGGCAGCAGATGCAGCCTTTCATCCACGGGCCGACTCAGACAACCTCCTGGGCTCTCCAGCCCCTGTCACCCTCAAACCAGACAGTCAATCCACAAGCAGGCCCAGGCACTCCTGGACCAGGCTCACCAGCCAATCACACGCCAGACACAAACTACACAAATATGCCAACTTCTAAAAGTGGCACTTCTAGACTAGACACACTCATGCACACTCACGAGTTCGTACACATGAAACTCGCCCCTGCACTCCCCACACATCAGGAACTACCATGGGCATACATATTCCCCATTCATTCCTATGGGAGGGCAGGTCACTCACCATACATACACAGAGAGCTCAAACACTTTACTCTGTACCACAGTGAAAAGCGCGCAGAGGCCTAAAATCACCAACACCAGGTTCCAGAAACAGGCTAGGAAAAAGCAAAAAGTCTCGGGGTGAACCTGCCAAAAGGGCCGGGTCCAACAGTCTTCTATGTGGTTGATAATTTGCGTTACTGCTACTGAATAGTATTATATTTATACATACTGCACTGGGGAATGTTTTCTGGAATCCATGGGCAATAGAGTGTTTTGGGCTGAGACTTTTTAACTGACAAACTAAGTACAGTCCTTCAGCACATGACCTATAGTATAGCTAAGTTGGGCGGTCCAAAGGTTACTTAGTCTGGAGTTAACTGACAAATCATTGTCCAATCTGTGCTTGTACCCAAAAAGTAAACAACTCTTTGCCATGCATAAAATATATAGGAAACCGCAATGCACACAGTCCTACTGAGAACGTAATCACTCTTAGGCTGGTCCCAGACTCTTTTAGGTACGAGGTTTTGTACTAAGACAGCCAATGCAGACTTGAACAAATACTCCTGTGCAAAATAGTAGGTTGTAGTATTCTGATGCTCTTCCTGAACAGTGCCTACACCTTCCATCCAAACCTAGATTAAGTGATTGGATGGTAAAAAGTATTCTTTCCCCAATATTAGAATTTCTGTATGTCTCTTTTGCTTTGTACTTTTAAGTGACATACTTCTAATTCTGTCAGTCGGTGGCTGAGTTAGCACTTCTCCTGTAGGTGTACATAGTCATTCAAACAATGGGTAAAGGCTGTGTTGACACTGCCTGGTCCTGCCTGTTCTTTAGTCTTTGACATTATGTCCTGGAGTGCGCCTTGAGGCTGGGAAAGGGTGAGGGTGCAAAGGGGGGCCCTTGTCTGCTTTCTGCAGTCACGGACCAGTAGGGCTGCTTTTGTGGATCTTCCACAGCCTGAAAAACAATCCCATCACCCTAACGAAATGACTAGCACACCCTTGTTGAAATGATGATCTAGTTAGAGTTGTAGGCCTCTGAAATCGGTTGTCATCCTTCTGAATGTCAGGCTATATGAGGTGTTTTTGATTCATGAGATGAAACAGTTGTATTTGCGATAGTTCTGAGCACCCAGATGTCACAGGCACTTGGCTATCAGGGATTTTATCTTATACTTTATGCCGCCCCACTGGCTGACTTCTGCAGCTCTCCATGAACTGATCGAAGGGAAATCCAAGTGGTCACATGTAAGCACTGGTGCAGGGGATGACAGATCTTGCTCTGGATGCTCGCTGCAGTGGTACAAGGGTGTCACGTTCTGGCCACATTCTGGAGGTGCAGATCCTTCCCTGTGCTACAGCTGGCCGGCTACATTTTTTCCTGCAATGCTCCTAATGGCTCCTCTCTTCTATACAGGATTTCCTTCATGCAGAGACTTCCTTTCCCTATCATATACAGTCAGTAGGCTCTTTCGAGGTGTTTTCATTGCAGCTCTACCTAGAAGAATGCGTGCATTTCCGTTCCCAAACCTGGCAAGTGAAGTTGGTAGTCGGCCCCTCCCAATCTTGGAGCTCAGGGGCCTGTCTTGGTTTCTGCTATGTGGCCCTTGGCACTATTCTGTGAGAAATTGTGGCACGCGGGGGCTCAACTGCTTCATACTTAAACTGAGTTTGCTACCCGAGAAAGTGTATTTTTCGGTTTTCAGATAATCTCACTTTTGCATATACCTCCCTGACTAGTCAAGCCTCAGTCTCTGTCCTGTAGTGTCAGCAGGAAGGAGCGATGTGGCAATTTGAACTTGGCTACCTCTCAACATGTGGAAGTGATCGCCCAAAGGATGAATTGATCTAGAAGGGGACATGAGCTGCCGACCACACCTTTGTCTGGCCTACTACAGAAGGCCTCAGTAGTGCTTTGGAGGAGCCCTGCCATACACATTATCTCATGCCCCCTCCAGCCGCCATCTTATGTACCACTCAAACAGGAGATCCATAACGGATTCCTGGGACCCTCAATCAAGTACACCACATATGCCCTATGCTGATACTACTACGCATACATGAGTTAAACATAGAATCAACATCAAATTCCCCATATGTAAGTAGCGAAGGACTCGGTTGAATAAGACAGGTAGACAATTTTAAGCAGGATAGGCCAGTAAGCTACTCTCATTTTGCCGGAACAAGGTTAAATGTCCCATCCTGCAGGTATGATCAGTCTCTGTCACCACTGCAAATCCTCTCCAGCCCATAGGGCTGATAAGTTCTGCCTAGCAAAGGGAGACCCGCATTTTGTGTCCCTCAAACCACGGAGCCCAGCTTCTGGTTTCATTCCATGTCGTTGTAGACCTGCAATCGGGAATTTTCCATCTCCTATGTGGAGTCCTACAGGGTTCGGCCTTGTCTCCAACATTATTTAATCTATATGTCAGTCCCCTGGCTTGGGAAAACAAAGAGCATGGCAAAATGTTGGTGTCTGACGCTGACGACTCTCAAGTAGAGGTCTCTGTGACACAAAGTGTGGGATTAACAGCCGATCGGTTCCGTAAGTGCCCCACAGATGTAATGGCGTGGATGAATTCGAACTTTTTAAAGATGAATACAGAAAAAACCAAGGGCCTAGAGTTTGGGCAACTACCTTCAGTATGGAGTCTGGTGGCCTCCCGAGGCAGGCATTTGTCCAGTCCCTGTGCCCAAAGCCAGGAACCTGGGATTTGTGCTTGACAAGTACCTCAAACTTTCCTCGCAAATAAATCTAGTGTCCTCTGCATGTTTTTTCACACTAAAAATCCTGCTGAAAATTCTGCCCTTCGTTCCTTTTTGTCAATTCGGAAAACAGTGGTCAGAGCTCTGGTTTTGTCCAGAATGGATTATTGTAATGCCCTATATTTAGGAGTTGTCAAGGGACAGATCAAAAAACTTCAATTGCTTCAGAATGCAGCGGCTCAGGTTCTACTTGGTTTACTTAAGTACCACCTGACGTCAGCGGTGATTAAGGAGCTACATTGGCTCCCAGTCCATAAGAGAGTGAACTTTAAAGCCCTATGCCTACTGCACAAGGCTATATATACGGAGGAGGGGCTGCAGACATTCAAACCTTGTTTTCTGTATACCATCCCCAACGCTCTTTCAGGTCTGCCAATACAGGATAGGTTTGTGTCCCTAGAATTAAAAGAGATGGGGAGGAACGGGTTTCTCTTACCAAGCATCCATCTTATGGAACTCCCTCCCTGTGACAATCAGGTTAGAATCCAATAAGACCTTTTTCAGGAAAATGATAAAGACCTGGCTCTTTTCAAGGTCTTAATATCTGTTGTTGTCTGCATCATATTCACCCAGCGCCAGGACGCCGCGGCATAAGTGCGCTTTATAAGCTCGTCAGTCAGTCAGTCAAGCACGATTGTGTGCGTTGAGGCCAAAAGAAAATCCAACATAATCAGACTTGCTACACAGGGAACTCGGGCCGAATACAGATGCTCTCCATAGCCGTGCTGAAACCTTTTCCCTCCCAACACTACATATTAAACTATTGATGGTTAACCATGCAGAATTGGATTGTTTCCACAAAATGTTACACACTGATGACACAAATAACATAACAAAAGGTGAACAAAACGCCATCTGCAATCTAGGTATTAGTGGCAAAGCATTTTCAGTTCTAGATGGGTGCTCATACGGACTTATATTATAACAATATGATTAAATCACAGGAAACAAGTAGGCAAACCTGTATTAAAGTGCTTAAATTCAGGAAAGCCAGAATAGGAGGTAGTGTTTGCAGTTCTGACAGCGAAAGCATGGCGCGCACTTTCCTTCTCGTTCAGAGCGGAAAACTCCCTGATGCCTTTCAGAAAAGCTTTCAAAACGTTTTTATTTTAATCATTCCGGCTCAGATGTATCCAGATCTCAGCATCAGCGACAGGAAACCTTAGGGTATTTGCATGCTTAATAAAACCTAAGCTAAGCGAATCCATTCAACAATGTGGAAATATGCAGCAAAATGTGCAAATGTGCACCCTAATGCATAATATAATACCATTGTTAAGTGTGGGGAGGGGTCTGGTTTCAGATTTCCAACTAGTTTAAGCTAATTTAATAATTTAATATAATTCCATGGGGTACAAATGAAACAAACTATGTTATACAAACTACAAATGTGTAAAGTATACAACACAATTTTTCAAATGTTGGTTGCTCCTGGTCAGTTCAGTCATTTCTGACTTGTAAATGGCTTATCTACTATGTTGTGTTTTAAGTAGTTTTCAGCACTAGGATGGCATGCATAGCAGGGATTTTTATGGGTAAATTAGAATAACTACTTTGGCATTTGTTACGTAACAAATAATTTCTAATACCTTTTTTCTTCTTTTTTTTTTAGAACAATGTTTTAGAGTTGTGGTCTTTGTTTGACTTCCTTATGCCTGGATTTCTGGGTACAGAACGCCAGTTTGCAGCTAGATATGGAAAACCAATTTTAGCGAGTAGGGATGCTCGAAGCTCCTCACGGGACCAGGAGGCAGGTATGTGTTTTTGTTTTTTTAACTAGGATGCATTGAAAAATAAATATGCACTAGTTGTCAAATCAAACAATATTTGTTCTTGTATCCAGTAAACGGGCACGGAAATCAGCGGGGGGACGGGGGAAATCGAAAACATCACATCTGGACTTTGGCAAGAGCAAGACTAACTCTATTACATTGACCAAGAACACGGAGTTAGCCCCACCACCCAAGCTCTTAAAGCCCAGCACAATCCCCCTCTCCAAAGAGTCAGAGGCCAATACACCGAATACTAACCACCCTCTCTTTGCAAAGGGGAGTATCGAATTTTTACTCCGCTCCCTCCTGCAGCCTATCACTGATAGTCTCAAAAAAATTGAGATCAGGCTTACCTTACTAGAGTCTTCTCTTACCACTCTTAACTCTCTAGTAAGTAAACAGACAAAACCAGCGGGAACCCAGTCCCTGGGCGGGGGATCCACTTCAACAGAAACTGCAGCTAATGCTAGCAAAGCCCCACTTAAAAGTAAATCACCATCTGCCCCCCTGCAACCCCTTATGTCTGTGCAACTCCAAGTACAGCATAATAATCCAGGCAACAGACCTATTCATCCAGCGGTTCTAGCTCCGCATAGCTCACAAACGGAGCCCACTGGAACAAACCAAGACCAGGTCATTGATCTTCCACCAACACCAGGCTGCCCAACTCCCAGACCACGGAGGCCAGATCTCCCACCCGAGGCCAATAGATTAGTGGTGGTCTTAGCAGGTGCCCCCCATCTAAGATTAGGAGAACATGAGGACTATCAATCCCTCAAGAAGAAGGTAATTAAATGGTTAAACTGGAACCGACCCCTGCCTTCTCACTTTAACAATGAAATCATTATGGTGAGGAGGGTGCCATGGCTGGGGAAGACCAGGAAAACCATAGTGGGGGATTGTATCATGGTAACCTTTAAAGACCCAGGCACGGTTCGACACATCTGTGAAGGAATGAACCGATCCCTTGATTCCACGATACAAACCCTCCCAGTATCCTTTTTCTTCCCTCCTATCCCTAGGCACCAGGCTCAAACCTATGACAATTGGACAAGGGTGGACTATAGACGCAACCATAAAGGCTCAATCCATCGCCCATACCACCAACCACCGGATACACCCTTCTGCGACTTCAATCGCTTTAACTGTCTCAATGGGCTAGATGGGGTCGACTGACTGACCACCAATAATTCCACACCAGGGGAACCTGACTTCCGTGGCCCTTCGGACCCCCAGATGAGGACCCCCGTTGTAACCCCTGGCCTACTAAATGACTCACTCACCCTAGAACATGGCCAAATTGAGCTATTTAACTCTGCCACTGATGGAGAAGCTACTGAAGAGCGAATAGCTGTAGTTCCCCCCCCCAATGAAATGGGGGAGCCTGGATCCCTGGACTCACATCTTCCCCTTGCCGTAACACCCCCAACCACAGAACATTTGAGGATAATTTCCTGGAACATCGCGGGACTAACCAACAAGCTGGAAGACCCCACATGGGGAAACTACATAGAAACTGGCGACGTATGTATGTTCCAGGAAACCTGGGCCAGAGAGGACTGTGAGTATCCAGGGTATGCATCCTTTTATATCCCAGCCAGGTGGGAAGGCAAAGGCCGACCCTCAGGGGGTCTTACGACATGGGTAGCTGCACATCTGGGTTGTGTGGCTACAAGGCTCCCATGCGGCTCCGATGATATCCTCGCGGTCACACTGACATGGCCAAACAAAGTCACCCTCCTTCTGGTCAATATCTATTCCAGGCCAATGGGAAAGGCAAAAGAATCACCGGCTTTTAATGAACTGTCAAACTTTTTATCTGAACTGCCAATTGATTCCTTCTACGTGGTGGGTGGAGATTTTAACTCCCACTTTGAGCCACTTCCCGGGCTCCAGGAAGGTTTTTTATCAGAAGAAGAGGAGAGGTGGGCTGTACCAGGGGCTGATGTGACACCACCAAAAGCTTGGACCCCGTTAGCATTACAAATTATGGCTCTCACGCTAAGGTATGGTCTTAGAGCTTGCAATGGGCGAACTACTTCGGACACACCAGGCAAAACCACCTATAATCGTCTAGGAAGGGAGTCACACCTAGACTATATTTTGATCCAACTGTCGAGGTGGCCACTAATACAGGATTTCAGGGTTACCACCAGGGGGGATAGTGACCACAACGCACTTGAGTTAGACCTCGCCCACCCAGCACCGCAAGGTCTAGCGACCCAAGAGGTAGGGAATCATCTCTCTCTCCTTATAGATAACACCAGGAGAAGAATTAAGTGGGAGCAGATGGTCACAAACAAGGATAAAATCCCTCAGCTTTATAAAGAGATCACCCCAATCCTAGAAATTGTTGGGGCCCTCGATAGTGTGGCTAACCAAACGGACATAAGGTGTAAATTGTCTGACGTCCACAAAACACTCATAAAAGCGGTGGTACCCCATCTGACGTGTAAAACACAAAAGTTAAAAGCGAGGCCCATAGGCAAAACACAATGGTACAACAAAGCCTGCAGACGAGCTAAATCAGAACTGCTTGGAGTTATTAAGGAGGGCATGGGAGGGGACCACCTCAAGCAGTGTAGACAAGCTTATAAGAAGCTTCTCATACAAGCTAGGATAGAATGGGAGGAAAGTCAGTGGGAAGTGCTCACAAAGGCCCTAGCAGTTCAAGACCAACAACTGTTCTGGAGAATAGTGAATGGGGGATCGGGGAGTCTTCGTTCGGCAGTGGAGCCTAACATAGCGCCGGGAGTGTGGCAGGCCCACTTCGAGTCGCTATATAGTGCCGAACCTGGAGAAATTCCTGCGAGAATTGAAACAGTGACCCAGGGCTTGCAGGCGGACCAAATAACACTGAGTGAGGTAACAGCTGCAATCTCAGGCTTGGCTGCGGGGAAGGCGCCGGGGCTGGACGGCCTGCCGGGAGACCTGTACAAGCAGGAGCCCACCGTCTGGGCGCCTTACCTCGTAACCCTTTTTAATGGTGTCCTTAGTGGGATGGAAATCCCTAGTACTTGGCTGGGGGCTGAGGTGGTCCCGATTTTTAAAAAGGGATCTCCCCTGCTCCCAGCCAACTACAGACCAATTAGCCTGATAGATGTAGCACAGAAGCTGTTTGGAAGGGTCCTCCTGAACAGGTTACAGGAATGGATCGAGGAGGTGGGCGCCCTCAGCCCATACCAAGCAGGCTTCAGGAAGGGGATATCAACTGTGGACCAAGTTTTCAGATTAAATCTGATTTACTGGAGGACAGCCAGGTTTGAAGGCGGTAGTTTGTACACGATTTTCGTGGACTTAAAAGCCGCCTTCGACCTTGTGCCGAGGGGCAAACTTTGGGCCATTTTAGCAGAGATGGGTGTTCCACCAGATATCCTACTGACTCTGCAGAGGCTGCATCACAATAATTACGCCCAGGTGAGATGTGGGAGGTCGGGAGAGCTAACAGACAGATTCCCCGTGGGCAGAGGGGTGAGACAGGGATGTGTGCTGGCGCCGACCCTGTTTTGCCTCTTCGTCAACGGGGTAATCGCCCATCTAAATGCCACCGACCACACAGATGCCCCCAAGCTGAATGGCAATAGTGTACCCGCAATAATGTTTGCGGACGATACACTATTGGTATCCAAAACACCCATGGGCATTCAAAAGATACTGGACGCATTTGTGACCTTCTGCCAGGATAGAGGGTTGGAAATCAATGCCTCAAAAACGAAATACATGGTATTGAACCCAAAAACCAAGCAGCGCCCAAACCCCCTTCTAGGTCAAGCTAGACTGGAACGAGTTGACACGTTCGAATACCTCGGGGTGACACTATCTGAAAACATGACCTGGGAGAGCCATCAAATCAGGGCAAACCTTAAGCTAGTTCAAACTACTGGGGGAATCTCCCGAATGATGACTGGTGCAACCTACCGCCCTCTGGGGGCCCTAATCCAGATATACAAAGCACAGGCTAGGGGAGCTATTCTATACGGGGCTGAATTGTGGGGGCACATCCAATGCCGGAATTTGTCACATACAGAAAATAGGTTTTTAAGGCAAATTACCGCACTTCCTCCCAGTACACCCCTTCTCCCCCTGAGGCTTGACTTAGGGATACGACCCCTTGCCGACGAGATAAGCTTAAGACCCATTGCCTTCTGGCGCAGGCTATGGAGCAGCGATAATCTCGCCGACTACAGGGCGGAACTAGTCGAACTATTGAAACATCCAAAGGTGCTCAGTATCCCCTGG
The DNA here is from genome assembly GCF_964263255.1 of Lissotriton vulgaris. Lineage (NCBI taxonomy): Eukaryota > Metazoa > Chordata > Amphibia > Caudata > Salamandridae > Lissotriton > Lissotriton vulgaris. The sequence goes on along the minus strand of NC_141693.1, from coordinate 901,904,171 downwards.
GTCCAAAACATTCAGTCAGTTTGCATTGATATGGGGCTCCCCGAACTGTGGACTGAACCAGCACATACAGCACCAAGAATTTCCAAGACACAATTGGCGAAGCTGTACCACGAGCATAAAAGGGTAAGGATTATAGCTACCCAGACGGAGGGGTCCCTATCCTCTACATTCTTGCAAACCAAGGATCTGTATGCATTCGAGAAAACTTTGGACCCTGTTTTCCCCATATTCTCCAGGAAGCTATTCCTCCAGTGGAGATACAGCACACTCCCACTACGGTCCTTTTGCAGCACATGGTCTAAAACCCCGTCCACCAAATTCTGTCCTGTTTGTGCCGACAAAGAGGAGAACGACTTGCACGTGATCTTCTTTTGCCCAGCATACAGGGCAGCAAGAAGATACTGGCTACTGCCTTTGATTAAAAATCTGGGTGGAAGAGAATATGGACCAATGTATAGGATCTTGAAAAGTGATGCCTCCGGCCCTATTGTATTTGCACTCTCCAAATTTTTTATGAATGTGTGGCACACGCGTAGTCGTCTTTTAAAATCTGTTGGGTAAGAGTGCAGAATTGCTACATCCTTTTTTTTTTTTTTTTAAACAGTCACCTGTATTGTCTGGCTTTGATTTTAAAATTACGCTTTGATGGTTTATGATTGTGTCACAATTTATGCGAATGTATTGTACATGTTTCTTTTATGACCGCATGGTCGAAATAAAGATTTGAAATGAAATGAATGTTCTTGTATCATCATTCTCAGATTTGTTAATTTGTGGAATTACTCTACTGTTGAAACAATACTTGATTGATTGATGGGAATTTTTCCCTATTACAGCAGCGTAAAGTTCCTGTCTTTAAATTTCGAAGAGAACAAAAATGTTGTATTTGTTTAGATCTTTTTGGCAAGGATTCCTCAAATGTTGAATACATCTAAGGTTTCCAGACCATCCATACTGGGACTTGCATCTTTGGGTAACTTATCAACATTACATTTGTTTAATTCTTACTTTTCTGATCAGAGACATCTAGCCTCAGAACCCTTACCTTTGAATTTCCCAGGCATCAGACTGGATCCAGAAGATTTTTCTTATAGCAGTCTCCCTGTACGCCAGTAGATGGCATCAGTGGGCTCCACGTGACGTCTGAGTCACCTATATGGGCGCCACCTCGGCGAACTGATGCCAGTTCTTTCTGCGTCAGCCAAGCGCTGATCCGTGAAGAGAACTACCATCTTTCACTTTTGACAAGATTTAGTTTTTTTAAACTTAATGTTGACCCCCCTTTTTCTACGGTGTGTAGGAAGATCATGTTTAAGAAGACTTAAGGTGTCAAACCTTGCGCCACCTGTCACTGTGACATGTCAGTGATAGACCCGCATTAGGTTTGCTTGTAGTGACAGGAGCACGACCAAGACTTCAAGTCGTGCTCCAACTGCGGGCAATGGCTCCCTAAGGCACAGCTTTCCAAACTTTTCATGTTTCTGACACTTTTTGGAGATGCATAATTTTGGGACATGGTAAGGCAGTGTAGCGAACAAGCGTAGCGAGCAAACCCGAACCACCTAAGAGGGATTCGGGGGGGGGGGTTCACTCACTCTGTCTGTCTCCCTCCCTCTCTCTCTCCCTCCCTCCCTCCCTCCCTCTCTCTCTCTCTCTCCCTCCCTCCCTCTCTCTCTCTCCCTCTCTCTCTCTCCCTCCCTCTCTCTCTCTCTCTCCCTCTCTCTCTCTTTCTCTATCTCTCTCACTGTCTCTCTATCTCTCTCACTGTCTCAGTCTTTCTGTTTTCCTCCCTCTGTCTCCTTCTCTCCCTCCCTCTGCCTGCCTCGATCCCTCTGTCTCCCTCCCTCTGTCGCCCTCCTCCCTCTCTCTTTCTCCCTCTGTCTCTCTTCCTCCCTCTGTCTCTCTTCCTCCCTCTGTCTGTCTCCCTCTGTCTGTCTCTCTCTGTCTCCCTCTCTCTGTCTCCCTCCCCCTGTCTCCCTCCCCCTGTCTCCCTCCCCCTGTCTCCCTCCCCCTGTCTCCCTCCCCCTGTCTCCCTCCCCCTGTCTCCCTCCCCCTGTCTCCCTCCCCCCCTCCCTCCCTCTGTCTCCCTCCCTCTGTCTGTCTCCCTCCCTCTCCTTCTGTCTGTCTCCCTCCCTCTCCTTCTGTCTGTCTCCCTCCCTCTCCCTCTGTCTGTCTCCCTCCCTCTCCCTCTGTCTGTCTACCTCCCTCTCCCTCTGTCTGTCTACCTCCCTCTCCCCCGTCTCCCTCCCCCTGTCTCCCTCCCTCTGTCTCCCTCCCTCCCTCCCTCTGTCCATCTCTCCTTCTGTCTCCCTCCCTCTCCTTCTGTCTGTCTCCCTCCCCCTCCCTCTGTCTGTCTCCCTCCCCCTCCCTCTGTCTGTCTCCCTCCCTCTCCCTCTGTCTGTCTCCCTCCCTCTCCCTCTGTCTGTCTCCCTCCCTCTCCCTCTGTCTGTCTCCCTCCCTCTCCCTCTGTCTGTCTCCCTCCCTCTCCCTCTGTCTGTCTCCCTCTCCCTCTGTCTGTCTCCCTCCCTCTCCCTCCCTCCCTCTCCCTCTGTCTGTCTCCCTCCCTCTGTCTCCCTGCCTACATTTGCATGCGTTAGGTTTTAGCGCTGCCTCAGATTCACACATTCTTGTAAATCTGGGGCAGCATCAAGAAGCAATGGGAAACACCCATTGCATGCGCCTTTAACAAAAGGGTACGTATTTACAAAGCAGCGTAAAGCCACAAAAAGTAGCTTAATGCCACTTTGTAAATATGAAGAGGGATTGCACCACCGGAATGTTGGTAAAAGTGGCGTTCCTGTGGCACAGTACCCTTGTAAATATACCCAAGAGTGCCTACAGCCTGAAAGATGTGAGACCTATTGTTTTTACCAATGTATGTTCTGCATTGATGATATTTTTTTTTTGTCAGATCAGGTCTGCCGCATAGCTTTAGTAATTAACAGTCGTTGTGTTGCAAGAGCTGATGGAAGTGAAAACTTGCTAAAATAGTTCTCGAGCCCACCAATGACCAAATATTCCTTGATAACAAATACAGGTTTACACAAACATTAGGCCTTAATCTCTATTTGGGAGTATAGAGGAGCATAGAGCAGCACTGCCACACTACAGAAAACCAGGACTAGCATTGGAGTTAATCTAGCTGTGATTTATTTGACCACTCTATCCTGTGTGTCAGATTACCATACAGTGTTGTGCCACCATACTAGGATTGCTTGCAGTGGTGATAGGCTGGAGAAAGTCCCGCAAGTTTACTACACCAGAGTTCATAGCCCTAGTTGAGTCATTAGAGTATGCTGTGTAGTCCTGAGCATAGATTGCATAGGTACAACTCATGGTGTTGGTCTTCTGGCATCTGTTAGGACTCCTGGGTCTGTAGTGGATTCCAATCAAAGGGTTAGTCTCACAGAGTAGATTTTTGTTCTGCCCTAATGCACGTCCTTGGTGATAAGGTAGTGCTTGATGCGAACACCGTTTACCATAGTATTGTAAATGCAGTGTTTTGGATGTAGTAAGAAAGTTTGTGCAAGGTTCTTGTGTTGCATTTTGTTGTTGTGGTGCGCTGTACGTTTTGTGCTATTGTCCTTTTGTGCTATTGTCCTTTTGTGCTGGATTATTGCATTGTGCTGCTGTTGTTCTGTACTGTTGTTGTATTGCATCATGTTTTGTTGTGTTGTACCTTGTTATGCTTATGTTGTGGTGACATTTTACTTTGTTACGTAATTATACTTTCTTCTATTGTTTTGAGAGGTCAACACATTCGATTACATTTCCAGTCAAAAGCAGTACATTCCGTTAAAGTTCAAATAGCAAAAAACTTGCCACACTATAAGATGGTAAAAACGGATCGAATATTTCAATCATTTGCAACACTATTCGGCCCAAAACTGTGCAACAGACCTGTTCTGAGCTGGCACTTTCATTGCTTCCTTTATGTTATATGCCCCTGAGGGTGACGGGAGCTTTCTTCAGAGGAAAGGCACCATAAGGTTACTGTACAATGAGGTATTGTTGGAAGATCACAATATTATTGTGTCCAGGTTTGTTGTAAAAAATGGGTAATGCATTTGCATTCTCCTTGATAGAGCACACTGATTCATCTACCAATCCTAAAATCAGAAAAATGGCACATAAAGAGCAGAGGGTGCCATATAATGTTGATGTCCCTGCTGGTTACAGTCAGGCCCCCCCCTTGAGCCACCAACACTGATGTCAGCCAGCAAAAACAGGACACTTCCCTCTCAGCCTGCGAATAGCGCTGCTGCTCCCTTAGACTATTTGCATTTTCCAGTATGTTGTGTGTTTTTGTTCTTTTTTAATGCAATATATTAATCATGTATTGTGAGGGCTATGAAAATAGTCGCCTTTAAGTAGCTGTATGAGTTCAGGATGTGGAAAGGCCACAATTTAGAACTGTGGCATTCAGGTCAAACGTAGTACGAATTCCTCTCGGTGCCTGCCATTAATACCGGTGTCATCCCGCAACACACCCACCATTTGCAGGCGACACAGTACTGTGTCGAGACACACAGTTTTGAAAGCTCTGCCCTAAGGCTTTGAGGGAGGGGTCCCTAAATCTGCTTGCGGCCCAGCAGGCAAGGCCACGCGGTCTCTTTGGAGGTCTCGGTCCCAGTCGAGGGGAAGCTCCCAAGTACTCTTCATCCCACTCACGATTATCTTTGGGACCTTCAGGTAAGAGGCACAAGAAGTCGAATCGTGTTTCGACTTCTCCCGATCCGTCAGCCGAAACGACGGGGAAGCCTGTTTTCGCATCCGCGCTGCCCCACTTTTCCGGGAGCAGGAGCGACCCCCACTCAATTTAAATAATTTTATGGTCATCCGTCTCAATTTTGAGCAGCCCGACCCCTCCAGCGTGCTTTTAGACCCCACAGGGTCAGTGGAGGCTCCATCAGGTTCTGCTCTGGCCCAGATGCAAATGTCTCCCACTGCATCTGGCTACGAATCTTGATTGGTGCCGGTCGTGCCATTGTGACCTTCCCTGATGCCAGTTGCGATGCTACTGGCGCTCACCAGTGACACCAGTCCTATTCTCATCCCCGACGACACAGAGCCGGAATCGCATCGACCAACACTGATTCTGGTGCCGATAGGACCAACTGGTCTTTTGTCGCTTCCTGACCCCTATTCTGGAGGGCTAGGATTGGGAGAAGAATGGGAGGGGTTGCTGGACCCTTTAGAAGACCTGTCTTATGAGAACATGGACTGGTATGAGGAGTTGGGTGAAGCCAGCGGTCTGGATACCTTCCCAGATACTGGCATGCTTTCTCCTGCTACAGAGGAGGGAGCAACTTATGCAGTGGTGGTGAGTGGGCCGCTTATGTCCTTGGCCTCCAGCTACCCTCCGTGGTGGTCAAAACTAGCATGTTGACGGAGGTGCTACAACCGGGAACTGCTTCTTTGGAATCCCTGCTCCCTTTTAATAAAACCCTCATGCACGTCCTTCAGGTAACGTGGTCAAAACCTAGCACAGGGGCTCCTGTGAACAAGTGGATCGCCCACAGGTACAGCCGTACCCTAGGGGACACAATGTTTCGCCCTACCCTCCCCACTCCAGAGAGTGTGGTCCAAGCTTCTACTCCTAAAGGCGCGTTCCCTGCAACTCCCCTGGACACGGAATCGAAGAGGCTGGACAGTTAAGGCACACATGTTTTCTTCTGCCAGCCTTGCTTTTCAGTTGGTGAACACCACATGCTTATTGGGCCGTTATTTCCACTCTGTGGGAAATGGTTTCGGAAGTGCTGCCACAGGCCACAGAAGAGGCCCGGGCGATCCTCCCCCAAGCCCTAACAGACGACAGAGATGCAGCAAAGTTTGCCATTTGATGTGGCTTAGATACGACCGATTCGCTGGACAGATCGGTTTCCAAGACAGTGGGTGTTAGATGCCACGCCTGTCGGAGAACATCTGGCTTTTCTGTGAATGTTCAGGCTTTGCTAATGGACATGCCCTTTGATGGCACCAGTCTCTTCAGAAACAAGGCAGACACAATGTTGGAGCACTCCATGGACTCGCGTGCCACGGCCAAGTCCTTGGGCCTCCCATTTACCACTCTTCTCCAGTCTGCCTTTCACTCCTTTTGTGGCTACAGAAGGGGCTTTCAACGCACCAGCCATACCCCAGCCACCGTCGTGCAAGTTCCAGAACCCCTGCCCGAACGGGGGCGTGGTTCTTTCCGACCCCATGGGTCAGGTAGCTAGAAGTTTGGTCAAGCCAAATCCTCCCCCCCCACACACTCCCCCCACACCCCTGTCTTGCCCTTCCAGGCCATGGGAAGTTGGTGGCAGGCTCCGCCATCACCTCCATCACTGACACAACATCCCTTTGGACAGGTGGGTTCTCCAGATTATCCGAAGGAGCTACTCCCTCCCCTTCAAGACTACTCCTCCCTCCATGCCTCCATCCTCCCACTAGCTGACTGACGATCCTCTGCTTGTGCTCCAGGAGGAAGTCATGGCTCTCGGCCAAGGGAGCCATAGAGAGGGTTCTGTCGCCAGAAGTAGGCTCGTGTTGCTATTCCCACTACTTTCTGTTTCCGAAAAAGGACAACGGTCTTCATCCTATCCTAGACCTCCGGGCCCTCAACTAATTCCGAAAAAAGGAAAAATTCAAGATGCTCATATTGGCTCAGGGCTTGTCTGCCCTGGAGACTGGATTGTAGTGTTGGACTTCCAGGACCCATATTTTCACATTCTTGTCCTGCCTGCCCACAGGCGTTACCTGTGATTCACATTGGACCACGAGTACTTTTAGTTCTCGGTGCTCCCCTTTGGTCTTACCAGCACCCCTCGGATGTTCACCAAGGTGATGGTAGTGGTTGCAGCTCTCACCTGACTCGCTCTCAGGCGCTCCCTTTCATCTGAGGTGTTCTGGACACAATGTGGTTTCGGGCCTATCCACCTGAACAGTGAGTATGGCATATCTGATAAAGACTACTAGCAGCAGATTTCTTAACGTAGAATATCCCCCAGGCGTGACACTGGATCCAGAAAACTTTCTTGCCCCGCATCCCTGCGTGCCGGGGGAGGAGGCGGTGCCACGCGACTCCACCCGACGTCCTCCGCGGGCCTGACGTCAGCCAGGTCACATAAGCCCCACCCTGGCGCACTGATGTCAGTTTTCTTCTTTTCCGCGTGCAACGCAGACCCGAATCGTGTATCACGGCCTGTTTCAACCCTCCCTTTTTTGCCTTGAGTGTTTTTTCTTGTGTACAGTGTCTGAATGCCTTCGGGCTTCAAAATGTGCTAGTCTTGCGCGCGCGCCAGATGTCTGTGACGGATCCTCACTCCATCTGCATATGGTGCTTGGGGAAGCACCACGACTCCACAGACTGTGAGGCGTGTCAACAACTGAAGCCGAAGTCCCGGCAGGAGTGCCGGATGAAACTCCTTTCGGCGCCCATGTCCAGGTCGGCATCGTCACTGTGTCCATCCCCCGTGGACGGCTTAAAGAACCGGCCCCCTTTTCTCCGACATCGTCCTTCTCCCAGGCCGCAAGAGCGTCGCACACCTGTTGGTAAGTGTTGCAGTTTGTCCCCGAAGGCTGGTCCCTGGCCTATTGGGGGCGTGGGTTCTACGCGGGTGGTCGCGCGTCGCCGCCCTATCTGGCATGGGGGCGACTAGACCCCAGATGGAGGCCTATGCGGCGGCCTTGCAGGCCTCGTTGGCTCCTCCTTCTCCGGGGATGTCTGCAGATCCCTTGCCGCATGCGACCTTTCGGGGTTCCCTCCTTCGGATCACGGCGCCTCTGCCTCACCGCAAACTCTTGCCGGGGTCCCTGTGGTGTTGCAGGAGGTTGCCTGGGCTCGGGGCGTGTCCCTGAGTCCTCCTCGGTCCTCTGGGCAGGCGGCGGCCTTGGCGACGCCACTCCGGCGCCGGCGGCTGCTGGCACTGGCGGCGCTGCCGGCTGCTGGCACTGGCGGCGCTGCCGGGGCTGGCTAGGGGTCGGGCATGTCCCCGGGTCCCTCTCGTCCCTCCACGCAGGCCGCTGCCTCGTTGGAGATCGAGTGGGTGCCGTTCCTTAGCCGCCCCGGTTCCGACACGGCCTCGGTCTCCTGCGCCGCGCTTTGTGGCGGAGGTCGTCCCAGCGTCTCCTTCAACGCCGGTCGGTATGGACCAGTCGCGGACTCTACGGCGCTGGGCCAGCATCGGGTAGTTGATTCATCTTCGGATGCCCCCTGTTCTCCAGAGGTTCGGTGGTTGATGGTCTCATCTTCTCGGGAGACGGGCACCGTGTCATGGCTTTTTCCCCAGCGTCTTCTAAGGACGGCTCTTCGCCGTCGCCCCAGTCTTCGCCAGAGAGGCCTCCGGTCCCCCATTCCTCGGTCTCCCCTCACCCTTTTCGGGCTTGGCCTTTCCTTCCTCCGGTTGGACTGTATCGGCCGCCTTAGCTTGCAGTCGTCGCCCACAGAGAAGCTGCTTTCACCATCGCGGGGACCTACAGAGGCAGGCGCTGCCTTCGCTCGAGCTGTTTCCACCGCTGCGGGGATTGCGCATGGGCGATCCAGCTGCCCATTTCCCTACGGATCATCTTTTGGAGGTCCTCCAGCAGGGTTCTGGTGGTCGGGAGCTGCTTCTTCCCTTCGAGGCGTCGGTCCACACTTCCATTTTGGGGGCGGCCCGGCTCGGGGGACCCGGTGCTCCAACAACTTCTGCACAGTCACCGGCCTGCGCCGCATGATCCTGTCTCTTTCCCTCCGCCCTCTACCAGGGGCCCTCTTTTGCAGACTGCCTTTCCTTCTCTGCCATCGGTGTTGGCTACCCCGTCACGGGAGGCCCGCTGGTTAGACTCCTGAGGGCGCAATATGTTCACCTCCACCAGCGCGGCCTTGCCTCTTCTCCTTGGAGTCTCTGGGTAGCTCTTCTTTCTTGGTGCTCCTCTGAGTGCCTCTGGGGCTTCTGGTGGAGGTCCTTGGTACTTGACTGGGCTCGGGGTGCTCTGGCCTCCCTTTGCCTTGTCCTGGTTTCCTCCTGCTGGGGAGGGCGGACCGCACTTTTTGCTCATCTTCCCACATCCCCTCTGGGACTGGTTGTCTGCTGAATGAGGGGATCTTTTTTGCCTGGGGGGGACAGGGCTCTGTTCCCTGTCCGGTTGACTCATCCCCTCTGGGCCCTGTATTGAGTCAAGGCTGGTGGGTCCTTTCGCATACCCTCCTTCCCTTTGGGTATGGCTAGGGTATCTATTCTACGTTAAGGAATCTGCGGCTATTAGTCTCTATCAGATGTACAAGTTACTTACCTTCGGTAACAATATATCTGGTAGAGACTATTCTAGATGCAGATTCCTTCACGACCCACCCTTCCTAATTGTTTCTGCGAGGACCCTCTGTTTGGGTTTCTGCAGTTGCCTCCCTCTGTGTACCTTGTCTTCTGTGGGTATCCTCTTCATTTTCTTCCGGTCAGGCTTCCCTCCAGTTGGTTTCTGTTCAGCGTGGGGGCCTACCTTGCTCTTTCCCTCTGTTGTTGGAGTTTCTGATCCCCACATCGTCTTCGTCGTGGGGAGGTTCTTTACCTGTGCTTGGCCTCCTATTCCCTTTCAGATGGCACTGTGGTCCGTGGATGGGTTTCCTGTCCTTGACTCCTCCTCCTTTCAGGAGGTATGCCCTTTGGCATGGTAATCTGGGGTTTGGTTTCTTTTGCTCCTCTGTCCCGGGGGTGTGACCCTTACCCTTGTGGTTGTAGTTGCAGACTTTCTTCCTCTTTTTCTCTCTTTCTGTTGAGGCGCTTTCACATGCTTGTGCCTTCAGGATGGCTCTAGCCTTGGCTTGCGGGTGGTTCCACTGAGTGGTAACTTTGCTGCTCTAGCCGTCTGGTGCTTTACTGCGACCCGGTGCTTTCGCCTTGGCTTGCACGAGTTGTTCCTTAGTGTGCTGCGCTGCTCCTTTTTCTACTCTGGCCCGCTGTTGTCGCCTTTTGGTGCCTTGGGGCTGTCAGAGGACTACTGACTCCACATCAACTTGTTGGAGCTTCGAGCACCCCGATTGGAATTGAAAGCCTTTCTACCGTAAATCAAAGGCAGGCTAGTTCAAGTGTTCAGACAACACCACCGCCATAAGGTACCGCAACAAACAGGGCGGAGTGGGGTTGTGGCATCTTTGTCAAGAGGCCCTGCGTCTCTGCATATGGATGGAACACCAGGGCATATCCATGGTGGTTTAACACATGGCAGGTTCCTTAAATGCCAGGGCGGACTAACTCAGCCATCGATGCCTAGCGGATCATGAGTGCTGTCTCCATCCAGAAGAGGCGCATGGTCTCTTTCAGAAGTGGGGAGCGCTTTAGTTGATCAGTTCGCCTCCGCAGAGAAGGCGCAATGCCAGCAGTTTTGTGTGCTGGAGTTTTCAAGGTGCCTCTTGCTCAGAAATGCTTTTCATCTTGAGTGGAACTGAGGCCTACTGAATGCATTTCTGCCCATGCCACTCCTGCCCAGCGTTCTCAAGAAAATCAGGAACAACCATGCCCAAGTCATCCTTGTGACTCGTGGACTGGGCACGGAGAGTGTTTTATCCTGTGCTTCTATAAATGATCATCGATACTCCGATCAGACTGCCCCTTCTGCAGGATCTTCTGTCGCACCAGCAGTGGAGGGTCCTCCCCCAAACCTGTCAGCTCAACGCTTTCTAACTTTGCGATTGAGCGGTGGCAGTTGATAGATCTATACCTTCCTCCAAAAGTTTTTAGTGATATTCTGGTACCCCGGCATCACTCCACTAATACGGTATATGCTTGCCAGTAGAAGAAATTTGTAATATAGTGTGCAGAAAAGTCCATTGACCTTCTTTCTGCTTCCCTTTCCAACGTCCTACTCTTTATTTTGGCCATTGCCCAGCAGTGGTCTGCTTTGCGCACCCTTAAAGGGTATTTGTCCGCCTTCCTAAGGCTACCGATCAACCATCTTTATTTAAATCACCTATTGTACATAGATTCCTTAAAGACTTGTAGATTTGTTTCCACCTTCCCCCTTCATTATGCCTCAGTGGGACGTTAATTTGGTTCTCTCCTTCCTTATATGTGCTTCTTTCGAGCCTCTGCAGAATTGCCCCTTCAGGCTGCACACAATAAAAGCCGCCTTTTTAGTGGTAATTACGTCTGCCAGGAGGATGAGCGAGCTACAGGCTCTATCGTCCAAACCTCCCTTTCTGACGATATTCCCTGACAAATTGGTGCTTCACATTAGGGCCTCTTTTCTGCTGGAAGTGGTAATACCCTTCCATGTTGTGGGACAGTCTGTCACCTTGCCCACTTTCACTGCTTCTCCATGTCCCTCTAAAGAAGAGGAGTGACAGTCTTGATCCAAAAAGAGCATTGTTGTTCTACCTTGACCGCACTAAAGAGTTCCAGGTGGACAACCAACTCTTCGTGGGGTATGTACGAGTGACAAAGTCAGGCTGTGCAGAAAAGGACCATCTCACTTTGGGTCATTCTATGCATCAAGATGTGCTACACTTTGGCAAAGAGATACTAAAGGGGGATGATGAACGGAGCGTTTGGGCAAATCAAACACTCACCCCCAGTCAAGTGATCTGGGTTTAATCCATACCCCTTTGGTATCACTTTGTTCGCCCTAAGTTGGTAGGGTATACCCAGACGTGGGTCCCTTGCTCACTCTACCACTGGATTCAAGATAGCCTGGCTGAGGAGGTTTATGAATCCCAAAACGGTCCCAGGATGCTTGTTTCCGGTCCAGGGAAAACATGGCTTGGCAGTTCGGGCTGGACTGTCCCATGAGGCACGGGGTCAGACTGATTTGCATATGGCCATGTCTGAACTGGGGTGGTGGAGTGAGCTAAAGAATGGGGATGGATTAAACCCAGATCAGTTGATTGGGGGTGAGTGTTTGATTTTCTCAAACGCTCCGTCCATCATCCCCTTGGTAACACTTTGGCAAAGAAGCAGCCTCCTGTAGGCTTAATTGCTCATTCCACCAGAGCCAAAGCTGCTAAATATGGACCAATATGATTTTACAAAAGGGAATTTTATCACAAGGTAATATGGCATTCCCTATCAATGTTGATTCATCCTAATGTTAACCAACTCTCAGCCTTTTATTGAAAAGCATAATATTTTTGATCCTTCAGTTGGCATCCCCCCTTTTCATGGTACAGAAACTGTTCTACTCGTCATTACCACTGACTTTGGTTTATTATTGAATAAAGGATGTAATGCTCTCTTGATCGTCCTCTGTCTCAGCTCTTTATTTAATTGTTTCTCATCATATCCTTATTCACCGTGTCTACAAACTTGGTATGTTTAATTTAGACAGTTTATATGTTTTCTTACAAATCGTTCAGAAACAGTCCAACTTTCTGCTCCTCATTCTCCAAAGGGTTGTGCAGAGACCAGGGTGCCGCCTTAAACCCGTAGGTATCAGATTTCTAGATGCCCCCACTTGCCCTGCTGATCTGGTCATTTTATGGCCCTTCCTGATGACACACAGCTAGCAGTCAACTTTAAGGGCAACATTTCTAAGACTCAAAAGAATTCCAAGAAAGTATGTGTGGTTTCCTCTTAGATGAATGACAATTCACCAAAAGTGAATTGAGACAATACAGAAGTCCTTTAACAAACCTCCTTATAGCTGCTGCTCTGTTTGATGGCCATCTGACCCGACTCTTCAGTACTAGATATTGTGCTAAGGCAAGCAGTGCAAAGTGGGACAAAATAGCCCCTGAGGAAAATAGTAGGTTGTACTCTCCCAACACCCTTCTGGAGGGATTGCTAATGCCCTGAGTTTCCATCTTCTCTTTTTCTAGGCCCCATCTCATTTCTTGCCTTCTCTTTTTTGTTTCTTCTTTTGTTCTTCAGATTGTCTTGCCACTCCACACAGTTTTACCAAGCAGCTAGCTTGCTGCTCAAATGTGTATCACAGCTCCTTTATGCACAATACCCTTCAAAGATGGCTGCCCAGTGCAGCATTTTCCGAGTGACCATCTTGGAATAGTTTGTACATAGTGAGTCCATGTTTACGCGGTAGAATGGACTGATGGATGAATGCAATAATGTGTGCCAAGGTGCATTATGAAGACTTATTGGGTGCCTAAACTCACCTGTGACTGAATAGGCACTTTCAGTTGTAAGTCGAACCTGTCAGTTTTGCTAGTGCTTTTTTAATTTGCAATGGATGCTTATCTCAACCACTGGTAATGTTTCTAATCCCCTTAACAATTTGTGTGTTTTATTTTTCTTTCGTATAATAGGAGTTCTTGCAATGGAAGCTTTACACCGACAAGTTTTGCCATTTTTGTTAAGACGAATGAAAGAGGATGTATTGCAAGATCTTCCTCCTAAAATAATTCAAGATTATTACTGCACACTGAGTCCTTTGCAGGTATGTTCAATAGTAGCACTAATTGTTTTTACTACTTTTTAGTGTAAAATGGAAGTATTAAATTGGTAACACATTGTGATTAATCTTAGGACATGCTTAACGGATTCGAATTTATAGATTTATAGATGCGGTCTACCTCATTCCTTTCCTTCCTGCCCCAGTCTAGATACAAAATATGCTGGTAATTGTGACCCATGGTGCCCATTGTTACCTCTGAGAGGAGTAACAAACTCTCAAACCTGAAAGCTTATGTTTGTGTTTTACTGGTAAGAAACATGCAATTATGTTGTATGCCAAATATACTTCAACATTAGAAAATACCCCATACTCTGCAGTCCCTGCAATTCTAAAAACCCAATCCTCACCTGACCATGGCCATAGACAAAGCTTCTTGAGCCCCATCCACAGGTGCTCAATTGGATCCAGAAGCTTTTCTGCAATAGGTCCCCGTGCCTGTCGCGGGGCCATCGGACTCCGTGGCTGCTCCGTCTCACATGCAGATGTGATGAAACATATTGCAGCCCGGCATTAGTTCTCTTTTTTCTGCATTTGTGTGCTTGGCGCTCTGCTTCCATCTTTTGTGTTTTTATTGATTCTTTCCCCAAATTTTTCTTTTATTTATGGTATGCAGAGATCTTTTTCCTTCAAACCACAGTGTTTAATCTGTGCCATGCCCATATGAAACTGTCCACCACAGACCCACGCAACATCCATCTTGTGTGTTGGGTCTCTGTTCTCTGATTCATTCAGATTTTCTCAGGTAGCATTGTAGTGTAGTTCCTATATTCCCAATAGGCTCTACGCATTGGAATAATATATCCTATAGATTTGACGTAGGACTGAGGTCAACTAGGTCTCTATCGAATATACTAAACTTAATTGTGTGTGTGCCAGCTAACTCAGAGGTCACTAGAAACTTTCTCGAATTCACAAGAAGAGATTAGTTTCTGACAGCCGCATAAACATGACAACTTTGTTGCCCAAGAATAAGAATATATCTCTCAGAATCACGGAAACAATACGTAAGTATTTCACTCAGTCAATCGTGCATGCTTCGTTTCTACAGAGTTGCAGAGAAATAGAGAGACTGGCGTTTTCAATAAAGGTTTATTGAACAGTGTTCTTTCTCATGCAAGAGAAGTTATCTGCTACAATCGTTATGCAGACTGCAAAGTATAATGCGTACAGCGAGAATAGTATTATAAAATAATACTGTAAGAGCATTGTATGGTTTCTTAGCCATATAAAAATACATAAATAAATACACAGGCTAAAATACTCAACTGGTAGTTCTAAAAAACGCCTACCCCAATGTACCTAACCTAAGACTAGTACGAGGGAAGAAGTAAGTATTGTGTAGCATAGGTTTAGTTTTCTTTTTGCCAAGAATCTACCAAAGGTTTCTCTAGGTTCTGATCAGCTCCATACCTTGGTTTAGAATGAAGGAGGACTGGTATCTCTGTCTCAGGATTCTATTTCCTAACACCCCGCAAGGGGAGCCAGAAGCACTGGAGCTGGATTTTCGGCAGGAGAAAGTCAGCTTCCTGATCAGTGCATCAGCTGGAGAGTCTGCTACCTTCGGCACTTGCTTTAGCGAGCTGCATCGGGCAAGTAGGCTGTCGATCTGCTCCGAACCACTGTAGTTTGCTATTGCCAGTGAAGGTATATTTATACCTTGATGGTGTTTAGGAATGCCATAGTTTGACGTAAAGTCGGGCATATGAACGTCATGAATGAAACCCTGGGGAATAGTTGTTCATTTTAAAGTAACTGAGTTCTTGGAGAAATCAATATTCAAGCAAGGGGGAAGTCCCTGACTGCTTAAGCTGGTTTTCCAAGAAATCGTTGTGACGTTTGGATACGGGTGGAAGTAGCCATACCTGTATTTGGGTAACATGGGCTATGCCTAAATAAGGGCTTGATTTCTATGCCTATATAAGGGCAATTTGAATTATACCTATATAAGGCATGAATCGGGACAATTCTCTCGGAGCCTAAAACGTCACACAACACCCACTCCACTTTCTTATGTACGACATTACTAAGTTCTAAACACATAAAAACATATCTAAATATGATGTGTTAAAAACTCACCCAAAATACATAAATGCATTGGTACTGGTTGTACACGAAAAGAGCATTTGTGCTGTATGCATTTAAAAGCAATGTTTCATTCAAAGCATATAGTTGACGTTTGAAAATGCTATCCGAATGAATCACGAAAATACATTTATGAAATGGATCTTAAATACAGAAGAAAAGGTCGAGACCATTTCATGTCAGAATATATAAACTGTTTGAATGTGGACAAGGTCAAATATTGTCTCTGGAAGTCGTTTCAAAGAAATCTATTTCTCTATGAATAGTTCTACTTGAAGCAG
This sequence comes from Lissotriton vulgaris, assembly GCF_964263255.1. Taxonomy (NCBI): domain Eukaryota; kingdom Metazoa; phylum Chordata; class Amphibia; order Caudata; family Salamandridae; genus Lissotriton; species Lissotriton vulgaris. The sequence continues at coordinate 901,888,446 of NC_141693.1, read as the reverse complement.
ATTACTTTGTGTCAAAAAATGAAAAATACAAAATTGGAAAAATTAATAATCATAGAAAAAATAGAGTTCCAAAGTTAAATCTTTGTTTTGAAAAAATGAAGGTCGAATTCAGAGTCTCTCAGAACACGGCGTGCCAATGGGAGTGTGAGACATATGTCTAACATGCATTCTTCTCCTCATAGCAGGCATCGTACAACAGGTAAGATGCAATCTTGCCAGATTGGTCTGAATGACATCAACCATGTGGTATTCAATTCTCTTAAACAATTTAAACCCAAAATTTGGACTATGCGCTCACGACACTTCATCGCCAGTTTAGTGTTCTCTACGGTGAACTGGGTATCGCTGGTTCATTGGCTTGCCATATCGGAGCAGTAAGAGAAAAAATAGTATCCCTGCTGCGAGTCCCAAAATGAGAGGCCGTCTGCCAAACAGAGTGCACGAAGTTTGGAAATATGCCTAGAACTGCTTCAAAGGGTGCTAACAGTCCCAAAAAAACGGTCTTAAATACATGTACAATACCACTCGTATCAGACATGTTTAAGATACGACCTAACATTTCTGAGAAATGTATAGGGCAATTTGTGGTTAAAGGGGCATGTATCTCTGCAGAAGTCCTTGCAACTTGCAGATCATACATTTCTTTGGCTGAGGTCAGTGGCACATATTTTGTTTACAAATGAATGGCTTTCATTCTGCTTAAAGTATCAATTCTTATAGAAGAGATGTTCAGTGAAGGCCACAACGGCGACTCCCAGTCTGTCTTGGTTTTTGGAAACAATACTTGCATACAGCAAGTGACCCTGGCTGACAGTTACGAGATAGGGTAAACCTGGCAACATGCCACAGCAGCTGTGATCATTCAACATGAGGTAACTTCCATTAGAAAGTTGTCCAAAAATTGGATCAATCACCGCAGCTGGTGAACCTTGCAGGCGGCAGGATAAGTTGTTAGAGGAACCAACGCAGGCCCGTGTAAATTAATACCCTGACAAAGGAGAGAACCGCTTAGTGCGTTTTTTACAATTTTTACCACTAAGAAACCCTTCTTTGCCCCCTGTCCAGCATCTGTGTGTGTATGGTAAAACCCAGGATGTCTTGATGTATTCTTTACCCAACCTTTCATATATGCCTGCTGGTATGTGTTTTAGGCAGTATTGAAAATGGAAAATTGTAACAGGCAGAGAGTGATTGTTCCGTGTATAATCCATTCTGTTGATGGTCTTTCAGCGACAGTTAATGACAATCTTTCCAGTTTTTCAATGCTCAGCACTGTATAGTCTGCTCCCCTCTGTGCCAGTTTGATCTGCTTATCATTGAGATTAAATATCAGTGAGATTAAATTCTGAAAACAGTGATGTGGTATTGATTAAATGCCAAGGCACATAACCTGAACAAAGGTTTTGTAACGTCCAGCCCAATAGCTTTATAGGAAGTAGTTGTTACTGACCATGTTGCAACATGACCAAGTCCTGTTCCATTATGTCTATGGCAGAAGATACTATGCTGTCCAAAGAATATATCCTGGACGACGGAGTCGTTAACCCATTGTCAACTACAGAGAGAGATTTCTCTAAGTTAATACAATCAATTTCTCGCATTCGTTCTGCAGTCTCTGCTTCGTAATCTTCCATGCTTCATTATTTCATTATACAATGCATAGATACCGGCGTATATAAAACGTTTATGATGCGGTTTAGTAGGTCCTTGTAAGAACACCCTCAGATCAGCGCCATCTTTAAGTAAAGAGAAGTGTTGTTTTACTTCATTTAGTGTAGATTTGTGTAGCCACTCAAGGCAGTTTCCCTACACTGTATGTTATTACTATTCCTTGATGCTGTCTCTGATCATATCTTGGCTCTGGCCTAGTCAATTTGAAACCCTGACTTTTGTTCAGGAATCTATCTTGACATGTGTTTGTGGGCCAGATTAATCATTTTTTCCCAATCTGGATTTGTTCTGTTGTGATGCAAAATAGTATGTACGTTGAGCACCCCCTCTGAAGTGTTACTGTTATCAGGTGTAGGTATGGACAGATTGTTTAAATCTTTTATCTTGGCTAATCCAAGACAAGATGTCTGTTAAACAGTGTTATTTAAAAACATAATTTGCTCAGGTCTGATGCAGGCTCTAAATAAAGCTTCAATCTCCTGCACTTGCCAATCTTTTGTGCCCCAGACAGTTTTTATCCCAATATTGTCTTTCCAAAAGTCGAAACCTAGCGAAGACATCTGAGCATAAAAGGCCGCAGAATAAATTTGCTTGGTATTTGTCAGCATTCTTTTCATTCCTGTTCTATTAAACATGTTTAAAGTAAAATGATTCTGGATTTGAAACATTAAAACCTGAAAAGTATGGAAATTCGCCATAAAATGTTCTTGAGCTACCCTTTGGTGGCGTAGGACAATGATCCCATTGGTTATATTTTAGTACATTTCTAGGATTTGCAGATTTTTGCAAGAAATGATGACTATAGTGATTATAAATAAACAAAATGGAATCCACTTTGGGGGGAGTGGGGGGGTTGTGGTGGTGGTCTCTACTGTGGTGGGGAGCACACCGTGTTAAAATACCCCTCACACACCAACAGGTCCCTTGGTGTCATGCTTCATCATTGGGATCTTCGCACCCCTCTACGGAATGCGGCGTGCTACAACCGACGACTACGTGGGAGCACTTTCTGTGGACTATGTGTGGATGTGTGTCGGGTTCTTAATGTGAGTGGTGGAGTGGTGAAAGTGATACCTTACAAAATACCTGGCTCGTGGGAAAAAAAGACTTTAATTAAGCCCCGGGCTGGTATTGTTAAAAAAGGGTGCAGTGTGAGGTTACTGGTGTATAATTATGTACATTAACCTCTTTTTAGTGCATCGACATGAACATGTTTCGGAGTGCGAAACTCCTTCAAGACGGAAAATGCACAACATTCCCCACCTTACTCACATGAATGTATATATAAAAGTGTATTATACAAAAATAGTGAACTATAGGTGTTTATGTACCTAAATTGTAGATCAACACATAGTCTCTGCGCCCAGTTGGCGTTTTTAACAAGACCTGGAGGGAGAGAAGTACATAATCAATACCTTTCTCATTATGCATTCGTAAATGTGATGTAGGTTTCAGTGACCTTAAGGACAATGAACATGCATATATATATATATATATATATATATATATATATATATATATATATATATATATATATATATATATATATATATATATATATATATATATATATAGCGAACCTTGTTGCATGGAACAGCAAGTCTCCAAGTTTTGAGCAACAAAGAGCCGACCCAAAAGGTGCTGGTGAAAAGTGTTTATTTTCTGAGAGCCAGCGCTGCCGCCATGACGCGTTTCGCCTCCAGGGAGGCTTGATCACATGACAAACAGTGTACATCGAGCTAGACTTTTAAAGTGACAGTGCAAAAAGTGTGTCATGGAAATGAAGGAAATACTTCAAAACACGCATTTGCTGCATATGAATACATTGGAATGGTGAATACTGCCCAAGTGGGCTTACCAAGCATCAAGATTGAACAATTCATATTGTTATAACCAATAAAGTACATGAATCAGTATGTACAGGTTAAAACTTTTTTTCACTGTTATATAAATGCACATGATAAAAAAATTTCATCTATGTGCAAACTACAGTATTAAAAACCAAACATTCCAGTATGTACAAGTCGGTATAATATTTGCAAATCGCGCAAATAAAAAATATCAAGTAGCAGCAAAGTAATGACACCAAAGTATGCGTTCAAAATAGGGCCCAAGTGGGCAAGTCACGATAATTGTCATAGACAGATAAAGTGCATAAAGTGAAGTGCAAGGATTCAGTAAAGTGCAAGGTATTAAAAATAGATGATTCCAAGGGATAAAATCATGAACAGCAATGTGCTGGAGATTAAGAAAAATTCATCATATATACAACAGGAAACATTTATTAGGGAACAGTAAATTGAGTTATAAAATATCCGGACAGGCATGGGCAGGTATGGAAATGATTTAGAGGCAAGTGTAAAGGTCTTCCCTGTCATTAAGACCGTTTGGGTGTTTGGTGTTTAACTCCAGAATGTATCGAGTCTCCAGGAGCCGGAGTTTAGCCTCACGGTCACCTCCTCTCCTTGAAGCCTCAACACAGTCAATTAAAAAGAAGAGAAGTGAATCAGGGACACCTAGATGTTTGTCCTGGAAATGCCTGGCAACCGGATAGTTTTGATCATGTCCAGAAATAGCCCTTATGTGCTGGAGGATGCGCTTGTGGGCGGGCAGCTTAGTGCTGCCCACGTATTGTAGCCCACAAGGGCACTCCAACACGTAAACGGCATATTCTGTTTTACATGTAAGCCATTTAGAGATGGCAGTTGGATGCTCAAAAAAAGGACTTTTGTAATGTGTCCTGTTACTGCCAAAGCGGCAAGCCTTACATTGGGGGCAGATTTTAAAGCCCTTCTTTAATGCAGACCAGGTGTTAGAAGACTTAGGTTCCAAAGTGTTGCTGACAAGAGCTTTAGACATCGAAGGGGATCTTCGGAAAGTCAGAACCGGTTTAGTATCCAGCATGTGACCTATCACGGGGTCACTAAGAACCAGATTCCAGTTCCTATTAAGAATCTTACGAAGAGCCCCATGCTGGCGATTGAAAGTTAAAATAGCTCTAGGGGAACCTGTTTGAGCATCCTTGATCATGTTACCAGTCAGTTGGGCATTACTCGTTCTGGGAATTAGTGCCTCTTGCCTGCTTACTGAATTGGAGCGTGTGATAGCCTTGGTTATGACTTCGTTAGAATAGCCCCGAGCCAGGAAGCGTAATCTGCATGCCTCCTGCGCAGCCGCGCATTCGGCATCTGTGCTGCAGATCCTTCTTATTCGGAGCATTTCCCCGAAGGGAATGCTCCGAATTAAGTGAGCTGGGTGTTGGCTATTAGAATGCAAGATAGTGTTACCTGCACTAGGCTTCCTGTATAATCTGGTACTGAGGCCAATACCCTCCACAAATACCTCAACATCAAGGAAACAAATAGACTCAGTGCTAAAATTAGCCGTAAAGTTGAGATTAATGGTGTTCAAATTAATCAAATCAACAAACTTTTTGGCCTCATTCACACTCCCCCTCCAAATCAAGAACACATCGTCAATGTAACGCAAATATAAAACAATATTATGAGAAAAGAAATCATGGTGCTGACCGACTAGGACCTGTTCCTCCCATAGCCCAACGTGAAGACACGCGTAGCTAGGTGAGAAACAGGCCCCCATCGCCACACCTCTGACCTGGTGGTGGATTGCGCCATTGAAAATGAAGAAATTTTGTTCCAAGCACATCCTGGTCATGTCAACCAACATTTTGTTATGTGCCGTGGGGAGAGGTAAGTCTTTGTTTAAATAATAATCCATGGCTCTGAGTCCATCCTCATGCTTGATAGAGGTGTAAAGGGATGATACATCCAAAGTCATAAGCACCATGTTATCCTCCCATATGAAATGTTCAATTTTAGCAAGAAAATCAAAAGAATCTTTGACATAGGAAGGAAGCTGTTTGACATGGTTTTGCAGAAAAAAGTCGATGTATTTGGACACGTGTTCTAAGGAACTGTCTATAGCCGAGATGATCGGGCGGCCTGGTGGTACAAGATTGTCTTTATGAATTTTAGGGAGTAAGTACCACGTGGGGATCACAGGATGGTCCTTTTTGAGGTATTTGAATTCCTCATGTGTGAGTAAACCAGCACTTCTCCACACTTGTAGTTTACGATGCTGTTCAGTCCATGTGTTCTTAACAATCTGTATGTTACTCCTGCGGTAACACGATGTGTCATTATATATATATATATATATATATATATATATATATTTGTAGATTTCCTCCAAAGATCATACACCCTGTGGATAATAGTGACAAAAATGACAAGGACACGCATATAAACACAGACACAACACACGTTTGGATAGCTGTTGGTTCCAAAAATTCCTTCAAGTATGGGGATAAAAACGTATTATGGCAGTAATTGTCTTACTTAGTGTTTTTGGTTACAATGCCTCATGAGCCTTTAGCGCATTTTGGGGGTTCCATCATGCTTGGTTCAGCGATCTGTATGCATTAGAAAACCTGATTTAGGATCCATTACTTGCATCCACTGGTAAATCTGCTTTCTGGCTTGTTAGTAACTCACGGTTTTGCAGGAGACTATTCGCCCTCTTCCCCTCAGCGCAGCTCCAGCGATAGTGTCGGTGTGGGGAGGGCTTGTACTACTTATACCTTGGTGTCTAGAGTTACTTTGCCAAATTGCGGGCTAATTGAAGTCGGATGTAGGCCCAAACATGGGCTGTTATTACCTTTTCCCTTCTTTTTCCCGGTTCCGCACTAGTGAGCATTGTTGTTACCTTCGCGCATGCTCAGATTCGGGGGATGTTAGTGCGCATGCGCCGTAGTCGGAGACTAGGCGAATGCACATGCACGGATCGTGTGGGCCGGCTGCTTTATTATGCCGGTGTCAGTGCAGAGAGGCTTTTAGGAAAGGCGTCTATGGGGCAAATGAAGTATACTGGCAGCATGGTCTATCGGTAACTTCGATATTGGTACTTAAAGTCTACAACAGCTCTTTTTAGCAATAAAGATGTTGTGGGGCAAAATGAGGTTTTTTACTGGCAGCACCAATGTTATGAAAACTTACAGATCTCAAAAAATATTATTGAGCACTTGGCTGCTTCGAAAGAGGGGATGCTGAGGTTCCGTATGAAACCGGACCTGGGCAGATGCCAGTGATCATGGTATACGGGAGGAATACAGGTTGATCGGGTACTAGATAGAGTGGTATTTGATGTATGCCACATAAGAGATAATGTTTCAACGCATTTGGCCCCAGGGTATGGCATCGTTGAGGCCTTCTGTGTTGGAGCACAAACGGAACACCCATCTTTGTTCCTTTTCAAAAAGGCCCGTTTCAGAGGGTAGCTGTTAGATGATGGTCCACATTAGCTCGTTGACACAGTGCTGCCTCTCTAGGTAATGTGCTGCCATCTTCGTTGTGGATTTTCTGCATCTCACATTACTCTTGTGTTCACTTATCCTCACTTTCACGGGTCTAGTGGTCATGCCCACATATTCTAACCCGCAGGGACAAGTGATTAGGTACGCCACATTCTTACTGTTGCAATTAGTAAAATTGCGTTGTTCCCACTTGCTTCCATTCCTGAAGGTGAGAGACAGACTTTTCTTTGTTAGGTGGCAACGGCTGCAGTTGCCGCAGGGATGATGTCCTTGCATTCCATGTAGCCTAGGTTGTTGGCTGGGTATGTTCGGTGGTCTGGTGTGTACTAAGATATCCTTGAGATTTTTACCTCTCCTGTGGGCAAATAACGGTTTCTCCAGGTTTAGGGTTCCGCCGGTTAGTATTCTCCAATGTCTGTTAACCATTTTTGACACTTGGTTCGAGTGTGTGCTGTATGTGGTGACACATACTGGTCTTGCTTCAGTATTGTTTCTGGGAACTTTGTCCTCCAGCAGGGCCTCCCGATTGTTATTACGTGCCATTTTCATTGCTGAGTTTATTTTTTTATCAGGGTAGTGTCTGAGTTGTAGTTTCTTTTTAAGATCTTGGGCCTGCGCTTTGTATTTACTTATGTCACTGCAATTGCGGCGTAGGCAGAGAAACTGCCCAAATGGCAGGTTCTCTCTCAAATGACGCGGGTGGAAACTGTTGAAGCGTAATAAGCAGTTCCTTGCGGTAGGTTTGAAATGGGTTTCTGTTTTCAGGAAACCCGAGTCATGGTAAATGTTGAGGTCCAAGAAGATCATGGATTCGTTGGACATGGAATGGGTGAATTTTAGGTATGCGTTTTGGTCGTTTAGCCAAATTAGAAAGTCAATGACTGACTGGATGTTTCCTTCCTAGATAACCAAGACGTCGTCTATGTATCTCTTCCACGTCTGGATGTTGTTCCTGAAGGGGTTATCTGGGTTGAAGATCTTGGTGGTCTCTAGATGGTGCACATACAGGCCCGCCAGGCTCGGCGCGAAAGTGCTGCCCATGCTGGTACCGTGGCATTGTAGGTACAGAGTGCCCTCGTACTCAAAGAAATTCTTTGTTAAAGCAGTTGCGATGCACTCCATTATGACCCCTCGTGGGGTTTGGTATTTCCACGTGGTTGAGTGTAGTACCTCCTCTATGATGAGGAGAGTCTCGTCATGAGGCAGACTGGTGTAGAGACTCTCCACATCTAGACTCTGCAATATCTGCAAGTCTGGGTTGAACAGAAGGTCTTTTAGTAGTTGTAGGACAGCTTTTGTGTCCTTCAGGTAGGTATCCGTGGCCTGGACTAATGGTCTCAGGAAGGCGTCGGCAAACTTTGATAAAGACTCCAGGATAGACGTTATGCCTGATACTATGGGTCTACCAGGTGGTTGTTTCAAGCTCTTGTGTTGTGTATCTTGGGTATGCAGTAAAAATAGGGTGTGCATCAGGTAGAGTTCTGTAGTTTCTCCTGTCTGACAAGAGTCTCCTACACTCCTGATCATATGCTGTTGTGGTTTGTAAGACCACTGCTCCCCCTTTGTCTGCTGGTTTTATCATCAAATCCCTGTTCTGGGAAAGTTCTCTTATTGCTTTACTTTCCTGCTTGCTCATGTTGTGGAAGGTATGGTGATCGTTGTTGTCTATTTTGCTGAGTTCCACCATCAGGGCTTTTTCGAAAGCCAACACCTCAACTGGTAGGGCACGGTCAGGAGGTGTGAATGTGGACTTAGGTCTCAGGCCAGTGTCTGAATTGTCAGGGGTGGCCTCTCGATTGTGAAAGAAGGCTTTTAATTTCATACTTCTGATGAAGTGTTGTACTTCTGTATGTAAACGGAAAGTATCTAGTTTATTCGTGGGTACGTACCCAACCCTCTATTCAGTACTTTATTCTGTAGTCCGGTCAGGGGCCATGGTGTAATGTTTATCACTAGCTTCCCCTCTTGCTCGTAGAAGACAACGTCTTGGTTATCTGGGAAGGGAACAGCCAGTCAGTCATTGACTTTCTGATTTGGCTAAACGACCAAAACGCATACCTAAAATTCACCCATTCCATGTCCAACTAATCCATGATCTTCTTGGACCTCAACATTTACCATGACTCGGGTTTCCTGAAAACAGAAACCCATTTCAAACCTAGCGCAAGGAACTGCTTATTACGCTTCGACAGTTTCCACCCACGTCATTTGACAGAGAACCTGCTATTTGGGCAGTTTCTCCGCCTACGCCGCAATTGCAGTGACATAAGTAAATACAAAGCGCAGGCCCAAGATCTTAAAAAGAAACTACAACTCAGACACTACCCTGATAAAGTAATAAACTCAGCAATGAAAATGGCACTTAATAACAATCGAGAGGCCCTGCTGGAGGACAAAGTTCCCAGAAACAATACTGAAGCAAGACCAGTATGTGTCACCACATACAGCACACACTCGAACCAAGTGTCAAAAATGGTTAACAGATATTGGAGAATACTAACCAGCGGAACCCTAAACCTGGAGAAACCGTTATTTGCCCACAGGAGAGGTAAAAATCTCAAGGATATCTTAGTACACAACAGACCACCGAACATACCCAGCCAACAACCTAGGCTACAAGGAATACAAGGACATCATCCCTGCGGCAACTGCAGCAGTTGCCACCTAACGAAGAAAAGTCTGTCTCTCACCTTCTGGAATGGAAGCAAGTGGGAACAACGCAATTTTACTAATTGCAACAGTAAGAACGTGGTGTACCTAATCACTTGTCCCTGCGGGTTAGAATATGTGGGCATGACCACTAGACCCGTGAAAGTGAGGATAAGTGAACACAAGAGTAATGTGAGATGCACAAAATCCACAACGAAGATGGCAGCACATTACCTAGAGAGGCAGCACTGTGTCAATGAGCTAATGTGGACCATCATTGAACAGCTACCCTCTGAAACTGGCCTTTTTGAAAAGGAACAAAGATGGGTGTTCCGTTTGGGCTCCAACACAGAAGGCCTCAACGATGCCATACCCTGGGGCCAACTGCGTTGAAACATTATCTCAAGGTGGCATACATCAAAACCACTCTATCTAGTACCCGATCAACCTGTATTCCTCCCGTATACCATGATCACTGGCATCTGCCCAGGTCCGGTTTCATACGGAACCTCGGCATCCCCTCTTTCGAAGCAGCCAAGTGCTCAATAATTTTTTTTGAGATATGTAAGTTTTCATAACATTGGTGCTGCCAGTAAAAAACCTCATTTTGCCCCCACAACATCTTTATTGCTAAACAGAGCCGTTGTAGACTTTAAGTACCAATATCGAAGTTACCGATAGACCATGCTTCCAGTATACTTCATTTGCCCCATAGACGCCTTTCCTAAAAGCCTCTCTGCAACGACATCAGTATAATCAAGCATCTGCACTGACACCGGCATAATCAAGCAGCCGGCCCACACGATCCACGCATGTGCATTCGCCTAGTCTCCGACTACGGCGCATGCGCACTAACATCCCCCGAATCTGTGCATGTGCGAAGGTAACAACAATACTCACTAGCGCGGAACCGGGAAAAAGAAGGGAAACGGTAAGAACAGCCCATGTTTGGGCCTACATCCGACTTCAATTAGCCCGCAATTTGGCAAATTATCTCTGGACATCAAGGCATAAGTAGTACAAGCCCTCCCCTCACCGACACTATCGTTGGGGCTGCGCTGAGGGGAAGAGGGCGAATCGTCTCCTGCAAAACCGTGAGTTACTAACAAGCCAGAAAGCAGATTTACCAGTGGATGTAAGTAATGGATCCTAATTCAGGTTTTCTAATGCCTACAGATCGCTGAACCAAGCATGATGGAACCCCCAAAATGCGCTAAAGGCTCATGAGGCATTGTAACCAAAAACACTAAGTAAGACAATTACTGCCATAATACGTTTTTATCCCCATACTTGAAGGAATTTTTGGAACCAACAGCTATCCAAACATGTGTGTTGTGTCTGTGTTTATATGTGTGTCCTTGTCCTTTTTGTCACTTTTATCTACAGGGTGTATGATCTTTAAAGGAAATCTACAACACTATATATATATATGCATGTTCTTTGTCCTTAAGGTAACTGAAACCTACATCACATTTACGAATGCATAATGAGAAAGGTATTGATAATGTACTTCTCTCCCTCCAGGTCTTGTTATAAACGCCAACTGGGCGCAGAGACTACGTGTTGATCTACAATTTAGGTACATAAACACCTATAGTTCACTATTTTTGTATAATACACTTTTATATATACATTCATGTGAGTAAGGTGGGGAATTTTCCCTTCCTGAAGAAGGAGTTTCGCACTCCGAAACATGTTCATGTCGACGCACTAAAAAGAGGTTAATGTACATAATTATACACCAGTAACCTCACACTGCACCCTTTTTTAACAATACCAGCCCGGGGCTTAGTTAAAGTCTTTTTTTCCCACGAGCCAGGTATTTTTTAAGGTATCACTTTCACCACTCCACCACTCACATTAAGAACCCCACACACATCCACACATAGTCCACAGAAAGTGCTCCCACGTAGTCGTCGGTCGTAGCATGCCGCATCCCGTAGAGGGGTGCGAAGATCCCATGATGAAGCATGACACCAAGGGACCTGTTGGTGTGTGAGGGGTATTTTAACAACACGGTGTGCTCCCCACCACAGTAGGGACCACCACCACCACAAACCCCCCCCCCCAAAGTGGATTCCATTTTGTTTATTTATAACGCTCAGAGAGACTGAATCCGCTGTTTCTCTCCCTCCTTTGTTATTTATAGAACCTTCTAAGTATTCATGATTTGTAAACTTTGCAGCCATTTCTAAGTCTGACATCATATTATTATTATTTTTTTAAAAAAAATTTGGAGAACCTTTATTATTCGCACAAGCAAGTACAGGCAGAGGCCTACAACCACCTGGCCGGCCACTAAGCAAGTCATGATGATAGCAAATCAATATTAAGAAACATAGCAGCACATGGCCAGTTGTTCCAGCAAGGTCAGGGCAGAACGTATATGCGAGTATGTATGTAGGCAGTTAGGAGTAATGAAGGTTCATTTTCAAATCTATAAATCACAGGATCAATACCAAACAATCGTTCCAGGTCCTGCAGTTAATCAGCATAAAGGGAAGGGTCAACGAGCAACACAATTGCAGTAGGGGAGAAAGGCTACGTATACAAATCTGGATGAACCCCAGCACAGTCACGTTTCATAATAAACCAACGCCCCACCCATCAAAAAACTGAAAACACTACAGGAACCATAGGAAACGGTAATACTGAAAAAGAAAAAGAAAAGAGAGCCATAGAACCAAGGAGGAAACAAAGAACTAGAAAGAAAAATCCCCCCCCCCCGCACCCCTGCAGAAGGCCACGGCCTGCCCCCCCCCCCCCCCCCCCCCCCCCCCCCAGCAGTGTGCCTGTCGCCCTAAATGAGAGACCCGAAATGTAGTAAGGTAAGAAAGAAAGAAAGGAAGCGGAGGAGGAGAGAGATCAATATACCAGCACCCAGCCACCCACCCCGAGCCCCGGGCCATCAAGTCAACACAGAAGCGAAAACAGTTTCAGTCAATACAGTGCGTGCCCCACATAGTCACCAGGTGAACCAACACCAGTAATCAAGGAAGCAATCTCAGCCCTGTCCCGTGCGATCGAGTGCACCAACGGAGTACAGCCGGCCAGCCGCCATGTTGATCGACGTGGGCGACAAAGGTGACCAAGAGAATCCGATGGGCTGCCCACCAAAGCCAGCCATAAACAACAGTGTGCAGTCAAGGGTACCGTGAGAGAGTTCCATACGCAGCATCAGGCCCCAATCCCCAGCGGCAGCAAGCAGTCCCGTAATCGTCATAGGATCCTGGTCCTCCAATCCCACCATACCCACCGGGAGAATCATGACACATCGCTCAGGTGTAGGGTGTGGCACAGTGTCCTGGGCGCACGAAAAGTCCCGTAGAGCGTGTCCAACCACGGGGATAATGGCATCCAGTTTGCTCCCCAGGTCGCGGGCACTACAGTCCATGGCGACGCGAAGGGCACCAAGAGCAGCCATAACATCCCGGATCCCTGGCGTCGTTCCATGAGCACAATCCACGGCACTCGTCCTTACCAAAGGCTCCTAAGCAGGCTTCGCCACATTAGTCAGAAGGTCGCTGTCCCATACATCCGATCAGGCATCCTCTCGCCCCCCCATCGGAGCACAATCGAGTCACGGTTGCAAAAGTGGCGAACTCCATGGCGTCGCACAAAATGCTACAGAGGCGGCTTCCGCAGGCGACAGGATCTCTATCGCACGCCAGAGCCCTCAGATCTCAAACACATATCCCGAGTTGCACCAAAATGGCGCCCACATGTATGTCGGGAGGAATGGAAGGAATAGCCGAACAGTGCACGGGCGGAAAAACCCAAATAAGGTGTAATCCCCCGGTACTTTGATGTTCCGCCGGCACTCGACTCGCTTGGTGAGCTGGAGAATTGCATCAAAAAGTCAAACAGCGCGGGTGAATCACTCCGGTCGGCCGGCTCCTCCCCGTCACAGGCGGCCGTTGTTGTTGTATCAGGGGCTGGCCATCCCTCGCACGCAAAGCCCCGGTTCCACGGCTGTGGAGGGCTGGATATAGAGCGGGAACATTTCTCCGGTTCTACCGCTGGTGAAAATCTCGGGAGCAATGTCACCGAAAGCTGCCACACTTCCCCTTCACAAGAATGCGGCTCGGGGTCAAGATGAGTTTCAGGTTGTGTACACAAATCAGTGGAGACGGCGGAGCTGAGAGCCTAAGCGGCCATCGCGGTCGCCAGCTTGGCTCATCCCCCTGACATCATATTATTAACAGTCTCAAAGTCCTAATCATCAGAAAAGGTACTAGGTGAAACAGTCATTTAAAAAAATCTTCAACTGGTGTGGACCAAAAATGTCATAATCAGTTCTGTCTCAAGCTATACCACCAGGTATAGGAACGGCTGTGATGTTCACTGGTGACTAGTCTTTGTTCACGATGAGATGATTTGTGTGGCTTGAGGAGTAAGTTGATGTTCTTACTTGCTGTGTCCTTTGTACATATCTTCCATTTATCAGCATTCCCAAAGTTATTACCAGAGTCAACCAAAGTAGAAGAAAAAGTACACCCAAAACGATCCAAAATTCAATCCATGGTGAAACCAGATAAGTCTTTTCCAGGCGATGAAAAAGTTATGTTGCTTGTTCTTTGAAAATTCTTTTTGCTGGCGTCGTATCAGGTTTGCTGGGATCCTCGGAAAACGTATCAAAGTTAATGAAATAGCCAGATGCTGTTCTGTCAATTGTAGGGATTGCATCAGGATTCGTAGAAATCGCTGGAATCACTTGTTACGTTTGTATAGTCAGATGCTATTTCATTGTAGACAGGTGTTTCTTGACGAACTGTTATTTGGGTCTCAAGAGGTACAAGTTCCATGGCTTTGTTGCATAGTCCTTCATTTCGCACTGCAGATTCTTCAAACGTGATGAGTCTCTCAGTTTGAACCTCTTGGATAGTAGCCAGATTCGAGTCCACTTGGCCTGCTGCTTATAATCGGCCACATGATGTGGTTTTACCAGGTCGATGGACACGTACCAGTTCTCCTTTTTACCAGCAAGGGCAGAAGTAACACTGTTCTTTATGTGTGGATGGCTAGGACCGGTACTGGTTGTCTGTAAGAAGGCCCAAATTCCTTCTTGTCCGCAATCTTTTCTCTGACTAGAGCCCCAATCTTTGGAATCCAGACAGGCATTGCCGGGACGGTCAGTTTCTCTTCAGTGGTCGTTGGCTTCAGGAACACGTTACTTTGGCTTTTAATTATTTCATTTAAGTCCTGCAAAACAGCCAAACGGTCTTTGATATCAACGGGTTTTTGTTCTACCACTGAAGTGTCAATCGAGATCCGAAATAATCATTCTTGTTCCAAAAAGGATTTCATATGGAGTTATCCCCCTAGAGAACTTCTTGGCAGATTTTTAAGACTATGGTGGGCACTTATTAGATATTTGACCCACCCGTCACCCGAGCCTAATACCCTAGCTGTTATAGATTGCTTTATGTCCCGGTTTTTTCTCTCCACTTCCGTATTTCCCTCAGGATGGAATTACCTAGAGTACCGCAATGCAATGCTCAATTTGGCCATGGCTTTCCTGTAAGCTTGAGAGTTAAACACAGGACCCTGGTCAAAATGTAGCGTGCCGACTACGTATGTGCCGATAAAGACTCGCAAATCTTTTATAACTGTTTGTGCGTCAGCTGAGCGCTGAGGTCACATCCAAATGAATCGTGTCTTAATATTTGTTGGATTGCATTTGTCCAAAGGGACGTCTGCGTGTAGATAGTCTAATGCTGTCTGACAATGGTGTCTGTACTGGGCTGGTTATGCTATAGTCAGGTATCTGGCGGTGTTCTGTGCTGTGATCTCTATTGCATCGTATGCAGTCAATGACAAACATATGAATGTGAGCATTCATTCCTGGCCACCAGTACGTCCCTTTTACCTTCAATATAGTTGTAGAGATACCTTGATGTATCAGACCCTCTCCCAAATGTGCTTCGTATATCACAGCTACTCTGCGTTTCCTGTTTGGAATTGCTCTATCCCCCACTCCAGGGATTCGAGCAAAAGGAACGGAGTTTGCATCAATTATGTATGAGTATTCGAGTGGAAACTTATTGGGTAACGCTGCACCGCTGCCATTGCATGAAGCATTGACCGCTAGCATTATCTCGTCGTCTATTTTCGTTTTTGAACAAGTGATTGCAGCTACGGAAGCCGTTTGCACAGCTGCCTTCGCGGCTTCATCAGCCAATGAATTCCCTGCAACGTGAACGCCATCACGCTGATGACTCGTATGTATCACGTGAGTCTTTTGTAGTTCTTGTTGTAACTGAACTACTTATTCCCAAAGCAATTTGTGCTTGATTGTACCACTTTTGCATCTTTCTAACCGTTTTGAATCCAGTTCTGCAAGTATTCATTGTAAGATTGAACACAATAATACGAATCGCACACTATGAGTGTGAGGAATTCGCGATCAGTATTTTCAAACACCATCTTGAATGCTTGTAGTTCAGCTCGCTGAGCTGTACAATCTCCTAGAGATTGAGTTTTAGTAACCATTGGTTGGAATTTACCATTGCGCCAGCGACCTTCAACGGTCGCGCACGCAGCACTATGAAATTGTTTACTCCTCCCCCCCCGGTAGCTGGTTGAGCTGATCCGTCATTATAAATTATACATTGATACTGTTCTAGAGGCTGAATTTCAGTAGGCAGAGGACATTCTTGTTCGTATTGTAGAAATGCTTGCGTCTTCAAATAAGGGCCAAAAACGTATTCAACGTCTGTTGCAGCAGGAGAATTAACCCATTGTATCCATCTCGGATGAAAAGCTTTTGCATTTGGAATGCTCGCTTTTGTCACTGCCTCTAAGGCAGGTACGGGTGTAACGACCATAATGCGCTTACCCTGGGCTCTCTTTTGCTACTGCAGTTTGAACTGCTGTCAGAATTTTTTCTGTAGAAGTGAATTTCATTTCTGCGTGTGTGTACAAGTGTGATTTGTAAGCTATTGGTACTTTTTCTCCTTCATTAAAGGTTAAGTACGTGAATCCGCATTGCCCTGGAATGATTCGGATCACTAGATTGCGTACGTTTACGCATGTTTGTAAATGTTTTGTTGCTAACATGTCTGTTTGCAAGGAACGCAAAATTTCTGTCGTTTTTTTTTAGTCCAATTAACCGTTTTGAAATCAAGTTTGATTAATTTGTAGAGGTTTAACCCTTTCTGCGTAGTTTAGAATGTAAGTTCTTCCGAAATTTAGGAAACCTAGAATCAACTAAGTTTTTCAGCGTTATTTTGAGGTTGGAGCAGCGCACATTTCTATAGAAAGTTTGCTTCCAGGCTTTTACCTTCACTTGATATGTCATATCTTAGAAAAAGGACGTTCAAGTGGGCAATACTCGATTTTTAAAAAAATTTATATATATTTTTTAATTGATTTTGTACCCTTCAGAGGCGAAGCCCAGTATAATGTTTTTCACCCTGTTCAAGTGCCTATCCAAGTCATCGTCTGTTAGATAGATGTCATCTACATATGATAGAGCTTCGTCATCATACGTTTGTAGTAACTCTGTTATCCTCGCTGAGAATATCCCTGGACTATTCTTGAATCCCTGAGGGAGACGACAGAAGTGACGCTGTGTCCCCATAATTGAGAAAGCGGTCAAATACCTACTTTCATGTGCAATGTTTTGACAGAAGAAACCGTTAGAAATATCTAATGTGGTTTTATATTTTTTACGCACAGTTATTCATTAGTGCTGCACTGTGTGCATTTTGTACTGCAAATGTTTTGCAACAAGAGGTTAGATGTCTGTAATCCAATACTAGACGATATGTATTGTCTGGTTTAGAGACCGGAAACAAAGGATTGTTCATGGATGAGGTGCATGTTTCAATCACCCCTTGGTATTCAAGTTGATCTAATATCTCCCTGAACTTTTAGCTTCTTGCTTAACTGGATACTGCTGTTGCGCAGTTGGTTGATTTTTTTAGTTCGATTTTATGGTGAGGAGAATCCTCATCCCATCCTACGTGATTTTTAGGTCTCGCTATGCGATGCGCATGCGCATCGAGCTTGCGAGTATATAGGGCTTTAACCAGAGTTAAACTAACTGGGCGATTTTGTGCTGTGCCCGTGGCTTTTAGGTCAATGTGCAAGCGCATTGACCTAAAATGCGCGTGCACATCACCAAATCGCCGTCTATTCCCTCAGCCGCACTCCAGGCCCCTGCTGCTTTCACACCCTCTCCTCTCCCCGCTCCGCCCCCTCCCCTGCCCGCCGTGTCGCATTTCTCCTCCCCCTTCTGCCGCCCCTGCTCTACTGAAGCCATAAACATTCCTAGCCTCTCGGGCCTTTTGTGTACATCCTGGGGGCTCACTGTCGTTGCTGTGTGTTTCCCCCCCGTGAATTTGTTTTTAGCCCTACACGTCCTACTGCTGTTTTCTCTCTTTCTCGCATTTCTCCTTCTTCTAGCACTGGCTTGTTTTTATCATGTCCCTTTACTTGTAAGGCAATCCTTGTTGTATCTGTTTTGTAACGCTCGTAATCCTAAATCCTTATACTTTGCAACCAGTTCTCATGTAGATCGCTCTGACACCTTCCGGTAAAATTCGCGCTATATAAACTCGTATAATTAAAATAATATAAATAAAATAAAAATTTCTGCGAGCAGCCACTTCAGGATATCCCTCCACAGTGCAAGGCGCCTGTTGCGGATCTGCCCGCTCTTGAGGCCTGAAACGGCTGGCTATTCCCTGGCGTTGTTGTTGGCTGGCGGATGGGGTAGATGTTTCTTGGCCTGACTCCCTCTCGCTATTCTCTGAGGCCTCCTTTAATGCCCCACCTAATACCTACCGAAGCTATTCTACATACCAGTGGGCACTGAGCCTTGGCCCCTTCATCTTTGTTATACCGGACGTCCCTTAATAATGCTATTTTCGTGCCCTTAATAACAGCACCCTAGCTGGCTGTGAGACGTGAGGGGTCAGCTGAATTGTAACATCAGTGAGGAAATGCCATTCGCGGAGCACAGTGCGTAGGTAGCAGCCAGTCCCCATTTTTAATGTAAGTAACACTTTGTATTTACTGATCCGCCTTGTTGGAAACGTTATCTCTGTATATTCTTTTTTTTTTTTTGCGAAAATTGCCCCTCCTAGCCGCTGCAACACACTCACAATTCCACTGTCAATGTGAAAATACTTACACATAAGCAATCTGAAACCTTGGCAGCTTATGCAAATTACAACAACTGTTACGTTAATTGATGCAACGTGACACTTGCTCTTCTCTCACCATCCCCGCCACCACTCTGGCCTATCCCAGCGCATCCATTACATACTGCGCCCCACAGACCCAAGCAACCCCATGCGATGGAGAGGGGGGGGCAGTGGAATCCCCCAGCTGACCCTCTCATCAGCCAGGCCTAACGGCCCTCCTGAAACTCTATCTGCCGTGCAAACAAAGCCCATCTCTTCTGGCCTGTGCCTGTCCCACTTCCAGACTGCTATCCCAAGCCCGCTATGCATTTCCGCACGCCTTTCTCCGAGCGGTCTCCGTAGTCTTCAATGACAGGATTCCCCTCCCAATCGCCCAGCAACGCTCCCACGCGTGCCTCACTCCGAGCGGTCTCCGTCTCCTTCAATGACATGATCCACCCTTCCCCTCCCGATCGCCCAGCACTCCCACACGTGTCTCACCCAAGGGCACTTGACTGTGCGGCCCCCTGCACAGTCCCCCCACCCCCGCCCTCGGCCATCCCTGCATCCTCTACTGCACTCACCTTTCCCGACCACGCCCGACCCTGGCATTGTCCCCTCAGCGCCCGCAGCACCAAACCCCATTCCTATCGGCCCCAGAAGGATGAAAGGCCCGTGCATGACGCCCATCCAAATCAGCTCCAAGCTTAAATCCCCCCACCCCCCGCTCACTGCCCCTATTTATGTTCTGCTAGGCACCGTGGCACCCTTGATCCATCTCACCCAACGTCCTATTCTTAGTACGTGGCCTTTAATTTTCTAAGCTACGTATACCCATATTACACTGACAAATAGGTAAAGTTTGTGATCTCTGCTATCAAAAACCTAAATATGTTTAAAGCAGAAAAACCAGGCTTATTTAAAGCAGCAAAATACAGAGGCCTAAAAATATATTAGAAAAAACAAAGCATTTTTCCCATTGACCAAATACATGGCAAGAAAATATAATCTAATAAAATATGTGAAAATAAGTTATGTTTTCACAGTGAACTACATAAATCATGATGATATACACAATCTAGATCTCCCTATTAATGTATATATTTCTGCATGATTGTTACCCTCGTTTATATTTACGTTCGGTTTTAATGGCTGCTAGGGTTGCTTTGGGTTTACACTGAAGAGCTCAGTGCTGATATGGAGTGGTAAGGTCAGTCAACTGCCAGGTTAAGTTTGGCCAAAAACGATCTCCGGCTGTTAAAGCTGGGAGGAGCCAGTGATGTCAGCCTCATGCTACTTTTCGTGTACATCATCATCTATAATTCTCTGGCAGTCAGCGCCCACCCGAGCCTTGTCCACATCTGGTTTGTTTGTTACTGCTAACTCTTTTCACACGCACACACATTCACAGGAAGATATTTCTGTGTATTAAACGCTCGCTGCTGACATCTTTAGTTATGTAATAAAGGTCATCAGTTCACATCCTGGCAGGACCAACTCACACACGTGCTATTTAGTGCTATTTCTTTCACACACACACATGCACGCACACACACACACACACACACACACTCACAGCAAGATTTTCCTGTGTTTTAAATGCTTGCTGCTGACATCTTCAGTTACGTAATAAAGGTCATCAGTTCACATCTTGGCAGGACCAACTCACCCATGTGCTATTTAGTGCTAATTCTTTCACACACACATTCACAGCAAGATTTTTCTGTGTTTTAAATGCTCGCTGCTGACATCTTCAGTTATGTAATAAAGGTCATCAGTTCACATCCTGGCAGGACCAACTCACACATGTGCTATTTAATGCTAATTCTTTCACACACATGCACGCACACACATTCACAGCAAGATTTTTCTGTGTTTTAAACGCTCGCTGCTGACATCTTCAGTTATGTAATAAAGGTCATCAGTTCACATCCTGGCAGGACCAACTCACACTTCCAGCTTCTAACGTGGATGAATTGAGTACCGTTACATTGGGTAATATTAGTTCATTTTCATTCTGTTGTGAGTGCACCTGCTGGTCAAAATAGACTGCCACGTTAACGCATGCATGCAACACATAGAGCTAGTGGTTCAACAACTAGTGCTAAGGGAGATACATTTATCACTTTGTGTGCAGACTAATTACTGAGATTCATTCGCATCAGCAAAAATGGAAGCCTGCAGTTCGGCAATTTTCATCACATTCTCTGCCTCTCTTGTCATACCGTCACTGTAAATTGTCTGGAATGCGGCTCACACAAAGCCTCCCTTTACCTGGGGAATGCTTCTGAGGAGAACGCTGCCCACAGCAGAAAATTATTAACTTACTCTATCTGTCTATCCATCGCACTCACTCTATCACCAACACTCTATCTATCTCCCTCGCTCTATCTATCTATCGCACTCACTCTATTGCATCCCGACAGCATCACTCAGCACCACCACATCATCACTCAGCACCACCACATCACTACTATGCTCTACAACAGCATCACTGAAAGCCACAGCATCACTCGACGCCACCACATCACTCAGCGCCACCACAGCATCAATCTGTGCAACCATTCAACAACAACTGGTTCAAATATGTTCTCTCAATGTTTCAAGCTTTATTACAAATGTCACAAAAATGTTAATATTTCACTTCTGTTCTTGGATTTTAGTCCCAATAAAATACACTGAACATAATCTTCACAAAAGTTATTTACCTAAGTTTAAGCTATTGCCATTATAAATTACAATAACTTTTATTTGAGTATTATTTATTAAAAATAAATTAAAACCATTGTTATTTGTAATATCAATACATCTAAGTCACGTTAATACAATACATATTGCATTACAAATGCTATAGGTGTCACATTTGCGAAACTTAAAACTATTGGCATTGTAAATGACAAAGCTATTAATTTCGCTATTTTCAAAACCAACACATAAATAAAAAAATTGTCATTTACAAGACCAATAGCTCAAACTTTCCTAATGCGAGACCTATTGCAGTGAGGTCGGTAGAGCGGATGAGACTTTAAAAAACAAAAGCAAAAATCTCACAAGATCCTAGGGTGGGAATGCAGTACTGAGAATAAATCAATCACTTTACCCAACGGGTAAACGAGAAAAAAAATGATCACAACGTATCTTACTCCACCCATTCAAGCAGCTACGAAATAAAAGGATATTTTAAAACTGTTAATTCCACCCACCCGAGTTATCTAACCTATGACGTTCCCAACTCTCAAGAGTTTAAAAAAAAGAATTTTCTGGGAGATAATAAGCAACACCTGTTCAGTTGTAACAGGCTACCGAATCCGAATATTGCTGGTGGTAAGTCCAATGAATGCACCTTACGTACTTCAGAATAATCCTTATTCTGTTTTGAAGTCCTCTCCCTAGCCCTTCTTAAACAACTCTTGCTCCCAGCCAAATCTTGTTCGCTTTGTGATCCTTGCCATGAACGTATTTTGCACTCCGTTTTATTATTCACTTAGGGCCAGTGACGAGAGCTGGGCAATCTGCAGAGAAAAACCCAAGGGAACCACTTCACACCCCTGACTTAAACTAGAGGTGACTGGATAAGGCTGTTCTTGATCAGTAAATAATTGTTGCGCAAAGTTAAGGTAAATGAGCAGATTGCTGATAAAATACATTCCCATACTAATATAATCTTCTAAATATAACGTGTGGAATATTCAAATACAAAGTTACTTGCGCTGTGTGTATTTTGCTACTGACTAAAAACGAATGTCAGTGTGTGTGTGTATGTGTATGTATATATATCTAAATTAATTGCATTTTTGTCATCTGTTTAATGTAATCAGACCCCCCCAGGATTTTGCGACTTTGGCTGGCAAATCCCACGACCCAAAAAAGCAACATTTGCAGCCGGAAACCTCTAAATACACTGTATTTTTGAGGTGGGCAAAAAAATGTGCCCGCCACAAAAATACTGCAGATTTGTGCGGTCACCCTCACAACCCTCACACTCCCTCACTCGCACCCCCTCACTCGCACCCCCTCACTCGCACCCCCTCACTCGCACCCCCTCACTCGCACCCCCTCACTCGCACCCCCTCACTCGCACCCCCTCGCACCCCCTCACCCTCGCACCCCCTCACAACCTCACCAGCATAGCATAACAAAACATAGCATAGCATAACAAAACAAAGCATAGGATGGCAAAACTAAACCTAGTATAGCAAAACATAACAAAACATAGCAAACCACAACAAAACATAGCATAGCAAAGCACAGCATAGCATAATAAAACACAACTAAATATAGCACAGCGTAACAAAACATAGTATCGCATAACAAACCATCGCCTAGCAAAACACAGCATAGCCTAACAAAACACAGCATAGCATAACAAATCAAAGCATAGGGTAGCAAAACAAAACATAGCATAGCATACAGCATCATTCAGCACCACCACAGCATCACTCATTAAAATATGTTCTCTCAATGTTTCAAGCTTTATTACAAATGTCACAAAAAAATGTTAATATTTCACTTCTGTTCTTGAATTTTCATCACAATAAAATACACACGTTATTTTCAAAAGTTTAAGCTATTGCCATTATAAATTACAATCACTTTTATTTAAGTATTAATTATTTGAAAAAATTAAAAGCCATTGTTATTTGTAATATCAATACATCTAAGTCACGTAAATACAAAACATGTTGCATTACAAATGCTATAGGTGTCACATTCGCGAAAGTTATAACTATTGGCATTGTAAATGACAAAGCTATCAATTTAGCTATTTTAAAAACCAACACATAAATAAAATAATTGTCATTACAAGACCAATAGCTCCAACTTTTCTAATGCGAGACCTATTGCATTTCCAATGCTTGTTATATAATGCAGGAGCCTGGGCTACTGCCCATTTCCTGTCATAAGTATATTTTAAATGAATCTGAATATGATTGGAGAAGGCTGGCATAATGGTCTTCGCCATGTGGGCACTCCCTGACAAATTCAGGTGGCCAGTCTTGTTCAGCTAGAAGAATGTCATAACCCTGAGAGAGCCTCTCACAAAAGAGTGCTCTTATTTTTTCTTGTTATGTCCCCCTCCATCTGGAGTATTACTTCATATAACTTATGGGGAACGCTAACCCTGGTATCTGCAGTTTCAACTTGGATGTACTCATTCAAGTCCACTGTCTCCAGATGATCCTTCAAGTTCTTGCGAGCTATGGTGACTTCTGCTGCGCTGTCCAACATTGTCTGGACCCACTCCCCGTTCTTGAGTTGTGTCCTCAAGATCCTCTGATTTTAAGACCTGCTACCTTCTTTTTGGTGAATTGAGTTTTCTTATTTTTCTGAACGGTTGATCGTCTTTGGACTTCACACGTTCTTCCTTGTGTTCTGACCGTCCTCTTCTTTCGGATTTCTGTGACAAAGTCTGAAAGGTACGAGAGGAACGTGTATTAGTATCTTGACATCTATCAGGTTTTCTCAAATTATCCCTATTCCTTAGGTTATACCTCCTTTCAGAGGGCTCCTTTTAAGGAGATCTACCTCTGGATTGAGAATACTTCTCTTTAGAAGTTTGTTTAGTGTTCTCCCACTTTTTAGTAGGAGTGTTTTTAGTAAAGACCTTTACAGGACTTTCAGACAGTTGGGGCTTAACTGGTGTCCCACCCAAGCTGTCTCTGCCTAATTTTTCATAGGATTTTTCAATTATTCCGGCTAGTTCTTGTGGTTGCTCAGTTGCATCAAATTCCCTTAACTTTTGGTGGATCACCACGGATGCTGCTTCACCTTTAATATTAGCGAATATTATTGTTGAGACCTGTTTGAAATCTTTCAGTAATTTCATACCTAGATTCAAAGCAGGCTCTGCCCGTTTTCATTTTGAATCGGTTTCAGGGCGTCTGGTATTACCGCCATAGACTGAACACCATGTGTTTTAGTGTAGATTGCAGCAAAGACTGGACCCCAAGTGTCGCAGTCTTCCAAGTGTGGTGCGATCCCCATTGGTAAACTGATTGTTAACATTCTGTGTTTCTCATGAGGGGTAGAATCAGGAAATACTGCCTCGATTCGCGTAATTTTATGAGCTATCCAGAACGGAATTTTTTACCGTTTTGTGGGTAATTTACCAACAACTGACTGTAGAGTCTGTGGTGTAATCTTATTTGTGTTCCCCTGGTAAGGGGTGTATTGTGGAATCCTTATAGGAGGTTGGACTGTTAAAGTCTGCATGACATATTGAACCAATTGTCTATAGATTTTGATTAGCTCTTTGAGTTGAACTAATAGTTGCGCATCTGTCATTATATTAATTTCAGGATGTGGTGTATAGCTGGCTAATACCCGCCATGTTGCTCCTGGTCTACCTAGTGGACCGAGCCTGGTAATGTGATTTATATGTTTTAGGGTGCCATTGAACCAGAGCGCATGCGCTTGTAAGTTAGTGGAATTTCAATATCCTCGAAAGGAAAGTATTTCGTTGGTGGTTCATCTTCTTTTTAGAAGTGAAACATTTTAGTTGCTCGATTTGCTTCAGGGAAGATTATCCATGAATAGAATACCTCTGTCTGATGATATTCATGTGCCTCTATCACAAAAACGACCCTACCACGTCTTGATGTTAGGCCATTTCTTATAAGTTTTATAGTGATGATTTTCCTTAAATTTTCTGGAATGCTTATAGCATCCTCGTCGGATTCAGTAAAGCCTGTGAAGTTTGAAGCTTGTAAGGCGGCCATTTTGTTGACTGAAAGTTTGCAAAACCAGTTTCAAGGAAACAAAGATGAGGTGCACAATATTTTGGAACACTGTATCCTTCAACGTTGAACAAACCAAAAACCAATACATAGGATTTTTGCCCTACTCAGTTATGGCGGATATTTTATCGTTTTACCCACTCCAGACGTCTATTGGAGTATTTTACGGGAAAAAGGGGTCTCTGAGAAAAGCACGACTGAGTTACTTTAGTATCTAGCGTTAAATTCGTGCCTTACCAAACGTTGGGCGCCATGTAGTGTAGTTCCTATATTCCCAATAGGCTCTGCGCATTGGAATAATATATCCTATAGGTTTGGCGTAGGACTGAGGTCAACTAGGTCTCTATTGAATATACTGAACTTGTGTGTGTGTGCCAGCTAACTGAGAGTTCACTAGAAACTTTCTCGAATGCACAAGAAGGGATTAGTTTCTGACAACGCATAAACATGACCACTTTGTTTCCCAAGATTAAGAATATATCTCCGAGTTGCGTAAACAATAGATAAGTATTTCACTCAGTCAATCGTGCATGCTTCGTTTCTACAGAGTTGCAAAGAAATAGAGAGACCAGCGTTTTCAATAAAAGGTTTATTGAACAGTCTTCTTTCTCATGCAAGAGAAGTGAACTACTACAATCGTTATGCAGACTGCAAAGTATAATGCGTACAGTGAGAATAGTATTATACAATAATACTGTACGAGCATTGTATGGTTTCTAAGCCATATAAAAATACATACATAAATACACAGGCTAAAATACTCAACTGGTGCTTCTAAAATACGCCTACCCCAATGTACCTAACCTCTAAGTCTAGTACGAAGAAAGAAGTATTGTGTAACATATGTTTAGTTTTCTTTTTGCCAAGAATCTACCAAAGGTTTCTCTAGGTTCTGATCAGCTCCATACCTTGTTTTAGAATGAAGGAGGTCTGGTATCTCCGTCTCGGGACTCGATTTCCCAACACCAGGCAAGGGGAGCCGGAAGCACTGGAGCTGGAAGCACTGGAGCTGGATTCTCGTCAGGAGTAAGGCAGCTTCCTGATCAGTGTGTCAGCTGGAGAGTCGGCTTCCTTCGGTACTTGCTGTAGTGAGCTGCGTCGGGCAAGTAGGCTGTCGATCTGCTCCGAACCACCGTCGTTTGCTATAGCAAGTGAAGATATATTTATACCTTGAAGGTGTTTAGGAATGCCATAGTTTGACGTAAAGTCGGGCATATGAACGTCATGAATGAACCCCTGGGGAATAGTTTTTCATTGTAAAATACCTGAGTTCTTGGAGAAATCAATATTAAAGCAAGGGGAAGTCCCTGGCTACTTCAGCTGGTTTTCCAAGAAATCGTTGTGACGTTTGGTACGGGTGGAAGTAGACATGTCTGTATTTGGG
The DNA here is from genome assembly GCF_964263255.1 of Lissotriton vulgaris. Lineage (NCBI taxonomy): Eukaryota > Metazoa > Chordata > Amphibia > Caudata > Salamandridae > Lissotriton > Lissotriton vulgaris. The sequence goes on along the minus strand of NC_141693.1, from coordinate 901,861,542 downwards.
TAGCATGGGCTATGCCTAAATAAGGGCTTGGTTTCTATGCCTATATAAGGGCAATGTGAATTGTACCTATATAAGGGCATGAATTGTGAAAATTCACTCTGAGCCTAAAACGCCACACAACAGCATGACGCCAAGCTCTACATTGCTAAGCACAAGACGTGATGGCAATAGGCACCCGAAAGCTCTAACCCTCTGGGGTTTCCAATGTGGACCAGATTCTGAGATTGGCGTAGATATCCCCTGATTTTCCAGGCCGTCATCTATTCCAGGAGCAGATTTAGGCCTTTAAGGCAATTCTGCAGTAGTTATTCTGGATGGTTCTGGATCTTTCTGGCCTGACTTCAGACCCCATGGACCCGTAAAGCTTCCAGTTGAGTTTCATGCCTTCCGGTGGGCCTTCTGCCAGTGCCAACTGATCCCATTCTGCATTAGCCAGTGACAAGCTGTGCTACAACACTTTTGCCTCATGGTTTGCTGGCAGTGCCCAATGCAGTTATGATAATGTTTCTAGAGGCACCATTTCTGGAATCTGCTCCAATTCCATTGTCTGCTGTAGAGCAGACTTCTACCAGATTTGTCTGTTGTGCTAAGAAATAACTAAAGTGTGTATTTTGCGAGTATTTCCATCTGAAGGTTCTGTCTGGGTGGGGAAGCCATCTTCAGTTGCATGTTGATGCAGTTCCACAGCTTAAATGCCCCCCAACAAACATGGTGATGAGGACTACTGTATACTGCTCCCTCGTTTTAATAATAATGGCCTCCACCTCAACAATGCCAGAAGTATGGACCCTTTCCCTGAAATTAAAACAGATTTGCTCTTGCACCCCCTCCACCCCCTCTAGCCAACCCACACTTACGTACGAGTGTGTGTCCTTTGCTGTAGTTTTGCTCCAGGCCACTGAGGCTTAGGATTTATAGTTGCCCCCGGTGGAGATCAAAGTGAACTGACTACAAAAATCTTGAAAGCTTGGACATCAACTGCTGAACCCTTACTACCATTTACAAGGCCCTGACTGAGGCTCTAAAATCTACCAGGTGCAAACTGATTTCTTCAACTGTGAGGCGCCACATTGCTCTGTGCCACAGACCTGCTCTTTTGCACTCTACTTTCCTAACACATCTGCCTCTGGGGTGTCTGCGTCGTTGAGGCTTCGATGAGCAAGGAGAACCTTAATATTTTACTAACTGCTCCTCCTGTCAGGCAATCCAATAAGGCTAACACTATGCAAATGAGTTTTTTCTTCTATTTGGCTCTGTATTCAATGAGCTCTACATGCTTCTATGGCCATTATATTTTTGCGACATGGCTAGCAAGATCTTTCCTGCTGGCTAAATTAAATAATTAAGGGGCAGAACTACTGACTAAAGTGATTTACTGTGCAGTGTTGCTAAAATGTAAGAGATTAGCATCATTTTAGGTCATTAAAGGCTTACTTGAGTTGCAGCAGCGTACAGTTCTTGTTGCAATGAGTAAATGTGTTCATTTTGTCAAGGTGTGCAGGCCATTTTGACATTTTATCCTCTATTTTTGCTAGCCAGTGTACAGGGTAGGGGAGTGGGTTGGTGAATTAAGATTTGTGGACGTCTCAAATGCTTTTACTGGAACTGAGGTCTAATTGGGGAGCTTTGCTAAGCTAAACTTACCAGGATCATGGTATTCATTTAAAAAAACTAGTGCTCACGGCATGTGTCGCTGTAGATACACATGCTGTGCAAACTCCTGCCATCTGATTTGTGTGCAAGTTGTTTTTCTTCTACGAAGTCTTCTTCAGTCACAATTTAGTTTGACTCCACCTCTTGCTTGCAATGCCAATGATCATCAACTCATTGTTAGATTTTTTTTTTCTGCCATCTGGTTCGGACTTGTGCTTCTGTTCTATGTTTCGACTCTGTTGCGGTAATTGTTTTGATTCTCTTGTTCCCTATCTCTCCGTCCATATAGTTTACGATCACATTTGCCCTTTTTTCTTGTATCGGGTCGACTTCTCCAGTTACCTCTCAGGACAGTGCACAGTTTTACTTTGGCCCCGGTGGGATCTCTCTCCTATGGTGCAGTCTGCTCTCAGCATGTCTTGCCTGTGATGGAACGGATGCCCTTTTAATACTGTCCTCTGTGTCGTGTGAAGTAACCCATGGCCGATCTCCACCAAGTCTGCAATCTCTGCCTCTCATCCGAGCAGGAAGAGGCCTCTTGTGACGAATGTTGGCCCTTACGGTCGAAGAAGATCCTTTGCGGCCAGTCTACTTGAGAAGGTCCGCAGGAGCGCAGAAGGTACCCAGGCGTCATCAGCACCTGGAGCCTCGGAGGGGAACATCCTCCAGAGCCCTTGGCGGCTGATGAGGCTTTCACGCCTGAAGAGAGTTCCTACATTTCGAAATTGAAGACCTCCTGCCGGCTCACAAAGTTGCGAGTACTGCTCCCTCCACCTGGACACCGCTGTGAGCTTCTACCCCTCAAGGGGCCCAGCGCACTACACCCACAGAAGCAGGCTTTTCATCCTCTACTGCTTTTGGGCCATGGTCGTCACTGACCCTCAACTTTGGACCCTATGCTCCGCATCGGCTCTGCACCAAAGAAAATCTTAAAGCTGAAGCCCTTGGCGCTGCCCACTCCCGGCTCGTCACTGACTCGAGCGACAGATCCAAAACCGTCTGCCTCGAAGCATAAATCTGTGTTGAAACAAGAGCAGCTTTATGTCCGACAAAAACAGATTGTGATCCTCATACTAACTCAGCCTCTGATGCCAGATCCTCAGCTTTCCAAGAGACAGTTCAGTTTTGAAGAAGCTCTGAAGCCCCCTCTTTTTCCAAAGCAGTGAAAAAAGGAAGATAAGCCACCAGTCCTCTTCTGGACAGTAGACTGCCTCAGCCTTCTTACACTCCACCCCGACCCCCACCATCACCTACCCTCCACCTTCTTTACTTAACCCACTATCCTATACTCCACATGGTTTACTACATTCTGACATGGACACGCTGGGGGGAGGCGAGGACTTATGACCTACCCACCCAGGGACACCTCTCGGACTCCTATGATGTAGATCTAGTTGCTGATACTGATCTCAACCTCTAGTTTGCCCAACCTTCTATGTCAGATGATCCCTCCTCATACCATGAGGTTCTATGTAGGGCTGCTGCTGATCACAGCGTGGTGATGCATAAAGAGCCAGTCGAGGAGGACTTCCTCTTTGAGACTTTCTTCTAACTACTGCTCCATGCCCTATCTGACTATGCTGAAGGTGATGCTCAAGCTGGCCCCTGATATTTAAAAGGAGCCAATCAAAACCTGAGTCATACCCCAGGGGTTGATAAAAATACGACTCCCCTTCTGACCCTATTTGTATTAGAAGCCAGCTTCCACCAAATTTCCTACTGGTTAATATCCCTTGTAATCAGGGGAATGCACAGGGCACAAGCGATGGTCCTTTGCCGAACAATGAGAATAAAAGGATAGACGCGACTGGTAAACGAGTCACGGCACAGTCTACCAACCACTGATTCATTGCCAGTTCCATTGGTTTACTCTAGATATGACCGGGCCTTCAACACTTCCCAGAGGAGCTCCGTAAATGGGGGAGGGATTTGATCACAGAGGGCAAACCTATTTCTAACAGCCATCAGGTAGATGCTGCTGACACTGCAGCTCATGAGATTGAGTTGAGCACCCCACAGTCGTGGCTGCCTTGTGTCTCTGGTTTCAAGCTAGACATCCAACAGCATCTCCTTAACCTGGCCTTCGATGGTGAACATCTCTTTGGGCCTCAGGTTGGTGAAATGCTGGAGAAAATTACACACAGATACTGAAACAGCAATAGCCGTGGGCATTTATAGATGCCTTCCTTTCAGGAGTAATTTCACTACTCCGCATATCTCAGAGGCTCCAAGACCTTCTCCACTGAAGCTTCTGTGTCTTTTCAGTGCCATCCTGCCCAACCAACTTCCACCAGGGGCTACTTCATGGGTGCCTATCCTGGAAATAGCACCCAAAGTAGAGGCAAAGGTAGCTCCCCCAAGGGAGCCACCCCATCCAAACAATGACTTGCCGCTCCCCAACCCTGATCATGGCACACCTGTCTGGAGACAACTGCAGATGTTCTTCCCTGCTTGGCAACACGTCACTTCAGGACAGCTGGTTTTAGACACCATCCAACATGTTTACTGCCTAGAGCTCTCCTCTACACCACTCAACATACCACCCCCACAGATATGTCCTCTCCCCAGAACACTGTTTGCTTCAGGAAGAGGTCCAAGTGGTCCTCCTCAAGTGGTCCATGGAGCTTGTACCACAACACCTACAGGGCTCACAGGTGTATTTCCCTCTACTTCTTTGTTCCCTAAAAGGACTGGTCACTCTGGCCCATTTTGGACCCCAAACCCCTAAACGAGTAGGTCCTATCAGAACACTTCCACATGGTCACCCTTCAAGGTGTCATACCACTATTGCACTGGCGGCACTGCACCTCAAAAATGCCTACTTCCACATTCCAATTCTTCCGGCGCATCAGCGCTACCTCCAGTTTTTGGGAAGTGGTCGGTATTACCAGTTCAAAGTGTTGTCCTTCGAGGTCACCACCGAATGCTTATTTTTTACAAAATGCCTTGCATTAGTAGCAGCGCACCTGAAGAGCCAGGACCACCATGTATTCCCCTACCTGGAAGATTGGCTGATAAAGAGCGCAGCGTAGCTCCACTGTAGTGCTATGCACACACAAACTACTATAGACCTACTGCAAAAAGTGGGCTTTGCCATCAATGCTGTAAAGTCCCATCTCCAGCCCTTTCAAATTCAACCCTATCTGATAGTCCTCTAGCTGCAGATTCCTTATCTTAGAATTCTCCCTAGGAGCCAGACTGGATCCAGAATTTTTTCCTAGCAGAACCTCTGTGCGTCGGTTGAGAGCGGTCGTGCGACTCTGTAGTGGCATCGTCCACCAGAAGTGATGTTGCTGGAGTCCATATAAGCCCTTCCACTGACGCTCTAATGTCCGGTACTTCTTTCCCGTGCTACAAAGTGGATCCCGAGAAGCGGTTCCTCTGGCCGTTTTTGGCCTGCAACGTTATTTTGTCTGAAACAGTGCACCATTTTTCGATGCCTTCTTGTTTTAAACCTTGTGGGTCTTGTGCTTGACAGTTGTCAGCCACAGACTTTCAGTATGTCTGTATGTGGTGCTTGGGCAAGCACCACAACTCCGAGGAGTGCAATGCCTGTCAACAAATGAAGCCAAGGGCAATGGATGAAGCTCCTACCAGCGCGGTTGTCAAAATCCTCGGAATCTTGCTAATCGTGGTCTCCTTCCATATCAATGGTCCATTCACAGAGCTGTTTCCATAGACGTCGCTCGCTTTCGACGATAAGTCGAATCACAAATGGTCAAAGTTGCTGCATGCCCCGGTTTAGTCATCTCACAACGTGGTTTCCCACGACTCCTCACACCCTCAACCTGAGGACCCAGTGTAAGAGTCCCTCCCTTGCCTTTTCTGGAGCTGGGGCGACTTTAACCCAAATGAGAGAGTATTGTGCTCTCCACACCATCTTTGGGTCTTCACCTTCTCTTGGAGCGCCTTCAGGCCCTAAGGAGGTGACAGATGCTTGGACTGTGCCCACACCGGCGGATTCGCCCTCGGCTGCAGTTAGGCTCTTATACACATTGATGCCTGTGCACAGCCTGTGCACAGCCCTCGAGTTCACACCTGCGACGCAAATCGATTCTGACTCTGCACCTGTGTATGCCCCTTTAGGACTCTCTCCTGCGACATCAGCCTCCCCTCATTCTGTCCACTGGGTCATCAGCGCTGTCAGAGGCCCATCCACTGTCTTCTCCCAACGTCGGTACGGCGTCGATCGACATCGGGTGCAGAGCCAAAGCAACATAGTTATGTAGAACAAGTTTTGGAAGAAAATGAGGAAAGGGTTGGCATTTTACAGCCAATGCCTGCGGATCCTTCTATGGTGGTTAGTTGGAGTACTGATTTAGGTGAAGCAAGCGCGTTAGTCTTCCCCTGCTTCTGGCCTTCTTTCTCCTCCTGGCCTGGCCATGGAGGACAGCGCTTCGTTAGCAGACAAGTTGGAAACGGTGGCTATAGTTTTAGATTTGTCTCTTCTTTTGCTGGAAAAGTCTACGGACCCCCTCATTGGAGTTCTTCATGATGTATAATGTTTTGTTAGAGTCCTGGTCTAAGCCGGATACTCGTGCTCCTTTGGACAGTTCTATTGCCCACAAGCACTGCCATGCCCCCACTTACCCAGAATGTCTCTTCTGCCACCTGACACACTGCAGTTTTGTGATGCAGGACACTATGGATTCTCATGATTTGAATTGTCTGTCTTATAATCCGCTTGATAGGTTTCCAGAGACTTGTCTCTTGTGGAAAGCATAGTTTCTCTTCCACCAGTACTGGTTCACATTCCATTAAAATGAAAGATAGTGTGGCACACCTAAATTCTAGTGCAAGTTCAAACAAAGGTAATCCTAAATCAAATTTATAAGTCGTTTCTGGGCGCCTCAGGAATGGTCTCTTCTGGTTGGTGAGAGACTCTAATTTGAAAACTAATGGCGAGGAGGTGTGGGGAAATTCCACACTGAATCCTGTGGGTGCTCCTGTGGAGGTGACTACCTCAATTTCTTTTAAAAAATGCTCGAATTCAAGAATCCAATCATGATTTTAATCCTAGAAGTCATATATATAATTTAGTCAATATGAGCATAAATATATGACTTCTTGGATTAAAATCATGATGAACAAATTGGATTCTTGAATTCGAGCAATTTTTTTGAAGAAATTGAGGTAGTCAACTCCACAGGAGCACCCACAGGATTCAGTGTGGAAATTCCTCACATTCCATTAACACATCTTGCGTCCTCTGCCATTTTTCTTATGCCTTATGGGATTAGTTGTACAAAAGAGGGTGGTGATGGACGGAGCATCTGAATCAAACACTCACACCCAGTCAAAAGATCTGGGTTTGATCCATCACCGTTCTTTAGCCCACTCTACCACCCCAGTTCAGACATGGCTATATGCAAATCAGTCTGACCCTGTGCCTCATGGGAACAGTCCAGCCCGATCTGCCAAGCCATTTCTTCCCTGGACCGGAAACAAGCTTCCGAGGACCGGTTTCTGGCATTCCAGCCGTTTTCAGCCCAGCTTGCATGAATCCAGTGGCAAAGTGAGCAAGGGACTCACGTCTGAGCATACCCTGCCACACTTATGGCGGCCAAAAGCGGAACAAAAGGGGGTGGTGATGGACGGAGCATCTGAATCAATCAAACACTCGCACCCAGTCAAAAGATCTGGGTTTGATCTATCACTGTTCTTTAGCCCACTCTGCCACCCCAGTTCAGAAATGGCTATATGCAAATCAGTCCGACCCTGTGCCTCATGGGAACAGTCCAGCCCGAACTGCCAAGCCATGTCTTTCCTGGACCTGAAACAAGCTTCCGAGGACCAGTTTCTGGCATTCCAGCCGCGTTCAGCACGGCTTGCTTGAATCCAGTGGCAAAGTGAGCAAGGGACTCACGTCTGAGCATACCCTGCCACACTTATGGCGGCCAAAAGCGGTTCAAAAGGGGGTGGTGATGGAATGAGCATCTGAATCAATCAAACACTCACACCCAGTCAAAAGATCTGGGTTTAATCCATCACCGTTCTTTAGCCCACTCTGCCACCCCAGTTCAGACATGGCTATATGCAAATCAGTCTGACCCTGTGCCTCATGGGAACAGTCCTGCCCGAACTGCCAAGCCATGTCTATGTGGTTTTTCTTTTTCATCGGTTCTTGCTTTGTCTGATAGCCTTCACTGTTCTGACAGTCTCGGCCTTCCAGGAGTTGGCCTTTACTCACCTTGGCCTATTTTAGGCCCAGTTCACCCTTGTATTCTTTATCACAATGTTCAGTTTCCTGCCGCTTTCTTCCATGATGTGGCTTTTATCAGCCTTATTTCAGGCTTTTAATCGGCTAGCATAATTCCTTAATGCTTCACACACTGATTACAAAGTACTAGCTAAGATATTAGCGGACAGATTTGCTCTGCTTGTGCCATATCTGGTCCATGAGGACCAAAATAGGTTCATACCGGCCCGTTCCACGTCCCTGTATTTAAGGCATTTTTTTAGAGTAGCAGATTATTTAAGGGAGAGATGGGTACGCTCTGGATGCTTTGTACTAGACTTAGAAAAGGCGTTAGATACCCTAGAATGGGGATTCCCGTTTGCTACACTCTGGAAATATGGTCTAGGGGAGGAGTTTCTAGGGCTAGTAAAAGTACTTTATACACAGCCCATGGCTAGAGTTAGAACAGGCCTGTATCTGACCAGATTCCAACCGAACAGGGCACACAACAAGGCTGCCCGTTTTCCTTTTTATTATTTGCGCTGGCCTTAGCAGAGTCTCTGCGTGGGTCACAAGAGGAATGGGGTATCCGTTTGGGAGATTGGATACACACCGTCTCCTTGTATGCTGATGATCTTCTGATCTATCTCAGAGATGTCGAGATTTCATGCACGACAATAGAAAAAACTTTGCTAGATTTTGCCTCTGTCTCTGGTCTCCCGAGTGAATTGGAAAAAATTGTGTCTATATCCTTTTTCGGAATCCACACTGGGCCCAAAACTGCTTTTTAGCGGTATGCTAGTACACTGGCAACTAACAACATTCCGCTATCTCAGGGTGCTCATATACAGGGAACATGCAAACCTTTTTGAAGGCAACCTGGTTTGTGTGGTTAAAGCAATACACATACAAATGACCTTCTGGAGTACTCTGCCTCTGACAGTTATAAGACTTAATGCACTTCTCAAAATGATGGTACTTCCACGTCTTCTTTATCATTACACAAACCAACGAGTACATATTCGACCGGCTTTTTTCAGTGGGTTCGAGCGCGATATGAGGCAATTCATAAGGCATTGATCACGCATCACAGTAGCACTAACTAAAATGTACCCCTCGACTGATCAAGGGGGTCTCACGGTCGCTAACATGGAGCAATATTATCTAGCAGCACAGCTCCAGTGGGTGGCCAGGTGGCTAAGTGCGCGACAACTAGAAGATACTGCCACGCTTGCAGCAGGATACATTCATTCCCAGATAGTAACGATATTCCATCCAGGCAGGAAAGGGCAGTCTCATACCCAACTATTAGTACATGTAGCTTATAAATGCTTCTGCCGCAGCTTAGAACTCTCAAACGGTCACTCTATATCCGCCATTCTGCCCTATAGTCTGCACACTTAGGAACCGGCTGGCCATCACTCGCGTAGAACTCTCCTGTTGGGAAGAAGTGGGAGTGCGCACACTAGGAGATTTACATAGCGATGCCTACCGGCTACCATTTGCGATGCTCGCTGACTAACCCGGATTACCACAGGGACAATTCTTATTAGATGCAGCGGTGGTGCACGCATTGCGCACGCTATGGGGAGATGTAACACAAGAGCCTGTCACCCGCTTAACACTGCAGTACTTACACGAACTAGGCACAGGCCGACATACGACCAGAGGGTTGGCAGACTCCCTACGTAGACATACAGCGCAACTACTATTATCCATCAGAACCCACTGGGATGATGACTTGCAGAGACACAGTACAGACCGGGAATGGGAGAGCATTCTGGTGAGCCCTTCGCGTATTCCCCGGAACGCCAGATTCCGGCTCATCCAGTACTGCATAGTGCACAGAGCTTAATCAAATTGATGCCGGATGCCCAAGATGCGATATGGCAGGAGCAGATCTACTGCACATGCTGGGGGCATGCACGGTTATCCGACCATACTGGGACATAGCACCAGGCATCTGGCTCAGTGTATGGAGTGCACCTTAGATTGGACGTGGCAGACATGCCTACTAGGTTTATATCAAAGGTCCAAAAAGCATAAAGTGACAACCCGTTGTGTAGATTAGGACTCATAGTGGCCAAACAACTGCTCACAAGGCGTTGGAAATCCCCTGAGCCCCCAGCTGCGAAGGCCTGGTTCCAATCACTTCTCTGTTCGGCACAAGCAGAAGCATAGCGCTCCTCAGTGAAGACGCAGCGGGTACTCGGAAACAGCCACTGGCAGCAATGTGGGACGCAATATTGTCAGATTTCCACACACAATGGCAGAATGACACCGAAAATCTGGAAAACGTGTCTGATCAGGATGAGGTGTAAGACTTAATAACGTGGGGCGTATGGCAAGTAGGCTTGCCAACAATAAACAGAGGCAGATACTTAAGACTGTGGGAGTGGTGAGCCCCTGAAATCTGCCCAGACGATCTATCAGCTATTCCAGAATTCAGACAGCCAACTCTGGAGTGGGTGGGCAATAGAGGGCAGTGGGAGAGGGGTGAGGGACGGTGGCACAAACATAACGCGAAGATGACATAGAACTCCTGAGAGAGAATGCTGATTTATTGACTGGAAATGCCAGGGGGGGATAACTATTTTGTTATTTTGTTATGAATTGTTAATGTCACATAAAGATTGAAATTATTGGCAATATGCATCAAGAATACTGCATATATGTGAGGCATGACTCTGTAACTATTAATCGAGCTGAAGCATTGTAGATACAAGCCCTGAAACATTTATAGCTGAGCCTCAAAGTGTTTTGTTGATGTATGACCCAATATGTGTAAAATAAAGATTCGAAATTTGAAAAGTTGAAAAATTCAATAAACAAATGTAAACAAAAAAATAATTTCTTAATGCTTCACAAGTTTTTCTTTGGTTGAGGTGGGATTCCCTCTTTTTCCTTCTTTTTCTTTGTAGTATGTTGCTGATTGCTTAGCACCATACTACTTATGTTCATGGATGTCAGAGTGGTGCTGCTCTCGTTCTTTCATTGATATATTTTTATATATCGCCGTTTTATCTACTAGCGGTATGGCAATGCTGTATGGACATGTATATGTCTTAGATATAGGTATATGTATCGCAATGTTTATATGGCTATGTCTTCTCGTAACACTGCCTCTGTGTCACCTTTTCGAGATAGTTTTTGAAATAGTGTTTGTATGCATTGCTTTTCCTCTTCATCTCTCTGTGGGTCTCCCTGTTGGGTGTTTCTAGCGGTGTTCCTCTGTCTGGACAAGTCTTGTTTTTGTTTTGTCCTCGCTGGTTTGTAGTGGAAACATGCCTCATGCTTTCTCTACTGTACATGTGTTTGAGATTTCTTCTCATAGTTTTCACCCCAGATAGTCCTAATTGCTGTTGGGCGTGAAGCTTTGCTCTGTTATGGTTCCTGTGCCCTGATCTTCCGCCAATTCCTACCTTGGGTCTGGGTAATATGTCGAATCATATCCTGTTTTTCCATTGCCATGTTATCGGCTTACCCATGCCTCCCCATCTCTTATTTACTGTTATTGTCTGTGGTTCTTCCACAGTGCTTATGGTGAGGTGTATTTTTCTTCTCACTCGACTGGTCTTTTCTGTCTTTCAGTAGACTGGCTAGTACTATGTACAGATTTTTGTGGTAGGTCAGTTTGCAGACCCACCTCCAGGGATAGTGTTTCTATGGTATCTAATTCTAAGGTATGGAATCTGCTGCTAGATGTCTGTCAGATGATCAAGTTACTTACCTTCGGTAATACCTTATCTAGTAGAGACATAGTATAACTGCAGATTCCTTACTGACCCACCCATCCTCCTCGTTCTGCAAACTGTTTTCCTCTCACCGACATCTTTTCCTTGAAGTTATTATATAGTATGTTACAACGGGTAGTGGTTAATTAAAAGATGTATCTATCTTTGCGGCAATCTGTTTCCATAGCCAGATTCTAAGGCTGCCCCGTGGTTTGGTGCAGAATTTGATCACAGAAGAAACTGAGTTCAACGCGTTGGGGAAGGGCTTATATGGACTCCATTGACATCACATCCAGTGGACGGCGTCTCTACGGAGTCACACGATGCCTTCAACCAAAGTGCAGAGGTTCTGCTGGAAAAATTTCCAGATCCAGTCAGGCGCCTGGGGAGAATTCCAAGGTAAAGAATCTGCGGCTAGACTGTCTCTAACAGATAAGCCATTACCAAAGGTAAGTAACTTGTCCGTCTGGGAGCCATCCTCAATGCAGATGTCGCAAGGCACACTTCAGTCCGACAGGACTCCAGTCTTTCCAAACATTGCTGTCTCTTTTTCAGCCAAATCAACAGGAAGGCAAGTCATGCGCCTGCTAGGGATGATGGCCTACAACATCACCATAGTACCCCATGCAAGATTGTACATGCATCCGCTGCAGAAATGCCTAACTCATCAATGGTCTCAAAAGGAGGGTCATTGGGAAGATCTAGTGTTGAACAGACCCCGCACCCATTACGCTTTGCAGTGCTGGAACACCAACCACTTGCTGCGGGGGTGGCCTCTTCTAAACCCAGTTCCACAGATCACTGTCTCAACTGATACATCCCCAACTGGGTGGGGCGCACTTAAAAGGTCTGACTGTCCAGGACCAGTGTGGTCCCACTTACAAAGATCTCCACACCAACTATCTCCAGCTGCTAGCTGTCCATCTAGCCCTCTAGGCCTGCCTTCCCCACATAGTGAGCAATGTAGTCCAAGAATGGACAGACAACATGACCGCCTTGTATTAGATTTAGAAGCAGGGGGCACCCGCTCCCCTCAGGTCTCTGTTAGCTCAGTCTATTTGGCATTGGGCTCTCCAACACAGGATCCACTTGTTGGTGGAATACCTCTCGAGAGTGGGCAAAGACTTTGCCGACCTTCTCTACAGGATGAGGCAACAAGTCCACGAGTGGGAGCTTAACCCGGCAATCCTCTATTGCTTCCACCAATGGGGGTTTCTGGACGTGAACCTCATCACCACAGCAGAAAACGCAAGATGCCCAAACTTCACATCCAGATTTCCGCACCTACAGACCATGGGCAGTGTACTATGGATGATCTAGTGCAGGATATTTGACTACGCTTTTCCACCTCTCCCCCTCATTCCATTCGTGGTTCAGGAGCTGTGGCAGACCTCCCTCACCCTATTGGCACCCAGTTGGGGCAGACAACCATGGTGTAGCACTCTCCTCTAGCTATTTGTGGTTACACAGGTTAGGATCCATAACAAGCCAGACCTTTTCACACGGAACCATGGAAAAATCAGACACCCCGACCACAAGAGTCTCAACCTTGCAATTTGGCTCCTGAGTCTTGGAATTTGGCTATCTCAATCAACCTCCAGAATGCATGATTATTAAGGAAACGTGAAGGCTCACTACTCGTGCCTGCTATGCTGGCAAATGGAAGAGATTCGTCTATTACTGTCTCTCAGACCACATTTGACCCCGTGCCAGTCACAGTTCAGAATAGTTTTACCTTCTCCACCTCCAAATGTGTAGTCTAGCCTTCACCTCCATTCAACTACACCTGGCAGTTTGACTGCATATCTCCAAAATAGACAACATGTGCTGCTCTTCAGAATTCCAGTTATGAAAGCTTTTATGGAAGGGCTCAAAAGATTCATTCCTACCCTAGTGCCTCCAGCCCCAGTGTGGAATATTATTATTGTCCTGACAAAACCTATGGTGGCCCCAGTTCGAGCCCCTTCAGTCATGTCCCTTACAGTTTCTGACTTGGAAAGTAGCGATCATATCACGTAGGTGTGTTAGTGAGGTCCAGGCTTTAAATTTGTAAGAATGGTTCTTTCAGGTTCCTATAGATAGAGTAGTCCTTTGTACCAACCCTACATTTCTTCTTAAGGTGGTCTCTTCTTTCCACCTTAACTAGTCTATAGAACTTCCAGCCTTCTTTCCACAACCTTACTGGGTAGCTTAATTGTCTAATATGTGAGAAGTTGGCCTGATATATAATGTTCACTATTCTAGTGAGCACTTTGTATCAGTCCAAATAACCCTTATTGATGATTGGTTGTAAGTCAACCTTATAGACCAGCTATCCTAGTAGCATGGATACGAGCAGTCTTCGGGCTAAACTCTAGAGGGCGTGTTAAGCCAGCTGTTATACCATCACATATACCCCTTGAACACCAAGTGAAAGGACACCACACAAGTGTTATGAAAATAAACAGTGTATTTATTTAGATCACAACAGCCCTGTACTCTTTATGAGGACAGGGTACTAAGCACACAACAAAACTCTTACGAAAATACTATAAGTTGCACAATTTACACAAATGCCCGAGGGGCACGAAAAACCATATACTATAAAAGTGGAATGCAAAATTACTAGCAGGTAACTACTAATCTCATAGTGTTTGGAATCGCTAGGACTGGACTACTGAACCTTCAGATTACTAGCAGGAGGCCTAGGGGACTCGGGTGCAGAGTGTGCACTCTCACGCGGGATGCGGGACAAAGTCTATGGATGCTAGGAATTACAAAGTTAGTGATATCGGACGAATCCGACTAGGTAGAGCTGAAACGAAAAAGGATCTGGACCCTTGGATAGTGAGGCTATGCTGGGGCACCGAAATACCGAAGTTACCTAGCCCAGGGGCTGCGGATGCATAGGTCTGGAAAGACGTTGGGAATCCTCGTTGCAGTCTATGGAGCCTGAAAGAAGAAGTTGCTGGCAGGCGACCAGTGAAGAAGTTCGAAGTGATCCAAGCCTGGATCGAAGATGGAAGACACCTGTAAGCAGAGGGGACCAAGTTCTGAATCACTAGCCAGTGATTAGATGGGCACCAGGATGGCACCGGATGGAGTCACCTCGACCAGGTGAGTGGGCGACGCTGGGCTCTGCAGTCTCACGGACCAGGAGGCGTTGTCGGCGACCAGGATGGAGGTGCGAGCTGTCCCACGATGGTTGCTGCTGTCGACGTCGCTGGACCCAGGATTGGGGCAACAAGTCTTGGCAAATGCAAGCTCACGCGGTGGACTCAAAATGGCGTCTGGAGTGAACCAGGAGGGTCCGGGGTGCTCCTCTTTTGGAGGGGAGCAACGGCCAGTCAGGAGCAACCAGACCAGCAGTGTTGATGTCGTTGTTCGTCGTCGGGAAGGCCACAAGCCAGCGGGCTCGTAGCCAGACAACGCGGTGAGCAGCAAAAAGCAGAAGGGCCCCACGCAGATCTGGTGGATGCTGGAGGGCTGAACTTCGGTGCTGGAGCTGCTCAGGGTTGGGGCTTCTCGGACCCCAAAGCACCCACTCGAGGATCCCTCGGCGGTCGTGCTGGGCAAGAGTCGTGCAGTCTTGAAGATGGCCGGTCCCTCGAGGTCTCGTCGCACCCACGGATCTCAGCTGAGCTGACGATGTGAGTAGAGGTCAGAGGTGCCAGGGAAGCCGGGTCTCGTCGTGCTGGTCGGTCGGATTCCGGAGGAAGGACGTGCAGCAAACCGCAGTGTTCTTGGATGGTGCCTGCGGTTGCAGGGTGACTACTCCTTAGTCACAAGGGAGAAATCTTGTGAAGAAGTCTTGAGTTCCTTTCGTAGAAAGTAGTTTCAGGATTCAAAGATGATCTAATTTGGAAGGGGGCCCGCTCCTATCTTTATACTAGTAAAAGGGGCTGGCACGCGACTAGGTCCTGCCCATGGGTGGGACCAGGAAGGGGGGTGGTTACACCCCTCTCCCATGCCGGACTTTCCCCAGGCCAGGGGCTGGTGTGCCCCTGGAACTGGTTCTAGCCGGCAGATGCATAGTGAGCACCGGGGTGCCACTTGCAGTCACCTTCCTCTAAAGCCCTGCCTACCCAGGATACACAAAACCCTGTCTGGGATGGTGCTAGCACCGCCCCTGACAGGAAACCCTTTGTCCAAGCTCCCCTCGCTGGAAGGACTCCCAGCTGCAGGGGGTCAGACTTGTGTCTGTGGTGGCAGCATCCATTTTGTGATGCTGAGGCTCGAGTTAACTTTAACCGGGGTTCACAGTTACATACATGTCGTGTCCCTCTAGAAAGGTGGAATGCTAACCCCGTCGCCAGAATTGGCGAGGGGTTAGTATTCCAATTCGTATGACACCTTACTCGACATGTTTTGATAAAGCGATGCCAGAGATAGCATATAACCGCGAGGATTATAATGCACTTAAGAGTATATGGTATGCGTTATCATGGAACAGCTATTAGGACTTGGTTCCGCAAGCTGCAAACGGGCTCAGCTCATGCCAGAGCACCATCTCACACGATTCCAAGCACTCTGCCTTCAGGATTGTCAAGGCCTGCCATAGGAGTGACTGATAGGAATCTGTGTGTCCATTTTAGGGTTAGATATAGGTATACTATATCTAAAGCAAAGGGTGATTACACCACCTTGCCCCAGCTGTCGTGCAGCCAGTTGTGTCAGATTTAGATGGCCAGCCAGGGGTGGCATAATACATGCTGCAGCCCCTGGTAGGCCCTGGGTACACCTATGCCCTGAGTTACAGGGTCTGATAAGGTGGCCCAGTACCAATTGGATAATGCACCTAAGGTACACGTGTCCATTTAGTGAGTGAACAGCAAGGCTGTGGGTCTGATTAGCAGGCCCACAGCCAGAGAAGTCGTAAACCAGTGAAGCAAAAAGCAAAAATCTGGGGTGATCATAGGATTGCAGACCCTACTCTCCTACAATATGCCCTAATGTACTATATAGACAGAAAAAAATCTGCAACTCTTTGTTGCTTTTTCTGAACCGCATAGAGGAAATGCCTTATCAAAATCAGGCATAGCCAGGTTGATAATCAGATGCATCCAAGCCTGTTACGCAAAAGCTAGTTTTGTCTGTTTCCCCTAGGGCCTGTTCCACCAGAAAAAGGGGGCTCTAATGCCTTCCTTGGGAACATCCCCAATGGCTGACATTTGTAAAGCAGCTACTTGATCTACCCCGCAATCTCTCAAAGGACTATTGTGTAGACCTATTAGCCCACCAACAAACAAATGTTGGTCCGGCTGTACTACATAATCTTTTTCAGTCTTAAACATCCACAGACTAGCCATTGCTTATGTGGAAGACTGACTGTTTTACAGTCTATGCACAGCTTGTGTATCTATAGCCACACATGCCTTGGACAGAAAATGTTACATACCCTGTAAACCTCTGTTAGTGGCACGTAGTGCTGTAGATTTGCATGTGCCCATCCTCCTCCCTGGATGCCTCTCTCTTTTTTAGTTACCCCTACTTTTTGCTATCCTTGCATGGTCATGTTTCTATCTTTCTTTTGTTGCTCTGCTCCGGTCACCCTCACCAGTCGTGGGGAAAAACAACCTGACAATGGAGCAGATGACCATGCGCATAGCAAGAAAGAGATGGAGTCATTCTACCTTGTGACTCGAGAAGAATTATTCGTTGAAAAACAACTTGCACACATCACAGTCCAACACTGGATGGCAGGAGTATGCACCGCATGTGAATCTACAGCACTACATGCTGCGAGCAGATCCTTACATGGTAAGTAGCATTTTCCTTACTGGTAAGCCTGCCACACTATTTGTCAAAATGGCACGCGCAGTCCTTTATCGTTTTATTTTAAGTTGAACCTGCATTGGTAATACAAAATTTTGAAATATGTAGCACAAGTCAGAATTATTACAGGAAGCCACATGTTTTGTTGCTTTCTTCTCTAAAGTATTTAGATTGTTTCTTTATCGTATCATTAGTTCCATGAAATGTTAACTGTAAGTGGGCATCTGCATTTGTTTCATCAGCTTTTCAGCATATTCTGTTGGAAAGTTTTCTGATTTTTTGCTCTTTCTGCTTTACTTGATGCAAATTATGTTGAGAGGAGTCCATTTTTTTAAATCATCAGGTACAGCTCTATGAAGATTTTGCAAAGTCCCGTGCTAAGTGTGATCTTGATGAAACTGTGTCATCAGCCACAGTGGCTGAGGAGAATGAAAAGCCAAAACTTAAAGCTACTGGCCATGTATTCCAGGTACAGATGTTTTCTATCATTTTTGTAACTGTCTTTTCACTTTTAAACCATTTTATTTCTTCTGTTTGTAATTATAATCTATGTATCAGTTTAGTTACTCCATGTCTGTGGGCTTGCTCAGACTGTTTTATTGTTATGATCTCCATCTTTTTCTAATATATTTACAAATTGTTCTAGCTCGTTGTTCAAGAAGACCATGCAATGCCTGCAGCAATTACAGGCACATTTGACACCTCCCAAGACTCCATAATAAAGCAGCAAGTTTAGATTTACAAAGTGGTAGTAGTGGTATAGACAATCACGCCTCCTGTTAACTCCAGTGCTACCAAGGAAGTCCGAGAGAGGCACAGGATCCAAAGACACAGTGCAGAAAACCAAGCATAAGTAGGTACCAAAGCACTCATGAGAAAGTCCAGTAGAACATGTTTCAAGTCCATAAAAGTAAGGATTCAAGTGAGTTGAGTTGAATTTACTTTATTGTATTGACACGTGGTATTCAGCGCAAAAGTAAGCCTTTATACAATACACAGCTGACCCATGTTTCGTCACTCGGGTGACTTCCTCACTGCTGTAAAGCATATGACACAAGATCAGACACACAAATGTCAGTATGACGGGAACAAAGAAAACTGAGTTAAGTACTGTGAGTAAGGAAAAGAACCAGCTCACTGTGAGTGAGGGAAAGCAACATTCCCAAAAAAGTGTATTAAAAAGGACGAGATACCCAAGTTGATCATAGTAGAAGTGAAAGAAAAGATACACATGCCATGTGATCATAACTGAATATACCAGTCTCCTCCCCTCACAGTAGATTACAAAGTCTCCTAGTACATTTTTCTTTTAACTTGAATGCCATTCTTACTACATGTTAAGAGCTACAGAAAGACTATGGAGGAGCAACCCCTCCTCAAGTCTACTCAAACAACTCAAAGCAGCCCGAAGGAAATACAACAAAAACATCAGCAGCGAAAAATCCACCTTCTTCTGTGCCGCCCTGGACAACGCGAACAGTCCCAACAAACTGTTCAAAATCATCAGGTAACAAACCTCCAAGCCCCAGAATCCTCCCTACAGGCCTCCAAGGACTTGTGTGAAAACTTCGCCAACTTCTTCAATGAAAAAATCACCAAGATTGACCTCTCACTGAACATGAACGTCAACCCCATCTGCAAAAGCCTACCCCCAGTGACAGTAGATAGCACGCCCAAGCACCCCAAAAAAACTTGGAAGTCCTTCAACCCCATCTGGGAAACCAAGATCCTCAAACTGATCTCCACCTCCAAACCAGCCTCTCACATCCTTGACCCGATACCCACCCAACTGACCAAAAAACTGAAACTCTCCATAGCACCGTTCTGGTTCAAGATCATAAACAGCTCCCTGAGAACTGGCATTATACCTGAATGCCTCAAAGTTGGCCAAGTCACGCCACTACTACAAAGAAACAGGCCTTAACTCCAAGGAACTGAATAACTTCAGACCCGTCTCCAAACTCCCCCTCCTATCCAAAATCCTTGAAAAATGCGTCCTCCAACAACTGACTCAGCACATGGATAGCATCAACCTTGACCCCCACCAATCGGGTTTCAGAAAAGGCTATAGCACCGAGACCGCGATCCTTAACGCCACAGACGACATCCAAAATCCCTCGATTCCGACCAATGTTGCCTCCTCATTCCCCTAGACCTATCGGCAGCCTTTGACATGGTTGATCACCAACTTTTCATCCAGGCCTTGCAAGAAAGGGTAGGTGCTGATGAGGTGGTCCTACGCTGGTTCTCCTTCTTACACAGCCACTCACAAAGGATAAAAATAAAAAACTTTACCTCCGACCTACACCTCGTCAACTGTTCAACATATACATGGAACCCCTCACCACCCTACTCAAAAATCGCTAACATCCCTTTCCACCTCTATGCAGATGACACCCAGGTCTATCTAGAAACCTCCTCCATAGATGATATTCACAAACTAAAAGAAATCCAACATTGGCTGTCGCTTAACTACCTAAAACTCAACCCAGAAAAAAACTAAATCCTACTCATCTCCAACAAAGAAGAGAACCCTCATATTTCGGAATGGCTAAAAGCTCTGAATGCTCTTAACGGCAATCGCACTCCAACCCACTCTGTTAAATCATTAGGAATCGCGCTAGACTCAAAACTCGACATGGCCAAACACATCAAGAACTTCGCAGAGAGTGCCTTCGTCAACCTGAAGCTACTTTACAAAATAAAACCATTCATCCCAACCAACGACCTCAAACAAGCCACCCAATTACTGGTGCTATCCAGACTCTTCTATGGGAATGCCACCCTCACTGGCACAACAAAATCTCACCTAGCTCCCCTCAAAACTACTCAACGCAGCAGCTAGAATGGTCACTGGAATCAGGAAATTCGACCACATTTCACCAGCATTCAGAGAACTAAAATGGCTCCCAGTCGAATTGCATGACAGTGTCAGAGCTGCCTGCCTCTCACACAAATCCTTGCACACAGGAAAACCTGATTATTTGGCTGCTAAACTCAAGAGGGCTGGGCAGACAGGGAATCTCATGAGCTCCAGCACCCTACTAGTCATCCCTATGAAAACACGCAAACAAAACACTGCCGCGCGATCCTTTGCCGGAAACACGCCCAAAATCTGGAATGTCATCCCAGTCGATATCAGGACTAGCTCATCCTTTCACAACATTAAAAAAAAAAACACCTAAAAGTCCTTTTCCTCAACTGCTCCCTCTAAACGCAAATCCCTGCTAGTTGTCTCTCCCAGACGTTGTAGCTCTAAGACTTACCTCCTTCCTGCCATTGGACCCCTAACTGCTCCTCCCTGCCACCTTAGTGGTTCAACCCCAAACCTACGTGCACTCTATGAGGTTATCTCAGGACTCACAGACTACCTCAATGCTGCTCAGCACACTTGGACTTCTGAACCTCTATGTAGAATTCTACTTCATGGTATACACCCCAAGACAACGTGCACTCTGTGAGGTTATTTCAGGACTCACGTACAACCTCAATGCTGCTCAGCACGCGTGGACTTTCCGGACTTATATGTAGAATACTGCTTATTGTATGAATCTTGCTCAAAAACTGTTGTGAAGACTCAGATAACCTCTTTGGGGGCGTGGCTAGCCGTGCTGCGTGATGGCAGCTTTCTATGTGTGCTCCGCCGACCGGGTCAATAATCCTCAAATTTATCCTGCAAAGACAGTTGCTGCTACTTGCTGAACGCCAAATCTAGTGGGGGAGACATCCGAGAATATCCTGGTCGAGCAACGGTGTCCTGCGCGACTGTAGAGCGGAGATTCGGCTGCCAGAAGGGTGAGCCCATGTACGGCTGAGTGCGCGGCCGTTTGGATCGCGGCTCTGTCTTGAAAATTGAGCCCGGTGCTTCGCGGCTGGATGTAGGCCGCGGGACGCAGGTGTGAGGAGGCTGTGGCCACCCGTCGACAACCCCGGACCTTACAGACCTAACGAGGTGTGTACTGGTGGACTAAGTGGGAACACCTGCAAACTGGGCTAAAAAAAACTTGGGAGACACTCTGCTCCTACGTTGCGAGATAGACAAGATGGCGGCGCCCGGCAGACCCGACACCTAAAGGTTGGGGCGCAGCAGTGTGAGTGCTGAGAGGGGCACCAGGACTGCGGAGCGGCCATCCCGGTGAGATCCTGGGGAGGCTCTGAGGCAGACGACACGGGCCAGCGGTACCAGAGGTACGAGGAGCTACGAGTGGCGGGCCTGGGATGCCCGCAGGGGGCTGCCTGTCTGACGCAACGCTGCGGGGATGGGCTGTGCCCGGTGGTGGGGCGAACGAAGAGAGCAGATTATACTGCCCTCCGCTATGCATATGCGGTATGTACAGGAGATGCTGGATTAGTGCCAACTAGCTGTGCCCTACACCCCCTGGCTACCAGTTGGTTGTACAGTTGGGGCTTAATTCATTGGCCCTTCCTTAAATCGTCATGACCTTACGTTCAGGTCATGACGATCTAAGGAAGGGCCAATGAATACGCAAGTCACTACTAGGCAATGACACCGCCGTTGATACTAGGTCGCACTCTTCTGACGCAATCACGGTTCAATCAGAATGCACGCCCTGGTGAAGATGGTCTTGCTACTACATGCCCCAGATACACCAGGGGTTTAGTGACATAGGCGACGCACATCCACACAAAGTAGGAGGATATGCGATCGCTTTTTCCAAATCTCACGTTCAGGTCATGACGATTTAATGAAGGGCCAATGAATACGCATTTCATTACCAGGCAATGACACCAACCGTGATACGACGTCGCACTCTTCCGATGTAACCACGGTCCAATCAGAATGCACGTCCTGGCGAACAAAGATGGCCTCCCGCACTGTCCCGGTACCTCCCCAAACAGTCCGGTTGGCCGCGAGGAGTACAGACAAACAGGTGAGTGCTGCGAGTAGAGCTTTGGATAGCGTGTGTTTAATTCTTTTGCTACCTTGTTTCAACTATGGGCTTAGTTATTTTAACTATGGGCTTAGTTATCTAATTACGGAGATTATCTCGCCAGGGAAAAAAAAAATATGTCCGCTCTTCAAATTCAATTCTCAATTTGGCCGGAAAAAGCATTGCGTACTTCAGGCCCATGTCTCTCAGTCTCATTTTTACACCCATGAAACCTAGTCTCTGTTTCTGGACCGCTTGCGTGAAGTCCGGGTAGAAACTCACAGTAGTATTTTCAAACTTCAAAGGCCCACCCATCCGCGAAGCCTGCAGAATAGCGTCCCGATCTCTGAAATTGAATATTCTGGCCATAATAGGCCGCGTGGGGCCCCCGACTTAGGTTTGCCACCCGGGACTCTGTGGGCCCGCTCGACTGTGAAAAACGTACTCAGTCCTTTGGGTGCGAGGTGGGTGACTATGAGATTTTCCACAAAGAGATCAGCTGCAGGATCCTCCGCCTTTTCCGGGACCCCTATATTGCGGACGTTATTCCATCTAGCTCTCCCCTCGAACTCCTCCAGACGACGAGCAAAGAGATCGTTGGAGGTTCGCAGATTGCGGACCTCTGTCTGCAGGTCGGTGACATCCCCCGTCAAGCTAACAGTCTTGATGTCCAAAGACTTAACTTTCTAGTTTGTTTTGGACAAATCAGTTGACGTCTATAGCCACCGTGTCCAATTTGGGAGGGAGGGTCTCCATCTGTTGTCCAAGGGAGGATTTAGTTCCGTCAATGGCGGCCATAACGTCCTGCAGGGTTAACTCCGTTGACGAGGAGGGAGTTGAGTTCCTCTCGTGTCCTCCAGCGACCTACCCGGTCCGCTGGGAGACCCCTTAGTCTGAGCGTACCGATCCATATTATTGGACTGGGTGTAGCCACCCCGCCGCGATGTCTTAGTTTTCGGCTTTTCTCCCTCAAACTTGCTTGCCATTGCAAGGCACTTGAGGCGGATGTGCAGTGGCAAAAGATGGCGACCCCGGATCCTTGGGACAAAGGAGTAGTGGCGGTCAAAGGGAGCAAGCCAGGCTTATTACCGATACTACAGTCAAGAAAGCACTCTGGTATGCCACGTAAAGTAATAGCCTCCAGCCCGGGGGGACAGCTACCTGACAAGATCACAAGAAACGAAAGTGAAAGTTGATCGGACCGCCAGTCCGGCTCACCTATAGAGCCGATGTTGATCAATTACAGCTCGGGCACCATGCCAACTCGAGCCCCGGGCGTCATCTCAAAGCAGGCCTCGTCTTTCAGAGCGCAGTAGCTTCGGTTCCCAGTGTCCGATTCAAAATGCGATCACAGGTTTCGCCTCACCCGTGGTTCATCTACACGAAGTCATCAATTAAGGACAGGATATTTTACAGGATAAGTGCGGGAGGCAGCGAGGTTCTCGGGAGCCCTGTGCTCACGCAGCCATCTTGGTTGCACACGAAGTTCCTCCTCCTGTGCAACTTTTTAAAGGACTGGATTAATCATAAACAAACATGTTCTAGTTTGGATTTAGTTGTTCCCTTGCTATGCCTGTGGGCATTGGTGCTGTCGGACAAAGCATGTAGGTTAGTACTGCCAGTGCCACTGGGCATGTGCAGACTTTGCTAATGTACAGTTTCTTCAAGGGGACTAGTTTGTTTGGGCAGAATGCCAATGGTTACCTCATGTGTTGCAAGCAATGCCACTGCCTGTTCCTTGGGACTAGCCAAATCACCCTTGACACTGTCCCATGAGTAGAACAGGATAATTTGAAAAACACGTTAGTTATAGATTCCTTACCTTAGAATTACCCCCAGGCATCAGACTGGATCGGGAACGTTTTTAGTCAGCAGCAGTACCTCTGCGCGTCAGTTGTCGTCGGTCAGATCCTCGTTCTCCATTGGCATCGTACCGCCGGGATGACTTTGAAGTAGCTACTTAGACGACGCTCCTGTCCCTGACTGATGTTGGGTACGGATCCGCACCGCGTGTGCCTCTTTTACCTGGAGCGTGACCACAATCCCAAGTCGTGCTCTGACTGCCGGTCGATGGCGCCAAAGATTTTACGGGAGCAGTCCCGAATGCTGCTTGACCACCAGCGGTCTGCTCCGCGCCATTCGAGGGAGGTCGAGGGACTGGTCGCGGAGCCATCCCCACTCGTCCAAGTCATCAAAGTCTTCGCGCTCGGGGTCCGGTAAGTCGAAGCACAAAAAGAAGTCGAAGAAGCTTAGTTGCTCTTTGACTTCTCCCCGTCCGTAGGCTGACGCTACTAGGGATGCGGGTTGTGCCCCTCCCGTCTACTCTGGGCTTCAATCGCATTCCGGGACCCGGTGCGACTCCCACACAACTTAGTACGTTCTACGAAGCGATGCATGCCATCTTTGGGAGGCCTGTACCTGCAGGCACGCCTTTGGGCGCCGCAGGCCCCCCTTGGATCCAGATCAGCGCCGGTTGACCTCATTACACCTCCACCAGCGCCGCTTCCTCAGACACCGCAACCGCTACCGACACCGGTCGTGTTCCCAGCCGGTGTTGACCCTGGCCTCCTCTCCCAACACCTCACCCCAGAGAGCTTTGTGGTCCAAGCCTCCACTTCCAAGAGAGCATTCCCTACCGCCCCACTGGAAAAGGAATCCAAGAAGCTAGACCATCTTGGGAAGAACATTTTCTCTTCTGCCAGCTTGGGACTGCCGTTGGTAAACACTGCATGTCTATTGGGCCGTTATTCCCACTCTGTGTGGGATACGGTTGCGCAGGTGCTGCCCTAGTGTCTGGAGGAGGCCCCAACAGTTCTCTCCCAGGCTGTCGCCGCCGGGTGGGATGCAGTTTAGTTTACCATCCGTTGTGGGCAGTATACCCCTGACTCACTAGGCAGGACGATTTCCACGTCTGTAGCCCTTCGTCACTACACCTCGATGAGGTCGACTGGCTTTTCGGGGGATGTCCAGAACACCTTGATGGACATGCCCTTTGATGAGCGTCGCCTTTTTGGCGCAAAGCAGACAGCGCTCTAGAGCGTTTCAAGGACTCACGGGCTACCGCCAAGTCCTTGGGCCTCTCTAGGAGCCCTGCACAGTATGCTTTTCGCCCCTTTCGTGGCTATGGAAGGGGTGCCCTGCTATGTCCCGCCCAGAGCCACAGGCCGCAGCAAGTTACCCAACCTTGGCGTGGCCGGGGACGTGGGACTAACTATCGTGGTTCCGGGGGCCAGCAGGCAGGCCAGTCCACCAACCCCCCTCTGCAGCAGCCTCCAAACCTTCCTAGTCTGACATTCAGGCCCATCAAATGTCAGTGGGCGGCAGGATTCGCCATCACCTCCCCCACTGGTGCACCATCACGTCGGACAGGTGGGTTTTGCAGATAGTCGGAAGGGGCTGTCCCTCCCCTTCAAGGCTACCCCTCCAGCCATGCCACCGCAGTACCACCGCATTTCGGAGGATCATCTGGACCGTCTTCAGCAGGAAGTTACGGCTCTCTTGGCCAAGGGAGCCATCGAGAACGTTCCTGTCCCAGAAGTAGGTTGTAGTTGTTATTCCCACTACTTTCTGGTCCCCATGAAGGACAAGGGCCTGCGTCCTATCTTAGATCTCAGGGATGTTACCTACGGTTCACGGTAGACCACGAGCATTTTCAATTTACTGTGCTCCCCTTTTACCAGCGCCTCTCGGGTGTTCACGAAAGTGATGGCAGTGGTCACAGCTCATCTGCGCAGATCAGGGGTTTCAGTCTTACCCAGTATCGACGACTGGCTGTTGAAGGCAGGCTCGCCCCAGGCAGTCGTTTTTTACAGACTACGGCCGAACTCCTGCATTTGCTAGGGTTTTCCATCAATGTGTTAAATTCACACCTGATTCCCTCTCAGAAGCTCCTCTTCATCAGAGAAATTCTGGACACAACGCAGTTTCGGTCTATCCTCCCGAACAGCGAGTCCGGGATATTCAGGCTATGATTTCGATCTTTCAGCCTCTATCCCGGTTTCGGTCAGGATGACCCTGAAGCTGCTGGGCCTCATGGCCTCCTGCATCCTGCTGGTCGATCATGCCAGGTGGCATATGCGAGCTCTGCCGTGGGACCTGAAGTTACAGTGGGTGCAGCATCAGGGGAATCTGTCAAATTGCGTCAAGATCTTGGAAAGCACTGCACGCCAATTGCAGTGGTGGCTCTCGATCCAGGATTGGGTCAACGGCAGATCCCTCTTCCTTCCCCAACCAGACCGCACAGTGGTGACAGACCTATCCCTTCTAGGATAGGTCGGCCACATGGGAGAGGCAGAGATCAGAGGCCTCTGGTCTGCAGTGGAGTCCGGGCTCCTCGTCAACCTTCTGGAGCTTCGGGCGATTAGTCTTGCACTAAAAGCATTCCTTCCCTCTGTCCTGGGAAGAGTAGTGCAGGGGTTCGCGGACAACTCCACCGCCATGTGGTACTGCAACAAACAGGGCGTGGTGGGGTCATAAACCCTATGTCAGGAGGCCCTCCGCCTCTGGACATGGTTGGAACATAAGGTGGTTCAACACCTGGTAGGTTCCCTGAACGCCAGGACAAACAAACTCAGCCGCAGGTGCATGATGGATCACAAATGGCGTCTTCACTCGGAGGTGGTGCAAGGTCTCTTTCGACAGTGGGGAGAGCCATGGTTAGATCTATTCGCCACGAAGAGAATGCGCAATGTCAGCAATTCTGCGCATTGGTATTTCTAGGGCGGCACTCGCTAGGCGACGCTTTTCGTCGTGAGTGGAGTTGCGGCCCAAGTCATCCTTGTGGTTCCGGATTGGGCACGAAGAGTCTTGTATCCTGAGCTGCTCAGCATGGCCATGGATCATCCAACCCATCTGCCCCTTCGGGAGGATCTTCTGTCCCAGCATCAGGGGACGGTTCTCCACCCAAACCTGTCCAGCCTCCACCTCCTTGTTTGGAGATTGAGTGGTGGCAGTTGACGTCTTTTGACCTGCCTCCCGAAGTCTATGATGTTATCTTGGCAGCCAGTCGTCCCTCCACTAACACAGTAAACTTCTGTCAGTAGAACAAATTTGTGGCATGGTGCCCTTTGCTGTGAATCCCCTCTCTACCCCTCTTTCTGAGGTTCTCTTGTTCCTTCTTTCTTTGGCCTAGCAGGGCTCTGCTCTGGACACTATCAAAGGCTGTCTCTCAGCCATTTTAGCCTTCCTTCTGCTTCCAGATCAGCCTTCTCTTTTCAAGTCCCCGGTTGTCAAATCGTTTCTTGAAAGGCATAACTCATCTCTTACCTCCTATTCCTTTCGTTATGCCTCAGTGGGACTTATCTGGTTTTAACGTATTTAATGTGTGCTCCCTTTGAGCCACTTCATAACTGTCCTTTGAGGCTTTTAACGCTTAAGACTGCATTCCTGGTTGCCACCACACCTTCCAGAAGATTGAGCAAGCTCCTGGCTCTTTCTTCTCAGCCTCCTTTCCTGTCTGTTCATCCGGACAAGGTAGTTCTCAGTACTCGTCCATCCTTCCTGCCCAAGGTTGTCACTGTCTTTCACATCGGGCAGACCATCACTTTGCCCACCTTCTTTCCGCCTCTGCATCCTTCGAAAGAGGAGGAGAGGCTCCATCCTCAGGACCCAAAACATGCGCTTTCCTTTTATCTGGATCGCACCAAACAGTTCTGGATGGATGACCAGCTTTGTTTGGTACGTGGGTGCCAAAAAAGGTCGGGCCATACACAAGCGGACTATCTCCTGATGGGTCGTTTTGTGTATCAGCCTGCTATTCTCTGGCGAAGAAGGCGCCTCCAGTGGGGCTGCGCGCCCATTCCACCAGGGTGACGGCAGCTACTACTGCTTTGGGGCAAGAAGTGTTTCTCAATGACATGTCAGGCAGCTACGTGTCTGTTCTCCAGGACTGTTTCTTTCAGATGAACAAGTTACTTACCCTTGGTAATGATATATCTGTAAGAAACATTAGTTAGTTATAGACTCCTTACTGCCCCACACATCCTCGCCGTTCTGCAAACTGATTTCTAGGGTTAAGGATATTCTTTCAGGGCCCTAGTTTTATGCACCAGTGGTCAGTGTCTTGCATGGCTGTGTTTCTGGAGCGGAAAGTCGTGTACAGAACTGACGTCAGGGTGCGAGGGCGGCGTCTAAGTAGCAACTGCAATGTCATCCCAGCAACACGACGCCAACAACAAACGCAGAGCCGACCGACGCCACCTTCCGACATAGAGGTACTGCTGACGCCTGGGGTTAATTCTAAGGTAAGGAATCTAGAACTAACTAATGTTTCTTACAGATATATCGTTACCGAAGGTAAGTAACTTGTTCTTTAGGGGCTACAATAGACCTGCACACGCCAGGCTTATCTGCTGCCACAGTAGCAGTTCCCCTTTTTTTTTTATTTAGATTTGTTTGAGAGATAGGCTCTTGTAGATCAGCAGCAACCTCAGTAAAGCTAGTTGCCCCTTCTCCAAGGTGCACAATACCTCTCAGGCTAGTTATCTTTCTAGTTGGGGGACGATCACATCAGACCATTGGGTTCAACAGATCAAGATTGGCATACTCCCTAACCCAAGCCTCAAAAAGCAAACACCTTGATGAGGGAGGCCCTTTCACTACCAGAGAGAATAGGAAAGGAGTGAATGCTACTTTTGCAATTGGACAAAGGCTACTATTTGAGGCACTTGCTGGTGCCTAAAAAAGGTATATGCCTTCAGCTTATTCAAGACCTTTGAACTCTGATCATTTCTGTGCATGGAAAGTTAGGACTTAGAGATTCGGTATTGGTTAGTCTATTTAGACCTCAAAGATGTATACTTCCATCTACTCATAACACCCAGGGATAGAAAATAATTGCTCCATCTACGAATATTTTCACAAAAGGGGTGGCAGAGCTTGTGGCTCATCTTCAAGACACTTCTTTGTCTTTAACTGCGACAACCTCATCGAGGCCAGATTGTCTGCCTCTGCACCGCTTTATCTTCAGATGACTGGCAACCTGCTTCCAGAACTTGTATTCTCAATCAACCTTCAGAAATCCTCCTTGACCCTCAGCAGAGGTCTCAAGTCAGACACAAAAGAAAAAGTGCAGAGAAACCTTTACCCAGCAAATGTTTTCCAGAGGGAGTAGTAATAATCGGTCTTGTGCCTTTGACCTCCCTATTAATGCATCAGGCAAGGTTGAGGTTTAAATCCCATCAGTGGTGCATCCATTCCAATTGAAACCAGTTCACCTAACATGAACCTTTTTGATCATTTTTCCAGGTGGTCATTGTGTTAGTCTGTTGATAAGGTACCACTTGAACCATTTTGGTTCCAAGCCATGAATGTGACGACCCCTTCCTCTTAAGGTTTGCTTGCACACTTGGTTTACCTGCGGAACAGTCTGTAGAATAAGCATCAGTCATTTCCATATCAGTCTCTTGGAGCTATTGGCAATGTATTTGAATGTGGCAACTTTCCTCACTTCAATGTAAGGTCAGAACATACAGATATCCACACAACACATTGGCTGCCTAGACACTGTGAACAAGGGAGAGAAGTAGTATCCTGATTCACTCTAACTTTTCCATCCTAGAGGAAGGACTATCTACAGTGTAATACAAATAAAGCTTAACTCATAGGTTATTTAGTATGTTTTGCAGCATCAGGGACTGCATAGGTGGATCTTTTAACTTGGTCTCAGAGCATGGAATCTAATCTCTTCTGTTTGTTGGCATTTCCTTGTGGAGATTTCACAGGGGATGATGTCAGTCTCATTTGGGATATTCACCTTATGTCTTTCTTCCTATCCCCATTTCTTCTGAGGGTCCTTCAGAAGGCATGTGGCAGAGGTCATTCATAATCATAATAATCATACATCAGCTTTATTCGATTTTTGTTTTAAAATCATGAAAGCACATATAAAAAGGAACAGTTAAAATATTAAAATCAGTGAAAAGTTTCCATTAAAAATTCATATTACGGGGGCGTGGCTTAGCCAGCGAACATGGCGGTCGTGTAGAGCCGGAGCTCCGACCAGCCGATCATCATCCTTACTTAAATATCCTAGCCCTGGCCGATTGACGAGGCTCCCTACGCACTGTTCTCTTCCTGAACCCCGGTGCACTTGAAATCCGCAGCCAGGACCTTCTGCGCTGCTCCCTGAGGCTGTGAGGCGCCCCGGAGAAGAACCGCGTGGTGAGCTGGTTGCTGCGGCCTGCGAAGCCGGGGCTTCGATTTTCGGATTGTCCCGCCGGATGGCAGGGGCCGTGCTGACAGTTGCTGGGGCGCCCGAGCCGAGTGCCGCTGGAGTGTCGGTGCTGCTGCAGGTCGACGGCTCCAGACCCCTGGAGAGGAGCTCCCCGCCAGACGGCGCTGCGGGCGGCAGCTGCGGAGTGGGCTTGGCAGATACCGGCGACGTGAAGAGCCAGGGAGCGCGGCCGCCATCTTTCACCGCGAGGCGGGCCGCCATTGGCGTGGAGAGAGCTACGCTGCCCTGACGAGCGACTGCCAGGGACCCGGCGAGGAATTGCTGCAGAGCCAGGTCAGAGTGGTGCCCGGTGGGAAGACAGGCGGGGAGGTCATAGTGCCACTTCGGGGGTCGAGTCGGGCCCCGGGCTCCTCTTGGCCCGCATCCTTGAACAACGATCTACCGGGCCCGACTAGGAGGAAGGCACTACCTGAGCTTGCGGGCAGCCACGGTGGCCCATGAGTGATCCCGGGTCCGCATGCTTCTACTTGGAGTTCCTGGGGAGCTGGCTTGGGGATGAGAATGTTCTTCACACATTGCAGAGAGTGTCCTATTACAGAGGGTCGCCATCTTGTTGCGAGGTACCCGGTAGCGGGTGGCACCGGTTGAGCGGCCTCCACTGAGAACGGCGGGTGAAAGGCCCCTCGTCACATCACCATGACACGAGGTGGAAGTGGCAGCCAGGGCAAACAGGGCCCCATTGATAAATTTACCGAAGCCGCTGGTGCGAAGGGGGCGCAATCCCCGGTGCCGGACAATGCTGCACTCTTGGCCGCAATCACGCAGTCCAGGGACGTCCTAGATGCCAAAATTGGGGCAGTGGGCTTAGACGTTATGCTCCTTCGGCAGGACCTGCGAAACGTCGTGGAACGCATAACGGGCGCGGAAACGCGCATTTCGGCCGTTGAAGACAACATGACTACCCTGAAGAAAAGGGTCGTCGCCCTTGAGAGGACGCAGAAGGGGTTGGTGGCGAGAGCGGAGGAGGCGGAGGGTCGTGCCAGGCGCAGTAACCTTCGCTTCCTGGGATTCCCGGAGGACTGCGAAAAGGGCAATGCTGAACGCTTTCTAATACAATGGCTGGAGGGATGGATGCCGGCCGACACTCTCTCACGCTGCTTCGTGGTGGAGAGGGCCCATCGGGTCTTGACCCAGAAACCTCCGGTGGGAGAACGCCCTCGCCCTATGATCGCCAAACTGCTGAATTATGCTGACAGGGACGCTATCCTGAAACAGGCGAGACTGAAAGGCCAACTTCTGTTTGAGAACTCTCATATCCTTATCTTTCCAGATTATATGAAGTTGGTGCAGCAACAGAGACAATCCTTCGCTGCAGCAAAGGCCCGTCTCCGGGGCCTGAAACTACCCTATGCGCTGCTATACCCGGCTCGGTTGCAAGTGATCTTTCAGTCCTGTACCTTCTTCGACACCCCGAAAGCTGTTTTTCAGTGGACAGACGAGACTGTTCGAGTGTGGGTCAACAAGGCAGGAGGCGGATCCACTCACGACAGCAAGCCAGATGGCCGCGTAGTCTCCCGGCTCCGCTGACCTCCGTCTTTCGCTCGAAGATCCTGTCATCTGTCCTGATATTCCGCCCCATATCCCTGTCTATGAACTAATCTGCAGTCCGATGGAGCAATCCCGAGTCTTTTCCGACATTGTGGAGTGGAGTAATGTCGAGGTTTGACTTGAGGCCTAACTCAGTCTGGAAGCCGGGGTCTCGAGTGCTGGTCCAGCCGGGTCCTAGTTGAACAACAGCGGACCGGTGAGGGCGGCAGGGTCCAGTCCATGGAACTTTCGACATCTTTTGGATTGCTTTGCTGCCGATCTGCTACCTGGTCTCGTATCGAAAGTGAGGAGACGAGTGACGCCCGAGGCGGTGTGGCGGGGGTCCCTGACCCGGAGGCCTAGCGTTTGCATTGCCGGTGCCTTTGGGTTGGAGACTTGGCGCGCACGAACGCATGTTGACGATCTGTCCCTCACGGTTCATTCCTGCTCCGACTAATCTTCCCCCGGGGAGGGCGACTCTCCGAGGGGATCACTATGCCTGATGTTATGCGAAACCCGGCGGAGCGGGCTAAGTGCGACCCGTCATTGAGGTTAGTGCTGGCAGCCCTCGAGGCACTTCAGGTGACTATGGAGGCCCAGGTCTGGAATCTGATGTCAGCAGTGGATGGAATTAGAAGATCGGGACCGGACCCTGACTCGTTGCCCGGGACCCGGCGGCCAGCTCAACTCTCGACAGACACCCCAGCGGTGCATTCAGACCGGGGTGCATGTAGCTGTGCCTGCCCCTACAGAAGTGGAACTGATCGAACATGCTGAGATTTGCGTATCAACTATATGGTCGGAATCTTTGGTTTCGCAACCAGCGGAACATTTAACTGCTGTTCCCTCTCTGGAAAC
Organism: Lissotriton vulgaris; assembly: GCF_964263255.1. Taxonomy (NCBI): domain Eukaryota; kingdom Metazoa; phylum Chordata; class Amphibia; order Caudata; family Salamandridae; genus Lissotriton; species Lissotriton vulgaris. Next base: position 901,828,713 of record NC_141693.1, on the reverse strand, counting down.
TTTTGGTCGGAACTGTGAACTGTGTTGGATTGTGTCGCACCCCCTTCCCAGCTGGTCCATCAAGATGGCGGATGGGACAGTGTCTGGCCTCGGAGTCGGGGAGGGGCATCGTTGGAACCGGCCATCTACTTTGGGATTTGCCATCCTTTCTCCATCTAACAGACTATATTTCGGCAACTTCTGTGTATATTTTGACAATTTGACGATGGGGCTCTACTTATCGGAGGGAATCAGCAAATTTGATCGACGGGGCCAAGACTGTTGTTTTGGGTTTCACACTATGGTTTCATCGGTAACAGGATTGCTTTACTAGGTTAACGGAGACCGGGCGGGGTTTATAGTTTCCTCCGGTGTAATTTTCTATTGTATTCTGCTCGATTGTGTCAGCTTTGTGGGGGATTCTTTGTTAAGGCGGTGGGGAGAGACCGGGAATGCGTACGATAAAGTTTAGTTCTTCTTTATTTCTCTTTGTTCTTCCTATATTTCGGGTTTCAGTTATTTGGGGCGACAGGCACGCTGCTAGGAGGGTAGGCCGTAGTCATCTGCAGGGGTGCAGGGTTGGGGGTTGGGGGAGGGGAATTTTTGTTTTGCCTTTGTTTCTATGGCCTTTTTTCTCTTTCGTATCCTTCCTTTTGCCTTTTCTTTTGCTTCTTCCTGTTTCGGGTCAGCGTAGTGGGTCCACTCTTCTGTCTATCGATTTTTCTTATCTGTGCCTATACTTTTCACGGTATTTCAGTATCATTGGGCGGGCGCTTAACTGGTGCGAACTGTGATCGTATGCTTGTTTATCCTGAATTGTATGCCTTAGCGCCAGTGTCTTAAATGAGATCGATCTAACTGTGGAAACCCTACTATTTTGCCCGCCCTTTATGCGTCTCTGTGATATTGTATGGCACCTGATCCTTCTATTTTTATATTGTAAAATGGAGCCTTTAGAATCCTGTCATTCGCATGGTATGCTTAATAGCCAGTTTTAATTGAATTTGTGGTACATTTGCTTCCCGGGCTGCCGAGTCGTGTCCTAACTGACTTGCTGTGATGAAACTGATTAGCGGCCGTCCCTGGTGGTTGTAGGCCCATATTTGTAACTGGTTGAAGTACCAATAAATTTTTTCCAAAAAAAAAAGGCAAGAGGCGGAGAATCAGACTCCTCGACCGGGGGACCTTCGTCTAGGGGTCCTAAAGAGCAGCGTAAGCGCCGAGGCAGATCCAGATCGAACCGCAGCTCACAATCGCGGTCAAAAACACGCATGGACAAGGAGACACAGGAGGCTATGGACGAAGTACCATGACTGTAGGGTGACAGGAACAAATTACCTTACTATCTGTTTGTTAGCGCTGGCCAGGGCTCTTTAGCTTGGCTGGGAGCCACGCTCGCTCAAGGTTGGGAGGGGTCCACAGTCTAGTTCCCATGGGCTGTGCTGAGGGGATCCATTGGAGGGGGTGCTCCCAGGCTCCCCGTTGGGGCCGGGAACGCACCCCGACCTCAACAGGTGCTTCCATGTTTGGGAGGTGCGGGGTGGGGGGGTGGAGGGGGGACTGCTGGGAGTTGGGGTTGCTCTGGTTCAGGGGAAGGGTCTGTGCTTGCTGTGCTGCTTTCGATCCGTGATGAGTGCTGCTCTTGTTGCCAGTGGCGCGACATGTCTAAGTTATATGCTTTTACATAAATGTCATCTGATGCTGGGGGTTCGCGACTAGGTCCCTGTGGGACACGTATACTAAGCTGGAATGTACGAGGAATGTTGGACAAGGTGAAGAGAGGGGCTGTGTTTACCTGGGCTAAAAGAAGGGGAACTGACATATTACTACTTCAGGAAACCCACCTATTGGGCACGAGAGCGCTATGTCTTCAGCGCAATGGCTTCACGCAGGCCTTCCATTCAGGGTTTACGAGGGGGTTGCGGGGGTGGCCATTCTGATACATCGTAGAGTCCCATTTACTCATAGACGTACGTGGCTAGATGCGCAGGGCAGGTATGTGTTCGTGCAGGGAGAGATTGGAGGTGAGGTAGTCCTCATTGGTAGTGTTTATGCCCTGCCCCGCTGCAATGGGCCCTGGTGGAGAAGCTGATGTCTCTATGGGTGGATATGCCTGCAGCTCTTTCTATTGTGGGGGGGGGGGGATTGGAATTATGTCATGGATGTATCAAATGATAGATGGCGGAGCGTTGCAGGCGAGGCGACTGGGAGGGAGGGGCAGGTGTCCCGACTGAAGGTAATGGTCATGGGATTGGACTGGATTGACTCCTGGAGATACAAACGAGGGGCGAGCAGAGAATACACATACTTTTCCTCCTCGCGAGACTCGTTCTCGCGCCTGGACTACATCTTCCTTCCACGGGCGATGGCCAACAGGCTCCTGACGGCAGAGATCCTGCCTCAGGCGCTGTCGGACCACTCCCCGGTCTCTGTATTGCTCGACACTGGGCGCTCCAGGCAGCCGCTTAGGTGGCGCCTGTCGCCTTGGCAGTTAACGCAGCCCTCCTATCGCGCCCACATTACTTGCGCACTTTCTATCCACCAATGTTGGATCGGTGGCATCCCCGGCAGTGCTATGGGAGGCCATGAAGCCCACTATGCGGGGCATTGATTTATCTTGGCGCTCAGTGGCGCGGAAAGAGAAGCGTAGAGACCTGGTGCGGCGGGAGGCGGAATTGGAGGACCTAGAACGTAGGAGTCGGGGGCGGACGGCGAATGAGAGAGACGTCAGATGGTTTTGGCGCAACAGCAATATACCTCAATACTGCTGGACGAGACCCGCCAGGCTTGGCTGACCACGCGAAGCCGCATATACCAATGGGACGACAAGTCCTGTAAAATGCTTCATTGCCTGTGTCGGGGCATCATGCACGCGCAGCCACTGCCCCAGATAGCTGCCCCGGATGGGAGGCCGCTTTTGGAACCCGGCGAGATAGCTGGTAGCTTTGCTTCCTACTATGAGAATCTATATGCTCCCCGAGAGTGCCTGGATGCCGAAATGGTACAGCGGTTCATAGATGACCTCCCACCGAGGGCCGTATCGGATGAGGTTCGTGACACGCTGGACCGGCCACTGACTGACGACGAGCTGGCTGCGGCCCTGGGAGAACTGAACCCGGGCAAGGCACCGCGTCCGAACGGGTTTCCGAGCGAATTCTTTCGCCAATATGCGAAACAGTTGTCCCCACACTTTCGGCCTGTTATCGAGGAGGCACGCGAGAAGGGTACGCTGCCTCCTGACTGGAGACATGCGGAGGTAGTGGTTTTTTTTAAGCCAGGGAGGCCCCCTGAGAGACATGAGTCCTACCGACCTATCTCGCTGCTTAATACCGAGGCCAAGATTCTGGCGAAGGCCCTCGCCATCAGGCTCAAGCCCCATATCACGGACCTGGTCCACCCGGACCAGGCCGGCTTCATGCTCCAGCGAGCCACTCGGCATAACATTAGGCGAGCTCAAGTTGCGATCTCTGCTTGGCGGGGTCTGGAAAAGTGGGCTGCGCTGCTGTTGGCGGACATGGATAGGGCGTTCGACTCTTTGAGCTGGACGTACTTATTTGCCCTCCTGAGCCGTCTGAACTTGGGTCCCCTCTTCTTCGCGTATATACGGCTCCTGTATACGGATCTAACGGCAGCGGTGCGCGTGGGCGGAGGAATCCCCCGCTCCTTCAGTATCCAGCGGGGTACTCGACAGGGGTGCCCCCTCTCCCCGGACCTATTTGCACTCGCTATGGAACCCCTCGCTGCATGGGTGCGAATTGACACCCAATTGAGGGGCTTTCAGTGGTCGACTGGTGTGGCGGATAGGATAGCCCTCTACGCTGATGATGTACTGTTTTGGATGACTTGGATCGGTCGGGGCCCTGCATTTTGCGGATCCTCCAGATTTTTGGAGAAACATCTGGACTTTATATGAACCCCGGGAAGTCCACCCTCTGGACTTTGGGAGGCCCGCAATCGCTAGGTGAGTGGGCCGACGGGCTTCAAGTGGCTGTAGATGGAGTGAAGTATCTGGGGGTGTACCTCACAGAGGATGCATCCGTGGCCATGGAGCGTAATATTACCCCTGTCTGGGACCGCACACGGGAAGATCTGAAGGCATGGGCCAGGATGTCGCTCTCCATTCAGGGCCGTTCTGCTTTTCTTAAAATGGTCGCGCTCCCGCGCTTGCTATATCAATTACAGAATCACCCGGCACTGGTTCCGCAAACTTGGTTCCGGCGCCTGAATGCGGCACTGAGCGGCTTTCTATGGGAGGGGGGCACGGTGCTGGTTGCGCTGCGGACCTACTTTCGCTCCACTTATACAGGAGGCCTGGCTACGTCGGACCTACTGTCCGACTACCAGGCTTCCCACCTTTTAGTGCTAAATGACTGGTGGTACGCAGACAGGAGAGATCCTGCTTATGCGGTGGAACGTGTCCTCATGGACTCTGCCACCCTAAAAGGCTGCTGTACTCTGCATCTCTTCGGAGGTCCCTGCCACCCGTCACGCAGGTGGTCTTTCAGATATGGCGACAGGCCCTGCAGGATTGGCTGGTGGAATGTTCTGACACTGGAGACCCCTTGTGGCAAAATGGTAGATTGCCTCAGCTAGCGGCCCTGGTAGGCTTCCGGGGATGGGATGCGATAGGCATCTCTACATTGGGTGATGTCTTGTTGGGGGGAGCGCTCAAGTCCTTTGCCATGTTGCGGGAGGAGTTCGAAATGCCACACACACAATTCTACAGATACCTCCAATTCCGCCACGCTCTCGCCCCGTATCTCCATGGAGTGGAAGACCTACCAGAATGTAGTCCTATTGAGGCCAAAGTCTTTATGGGAGAACTGCCGGATAAAAAGATATCCCGCATATGCCAAACCCTTGTGCGACACAGCGCTTCGGACCTTGCCCATCTCAGGACCCAGTGGGAGCAGGATGTTGGGGAGCTAGACGAGGAAGATTGGGTGGAAGTGCTAGAGGGACCCAGGGGAGCGTCCATCTCCACGCGCTTGCGACGGATACAATTCAGGTACCTTCATCGCACTTACTACACTGAACAGCGCTTGTGGAGAGCGGGATTGATAGCTTCCCCCGATTGTATTAGGTGCCACACAGAAGTGGGGACGCTACTGCACACGGTGTGGGCCTGCAGGGTTCTCCAGAGATTCTGGGGCAGTGTTTCGATGTTTGAATGAGGTTCTGGCCTGGGAGCTACAGAAAGACCCCAAATTGGCTCTCCTCCATGTGCTGGCTGGGGTGGGGGGCAATCGCTATAAGCGCCACTTGCTATTGTTGGGATTGACTCTGGCCAAAAGAGACATTGCGAGATCTTGGAAGGCGCCCCGTGCCCCTTCCTTCATAGCTTGGCAGAATGGAATGGACTTTTGTATGGGCCTGGAACAGCCTGTGTATGTTTCAAGGGGGTGCCCTCTCAAGCATTACAAAATATGGAAGCGGTGGGCGGACTATAGGGGCCTGGGCCTGGACCTGGACCCACTTCCAGAGGAGGATGCATCACAACTACTCTTAACGGCCGGATGGCCTATGGTATGGCGGACATTGTGATGCGCCTAGCACGAAACGGACGGTGTGGGCAGCAGCACGCGCGGGAGGGAGGGGGGAGTTGAGGGTAGGGGGGGGGGGCGGGGGGGTTGTACAATATTGCATTTCCTTGGTTATTGATTCAACTGTCTATTGCATTTGAAACTGTCTGCATGTCAAAGCCTGTGATAATTTGTTCTGGTGACTGCCTCTGGATATCAGAGGATTACTTGATGTGTTCCTATCATGCGACAAATAAAATCTGTTTTCAAAAAAAAAATTCATATTACAAGCAGAAATTGGGAAAGGATATCTTATATCACAGCAGACAGATTTCAGAAGAGGCGAAAGCTCGGGTCACAAAGTTTTCCTCAAGGCAATAACAATCCTCAGGTAAGAGGTAACAGATTTCATCACAAAGGGTGATTCTAATGTTTTCAGTCTATAGAAAGCTGCAATACACCCTCTAATTCCCCGTGTCTTTAGACTAGGTATCAAAAACTTTTTCCTGGGAATAACATAGTATTTATAAAAAAGGATACAGTGTATATTGGTCTGGGCTGAAAGTTCATCACAGGGGCATTTCTCTAAGTGTGAAGACCAGTTGTTACATTTAGGAAAGCACACCAAACGAAACAAGCACTGGCGTTGCCAATAGGTCTCGTAGTAGGAAAGTTGGAGCTATTGGTTTTGTAAATGACAAAGCCCTTTATGTTTTAAAAATAAAAGGCATTGTTATTTGCAATTGTTGCCAATAGGTCTCACAGTAAGTAACTCAGTATCAGCTACATTTGGCAGTATTGAAAAAAATGAGTGGGTCTGTGTTTTGCAGGTTTCTTTGTTTCAAGCTGAAAGTTGATGGTTTTGATTAAACACAAAGACATTCATTTTAGAGAGAGTGCTCGGAAAGATGTCTAAAAGAGCTCCAACTTCCCCACACTAATGCCCATAGATCCGCTGCAACTGATCCAAGCCTGCAAGTGGAATCTGCATGCCTGGGCAGTGCCTAACACACTGCGTTCAGAAAAGTAACTGTAAACGAGGGTTCTCATTGTTCGCAAGATGTGTACTTGGTCAGTGGCACACCCGCAGACGGGTATGAAAAGCGCCGGCGTGGCTGGCAGGGCACGAATTGTACTGTTTACAACTAAAACATGCAAATTAGTTCCGAAGTACGACAGCGGTATCCTGTTGGCTGCACATTTGACACCATACCAGGGGATGAGGTGCAAGCTGTGAAACTACACACGGCCCTCCCTGCTACCTGGGGTGCGAAATCGAGACCCGTCTGTCTCCGAAGGAAACGCTTTGGGAGTGAGCCTGGGCTGCGCCAGCTTCTGTCTGTTGTGATCTTGGCAAATCTGCATAACACTGGCTGCAAGTTGAATCCCAGACGGGCCACTTGCTTCTTTTCTCCAAGAAAGTCTGTGTTGTGGAAACAAGTGAATGCACACCCGCAGACGGGTATGAAAAGCGCCGGCGTGGCTGGCAGGGCACGAATTGTACTGTTTACAACTAAACCATGCAAAGCAGTTCCGAAGTACGACAGCGGTATCCTGTTGGCTGCATTAACGTTACATCCTACAATGATGTAGGAAGCACGTGCTATTCTTCACACACTGCTGTAGAGAAGAGTAATTGTGGTTCCAGAGCACGGCAGGTCCATGTAAATAAACATTAAAAAAAACACGGAGAACGCGTGGCAGTAGCACAAGCGAAACGGCCAGAGCTGCCGACTTTCGACGTGGAGAACCAAGTTCATTTCTCTGCGTCATTTCAAAGCCCTGGGATTCCAGGCACATCACTTAATCTCCATGTACCTTCAAAAGAGTAAGTAAAGCGCTCCGATACCGTCGGGTCGTGTTTGTGCTCTGTAAATCTGGGAAAAAGAACACTTCTTTAAAGAAAGGAGTGAAAGGCGGAATGCTGCCTCAGGCAAGGGCCAGCCTGTCGCTGTGGTTGCAGACGGTGGGCACAGCCATGCATTATTGTGAAAGAGAAAGTGTATCGTCCATTTCGGGAGCGCAGTGGCTTAAATCTAGTGATTAAATAGTATAACGCAGGACGGCCCACACTGAAGTAGCATAGCGCATGCAGGAGTGCTGCGCAGTGCTGAAGTAAAGAAAGACGCATTTCGGGAGCGCAGTGGCTTAAATCTAGTTAATAAATAGTATAACGCAGGACGGCCCACACTGAAGTAGCATAGCGCATGCAGGAGTGCTGCACAGTGCTGAAGTAAAGAAAGACGTGGTTGCTTCAAGAAAAAGCCACTAAAGTGGACACCGTTGGAGGAATGCAGGTTGTGCCTGCAACAGCAGAAACTCATTGACAACAAGCAATACACTAAAATATGTGTATCATCACAAGCCGACGCAGACTCTGGTCTGCTGTTTTCCACATGAAACCGAGTTTGGAAGGCTTGTGGATGATGTTTAGCCTTGCCAGGACAAAGCAATGGAAAGAAGACGGAGGGAAGGCAGAGAAGGGGAGGGGGAGGAGAAATACGACAGCAGGGGCCTTTGAAGTGAAGCTAAGCTTTACTTCAAAGGTGTGGGAGGAGTGCTGATACGGCCTGGGGGAAGCTGGCCGGGGAGGTACGGCCGGCCTGCGGCTGGCCATGAATAATTAGGGGAGGAGAAGCCCTGGCCGTGAATGCGCGTGCTTGTTTGCTCACGTGATTCACGTGAACTTCAAGAAAACCGCGGCTGAAAGCCCTTGGTTTGACGAGGATTTTGCCGACTTGAATTCTCGCTCCCTCAATGCGCTTGCGCGCATTGTAGGTCACGAGACCTAAAAAGGTGTCTGCGCGCAACCTAGTCAGCAACATTCTCGAATATGGATTAGGCTCTAACAGTAAGTACGGTTGTATCCCAGCATGGGTGTTCAACATCTGATAGTCCGTAGCAGCTTTCTTAAATTTTTCTCTATGCCATCTTTTTCTGGCTAGATGTTCCATAATAGATGTTTTAGGGTTTTTTTTTTAGATTTTTTCTAGACAGAGCGGATTGTCAAAATATTCTTTGTGGCCCAACTCAACTGACATATTCTTGATATAGTTGAGCCATTTAATTTTTGTTGCTCCGTCTAGAGATAGACAATCTCGCACAACTTCTCTATTTAGCGATGTTTCGGCGGTCACCCAAATTTTATGCCATAGGACAAGTGGAGACGATTTAATGATGTCTTCTAAGTAATTTAAGCACAGTTCTCCATGGCAAAGATAGGTGGACATTGAGTTTGGTGCCGCCAATAAATAACGAATACATTTATTTTCAGTGTATTGAATCTGTTCTATTTTGGTCATTCCCCATAGACCAGCCCCATTTGTACCTGTGGGAACACACTTAGCTTTATAAATCTGGATACGTTCCCGCACTGGTCTCCCGCCCAATTTTCTTGAAAAATTAATCAAAGCACCGTTAGCACTGCTAAGGGCCAATCTTCTTGAGCGGATGGCTTCTTTCCAGGCACCTCTGCTATCAAATGTGACTCCTAAATAGGAGAAGCAACTAGTGTTTTCAATCATTTTAGATCCCAGATAAATAGGTCTGCTTGTTTTCTTCAGCGAACCACAGGTCATAGAGTAGGTTTTTGCAACGTTTATTAGGCCGCCGGCACCCATGTATTCAGAAAATTCAGTGACTGACCTCTGTAAGCCAACAACTGTGCGAGACATTAAGGCAGAGTCATCCGCATGGGAATAGGCTGCCCTCCCACGGCGGGGTAGTTGAACGGAAACAACTACGGTGGAGGCCCACTGAGTTGATATATAATATGAAGAGGAAGGGTGCAAGAATACACCCTTGCCTCAAACCTCTTTTGATGTTAAATTTGTTCGAACACAACCCTCCCACCCCATAGCGTACTCTAGCACCTGCATCTCTATACAACTCCCTTATAAATGTCAGGATATGCTGGTCCACACCCATGTCAGATAGACTGCACCATAGCTTCACATGATCGACACAATCGAACGCGGAACTTAAATCCACAAATGTTATGTACAGGCTTTCCTTCTTAGCTTCAGTATATTTAGCAGTTAACAGTGCTAAGTTCAAGCCTTGCTCGATTGTGCCCTTCCCAGAACGGAAGCCGTATTGGAGGTCAGTGATAATATCCCTTTCCTCAGCCCATTCCTGGAGTCTATTAAGAATTATCCTTCCCGCCACCTTCATTAGGGCATCCAAAAGGGAGATAGGACGGTAGCAGGCAGGATTGTTTCTATCTCCCTTTTTGAAAATGGGTATTACCACTGCCTCTGACCAAGTTGCAATAAAGCCAACTTCATTTGCAGTGTTTAGGACATTTGTAATCAGCGGGGACCAGAGTGGTAACACCGATTTGTACAAATCAATTGGGACCCCATCCGGTCCCGTAGCTTTCCCTGCTGGGCTGTCCTCAATTGCCTTGACGACTTCTGCGTGTTTACAAGTAATCTCCAGGGGAAAAATGTTCACTGCATTTGAATCAGGGAGTAACGTCATTTGGTTAGTGCTAGAAACAGTTAACCCCGGGACGGGTGGATTATCATAAAGATTGGTAAAGTACTCAACCCAGGTGTCACCGGAAATGGCCATGTCAATAGAATCCCTTTCTTTGTCCTCTAACACCTTGACTGCTAAGGCAATTCCTGCTGGGTGCTGAGCTCATATGAATACCATTGTTTCATGACAAGCTCAGCTCGTCATAAGCACACGACCAGTGTACTGCATGACGAGCTGAGCTCGTCATGAGCAGTGAAGGGGTTAAAAACGGGTCATTCACCGCTCTCCAGAACGCTATGTTATCGTTTGTTAAGCATGCGTCATGGAGATTTTGCCATAGTGACAGTTTTAACTCCTTTTTTCTTTTAACGATGGCAGCCCGGTAAGCTCTCCTATTGCTTCTTACACGGTCGATAGATCTGGGATCTACCTGCAGGGCAGACTTCAGATTTCGGTGTGCCCTGGTGCAATTTTTATCAAACCAGCTCTTAAGATTCTTGGCCTGAGTTTTATATTGTCGAGACAGGTCTTTCTTTATCTCATTTATGATCTTACCAAATGCATCAAGTACTTGAGAATTTCCCACTGTTGTAGAAAGACAGGTAAGTAGTTGGTCATACATTTTCGATACTAATTTTTGGGTGAACTGTTTGGGATCTACCTTGGCCCATCTAATTGTACAACCATTTTTGCTGACTAGACTGATAGGAGTAGAATATTTAGTTTTAGTAGTTGCTTGTCGGGCCACTATGTTCAATCAAAACGAGATAGGATAATGATCACTCATGGCAAAAATGAGTGTCTCGTCTCCCAAGATGCTGCAAGTGATTGATATCTGGACGATAAAAGAGTGAAGTCAATTAGCATGTTGGCCCCTCTACCAATGAAGGTCGGCTTAAAGTTTGCTTCTGGTGAGCAACATTCATTAATAAAGCGCAGGTCAAACTTGTATATTAATGCATTAAGCAAGTCCCCTATCTTGGAGTGGACAAAGTGTGTTAGAGATTCCTCCCTTTTGCCCATAATGGGGCACATGCCAGTGACATGGGAAGTACAGAGGGAGCAATTAAAATCCCCCATCCATAAAAGTAAGAGGTCCCCCTCTCTTGAGTTTTCTAACTCTCTGATTGAGTTCCTGATATTAGTCGTTAATTCCTCCCAGGTAGAGCGGTGAGCGTTATTGTAGAAATTTATGATTATCCCTCTATACTGGCCCGGCCAACTCACTACTAAAATCTGGTAGCAGTCTACTGAAGTAAAGCTGTGAACTATTATGTCTGCGGTATTAGCAATATAGGTACATAAACCCCCTTTATTTCTTCCACTGCAGGTAAGAGTGGCCGGAGTATTAAAAGTTTGGTATCCTAGTAAATTGTACTCTTTCACCGACCAAGTTTCCTGGAAACACAAGATTTTATATTGTTTAACCAGGTCTAACCAATCAGGAAGGGCCATTTTGTCTTTTAGCCCTGCTAGGTTCCAAGACAAGAGCCGATAATCTGCAGGGGTAGTGTTATTATCGTTAGAGATCTCCCCTACATTCCGCAGAGCATCAAGCCCTCCTGGATCCTCATTTGAGGGTAGGGTAGAATCGGATACAGATTGTACATGATCCACCCCCATATCCGTTTTCCTACTCAAACGTCAGTCTACTCCCTCCATTCCCTCAAGTGGGGCAAACTGATTAAAGGTGGTAACATTGGAGGAAGAGCGTTGCATGCTCCGGGTGGGGTATGGAGGGGTCTGGGATTTGTCCCTATTAAGGCACGTGGATAAAAATAGCTTAAATCCCTGGTGGATATATCCCCCCATATCCCTCAGGAAACCAGTCTCTGATGTAATTGGTTGCCCTGCAATCTCTAAAATTAATGATAATGCAATCCCCTGTGTGTCTTTTGGCCTCCTTCCTACCCACCCTAATCTTCTGACAAGCAAAATCTCACCGTCTATTTCGGGTGGTAGGGATCTGTTTACACTTAGCCAGTGTATTACCTTGTTTCTTAGGTCCTGGTGAGCCTCATATTTCCCTGGTGGCAGTTCCGGTACACCGGTGAGTACAATTACATAGGGTTCTGCCTGTGGCGGAAGGTCAATATGTTGGTCAAATCGAGGTGGGGTTTGCCCTGTGTGAGAAGAGTTTGGAACTTCATTCTTTTCGTAGCCATGATTGCTTTTTGTTCCTTTGTCACTGGTTACCGCTTTTTTTGTTGGAACCCGGGCAATAGTCTCTGACTGAATACAGGGGGAGGGATTTCTAATGATGGGCAAGGGTTCTGAATTTTGAATAGGATGGGATGGAACCGTTTCTATTGGGTCAGCAGATGAGTGTTTATTATTACCAGCTATTGTTTAAAGCAATTCAGAGTTTGCTAGATTTGTCTCTTGAAGAGACCCCAGTTGCTCCGCCAACCTTTTAACCCTCTCAACAAGTGGTATGACCAAAGATTTAAGCAGTTTCTCTAGGTCACTCAGCAGATCTTGTGTACAGAATGTTTTAGTACATGAATTACACTGCTCGCATTTACTTAATAATGGGATTTTAATGTTTGGCGGATTCATTGCTGGTTTGGCTGGTTTAGTGCATCTGCCCTTACGTCTGTTTCGCCCAGCATTCACTTTGGGTAGTTGGCCTGCTCCAAGATTGTTAGTGAGTGGTTGTTTTTCTCCCTTGTTGGTGTGGTCGATGGTTACTGAACTTATCGGTTCAACTGAGGAAATCTGTTTGAGAACAGGAGCTAGTATCCAACTGATTAGATGGCCTGCTTCGAATTGGTATATCTGGTAGCTCTTGGAGCTGTAAGGGTATACCAATCTCAGAGGAGCAGTCCGAAGCCAATACCAAGTCGGGAGGAGACTTTACTGACTGTATGTGACCCAGGGAGGAGCGTTTTTTCAGCAGTTCAGCGGATATGCTCCGCTCAGTAAGAGCGATTTCGCGCTCTAAAACAGACGCCGCCCTTGTAATAAATTGGTATAGTGTTACCTGTACAGACCCACCAGCAAGGGATTTCCTAGCCAATATTGGCAGAGCGTCCATGATGGATATTATTAGTTAGAATGCACGTGCAGATATACTCTTGAGGCCAAAATACTCTATAGGCAGAAAGAAAATAGAAATAGAGTAATAAAATAGAACAGTCTTACTAATATGTCCAGTAAGTCCTGGGGTTCACGGGTGAACAACCAAGAGGGATGGCCCAGCCTCTGCCAGCCCCGGATGGCCATAAACGGTCCCGCCCTTGTCCCGGGCTTCTCCCGGCGTGCTCCTGCGCGCGTCCCGTGGGACGGGAAGTATGTTACTAACTTTAAACACCTGGGTGAAGGGCGTGCCGGTGAGCCTGTACTTGGCCCCGCTGCCTTATGGAGCGCGTGGTTCGTTCCTCGTCGCGTGCCCCTCTGCTGCCTTCAAAGTCCGCTTTTCCAAAGTGTGAGGTCATTCTTTTAGTCCACCATTGTGCTAGATAATCCTGGTGTCCAAATGCCCTCAATGAGTGTGTGTTAACCATTTCAAAGAGGGCCTCTGACTTCTTCCGTGTTGATTAAAAGCAAAAGATGAGCTGTTTTGTAGGTAATGTTTTGCCTGTTCTATATTTGTTGCCTAGTCACTGGAAGTCTCAATGTTTGGCTGTCTAATATGTTCAAGTTTGGTCTGTATGTTTAAGTGCTGTATAAACCTGACACTTGTGCCAAGGGAATTTGGGCCCCAGGCCTTTGCCTGATAGACTCGTATGCATAGATGAAGATACATCATACTTATTTTTCTTGGTATGACTAAAACAAAACCGTTTTTAAAAAGAGCTGCTGCTCCACTTCCAGCAATCCTTTGGGGAATCTGTGGTTGCATAAGTTCTAGTTTCATCAGTTGCCAGTTTGGCTAAGGAGCATGGACAAACAAATTCCAGATCCAGTCTGATGCCTAGGGAGATTTCCAAGGTGACAAATCTGAGATTGGATCCAAATTGAAATAGGTTTTGTTCTACATTTTTCAACAAGGCTCTAAAAATCATGAACTTTCTTTTTGATCAAGACCAATTTCTCAGATTCGTTGTCCAGGGAAAAATCTATGAATCTTGTAGAAAAAAGGTGAATTTATCTCCTAAATTAAGGTATGACTCAAGCAGCCTTCAACTTAAATCTCCCTGCCACCAAAGCCAGTATAACTCACTCTTTTGCTCAGGAGGAACACAAAACGGACTACTGGCAACTTGCTTTTTCAGTCTACAACCCCTGCAGTCCGGTGGGTATTATTTCCACACTCTATCAACAACGAAATTATGCTTATTTTTTGTTTCATAGTCGGCTGTGCTAATACCACTCCACTATTGATGTGTGATATTGTAAATATTTGCATTATCTTTAATTGTTTTATTAGAAACACTTTTTTATTTCCTCTACTCAAGGCACTTCAGTATTTACGGAAATTATGTAACCACCCAGCATTGGTTTTGACACCTCAGCATCCTGAGTACAAGCGAATTACTGAGCAGCTGATGGCTCAGAGTTCTTCCCTTCGTGACCTTAGACATGCTCCAAAACTGTCCGCTTTGAAACAAGTAAGTTTTTTTTGTACCTCTAGAACACAAATCAGACTATCGCTTGATAATTCACGAAAAATTATACTGATATATTTTATGGATTCTTTAGTTGAGTGGGTTTCCAACCAGTTTTTCAATTCTCTTTGGACTGCTGTGCACCACCATGGGACTGTTTATGAAATAAAATGTTTGGTTAGTCTACCCCGCCATGATTGGAATATGTTGGGTCTCTAAATAAAAGTCTAAATAAAAGTCTTGCCGAGGGACTCCTTTCTAAATTCAGTTCAGCTTACCTTTACCAGTGACAAGATCTGACCCTTTCCTTCCTTAGACCTGCTATAAATGTTAGTGCACAAGCGGAAACCGCAAGCTTTCTCTTAAGTCTACTTTTGAATATTTACAGTGCTTTCCTGGCTGAAGGCTGTCCTTGTTAACTGAAGGTTCCCAGTAGTACCCGTACCAGCCTGAGTACTTCATTTTGGAAATTTGGAAAGTGAAGGAGGGCTCACTTTGGCTTTTGTGGCAAATGTGGCATAGCAATATTTCAGAAAAGTATCATACAGACTATCTGCTGGCTGTGACTGGATGAGTCAGTTGTGAAATCTGCATTTCATTCTTGATCAAATCAAGGAGGGAGGGAAGGCGTTTAATGCACTTTAAATCTGAGCACTAGTTGTAGAAAATACAATTCTTAGAATGTCCTTCAAATGGTTACCATTCTCAATGAATTAGGTCCCAAGCCCCAATAGGTGAGGGATATTGTGGCTTCTAAATCCCCAGGGTTTTTGCTGATGTCTCACTAATTCTTATTCTGAGTACCTGTCTGACCCCAGGGTTTTATACCTGCTCTGCCTTGACATTAGGTGCCTTATCATTCAACCATTGGCATTTATTTTGACGTCCTGGTACAAGACACTGAGCTTTTCTGAGCAAAGATCCTTTTGCGATGACGTCTTTGTCCTCAATGTTATTCTTAGCAGTCAATTCTTCAGCGATTCCGACATCATACTCTCGTAAAAGGCAGTGTCAATAGGGGTACAGCAGTATTGACCTCAACATCCATAACACCCATGCAAGATACCCAGAACAAAGTAGTCGATAAGAGAAGGAAGCAAGAAACAAGTAAGGGAGGGGAACATGCTGAATCCAAGAGATATTGTACCTGAGAGGCATGTTGCAGAGGTGGTAAGTTGCTCTTCCTTCTTCACCAAGGATGTGTGAGGAATACATTAATCTCTGCAAATTATTCTCAAGGAAGATGAGAAGAGTATGCAAAGCTCAACACAATTCAGATCAAGGTCCATCAACTGTTTATTACTTATGGGAGTATCCAACAATCCCTCCAGAAAGAGCTATCGGAATCAGGAGTCTTAACACATTCTACCCTTGTATGAAGAAGGGCCAGTTTGAAGAACTTATGTCGTTGACGGGCATCACTGTCTAGTCACCTTAGGCTTCCTCGCTTTCAGAAGACTGTGTCCAACATATCTGTTATAGGAGCAATATGATCAGAATTGAGCCTTTATGTCATTGAAGACCAGAACTAGGCTTCCATTTCGCCCTGGAGCAGGACACGAATATATATTTCTTATAGCTCCTCTGCTTAGAACAGCAGCAAAGCACTGTCCAGGAATCCAATGTCTGTTTTCCCTTTCTTTTCTGTCAGTATAAAAAGTAGAAGGAGCCAGATTCCACACAGACTTCTCTGCACACATTGTCTAGAACCAGACTATGTGGTGCAGCTGCTGACAGCAGATGTTTGCAGGGAATGAGGAAGTCAAATCTCCTGCCGTGCATGCCATACAATCCTTGCATCCCATTCAGTAGAGTTCCTCAGGCGATATGACAAGGAGCAGTGGGAAATCCTGGAAAAACGTGCTCCCTTCCAAGCTTGGAAGGTTCTAGACTAGGACTTCTCCATGCATAGCCCCAGGTGGTAGTCAGTAACCCTCTGCAAACATTGTCCTAGGGTGATAATGTAAATGACAATAGTGTAATGGGACATCTAATAGAAATGTCTAGCTGCCAATTCTTTAACTTTTGAATTCCCTCCAGGCACCGGAGAGGATCGGGAAACTTTTCAGAAGCAGCACCCCTGCATGTCGGTAGATAGCATCACGTGACTCTGTATCAATGTCGTCCGATGTCACCGAAATCCATATAAGACACCCTCCGACACACTGACATCAGTTTCTTCTTTTCTGGGATGCCACGCTGATCCAGAGAAGTGGTACCTCTGGCAGTTTTGGCCATCTTCTATGGTACAGGATGCCAAGACTGTTACAACGGCTACAGGTTCACCCTCGGCGTCAGTCAGGCCACCGGATGCCATATCACTATCCACGCCGGTTGACACCCTTCAGGGTTATTACCTTCAGTGTTTGGTTCCGAATTCCCAATGTTGTTAATAGCACTAATGGTGCAGAGCCCTCCAAGACTTCCGCTTTCGTTGGCAGCAGGCGTTCATCCGATGTTGATTGCGCCACATGATGCCTCACCACTTTCCCTCTCTAATGCCGATGAGGGCACACTCAACGCTGTGCAGCCTCAGAAATAGTGCTTATAGAGCCGGCTGACTCAGGTGTCGATTCTGGGCTCGTTGTGGACCCACCTCCTAATATTCTCGGCCAATTGAATATGTAGGTGAAGGAGAGGATGTATTTCTCTCCCACTCAGATCCACCCCCTTTGGACACCAGTTGGGTTTTTTAGTTTGGTAATGCAAGTAGTTTGGAATCATCTCCAGCCTCTGGCCATATGTCTCCTGCTGGGTTAGCTTCAGATGTAAGCTCCTCATTCGCAGACATGTTAAAACAAGTTGCTGAGATTTTAGACATGAATGTCTATGGAGGGACTTAAAAGGGTAATTTCTCCTAGGATTCCACCTACCCCAGCATAGAATGTAATCATTGTCCTAACAGGACTGATGGGTCCTCCTTTTGAACCATTACACTCTTGTCAATTGCAGCACCTTTTATGGAAACTTGCTTTTTTAATAGCTATTACTTCTCTTACAAGGGTCGGTGAAATTCAGGCGTTAACTCTTGATCCTTTCTTTCAACTACATTGTGATAGAGTAGTGCTCAGATCTAATCCAAAATTCCTACCAAAAGTGGTTTCTAATTTTCATATAATAATAATAATAATGATACAGAAATTTCTAAAGCGCAAACAGCTACCTCGCAAGGAGGTGTCCCGGCGCTATGTGAGCAGCTCAAAGTAAACAATAAGTAAAGCCGGTGGATCCGATCTTTTGATTAAAAAGCCAAGTTTTTAAATGTTTCCTGAAACCAATCTCTGATGTTGCCGACTGAATGGCAGGCGGTAGGGCGTTCCACAGCTTCACCGTGTTTGCTGAAAAGGTCCTGCCTCCCAGAGTAGGGAGTTTGACCGTAAGAGTCTCGCCTGTTCATATCTAGGAAGTCTTGCTTTAAGATAGCTAGGACAGGTGCCACGGCATTCTGCACGGTCTGCAGACGATGAATCAAATATTTGGGTAGGCCCAAATATAAGCCATTTGCATAGTCCAGCTTTGAGGTGACCATCGCATGGACTTCCATTTTGCGGCAGTCTTCTGGAAGCAGCACAAGGAACTTGTGCAAATTCCTCAGCTTGCTTAAGCACCCTGTTGTCACTTGCTGACTACATATTAATCAATCTATTGATTTACCTGTTTTTCCCCCGCAACCAGACACAGTTGCAGAAAGGGTACTACACACATCAGATGTTAGAAGGGCACTAATCTATTATTTTGACAGGACTAAATCATTTAGAAAAACAAAACAGTTGTTAGTTGCCTTTGCCCCTCCTTGCACTGGAAAGGCAGTTTCGAAATTAAGCATTTCAAGATGGATAGTTAAATTCATCCAAACGTGCTATATAAAAGCTAAACAACTTCAACCTAATACCCCAAAAGCTCACTCTACTAGGAAAGTTGGAGCTTACATGGCCTTCTTGGGGAACATACCTATTGATGAAATGTGTAAAGCAGCTACATAATGTACTCCACATCATTTTACAACTCATTATTTTGTGGACGTATTTGCACATCAAAAGGCAAATGTTGGTCAAGCGGTACTTAAAACTCTTTTTCAAACAACTTCAACACTCACAAATTAACCACTACCTTGGGAGAGGAACTACTTTACAGTCTATGCGAAGCATGTGTATCTACAGTTAGGCATGCCTCAAACGGGTTTTGTTACCTTGTAGGCATCTGTTCTTGGCATGTTGTGTTGTAGATTCATGTGCACCTGCCCTCCTCCCCAATCAATCTTGTGTAGATTGCAGTTCTTACTTTTTATTTACTACCTAACGCAAGGCCATCTCATTGCTAACATATACAGCATTCTAAAATTCTCACATACCCACGGCAAAATAATCTGAAAATGGAGTTGATGACCATGCGCAATGTTACCAAGAGTAGGAGTCGTACAACCTTGTGCCTCGAATTTCTTGGAACAGAAGCAACTTGTAATCACCTGAGCCCAACACTAGTTCTCCAGTATTAGGGTGTCTTTCAGAGATTTACATGCTTGAATATTCCCCGTCGTCGGAGTGGGAGTCCCACAGTAAATAAAATAGCAATAATATAATATATATATATATATATATATATATATATATATATATATATATATATATATATATATATATATATATATATATATATATATATAACAACATAAAACCTGAAATATGTACTAGAAAAAAGGCATAACCTGCCTACACATATTTCTACATAGGAATGCATGGGAAAGGAAAAAACCATATGCACTCTATCCTTGTCATTATGTTGGTCCAAACTGCAGCCAATCAGGCGACAGCAACCCTCTAGAACCTTCTCCTCAGAGCTCAGCACCTTAGATTTTCTACCGCACGTCGTGTGTAAGGGAGTCTCCCTGAGCTCTGCTCAGTTTTCTCTTCAGGTTTTTCCTGGTTTTTCAACATGTCTACAAATAAGAAGTCTCTTTTTAGAGCATGTTCTTCTTGTGGAAAGTTAAGACTTTTTTTAGAGGATCCACACAGTGAGTGTATTTACTGTCTTTACCCGGACCATGAGGTGGGGAGCTGTAAGTTCTGTAGAACATTCTCCACAAAGACTTTAAAGGACAGGGAAGGCCGTTTACTCCTCTGGCTTCAAAGACTTAAGGATAAGGATCATGTACTTTTCTGATGCTGAAAGTCTTATTTCTGGCCATTCCCAAGCAGCCTCCAAACGTGGTAGTGTGCAGGAGTTGCCTTCTCCATTTTTAAAAAAGAGGAACATTTCTCTTTCTTTGGCCCCTGTGGTGTCTTCACCATTTCCTATTACTTCTGGGCCCACGAGACCTGGCTCTCAGGCTCCTACTGCAACTTCCTCAGGTTTTTCTGTGAAGAAAACTGATTTTCCGTCGACGACGGTGTCGTCTACAGTCCCGTCGACGAAATTGGCTGTCTCTGGCTCGAAATCAACTACGACAGTCACGACGACGCTTGCTTCTGGATCGTCTACAGCCCTTTCGTCGACGTCGTCGATGAAGGTAATTCTCAGTTCTAAGACTGTGTCGTCGATTATTCCAATTTCATCGTCATCGACAAAGAAACCTCCTCCGTCGACCGTTAGATCATCGTCAACGAAGGGTGTTAAGATGCTGGTTTCGTCGACAAGTGTTCCGTCGACCGCTGCTCCGTCGACGAAGAAGATGAAGAAGCCATTGCTGTCGACGAAGGTCCCGTCTACATCGACGAAGGTTCCGTCGACGACAGCCTCGTCGACTAGCTCATCGTTGACGACGGTTTCGTCGACGAAGACCAAAAAGACCACATCATTGTCTATGCTGACGACAGCACCATCAACGGAAAGATTTCCATCGACGATGGAGTCTCAAAATGTAGAAGAGACAGTTCCGTCTACGATGCCGTCTACATTTGCCTCTCTGCCTTTATTGCCACTGTCTTCCAGCAGTTTAGCCAATGTTGACACTCTTCAACAAAGTAGTATGGTTCTAAGTAACCAGCTTGCACTTCCTGGTGATGCACTGCCTCCCTCGCCTTTGTTTGCTACAGACTCAGATCAAGAGTCTGAGGAGGATGTACATGAATCTTTCACTGAGGCTCATAGTCCATCAGATTTAATCATAAAATGTCAAGATTTCAGTAATGATGATGAGGAGCAGTATGGCCAAGAGGATGAGGTTCCGACTCAAATTCCGACTGCGACGTTACGTTTGTCGCTTATCTCTAACCTCCAAAGTATGTTAGATGACTATAACAGGCGTTTCCCACCATCACCACAAGTGCCTACAGTTCCTTCAGTCTTAACCCCTATTATGGAACTGTCAGCTCCACCGCCTGCTGTCACTCAGAGACGCACATCAAATCAAGTACACGCAACTGTGTATCCTGATGATGACGAGGAGAACCCTCCTGATCGAGAAGATGGGGAGGTTACAGATGTGGATGGTGATGATAACATGGCAGAGTGGGATGACTATCGGGCGCAAAAACCATCCCTATCTCAAGTGACGGCAAGGGATTCTCCTCCGGTGGATATTGCTAGCTTCCATCAGTTAATGGACAGAGCGACTCAGCGTTTTAAGTTGCCACGAGTCCAAAGAGAGGAAGATTGTTTCCTTTACGATTTCAAGAGTCAACCATTCAAACAGATTCATACTGTTCCAATTATAGATTTCATCTGGGCTGAAGGGGTGAAACTAATGAAAACGCCAAATTCTTTGCCTGCCCAATTACCATGATTAGAAAAGAAATATAAGGCGCCGGTCGGGTCTCCAGCATACCTCATTGGCCAGCCGAAGCCAGATTCGGTTGTTACACAGGCAGCTCAGCGAGAACCCGGAATCCTGTATCCACTATTACAACGCCTCCGGACCGTGAGGGCCGTCTCCTTGATGCTATAGGGCGCAAGTTCTCGACGATGTCTTCCACTACGGTGAGAGTGGCTAATGCTATGGCCATCTTGGGTCGATACGACCGCCAAATTTGGGCAGATATGACCACCTATGTGGCGTTGCTTCCGGATGCTTCTAAGGCGGAAGCATTGCAACTTCTTCAGTAAGGAGAAAGAATGTCTGAAGAGTTGATTGATTGTGCAGTAGATTTAGCCTGCACTGGATTCCGACAGCTCGCTGGAGCGGCTGTCTTACGTAGGCAAGGTTGGTTGCGCTCCACCTCCTTCCATCAGGAAGTTCAGGCTAAAATTCTCGATATGCCATATGATGGCGAATCACTCTTTGGAGCACACTTTGATGAGGAGTTACAATCCATAAAAAAGGACACGGACACTGCAGATGCCTTGAGAACGCTTCATTTTAAGAAACAGCCCTTTCGGGGTGCTCGAGGACGAGGCACCAATTCCAATTTTCAGGGAGGAAGCAATCAATATCGCTCCTATAACCAAAACAACTAGCGTTACTCCAGTAACCGACAGAAGTCGTCTCGTCAACAGCCGGCCAAGACCTATAGAGGGAAAACCTCTTACAGAGGATCTTCTAATAAGACAATAACTTGCCTTTAACCCAGCAGATTGGAGGTCGAATCTCCCTGTTTGGTTCTCAATGGTCCTCCATCACCTCGGACCGTTGGGTGCTAGACATTGTAGAAAAGGGCCATGCATTGGAATTCGTCAAAATCCCTCCTCCAACTCCACCTTCCGGGCCGCCACATCCTCACCTCAAGGAACTTTCCCATCAAGTTCAACTTCTGAATCAGAAGGGTGCAGTAGAGGTAGTGCCAAAGTATCAAAGAGGGAAGGGGTTTTATTCCCGTTTTTTCCTAATCGTCAAGAAGAACGGGGAATGGAGACCAATATTGGACTTGAGAGCGCTCAACCACTATCTCAAGAGTCAATATTTCCGCATGCTAACGCTTACAGAGATCTTGCATTTGCTCTTAGTCGGAGATTTCATGACTATCGACCTCCGAGACGACTACTTCCATGTTCCAATACTCCTACGTCATCGGAAGTTTCTGCGATTTCGGGTGGGGCAGAAACATTTCCAGTTCAAAGAATTGCCATTTGGCCTTCATTCCTCCCCTCTAGTCTTTACCAAGATATTGGCTCCTGTAATGACCTATCTACGCCTCCAAGGTGTCCAGATATTCCCATATCTCGACGATTGCCTCCTGAAATCGCAGTCTTGCGCACAGCTGCTTCACCATACATCCCTTTGTCAGAGGGTGTTTCGCTCCTTGGGACTGTCTCTCAACCTGGAAAAGTCCCAATTACGCCCAACTCCTTGCAAGGATTTTCTAGGGGCCACATTGGATACCACTCTGGCAAAAGCATTTGTGTCCCTGGAACGTCAACAAAGGATTCTTCGTCTAGTATCTCTTCTACTATCAAACCAGTACGTTTCAGTCCGGCTGCTGAAGCCATTTCTGGGGATGGCGTCATCGTGCATCGCACTCATCCCACATTGCAGACTGCGTACACGTCCCATTCAAGAAGAATTAGACGGACAGTGGCCTCAGGTCACCGGATCCTTCAACGATCTAATTTGTGTCACGACTCGCATGAAAACATTGCTCAAATGGTGAACACAGCCGGTAAATCTTGCAGCAGGGACATCATTCCTATCCGTCACTCCAGATCTCACGCTCACAACGGATGCATCTTTGGAGGGATGGGGAGCACACCTCCAAGACCTGTCCATAAAAGGAAAATGGACTCTGCCTCAGAAAGCCTGGCACATCAACAAGTTGGAGCTCATGGCTATATTTCTAGCGCTCAAGTCTTTTCAACCCGTGCTTCAAGGAGAGTCAGTCCTTATACAAACAGACAACACAACCTGCATGCATTACATAAACAAGCAGGGCGGAACAAAATCGCCAGTACTGTCTTGACTGGCACAGTCGATTTGGGACTGGTCACTCAAGCACCAAATCACAATCACCGCAGTTCATCTCCCAGGGATATCCAACGACCTGGCGGATTCCCTCAGCAGATCCCGATCATCAACCCACGAGTGGGAGCTATATCAACCAACACTCGAAATGATCTTTCGTCGCTGGGGGTGCCCGACACTGGATCTCTTTGCCACACTAGAGAACCGGAAATGCCCAGCTTACGCAAGTTGGCATCCCCACAAAGGGTCACAGGGCAATGCCCTTTTGATGAACTGGTCCAATCTGTTTGCTTACGCCTTTCCTCCGATCCCTCTAGTGCCTCGGGTGCTCTGGAAGATGCGGAAAGAACCCTGCCACATCCTTCTCATTGCTCCCAGGTGGCCTCGACAGGCATGGTTCTCGGAGTTGCTTCTTCTATCCCAATGCGAGTCCATCCTTCTACATCCTCGGATGGATCTTCTTTCCATGGACAGGGGTCTAATTTACCATCCGGACCCCTCTTCTCTGAGCTTATCAGCCTGGAACCTAAACACTGCGAATTTGCCCATCTAGCCATTCCACAAGAATGTCGAGACGTCCTTGCTCAGGCCAGAGCTCCTTCAACTATAAAGACCTACAAGTTGAAATGGAAGAGATTCTGCCATTGGTGTGCTGCTGCCGGTGTTCATCCCATACGTGCAACGCCTGCACAGCTCCTCCCTTTCTTCTTTCAATTGGCTCAGTCAGGATTGTTTCATGCCACTTTAAATGTTTTTCTGGCTGCAATTTCACGCTTCCGCCAGGATGGCTCCACCTCCCTCTGTTCTTCTAGGATAATACCCCAATTTTTCAAAGGACTATTTCGTAAATTTCCACCAATTCGGCGCCCTCCTCCTGCTTGGCGCCTTAACGTTGTTTTAACACAATTAATGAAAACGCCATTTGAGCCAATACATAGAGCTGACCTAAAGTATCTCACCTGGAAGGTTGCTCTTCTCCTTGCATTAACGTCATCTCGTTGAGTAAGTGACATTCATGCATTTACGATCAATCCTCCGTTTCTTCAGTTTCAGTCAAATTGTGTGGTGCTTCGCACTAACCCTACTTTTCTGCCTAAAGTACCTTCAGATTTCCACATCAATGAACCTGTTGTTCTGAAGGCTTTCTTTGCTAACCCGCAGTCTCCTGCGGAACAACGCTTGCACTCCTTAGACATTAAACGGTGCTTGAAGTTCTACATCAGCAGAACGGCTCAGTTTCGCAAATCTGACCAACTCTTCGTGGCTTATGGACGTTTTCACAAAGGGTGTGCAGTTACCAAACCTACTATAGCCCGTTGGGGGTCTTCGGCCATTGCTTTCTACTATCAAAAGGCAGGTAAACCTCTGCAGTCTTCGGTGAGAGCCCATTCTACCAGATCAATGGCGTCCTCCACTGGCTTATTTGCCGGTGTCCCGCTGCATCAAATTTGCAGAGCAGCCACGTGGTCCAGCAGTTTACGAAACACTACTGCCTAGATGCCATGAATGAAGCGGATACCGCAGTAGGACAAGCTGTGCTTCGTAATCTTTTTCAATAAGGTGAACCTCTGTTCTACCCTCCTCCTATTGGTTTCCAAGTATTTATTGACTGTTTGCTATATATATGTACTCCATACATATGCTTTTCAGCTTTGTAAATATGGAAACTTTTCTTTGGTGCTGACTGCTATCTATTCTATATTCAAGCATGTGAATCTATGAAAGACACCCTAATACTGGAGAAAACAATTGTTACTTACCTGTAAACAGGTGGTTCTCCAGTATTGGTGACTTTAATAGATTCACACGCGACCCACCCTCCCTCCTCCCCTCAGAGGCTCTCTTCTCCTCATAGACTCTTTGGTCACTCTTGTGCTACGAAAATCTGAGGTGCTGAGCTCTGAGGAGAAGGTTCTAGAGGGTTGCTGTTGCCTGATTGGCTGCAGTTTGGACCAACATAATGACAAGGATAGACTGCATATGGTTTTTTCCTTTCCCATGCATTCCTATGTAGAAATATGTGTAGGCAGGTTATGCCTTTTTTCTGGTACATATTTCAGGTTTTATGTTTTATATATATATATTATATATCTACCACTTGGCTCCCTTTCTCTTCGTTAGGCGCTTCTTTCCTCGGTCGCGTTTCTACTGCGGTTGAGCCAACCGCTAACAATTTACAACAAGTTTTCCCCGGTTCCCTGGAAGGATGGAGTCGCTGAGAAAAACGGCTATGAGTCGCTTACATCTGTGAAAGTTTGAAGTTTATTTCCATAAATCCATTGGGGGGTCAAATAACAAAAAGAAACCAACGCGTTTCGACAGCGTCCGCTGTCTTGATCACGGTTAGCTTTGTGTACGGTGGTAGGCGGACTCTCTGTGTTCTTCCAGCGAGGAAGGAGATGATCCATTCCAGAGCCTTCTCCTGGATTCCGACGTTGCTGAGGCGCTGCACTAGGGTGCGGTGGCAGACAGTGTCGAATGCCGCGGAGAGGTCTAGGAGGATGTGGGCCGCTGTTTCTCCGTTGTCCATCAGGGCTCGGATGTCATCGGTGGCAGCGATGAGGGTGGTCTCGGTGCTGTGGTTGGCTCGGAAGCCAGACTGTGAGGGGTCGAGGGATCCATTCGTCTCGAGGAAGGCGGCCAGCTGTTTGTTGACGGTCTTCTCGATGACTTTGGCTGGGAACGGGAGGAGCGAGATGGGGCGGTAATTCTTGAGTTCGGTGGGGTCCGCTGTAGGTTTCTTTAGCAGGGCGCTGAGTTCTGCGTGCTTCCAGCTCTCCGGGAAGGTAGCGGTGTCGAAGGAGGTGTTGATGATGTCCCGCAGGTGGGGTGCGATGACAGCGTCGGCCTTGTTGAAGACGTGGTGAGGGCAGGGGTCGGTTGGAGATCCGGAGTGGATGGAGTTCATCATGCGGACGGTGTCTTCGGTGCTGATCGGAGTCCAGGCGCGGATGGTGGTGGTGGGGGGCGGTGGTTCGGTCGTGGCGAGCGTCGGTTGAGCGCTGAAGCTGTTGTGTATGTCCGCGATCTTGTTGTGGAAGTAGGAGGCGAGAGAGTTGCAGAGGTCTTGCGATGGGGTGATGTTGTTGTTTCCGGCGTTGGGGTTGGAGAGCTCTTTCACGATGTTGAAGAGTTCCTTGCAGTTTTGTGCGTTGTTGTCCAGCCGGTCCTTGAAAGCAGTTTTCTTGGTGGCGCGGATCAGTTGGTGGTGTTTCTGGGTGGCAAGCTTGAGGGTGGTCATGTTGTCCGGTGTTGGTTCCCTTCTCCAGGCTTTCTCGAGGGCTCGGCAACTCTTCTTGGAGCTCTTGAGTTTGTCGGTGAACCATGGGGCCTTCTTGCTGCCGGGTCTGCTGGGCGGGGTCCTTAGTGGGGCGAGTTCGTCCGCGCAGCTGCTGATCCACTTCGTGAGGTTGTCAGCGGCCTGGCTGGGGTTCGCTGAGCTGGCGGGAGGGTGCTGGCTCAGGGAAGCGGCGAGCTGGTCGGCTGTGATCTTGTTCCAGCTTCTTCGAGCAACCCGTTGCTGGTGGTGGTGGATCGTCGTTTTTCTGAAGGTGAAGTGGACGCAGCTGTGGTCCGTCCAGTGGCGTGGCCGAAGGCGATGTGTTTACTGGATGAGAAGACGGCGTCGAGTGTGTGTCCGGCGAGGTGGGTGGGGGTGAACACCAGCTGCTTGAGTCCGAGGTTGGCGAGGTTGTCGAGCAGGGTGATGGTGTTGCGGTCGTTGTTGTTCTCCAGGTGGAAGTTGAGGTCCCCCAGGAGGATGTAGTCAGCGGAGGGGAGGGCATGCGGGCTGACTAAGTCGGCGATGTCCTCGCTGAATTGTGTGCGTGGTCCCGGGGGTCGGTAGATCAGGGTGCCTCTGAGGGTGGTGTTCGGGTCGGTGCGGATCTGGAAGTGCAGGTGTTCGGCGGTTGTCAGGGTGTCATCGGTGTTGGTCGTGATGTGGATGGTGTCCCTGTGGATGATGGCGATGCCTCCTCCAGTCTGGATGTCGCGATCTCTCCGGGTGATCTTGTATCCCTCTGGGATGGCGATGGCGATGTCGGGCGCTGAGGAGTGGTTCATCCAGGTTTCCGTGAGGAAGGCAACGTCAGGACCTGTGGTGTCGAGGAGGTTCCAGAGTTCGATGGCGTGTCTGTGGACGGAGCAGGTTTTGAGCAGGATGCACTTGAGGTGGTTGCTGCTGGTGTTCGGCTTGGCGGGTGCTGGTGCGGGGCAGGTCCGGATGCAGGTGAACTTGCAGGCGTGGCTGAAGGGTCCGTGGTGTGCTTCGGAGTGGCTCAGTAGCATCCAGGGATCCCGCCGGTGTTGGGTGCGATGAGTGTTGCGGCGTCGTAGGTCCGGCGGGTCGTCTTGCTTCGGCGGGGGCCAGGGGTCCTGGCGCTGGGCGTGGTCCAGGCGCAGACGGGCTTACCTTTGGCGCGCCTTCGGTGCACAATCGGCGCGCCCGCTGCGCGTGACCGCTGCACGTTCGCACGGTCTCCATATATGGCGAAGTGCGAGGGAGGGCGGGAAGCACACGCAGCAGCTGGTGGCCGTGCGGCGCGGGGGGTGTCCTAAACTAGGTCACACTCACCTGCGTCGCACGGTCGCCATATATGGCCAAGTGCGAGGGAGGGCGGAGCAGCTGGGAGGCGGGAGCGGGGAGGGTACAGAAGAAAAAGGGGCGTGGTCAGCGGCAGTGGCGGGGAGCGGGTAGGGGGGAGACCGGGGGGAGCGAGAGTCAGGCGACAAAACAAATAAACAAATTCACAAAAAACAATACAAATGAGCAAAATAGCTCTTCAAGCAGAGGGGGACACAGCAAAAGAACGGCAGCAGGTCAGGCGAGCACAGCGAGACCACGCCGCTCGGTGGAAGGGGGCGTGGTCACACGGAGGCGGCCGGGGCAACGAGGCAGGCAGGCGGGAAGCACACGCAGCAGCTGGTGGCCGTGCGGCGCGGGGGGTGTCCTAAACTAGGTCACACTCATTTCCAGCATTGGGACATTTCCCCTATCGTGCCACCCTCCAGTGGGATGGGGGCAGGAGCCTGTCCCTGGTTGGCTAGGGCCCCCCCATTCGCAAGATGGCGGGGAGTCAGAGTTGTGCTTTACCTCGCCTCCCCCACCTGAGGGGTGGCATTGGCAGACGTGGGCACCCCTCTTTCCCACACTTGTTTTTACCGCTGGCTCTCCCGCACAAAGTGGGGGGTAGAACCAGTGGGGACCAGTTGCTGAAGGCAGCAAATGGTCTGGGGAGGCACACAAAGGCGGCATGCCTTTGAAGCTTCCCCTTCGTGAACCCTGCCCATCCTGGGGAAGGAGGCTTGGCACCTCGTCCCTGGATGTGCATTGTTTCAGGCCCTGAGAGCAGCAGGCTCTCGACCCAGAGGTCCAGAAACATGTCTGTTGGTGGCAACCTAAGCAGCCACTCAGTCAGGTCACTAGGAGTTGGTCAAGTTTCAGGGGGCATCTCTAAGATGCCCTCTGTTGTGCATTTAACATTAAATCCCACACTGGCATCAGTGTGGGTTTAATGTGCTGAGAAGTTTCATACCAAACTTCCCAGTTTTTAGTGTAGCCATTATGGTGTTTTGAAGTTTGTAATGACAAACTCCCAGCACCATATAATCTTAATGGCAGCACTGCACTTACAGTGCCCAGGATTGGGCTTGTGCACTGCAGAGGTACAGGGCTTATGCACCTGTACCCTCACCACTGGCATAGGGCACCCAGCTAGAGGGGTGACTGATCTATGCCAGGGCAGTGGTTTGTGGGCATGGCGCACAGGGATGTGTGCCATGTCCACTCTTCACTTTGTTCTGCACCATGAATCGCAGCCTGCAAAGGCAGTGAGTGTGTGTCAGGGTACAGGGCCTCTAAGGGTGGCACAATAAGTGCTGCAGCCCTTAGAGGCCTTCTCTGGTCACAGTGCCCTGGATACTTGTGGTACCATTTACCAGGGACTGACATGTGGCCAGAGATGCCAATTGGGTTTATGCTTCAATGCAATTTTAGGGAAGGAGCATAGGCCCTGGGTACTTGATTAGCAGGAGCCCAGGGCGCACTCAGTTAAAGAATTCAGCAAAAAGTGGGGGCATGCAATGCAAGAAATAGGCCACTTTCTCACTGATATTACAAGTAAAAAATTTGCGAAATATCTGTTAGGCCTTTAGGAAGATTGGGTGAGTGCAGCTAGAATTTTACCCCTGACCAAAAATATATTTTCGGAAAGGGTACTCAATCACAGATGGCTGTGTGATATTAAAGCTGCTGGTGGAGGATTATGCCCTCTCACGGAAACATCCCTTGTATGCAGCTTATATCGATTTGTCTACCATGTGTGACACCATAAACAGAGCCTTTTTATTTGAAAAGATGGTCAGATGGAAGGGTCCCCTGGGACTCTTGAAGCTGTTGGTCCAATTACACGAGGACTCCTGGACTAGAGTAGAACTTTGGAGGGGTGGGGGTGTATCAGTACACCCAGTGGATTGAGAAAGGTGCATTTTGGTCCCGCTCCTGTTCTCAATCTATATAGCGGATGCCTTGGAGAGTTTAAGGCAGGTCAGGGCCTTCCCTCCTGGTTGATGACAGAACCCTTAGTTGCATTGGTTTATGCAGACAACACTGTGCTATTTGTTCCAATACCGGTACGGCTGCAGCATCAATTGGACGCCTTTTCTCATTATTGTAAGGGGAATGATTTAAGCATTAATACAGATAAAGCAAAGGTAATAGTTTTTTTCAAATGGTAAGAGGCTCCCCCAAGTTTCAGATGGTGGCTGAGTGGCCTCCAAATGGAAGTGGTTAAGGAATACAGGTACTTTGGTGTGTTAATTAGCCATAGCCTTGAATTCCAGTGTCTTGTGTCATCACAGGAATCAAGTGGTAGGGCCATTCGAAGCTCACTCCTGAGATTAGATTCAGCTTTGGGACATAAGTCAGTAGAAGTGCTGAGAGAGGCATATAATGCTAAAATAATCTCCTTGTTACTCTACGGGTGTGAGGTT
The DNA here is from genome assembly GCF_964263255.1 of Lissotriton vulgaris. NCBI lineage: Eukaryota > Metazoa > Chordata > Amphibia > Caudata > Salamandridae > Lissotriton > Lissotriton vulgaris. The sequence continues at coordinate 901,798,357 of NC_141693.1, read as the reverse complement.
CTGTTACAAAAAGATACCAATAATTTGCAAATCATTGAAACAACCATCTCGAAACAATAGGTGGGGTTACCCACTGGCTCAGTGAGCATTGTGCCGAGACTAGAATGGGGGACTCACTAATATTTTTATCAAAAATAGCAAGAGGTTGCTCAATTATTTGGCAGGTTTGTTGAAATTGGATGAAGGTTCCCTGAGGTATCTTATACTTCTTAACCTGCAAGGGAAACTCAAGGCACAATGCGTAAATACCCTACAAGTTGTGGAAGCGTTCCTGAATCTGCCTACCTGGTATTTTCCCTCAGACATGTCTGTGCTTCAACAAAACCAAGCCTTAAAATGCTTAATTAAAGAGCACTCACTCTATAGTGATTCAATTAACTTAAACGAACCAGTTTGCAGCGCCTAGTGGAAGTTGATTTTTGTGGTGTAATTCAACCTTATTTGAGGGACATCCAGAGTATATCTGTAAGGAGATGGCCTCTAAAGGTTCAGTTGGGCCAGGTTCTCGTCTCCTGTCCAACCAGAGGGAGAGGGACAGGGACTTTTGCCCTTTTTGTAATCTTGATGTATAATCATTCTTGCATCATTGTTTTTTGTGCTTCTTTTACTAACATAAGACCAGGCTTACTGTTGCCCGTTTTTAGAAATCTGCAGGCCCGTTGTATTAACGACCTAAGTATAATTTGGCATTGTAATAATATAGTGGTCTGCTGGGCTTTGGCAAAATTTCACTCAGTTGTAGCTGGTGAGCTTCCCTGCACCCGATCTTAATAATGTGACTTGCTATTTGCACAACAGTATTGATTAGTGGGGCGTAGCTATATTTTCTCTATTTATTGCTTATATCTGTTCTAAAGTGTGTGTATTTGTATGTACTGTTGCACTTATTTGTCGGTGTTGCATCATCTGAGGGCTGTAGTCAATTCTGCCCCATCTGATTTTTTGTTTTTTTTAATTCCAAGTATTAAGAATGAAGTTTAACGCATTCTTGTACAATTTGTCATATTGCACAAATGGCTTTGACAAGTCGCCATTTTCTCGGTTGCTATCATTGACCAGTATAGTATCTGTTTTCATGTTTGGAGCTGGGGTGGGCTGTGCTGCTAAATTTGTTGGATACCCAAAATAGGGTTGGAGCTTAATATTGTATCCATGTTAGCATGTTTTATGGGTATTTGCATTGTATTTATTTTAACATGTGTATGTGTGCATGTTTTTCTGATTGTCGGAGAAACCCAGTTGTATGCAACAAATAGTGGCTTTATTGTTCTAATTATTTTTTTTATTTATTACTATCTGTTTTAATTTTTGATGGTTATTTTAGATGTGTGGTTTGTGTTGCTTAATTGGCATGAGAGCAAACTAATAAAATATACTTGGTACTTGACTGGATGTTTCTGAACGTGACTGAGGCTTATGGTTAATGTAAAACCTCTCCTGCTAATCCTCGTTAACCCTCGTAGTTTAATTTTGGAAGGAAGTAACCTGGTGATCTTGTTGATGGGCACCATGGCATAGTGGCAGTAGGTTACCCGTGGTAAATGACAGATCCCACACAGAATATGTGCAAATAATCACAGATTAGTTTGGAATGAAGTCACCAGGCCAGAGCTTACTACTTTGAAAAAATGTGCCAAGCCTCTTACCAACTAGGCATTGAATATTGTGTGAATCAAAGCGCTAAAATTAAGTGGGAGATCAGTATTTAAAAGCGCCACGTGAAGGACAAATGTTTCACGGGAAGAAGTAAGGGCAACTTCTTTCTGGGACAATAGAGCCCTTATTCGACTCATCTTGTTGAACTCTGCATTCAAGGTCAGAATGGAAGGCCAGATGAACACATCGGGTTTCCCATGCGGAGGCGGGAAAAGCACATTTTTACAACAGACTACACGTTGGGAGACGATCACAATGTACGGAATCCCTGAAGCATACTGCAGCAATCTTCTTTATTTAAAAGTAAATCGCTACCATTAGCTAGCAACTTGAAAGTTGGTGTTAAAGCTGGCACTGGGTTACCTTTGAAAATGCATGCTAAATTCGGAGCATTTGTATGTTCTGGCAAACCAGTGACTGATCAGGTGTAGAAGTGCACTCCTCGCCCTTTAAATACATGTTCGAGGCATGTTGGCTGCTGAATTCATAACTGTGCATAGATCGCCGCCTAGTGTTGGGTCCGTATGATTGCACATTGTTGTCCTGGAAGAGTCTTCGAAGTATCACGAGATAAGTGGCTCCTCCTTCGGACTACAGTGTGCATGGGCATCCTCTTCATCCTCAGATTGATTTTTCCGCCATTGGGTTCGGATGTACTTTCCAACTCTCTAAGTTCGGAATTAACTAAACTCTTCTCTAAAGGCCAAAAGGCCTTCAGATCCGTCGGTATTGTTTAGCGCTCGGTACCAATACACCTTGTAAACATCTATTGCACTTCGGTCGTCGATTCGGGCCGTTAGGCCTTCTCGCGCCACGTGGACCAGCCGTCGATGGAACGAAGTCCATTCAAATACTGCCCGCAGTGCAACTCGAAGTTCCCGCACACTGATAAGCATCCTGTGTGCAAGAAATGCTTATCTCCAGATCATAAAGAAGATAGTTGCCTGGCCTGTGCCCAGTTCCGGTCAAAACAGACTCTCCGGAATAGACGGGCAGCGAGGCAAGAAATGCAGCGGTCGGCACCAGAGCCCGATAATTTCTTAGATGAGGAAGAACTAGTGAGCGCCGAAGAATCGGATCGAGACAAAGACCAGTACTTGGAGCACTACTCCGAGGATTACCTCAAGGAGGAAGACCAAATCGTCGATCTTGAGGAAGACGATCAAAACATCGTAGCTGTTGAAGACGACTCCGATGACGACGAGGGGCGAACCGTGAGTACACCGCCCCATATAGACACTGTAACAATATCAGAGACTCAGGTCGAGGCATCGCCAGCAGGCCTTAGCCAAGATCGGCATTGTAGTTCTACAGCCCTGCTATACCGCCCGGCTAAGAACATATCGAAAGAGCTCTCTGAGACACGCCATACGGCACCGGTTACATTGAAACCGAAACTCGTCGACAACACTGTCTTCGGACAGAAAGTTGTCAAAACAAAAGTATTTAAGTCACAGGTCATCGAGCCTAAGGCCGTAGCTCCAACACAGCCTTCGAAGCCAAAGACCGTCGAGTCAAGATCGAAGATCAGAGCTGTCGAGTCGAACTCAAAGCCGAAAGCTGTCGACTCCACATCGCAGCCAAAAAACGTCGATTCGACGCAAAAGCAAAAACACATCGAATCGAACCCAAAAACAAAGCATGTCGAATCGAGCAAATTAGCATCGAGTATCGACAAGGGAACAAAAACAGTCGACGAAAGTAAAAGGCCGACGCCCAAAACTAACGTCGAACCGAAAGTGAAACCTAGGGTGGAACAGAACAAAGCGGTCGAGCCGAAGCACCTCGAACCTAACAAAGGCATCGAGCCGAAACCTCAAACACCTAAAACACCTAAAAACACTGTTGAAGCGACCAAACCGCTCGGTCCGAAAAAGGTTGTGAAGCCAGCCAAAGACGTACAACCCCAAAAGACGGTCGAACCCACTAAACAGATCTACCCGAGAACAACCAAACCAAAGGCTACTGCACCAAAGCCTAAAACTGTGGAGGAAGAGCTTGTTCACCCAGATACCGACACAAAAGACCAGTCAAAACTGTTTATCTGAAAGAGACACGTTGGTGATAGATTCCTTACCTTAGAATATCCCCAGGCGTCAGACTGGATCCGGAAACTTTTGCGTAGCAGTACCCTTGCGCGTCGGTAGGCGTCGTCTGCGGCTCCGCGTCCGTCGTCGGCGTCGTGGGCGCCGTGATGAATTCGTCGGAGTACTTAGACGCCGCCTCCGCGTGCTGACGTCAGTTCTTCTTTTTTCCGCGCCAGCCAGCGCAGATCTGGAAAGAGCAGTTACCCAAAGTCACTATTTGACTAACTTTTTGATCTCCTTTGATCATTCTTCGAAGTCTAACGACTCCGATCGGTGCCGCAGGGATGCCCGAATTTAAACACTGTGAGGAGTGCGACCGCACGATGTCGGTCACGGACCCCCACCACCTGTGTTTGACCTGTTTAGGCGTCGACCACGACGGCAAGGCCTGCTCCGACTGCCAGACCCTATCTTCGAAAGCCAGGCGGGAGCGGTCCCGCAGGCGACTCGAACTCCGGCAGTCGGCCCAGAGCCGCGTGAGGTCCCGGTCTCACGGGAGGTCGAGGGACAGGTCGCGGGGACGGAGCCACCACAACTCCGGGAGTCGGCACCACTCCTCCGGGTCGACGTCTTCGTCAGATAAGAAGCACAAGAAGTCGAAGAGACGTCCTCGCTCTTCTGGCTCCCCCCGACGCTCGCGCGATGCGGCCGGGGGTTCGGGTGACACCGCCCACGCGGCTCCTTCGGAGTCCCACACGCGTCCTGCCCAGGGACCGGAGGGACGCCGGAGGAGATTGAGCGCTTCCTCATGGCCATGAGGTCCCTTTCTCCTCCGACGGGCTCCGCGGCGCCTTCGGGTCCAGCTGACCCGTCTAGGGGCCCTAGCGGGTCGGGGGCTTTGGCCCGACGCCGTCGGGAGCTTCGGCCCCGCCGGCGCCTTCGGGCCCGGTGCCGCAGGGCCCCACGATCCCGACACCGCCAGCGCCTTCGGGCCCGGCGCCGCAAGGCCCAGCGTCCCCGGCGGGCCCGGTGCCGCGGGACTCCGCTGGACCTTCCTCGGGCTCTGGATCGTCACCGGTGAACCTTACGACCCCCCGGCGTCGGTCCGTCAGGTGTCACCTCCGGCGCCGTCCTCGGGCGGCGCCGCCCCCGATACCTCCTTTGCTCCGGTTCCGACGTCGGAGCGGCGCCGCTGGGCGCTGCATCCGACGCCGTTTGGAGATTTCCACTTCTACGAACCGAACCCATTGAATTACAACCCTGAGTCTCAGGAGATGGGTGAAGAGGAGGATTGGGAGCGGTCTGAAGACCCTCTGACCAGGGAGTGTCAGTCTCAAGAGGACTGGGCAGGAGACCTTGGGGAGGCCAGTGGCCTGGACACCTCTCCAGACACTGGTTTTGTCTCTCCTCGTACCGTGGCTTCGGAGGAGGGGGCTACCTTTGGTGTGGTGTTGACGAGGGCTGCCAAGGCCTTGGGCCTTGAGCTCCCCTTCGCGGCCGTGAGGACTAACCTCCTCACAGAGGTCCTTAAACCGCAGTCATGCTCGGCTGAGCCTCTGCTGCCCTTTAATGAGGCCTTGACCGACGTTCTTTTGGGCACTTGGTCCAGGCCCGCTACGGGTTCGCCCGTAGATAGGAACGTGGCCAGACGCCACCGCCCGGCTCCGGGCGACCCATGTTTCCTGTCCTCCCACCCTACCCCGAGAATCTGGTCATCCAGGCCTCTAATTCCCAGACCGCATTCCCGACGGCTCCACCGGACAGGAAATCCAAGAGGTATGAGAATTATGGTAAAAAGATATTCTCCGCCCTTAGTTTGGGACTGCGGTCTTCCAACACCGCATGCCTCTTGGGCCGCTACACCCACTCTCTGTGGGAGACGGTGGCGGAGATGCTGCCAGAGTGCCCGTTGGAGGTATGGGCCAAACTCGGCCAAGCCCTTGTGGAGGGCCGAGATGCAGCCAAGTATTCAATCAGGTGTGGGCTGGATACCACTGACTCGCTAGGCAGAGCGATGGCTACGACGGTGGCGGTGAGACGGCACGCCTGGCTGAGATCCGACAATTTTTCGGCAGATGTCCAGAACACTCTGATGGACATGCCGTTCGATGGCCGTCGCCTTTTTGGCGACAAGGCAGACCACGCGCTTGAGCGCTTTAAGGACTCCAGGGCTACAGCCAAGTCCTTGGGCCTCTCGGCCCCGCGCCAGCAAACGGGTGCCTTTCGCTCCTTTTGTGGCCAAGGAAGGGGCGTCCCCATACGTGCTGCCAGCCTAAAACGCAGACTACCATCCAGCGCCGCGGCGGCTGTGGAGGCGGTCGGGGTAACCGGCGAGGTCAGTCCACTCCCTCCCCCGCAGCATCTGCCTCTAAACCCTCGTAGTCCGTACTTTTCGGCTCATGTGACGCCAGTGGGAGGCAGGGTTCGCCATCACCACTCTCACTGGCGCGCTGTCACTTCGGACTGGTGGGTGCTGTAGATCGTCCGGAGGGGGCTATTCCCTCCCCTTCGAGACGACTCCTCAAGGCATGCCACCGCAGCACCACCGCGTATCGGGGATCACTTGCGGCTCCTGCAGGAGGAAGTTTCGGCCCTCTTGGCCAAGGGGCCATCGAGCGCGTTCCTGGGCCAGAAGTAGGACGTGGTTGCTACTCCCACTACTTTCTGGTACCCAAGAAGGGCAAAGGGGGCCTATGCCCTATCTTGGATCTGAGGAACGTCAACGGCTTCCTTCGGAAGGAGAAGTTCAAAATGCTGACTCTGGCTCAGGTCTTAGCTGCCCTAGACCCAGGAGACTGGATGGTAGTGTTGGACTTGCAGGACGCGTGTTTCCACATCCCGGTCCTGCCGGCCCATCAGCGTTGTGAGAAGTTGGCCTGATATATAATGTTCACTATTCTAGTGAGCACTTTGTATCAGTCCAAACAACCCTTATTGATGATTGGTTGTAAGTCAACCGTAGACCAGCTATCCTAGTAGCATGGACAAGAGCAGTCTTTAGGCTAAACTCTAGAGGGCGTGTTAAGCCAGCTGTTATACCATCACATATACCCCTTGAACACCAAGTGAAAGGACACCACACAAGTTGTTATGAAAATAAAAGGATATTTATTTAGAACACAACAACCCTGGACTCTTTATGAGGACAGGGTGCTAAGCACAATACAAAGCTCTTAGGAAAATACGCAACGTTGCACAATTTACTCGGATGCCCGAGGGGCACGAAAAACCATACACTCTAAAAGTGGAATGCGAAATTACTAGCAGGTAAGTACTACTCTAATAGACTTTAGGATCGCTAGGACTTGACTACTGAACCTTCAGATTACTAAGCGGAGGCCTAGGGGGATCGGGTGCAGAGTGTGCACTCTCACGCGGGATGCGGGACAAAGTCTATGGTTGCTAGAAATTACAAAGTTAGTGTTATCGGACGAATCCGACTAGGTAGAGCTGAAACGAAAAAGGATCTGGACCCTTGGATAGCAAAGCTATGCTGGAGCACCGAAATGCTGAGTTTACCTAGCCCAGGGGCTGCGGCTGCATAGGTCTGAAAAGACGTCTGGAATCCTCGTTGCAGTCTATGGAGCCTGAAAGAAGAAGTTGCTGGCATGCGACCAGTTAAGAGATTCGGATGGATCCAAGCCTGGATCGAAGATGGAAGACACCTGTAAGCAGAGGGGACCAAGTCCTGAATCACTAGCCAGTGATCAGATTGGCACCAGGATGGCACCGGATGGAGTCACCTCGACCAGGTGAGTGGGCGACGCTGGGCTCTGCAGTCTCACGGACCAGGAGGCGTTGTCGGCGACCAGGATAGAGGTGCGAGCTGTCCCACGATGGTATCTGCTGTCTACGTCGCTGGACCCAGGATTGGGGCAACAAGTCTTGGCAAATGCAAGCCCACGCGGTGGTCTCAAAATGGCGTCTGGAGTGGACCAGGAGGGTCCGGTGTGCTCCTCTGTTGGAGGGGAGCAAGGGCCAGTCTGGAGCAACCAGACCAGCGGTGTTGATGTCGTCGTTCGTCGTCGGGAAGGCCACAAGCCAGCGGGCTAGTAGCCAGACAACGCGGTGAGCAGCAAAGAGCAGAAGGGCCCCACGCAGGTCTGGTGGATGCTGGGGGGCTGGACTTCGGTGCTGGGGCTGCTCAGGGTTGGGGCTTCTCGGACCCCAAAGCACTCACTCGAGGATCCCTCGGCGGTCGTGCTGGGCAAGCGTTGTGCAGTCCTGAAGATGGCCGGTCCCTCGAGGTCTCGTCACACCCACGAATCTCAGCTGGGCAGGTTGAGGTCAGAGGTGCCAGGGAAGCCGGTTCTCGTCGAGCTGGGCAGTCTTGATCCGGAGGAGAGACTTACAGCAGACCGCGATGCTTGGATGGTGCCTGCGGATGCAGGGTGACTACTCAGTCACAAGGGAGAAATCTTGAGAAGAAGTCGAGAGTTCCTTTCGTAGAAAGTAGTTTCAGGATTCAAAGATGATCTAATTTGGAAGGGGGCCCGCTCCTATCTTTATACTAGGAAAAGGGGCTGGCACGCGACTAGGTCCTGCCCATGGGTGGGACCAGGAAGGGGGGTGGTTACACCCCTCTCCCATGCCGGACTTTCCCCAGCTCAGGGGCTGGTGTGCCCCTGGAACGGGTTCTAGCCGGCCTATGCATAGTGAGCACAGGGGTGCCACTTGCAGTCACCTTCCTCTAAAGCCCTGCCTACCCAGGATACACAAAACCCTGTCTGGGATGGTGCTAGCACCGCCCCTGACAGGAAACCCTGTGTCCAAGCCTCCTTCGCTGGAAGGACTCCCAGCAGCAGGAGGTCAGACTTGTGTCTGTGGTGGCAGCATCCATTTTGTGATGCTGAGGCTTGAGTTAACTTTAACCGGGGTTCACAGTTACATACATGTCGTGTCCCTCTAGAAGGGTAGAATGCTAACCCCGTCGCCAGAATTGGCGAGGGGTTAGTATTCCAATTTGTATGACACCTTACTCGACATGTCTTGATAAAGCGATACCAGAGTTAGCATGTAACCGCAAGGATTATAATGCACTTAAGAGTATATGGTACGCGTTATCATGGAACAGCTATTAGGACTTGGTTCCGCAAGCTGCAGACGGGCTCAGCTCATGCCAGAGCACCATCTCACACGATTCCAAGCGCTCTGCCTTCAGGATTGTCAAGGCCTGCCATAGGAGTGACTGATAGGAATACGGGTGTCCATTTTAGGGTTAGATATAGGTATACTATATCTAAAGCAAAGGGTGATTACACCACCTTTCCCCAGCTGTCGTGCAGCCAGTTGTGTCAGATTTAGATGGCCAGCCAGGGGTGGCATAATACATGCTGCAGCCCCTGGTAGGCCCTGGGTACACCTATGCCCTGAGTTACAGGGTCTGATAAGGTGGCCCATTACCAATTGGATATGTACCTAAGGTACATGGAATCCATTTTACAGAGAGAGCAGTAGGCCTGGGGTCCTGAATGGTAGGGTCCCAGGCCAACTAAGTCGGAAAACCAGCAAAACACCAGGCAAAAAGTTGAGGGCAACCATAGTCAGGTATCCACCTTCCTACAAGCGTTACCTGCGGTTCACGGTAGGCCACGTGCACTTTCAGTTTACCGTGCTCCCCTTCGGCCTTACCAGCGCCCCACGGGTGTTCACGAAGGTGATGGCGGTGGTCGCAGCTCATCTGCGCAGGTTAGGGGTCTCAGTCTTCCCCTACCTCGACGACTGGTTGTTGAAGGCGGGCTCGCCCCAGACAGTCGTCAGCCACCTCCAGACTACGGCGGATCTCCTGCACCAGCTGGGGTTCTCCATCAATGTGCCGAAGTCACACCTGTGTCCCTCTCGGAAGCTCCTTTTCATCGTAGCGGTTCTCGACTCGGTGCAGTTTCTGGTTTACCCGCCCGAACAGCGGGTTCGGGATATACAGGCTCTGATTCCAATCCTCCGGCCTTTATCCCGGGTTTCGGTCAGGTTGACGCTGCCGCTTCTGGGGCTAATGGCCTCCTGCATCCTTCTGGTGCATCACGCACGGTGGAGGATGCGGGCTCTGCAGTGGGACCTGAAGTTTCAGTGGGCCCAGCATCAGGACAACCTGTCCGACCATGTCCTGATCTCGGAGGGCACTGCGAGACAGCTGCAGTGGTGGCTCACGGACCGCGATTGGGTCAACAGCAGATCCCTCTCCCTTCCCCAACCGGAGCACGTAGTTGTGACGGACGCGTCCCTCCAGGGCTGGGGAGGCCACATGGGAGAGGCAGAGATCAGAGGCCTCTGGTCTCCGGCGGAGTCCCGGCTCCATATAAACCTTTTGGAGCTTCGGGCGATTCGTCTAGCACTGAAGGCATTCCTCCCGTCTGTCCGAGGGAGTGTAGTGCAGGTGTTCACGGATAACACCACCGCCATGTGGTACTGCAACAAACAAGGCGGGGTGGGGTTGTGGACCCTTTGCCAGGAGGCTCTGCGCCTCTGGCAATGGCTGGAACATCAGGGCGTGACTCTGATGGTTCAACACCTGGCAGGTTCTCTGAACGCCAGGGCGGACGAACTCAGCCGCTGGTGCATGATGGATCACGAATGGCGTCTGAACTCGGACGTGGCGCAAGGTTTCTTTCAGCAGTGGGGAGAGCCTTGGTTAGATCTTTTCGCCACCGAAGAGAACGCGCAATGTCATCAGTTCTGCACGTTGGAATTTCCAAGGCGGCACTCGCTCGGAGACGCTTTTCGTCGTGAGTGGAGTTGCGGTCTTTTGTACGCCTTTCCGCCTATACCACTTCTGCCCAGAGTGCTGAAGAAGATCAAGCGCGACCGGGCACAAGTCATCCTTGTGGCTCCGGACTGGGCACGAAGGTACTGGTATCCCGAGCTACTCAGTATGTCAGTCGATCCCCCGGTTCGTCTGCCTCTTTAGGAGGACCTTCTGTCGCAGCAGCAGGGGACGGTCCTCCACCCGAACCTGTCCAGTCTCCACCTCCATGCTTGGAGATTGAGCGGCGACAGTTGAGGCCATTTGACTTGCCTCCTGAAGTCTGTAACATCATTCTGGCAGCCAGGCGTCCCTCCACAAAGTCGGTATACGCCTGCAGGTGGAATAGATTTGTGGCATGGTGCACAGCAAAGGCTGTGGATCCCCTTAATGTCCCTCTTTCTGAGGTTCTCCTCTTTCTTCTCTCTCTTGCCCAGCAGGGCTCTGCTCTGGGCACTATCAAGGGCTATCTCTCAGCCTTTCTGAGGCTGCCTGATCAACCTTCTTTGTTCAAGTCCCCTATCGTTAATCGATTCCTGAAGGGCATCACTCATACGTTCCCTCCTGTTCCCTTCGTGATGCCTCAGTGGGACTTGACCCTGGTTCTTACGTTTCTGATGTGCGCTCCCTTTGAGCCACTTCACAACTGTCCTCTTCGCCTTCTCTCTTTGAAGACTGCCTTCCTGGTAGCCATCACCTCTGCCAGGAAAGTAAGTGAGCTCCAGGCTCTATCTTGTAAGCTTCCTTTCCTTTCAGTCCATCCGGACAAGGTTGTGTTACGAACGAGGCCCTCCTTCCTACCCAAGGTAGTCACGGCCTTCCACATTGGGCAATCCATCACCTTGCCCACCTTCTTTCCGCCTCCGCATCCCTCGAGAGAGGAAGAGAGGCTCCACCGTCTGGACCCAAAACGTGCGCTCTCATTTTATTTGAATCGCACACAACAGTTCCGGGTGGATGATCAACTCTTTGTTGGGTACGCGGGCGCTAAAAAAGGGAAAGCGGTGCACAAGCGGACCATCTCCCGGTGGATCATCTTGTGTATCCAGGCGTGTTACTCCTTGGCTAAGAAGGAACCCCCTGTTGGGCTGAGGGCTCATTCCACTCGAGCCACAGCCACTACAACTGCCTTGGGCCGAGGTGTGCCCTTGCAGGACATTTGCCAGGCGGCTACGTAGGCCTCGCTGCACACGTTTGCGCGACATTATTGCCTTGGACAGTCAAGTCCGGAGGGATGGCTACTTTGGCCGTTCCGTCCTCCAGGACTTTCTGGTGCGATTATTGGTTCGCAGACCCACCACAACGGGGTTAGTATTGCTGGGGTATCTATTCTAAGGTAAGGAATCCTATCACTAATGTGTCTCTTTCAGATGCACAAGTTACTACTTGTGTAACGATATATCTGTAAGAGACATTAGTTAGTGATAGATTCCTTACCGACCCACCCATCCTACCCGTTCTGCGAACCGATATCTAGGGTTAAGGTCATCCCCTTTCAGGGCCCTAGTTTCATGGCACCAGTGTTGGTTTTTGGCATGGCTCTGCTCTTATGGCGCGGAAAAGCTGTGTCTAAGAACTGATGTCAGCACGCGGAGGCGGCGTCTAAGTACTCCGACGACGTCATCACGACGGACGCGGAGCCGCAGACGACGCCTACCAAAGGGTAATGCTACCCAAAAGTTTCCGGATCCAGTCTGACGCCTGGGGATATTCTAAGGTAAGGAATCTATCACTAACTAATGTCTCTTACAGATATATCGTTACACAAGTAGTAACTTGTGCATTAACCCATTAACTGGTAAAGTGACTGTTTACACAAAAAAGAAAAGGACTTTGCCAATAGAAGACTTTCCTAGAATACCACTCAAAAAGAAAAGAGACTGTGCTACCTCTCCAATACTTTTTGAACCTATCAATCCAGCTATGCCTACACACCCATATGCCCCAACATCACCTGACTACAACCCAGATGAAGATCAGGATACAGATGTAGGGTTTGGTTATCCACAAAACCCAACTTGAGACCCTAACCTACAGCCATGGGGTGCAGGTGGAGAACCAGACAATGAAAGGGCTCTGCCCATCACGGAACCTGCACTTTACCCAACTAAGCCATCACCCACAGAAGATACAGAAGATACTGTGGCCTTTAATGCATTACTTGATAAGGCAGCTACCGACCATAATGTAGATATGCACTGTGATGCTATTGAAGAAGACTATCTCTTTGATACACTAACAACATCTGAGAGACATGTAAAAACACTCCCCATGTTGAAGGGTGTCCTAAAACACGCACATGACATTTTTAAGGACACTGCTAGGGCACGGGTCATAAACCCTAGAATTGAAAAGAAATATAGGGCTGCACCTATAGATCCCACATACATCAAGGGTCAGCTACCCCTAGACTCCCTAGTGGTATCCAACGCACGTAAACGGGCTAATTCCCAAACTACCAGAGAGACTGCTCCTCCGGACAAAGAGTCTAAAATCTTTGAGGCATCAGGCAAAAGAGTAGCTGCTCAAGCAGCAAACTCATGGAGAATTGCCAATACACAGGCCTTGCTGGCCAGATATGACAGGGCACACTACGACAGCTTAGAAGAAATTCTCCAACACTTACCTGACCCTTACAGACAGCAGGCAGATGAACTTATACAGGAGGGAAAGCTCATCACCAATGCCTCAATTAAATGTGCCCTAGACGCGGCAGATACAGCGGCCAGATCTATCAATACAAGCGGGCTGCTAAGGCGACACGCATGGCTCCGCATATCGGGCTTTAAGAATGAAGTTCAATCCACAATTCTTAATCAGCCTATCAACCCAGACTTTTTATTTGGTCCAGCAGTTGACTCAATTCTGGACAAAATGAAAAAAGATGCGTAAACAGCAAAGTCCAAGTCTCCAGTCCCAACAACACCCGGGCTCCTTTCGTCGCTCCAGTTATAGAGGGGGAGCGCAAAGTAATACATCACAGCAATCCTCCAGCTACAAAGGTAACACACAATCCACATACAGCAAAAACACTAACAGGGGTGGATACAGAGGCAATAACACCAAAGGAAGGGGACGCGGAGGAAATGCAAATAGATCCTCCACTAACACCAAACAGTGACTTCTTTGCACCACCCCCAGACCATATAACACCGGTCGGGGTAAGACTACAACAATTTCTGCCAATCTGGTTCAATCTCACAACAGACAAATGGGTCAGGCAAATTATCCAACATGGCTATTGTCTGGAACTCACCTCAACCACACCCAACATACCACCCGTGCACTGTCCAATGTCACAGGAACATATAACACTACTGCAGCAAGAGGTCATCAGTATGCTGCAAAAGTGGGCCATAGAACCAGTCCCACTACAACATCAGGTAACAGGAGTATACTCCCTATACTTCCTAATTCCAAAGAAGGACGGGGGTCTCAGACCAATATTGGACCTCAGGCCCCTCAACCTGTACATTTTGTCGGAGCATTTTCATATGCTCACTCTCCAGCAAGTCTTACCATTGCTCCGCAAGGGAGACTTCCTAGCAACTCTGGACCTCAAAGACGCATACTTTCATATACCAATACACCCTGCTCACAGAAAGTATCTCAGGTTCACCATACATGGACAGCACTACCAGTTCAAAGTGCTACCGTTTGGCGTCACAACAGCTCCACGCGTCTTCACCAAATGTCTAGCTACAGTGGCGGCACATCCCAGAAGGCAACACTTCCATGTGTACCCATATCTGGACGATTGGCTAATTCACGCGCCATCGGCCCAGCAGTGTGCCAACCACATGTCAAAAACCATCCATCTCCTGCACAGTTTAGGCTTCTCGCTAAACTACCCAAAGTCACATCTGCAACCCTCCCATGTACAACAATACCTGGAAGCAACTATAGATACACTGGCAGCAAAAGCATACCCCAATGCAGCACGTATCAACAGCATGCAAGCACTGATCCAAAAATTCAGGCCCCAACACTCAGTACCAGCTCGAGTGTTTATGCAACTAATAGGCATGATGGCCTCGTGCATATTCATAGTCCCTCATGCCAGACTACACATGCATCCTCTCCAAGAGTGCCTAGCAAGGCAGTGGAACCAGGCTCAAGGGCAATTACAGGACCTAGTGTTGGTGACCAGTCGGGCATATAACTCTCTGCATTGGGGGAATCCACAAAACCTTTGCAAAGGAAGACTGTTCCAAGAGCCTGTCCCACAAATAGTGTTAACTGCGGACGCATCCCTACTAGGATGGGGAGCCCATGTCCTACACTACACAGTACAGGGACTATGGACTCTACAACAAAAGAAGATGCACATCAACCTTCTGGAGCTGATGGCTATCTTTCTAGCTCTAAAAGCATTCAAGACACACTTATGCAACAAAACCGTGTTGATCCGGACGGACAACATGACAGCTATGTATTACATTCAAAAACAGGGAGGAACACACTCGCCACAGCTGTCTCATCTAGCTCAGCAATGTGGAAGTGGGCCATTTAAAGGAACATGTTTCTTATGGCGGAGCACCTCCCAGGCAAGGACAATCAAGTAGCCGACCTGCTCAGCAGGCACAGTCAACAAATGCACGAATGGGAGATTCACCCCAAAGTGCTCCAACCATTCTTCCAGAAGTGGGGACACCCGGAGATAGATCTGTTTGCCACAAGTGAAAACGCAAAATGCCAGTACTTTGCCGCCAGGTTCCCACATCCACAGTCGCAAGGCAATGCGATATGGATTAACTGGTCAGGCAAATTTGCGTACGCTTTTCCCCCTGCTCCATTATTACCGCTAGTGGCACGCAAACTACGACAACATTCACTGACGCTAATCCTAGTTGCTCCCAAAAAAGGCGCGAGGCAACCATGGTACACAACGTTCCTAGAACTGTCAGTGGTGCCTCATCAAAGACTGAGACTCACACCCAATCTTCTAACTCAGAGCCATGGAGAAATCCAACTTCCAGATCCGCAACAGCTGAACCTGGCGATCTGGCTCCTGAAATCCTAGAGTTTGGATACCTAAACTTGCCTCCAGACTGTATGAACATTATCAAGGAGGCAAGAAACCCCACTACCTGGGCATGTTATGCATCTAAGTGGAAACGTTTCATCATTTACTGCAGAAACAATGATATAAACCCACTTGATGCTTCTACTCAAAACATCATCTGCTATCTCTTGCACCTACAACGCTGCAATTTAGCCTATTCATCCATCAGGATACATCTAGCTGCATTAGCAGCATATCTTCAAAACAGGCAACACCTTTCACTTTTTAGGGTGCCAGCAATTAAAGCGTTTATGCAAGGACTCAAAAGCGTAATTCCTCCAAGACACCCACCTTCACCAGTCTGGAATCTAAACATTGTTCTAACCAGACTTATGGGACCACCTTTTGAACCACTACACTCATGCGAAATACAATTTATTACTTGGAAGGTGGATTTCCTTATTGCCATTACTTCGCTTCGAAGAGTTAGCGAGCTTCAAGCCCTAACTATTCAAGAGCCATTCATCCAAATACATGCGAATAGGGTAGTTCTCAGAACAAACCCTAAATTCATGCCAAAGGTGGTATCTCATTTCCACATAAATCAAACCATCGAACTGCCAGTGTTCTTTCAGAATCCACAAACAGTAGCTGAAAGGGCCTTGCATACTCTAGATGTCAAAAGAGCTCTGCTATACTATATAGACAGAACTAAGGCATTTCGAAAAACAAAACAGTTGTTTGTTGCTTTCCCATTTCAAAATCAGGTATAGCCAGATGTATCGTTAAATGCATCCAGATATGTTATTTAAAAGCCAAACGCACTTTAACAGTTCCCCCTAGGGCGCATTCCACACGCAAGCTAGGGGCATCCATGGATTTCCTGGGTAATATTACTTTACACAAAATTTGTAAAGCAGCCACATGGACAACAACACATACATTTACAAAACACTATTGTGTAGATGTACATTCAAAACAGCAAGCTGCTGTAGGACAGGCTGTTCTCAAAACTCTTTTTCAGACTGCTGCAGCTGACACAGGTAGCCACCGATAAGGGAGATACTCCTATACATTCTATGCACAGATATGAATTCAGCAGCCCACATGCCTCGAACGGAATATGCTACTTACCAGTATGAATCTGTTCTTGGCATGTAGGGCTGCTGACATTCTTATCGCCCACCCACCTCCCCGGTGCCTGCCGCAGCTGCAGCATTCACTCTTTGCATGGACATCTTTTACTGTACTATACTCCATCTCTGCCACAATGGCGAAAACAATCTGAGGATGGAGAGGATGCCCATGCGCACTGTAGTCCAAAGGAGGAGCCACCTATCTCGTGATACTTCGAAGACTCTTCCAGGACAACAATGTGCAATCATCCGGACCCAACACTAGGCGGCGATCTATGCACAGATAGGAATGTCAGCAGCCCTACATGCCAAGAACAGATGCATACTGGTAAGTAGCATATTCCTTCTTTACCCTCCCTCAGGCATCTATGGGTGAAAGGCAGAGTCAAAACCTCATGGAGATAGGCGCTTCCCAACGGTTCATGTCTGCCTCTGGCATAGTGTTTCGTACATGAACTGAATTTTAAAAAAGGGAAAGGGCAGTCTTATTAACCCATGAATCAGCCATACAGCTGAATTAGATTTAGCAACAGAAAAAGGCAAAGGTTCCAACTTTTCAATATGCAAAAGTGAATATGCAGCATACTTCATAGACATAAACTGTTGTTTTTCAGTCAAATTAAACAGTAAGAATAGAGAAGTATTCATGCAGTCCCAAGGCACTTTCCCAGATTTTAAAGTTTGTAAAGTCCAAGAAAACTACTTAATGGAACGCAATTGACTTTGACCATGGTACAAAACAGATACTTCATCCTGCACAATATCAACAACAGATGAAACAATATTATCTAATGTGTATATTCGGGAAGAAAGAGTATTGATGCTATTATCAACAACTGAAAACACTTTTTCTAAATTAGCCTGCTCAATAGCTCTTAATCTAGAAGCAGCTTCAATTTGAGACAGTTTCCAAACTTCATTGTATATAGCATATATCCATCTTTTTGTCCTGCCTCCTAAAGGGCCTTTAAGAAAGTCATTCAAATCAACATCGTCTGACAATTTGGAAAAATGAAGTTTAACTGATGCTAAGGTGGAATGCCTAAGCCAGATCTGACATAATTTGCCTACTGAATAGGTAGTAACAGAATGGGCGTTTTCAAAACGGGGATCCACTCTAACCTGTGTATAGCGAGGGGCTAAACCCAGAAAATGATGCTGGCAAGAATCTGAACTTTTTTGCCATAATAACCAACCTTTGGGATCAAAGCTGGAAATATTAAAGGAGGAATTTGTCATTAGGGCCCGCAATTCATCTAGGGACTTATCAGTATTCAGGGCTCGAAAATTCCGCTCGCATAGTCGAGCTAAATTTAACACGGTCGAGTTATTTTTAGGTCCTACTCGCCCTTTCTGGCGAGTAGGAAAAAAAACCAACGTTTGTCCTCTGTCTGTGAAAATGGAGCAAATGTGACCAGATAAGATGGATTTGGGCCCAGATCTTTGGACTGGGGTGAATGTGTGACATTGATCCACATTCTGTCCATCACCTGTTTTGTTTGCAAATTCTGCCCTAAGTGCGCTGGGGATGCTCAGACGTGGGTCCCAGACACTCCACACCACTGGAGTCAAGCTAGCCGGGCTGATGAGAGGTGTTACCTCGAAACCGGTCCGGTCCTCGGATGCTTGATTCCGTTCTGGGAAGGACATGGCTTTTGTAGTTCGGACTGGACTGTTCCCATGGGGCACAGGGTCAGAGCTGATTTGCATATCGCCATTGTCTAACCCAGGGTGGTGTGGAGTGCAAAAAAACTATGGATTTGGGCCCAGATCTTTGGACTGGGGTTAATGTGTGACATTGATCCACATTCTATCCATCACCTGTTTTGTTTGCAAATTCCGCCCTAAGTGCGCTGGGGATGCTCAGACGTGGGTCCCAGGCACTCCACACCACTGGAGTCAAGCTAGCCGGGCTGATGAGAAGTGTTAGCTCGAAACCGGTCCGGTCCTCGGATGCTTGATTCCGTTCTGGGAAGGACATGGCTTTTGTAGTTCGGACTGGACTTTTCCCATGGGGCACAGGGTCAGAGCTGATTTGCATATCGCCATTGTCTAACCCAGGGTGGTGTGGAGTGCAAAAAAACGATGGATTTGGGCCCAGATCTTTGGACTGGGGTGAATGTGTGACATTGATCCACATTCTGTCCATCACCTGTTTTGTTTGCAAATTCCGCCTTAAGTGCGCTGGGGATGCTCAGACGTGGGTCCCAGGCACTCCACACCACTGGAGTCAAGCTAGCCGGGCTGATGAGGTGTTACCTCGAAACCGGTCCGGTCCTCGGATGCTTGATTCCGTTCTGGGAAGGACATGGCTTTTGTAGTTCGGACTGGACTGTTCCCATGGGGCACAGGGTCAGAGCTGATTTGCATATCGCCATTGTCTAACCCAGGGTGGTGTGGAGTGCAAAAAAACGATGGATTTGGGCCCAGATCTTTGGACTGGGGTTAATGTGTGACATTGATCCACATTCTATCCATCACCTGTTTTGTTTGCAACTTCCGCCCTAAGTGCGCTGGGGATGCTCAGACGTGGGTCCCAGGCACTACACACCACTGGAGTCAAGCTAGCCGGGCTGATGAGGTGTTACCTCGAAACCGGTCCGGTCCTCGGATGCTTGATTCCGTTCTGGGAAGGACATGGCTTTTGTAGTTCGGACTGGACTGTTCCCATGGGGCACAGGGTCAGAGCTGATTTGCATATCGCCATTGTCTAACCCAGGGTGGTGTGGAGTGCAAAAAAACGATGGATTTGGGCCCAGATCTTTGGACTGGGGTGAATGTGTGACATTGATCCACATTCTGTCCATCACCTGTTTTGTTTGCAGATAAGATTTAAAGGCATTTTTATTGCTCACAAAGTTAATGAGCAATAAAGTGCCTTTAAATCTTGTTATCTTGTCACATTTGCACCGCTTTCATAGACTGAGGTCAAGTAGGTTGCAGTTAGGTCGAGGATATTTTTTAAGGTTCTAGTCCTGCAGGACTAGTTCCATTTTTTTGATTTTTCGAGCCCTGGTATTATTGTACCATGTAGAGTATTCCCCCAAATTCAGGAATAGAAGGGTATTTAATTTTTTAGTTGTAGCCAATCCCAAAAAAGTAGTTTGTGAAATACTCGAGTTCAAAAACAACATATAGTTTGGGATGAGACATGCACGAGGCAAAGCTTCAGTGCCCTGCACTTGCCAGCTTTTTGCCCCCCAAACAAATTTAAGATCAGTAGTATCTTTCCACAGCACCTATCCCCTATAGCTAATTGATCGATAAAGGACTTTGAATACAGTAATTTAGTTTGCATGATTCTAACTTTGGAAGAGGACTTAGCAGTCATCTTAAAATAAAAGGCGTCCAGATTGGATTGATTAAAATCAGTAAAATAAGTAAACTTTTTCAAAAGAGTTTTTGAGCTGCCTTCAATGGGAGCTGGACAATTTTCCCATTGTGTGTAATTTACCACATTTCTAAACGTGTGTGTGCTTTATGCAAGAAATGATTGCCACAGTGTCGGTAGCGAAATAAGTCTGCATAATTAGCTGAGTCTAAGTACAAATTTTCAGCATCAAAGGCAGCATAATATTTCAAATCAGAAAAAAGAGCGTCTACGGCTTGGACATCCCAGTCAGAGCGTATGTTTTGTTTTACAACATCCCCCATTAAAACACGAAGTACATTGGGGGACATTTATAACCTCTGTAGGGCAGTGTAACTGAAATTTAACAGCATTACACACAATCCAATCTAATACAGGCCAAGTCGTGATGTTGACAAAAGTCTGTTCCCTCTTCATGATGTGGGACGAGTAGTGGGGCGCCAAAGTTCCATCAAGTAATCTAATTGTAGATCATTCTTTAACATAATGTCCATTTATTAGACGAAAAAATACAATACAAACCCAATTGACATGAATAAAAACATTGAAAAAAGCACCAGCCAAATGTCCAATGGGGTATTAAAAAATGCCTTTTAAACCAAACAGCAAAAATTGAAATTTTCGATGGGGTACTCGGCGTTGTAGAGTTAGTGTCAAATGAAAAACGTGACTGGTCAACTGCACATGTCTGCACACCAGGCAACGTACATCTGTAGGATAGGTATACTCACTATCTTCATAGGGATCACCAGCCGGTGGATTCAATAATGGATTAGTAACTGTATGCATCTCAACGGCAGCGTCACGCCTGTTTGTACTCGCGGGAGCCAAAACAGAATTTCTCAGCATTGAGACCGCTTGTGTCATACTAAGAAGAATCGGCCACTCGTAGTTTGACTTTGTCAATGGAGATGTACCTGTTATCCTTGCGAAGGGGAAGTGGAGGTAAAATTACTGTTCCTGTACCTTGCACTCCAAGCACAGGAACTGGTGCACGATATGAGGGGCCGAACTCCTCCTTGTTCTCCACCTTCTCACGGGCCAGGTCACCGACTCGTGGTAGCCAGCCAACTACCAGAATCTGAAGTGTTGCATCAGATGTGGAGGGCAAATGTTCCTTTGCAAGACTGTCACAAGGGTCTTGTAGGTTCTGTAATACAGCAGAATGATCATCTTCATCATAGTGCAGCTGATGCCGCCATGTCTAGACCCTCAAGGTCCGTAACAAACATCTTTATGCCAAAGAGCCTTTCCTAAGGGGTCCGCCCACCCAGAGACCTTCTAGGGAGATTATTAAGTGCATGTTGAACGCTATATAGATAGGCCAGCCAGTTCCTGCCAGTACCTAAAATCCGCAAACATAACAATGATGCGGTCAACGCGACACAGATGCGGCCATAATGTCGTTTGTGAGATAAATATCATCAACGACTTGCTCTAAGATGCAGTATTTTTGCTAACATAAGCAGGCATATGATTAAAAATAATATGATCAGCATTGTTACAATTCCATAAAACACAAAGGGAGAAATCATGTTATAATGATAGTGGAAACAGGTCATATAGCCCCTTGTGAACCACCGTCCCCTGCTAAGAACTGGGTTTTATAATAATAGAAGGTCTCTTAGGCTTCAATGGGGAACCCCATACCTCCAAGATCAGCAGTGGTGAATCACATCACAGGATCAGCAAAAGCTCTCTCACTGGAAAAGGTTTTCTCCAAGTGCTCTCTAATCATGCATGCAGTGCAATATTAAATGCACTAGAATTTCAGTTAGCTGCAGCTGTGTTCGTGTTGTGTCTAGAGCGTGAGCCGATCAACCTGAATAACAGCATACATTGATATGGTGATCTTGAAGGCTTCTGCACAAAGTGTACAGACTAAGGTCGCGATGTAAGTCTAGGGATGTTAAAAACAAGCTGTTCTCATGCGAGGAAAATCAAGCAGTTTAACTTACAACAACAGTTACATGTAGTGTTGTGTGCAAAAGCTGCAAAGTGGCAAAATGGTGTTTAAACTTCTAATAAGCTTATGCTAACATAGCAATGTGTGCAAGCAGGACCCTGTCTTCACTGTACCCAAGGATACCAGGTAAAGGCTTCACATTATTGGACTGAATTTCTGCCATCAAGGCATAGATACCACCTGTTAAAGATCAGATTTAAAAGGAAGGTCAAGCTGAAGTGGTGACAAGGTGTGGCAGGAATTTCTACAGGATATTTGTAAGGTAGCAGGGCCCAATCCCCCAAGACAGCAATAACTATCTGTTGCTGGCTGCAATCCCGGATTCTCAGCCCAGTAGGAATGGATCATCAGAGCAGAGACTTGTAAGAGTTCATGGTCTTAAGAGGCTAGATTTACTACTCCATGTCATGGTTCCCCTGAATCTCATTGTTTCACACATACACAGCTTATTTTCTCTCGCGGATTAATAGTCCTAGAAGGGTGAAGCTGTGGTTGATTTCAATAATGATTGTCAATGAACTTCCGTTGCTAACTGATGTGCAATGTTATGGAGCTGGTTATTCAAATAAAAAGAATTTTTAAAAAATAGTCCTAGAAGGTGCCTACAGGGTCAGACAGAAGCGACATGAGTATCATCTCCCCAAAGTCAAGGAAGGTGGAGAGATCGGGGCATTCAAAGCCTCATACTTTGAGGCCGGACAAATAGTCCTTGCCTGTGCAGGGTTCCCAACCAGAACAGAAATGTAAGGGGAATGGGTCTTTTAGTACCGCTCTACTGATCAGAGTCCGCTGCTAAGGTGTGCTGGTGTTAGACTTGGTTCAGGAGATCAATAGGTGCTGGATCCAAGAGACTGGTGCGTGTCCGCTAGCAGAGATGTGAAATTCAGGAAACCCCGAGTTGTGATCAGTAGACCAGTTTGTCAGTTCTGTAGGAAAATGAATGTTGCAAAGCCCTATATTCCTTAATAGGGCCAAACAGCATGTGTGGCTATTGTTTGTTTGCTTTAGCAAGACAAGCGGCCCCAAGATACATTTCTGTCAGACAGGAAAGAAACCCAACATCTCTCTAGACAAGCTTCTAGTAAAGGTTTGGATTTGTGCAAGTGGAAGCAATGGGCTGGATGAGTGTAACAGTCTACCTAGAGATAATTGTCTATTCTGCTTTGGGAGTTGGGAGAGAGTAAAAGAAACTTGAGCTAGTATTTTGACTGAAGCAGACTACTGGATGGTACTGCAGAAAACCCTTCTTGAAGCATCTTCATATTTGGGGATACACAGCAAGAGAGGAAAATTATTTCAGATGCTAACTTTTTCACATTGCTGAGCCAGAATGCGTATAGTATAAGAAAGTATCAAGAGATTTAAGGTCTAGTGTACTTACAAAGTGATAAAAGCATGTGTGGCTAACATTGTATCTGCTTCAGTCATGTTTTATGTGCCTTGCTTACTTTGTTTTTTATGCCTGTTTGTCTTTTATATTTTTATGCTGTATAGCGGATTTAAGGATATCGGCCAGTCAGGCTACCTGTGTTCAGAATGTTGGCTTCCTGTTGGCAACTAAGCATTGTGATAACATGATAAGGTTGCCTTTGTAAAATCAAATTAGATAAGAGAAACTTAAATTTGCTTCTGTGGCTACAATATAGAATAACTACCCCCTCCTTCAGCATCACTTTTGTGGATCGGTGCATTTGTTCAAAATAATCTCAAGCCAAATAGCTGACCTCCAGGACTACAAACCAGTGAGCCAGTCTCAAGAGTATGTAGAAGCCTAAGCTAAAGACATCCAGTTTGGAAGAACCTTCTCTGCCCGTCTCAGAATGGCCACATTTATCAGAAATCATGTTCAGTGAGTTACCTTGCACACATACCTAATCCTGGACATGAAACTCCGTTCCCAAAATGTTGGCTATATGATACATACCTTGGAATTTTTGATCACCTCAATATCAAAACTAAATGGATAACTCCTACTTCTCGTCTCATAGTCACCCAAGCAATTTGTTTTTTTTTCTGCCCAAGAAGTTTCATTGTTAGGATCAGCCCTAATAGCTCCAAAGCTTTTATGCATTATATATCCTCTTATGTCTTGTTTTGATAGCTGTGTAAAGTGCCAATCAGTAACTGGAATGTCTTAAAAACCCTTGAAATGCTAGGCGGGTTCTACTGTCAAGCTCTGACTGTGTAAATGCCCTTTCCTTTGTTCCGGGGTGTAGAAACTTTGCCTAGACTAGTACACATCTCATTGTTTTTGTTAAGTAGTAATATGTCCTAATGTTGGGTTGATTTCAGATCAAAGACTTTGAGATAATAGGAATCATTTAATTACTTTTTAAAGAAATTCATATTATTTTCACTGTTCTTGCAATATCCCTGTTAAGTAAAACGCAATGTGCTTTCTTTCAAAGCTTCTACTTGATTGTGGCTTAGGCAATGGTGGGACATCAGAAGGAGGTACTGAAGCTGTTGTGGCACAACACAGATTACTAATCTTCTGCCAACTCAAAAGCATGCTGGATATTGTTGAACATGATCTCCTGAAACCTCATTTGCCATCCGTCACATACTTGCGTTTAGATGGAAGCATACCTGCTGGTCAGCGGCAATCTATTGTGTCTCGGTAAGAGTGCTTTTATTATAAAAGTGATGTTTATTTTCAGATCGATTCAAAAAGATTTTTTCGCATGAATACTTCTTACTGTAGATTCCTCACATTGGGCCCGATTCACAGAATGAACTTAAGACTCAATCTTAAACTTACTACTATTTTGGTATTCACAGAATGCAGTTACTACTTTTGGCATTCACAGAATGAACTTACTATTTTTGGTATCACAGAAGTTAGGATTTTGTCTTAAGTTTGTCTTAAGACAGACTTAAGACTGACTTAAGACAGACTTAAGACAAAATCCTAACTTCTGTGAATACCAAAAGTAGTAAGTTCATTCTGTGAATGCCAAAAGTAGTAAGTGCATTCTGTGAATACCAAAATAGTAGTAAGTTTAGGATTGAGTCTTAAGTTCATTCTGTGAATCGGGCCCATTTTTAATACACCAAGCAACAAACTGATTAGGAGGTTTTTCTCAGCATTATTCCCATTGTGCAGCTCCGCATTGACTTTTTCCCACCCCAGAAGTGATGCTGGAGCCTTATATATGTGCGCCATCCCTGCAGTGTGACATAAAATGTGTTCTTTCTGTGCTTTCAGATGCGATTCCTTAGCTCGCTTTCTCAACTTTGTTTTCCTTTTAAAGAGTTTTTCTTATGTATATTCCTTCAGTCTGCAAGACTACAGAGTTTAAATGTTGTAAGGACTCTATCTGAAAGAAACAGGTTAGTATTAGATTCCTTACCTTAGAATATCCCCAGGCGTCCGACTGGATCAGGAAATTTTTGCGTAGCAGTACCCTTGCGCGTCGGTAGTCGTAGTCTGCGGCTCAGCGTCCGTTGTCAGTGTCGTGGGCGCCGTGATGACGTCGTCGGAGTACTTAGACGCCGCCTCCGCGTGCTGACGTCGGTTCTTTTTTTCCGCGCCAGCAGCACAGATCCGGAAAAAGTGGTACCTTAGTCACTTTTTGACTAAACTTTGTTGTGATCTCTTTTGATCCTTTTTTGAGTCTTCGACTCCGAACGGTGCCAGTAGGGATGCCAGGTTTCAAGCCCTGTGAGGACTGCGACGGACTGATGTCGGTCACCGACCCTCACCGCCGGTGCCTCCACTGTCTCGGCGTCGATCAAGACGACAAGGCCTGCTCCGACTGCCGGGCCCTGACTTCGAAAGCTAGGCGGGAGCGGTCCCGCAAGCAGCTCGAACTCCGGCAGTCGGCTCCGCGCCGCGAGAGGTCCCGGTCCGGACGAAGGTTGAGGGACAGGTCCCGGGGTCAGAGCCATCATAGCTCTGGGAGTCGCCATTACGCCATTATACTCATGACGCGGCTCCGTCTGAGTTGCGGGCGTCGCGACCTGCCCCATACCCTCCGGTCCCTGGGCAGCAAGCAACGCCGGAGGAGATCGAGCGTTTCCTCATGGCCATGAGGTCCCTCACTCCTCCGGCGGTCTCCGCGGCGCCTCCGGGCCCAGCGGACCCGTCTGGGGGCCCTAGCGGGTTGGGTGCTCCGGCCCCAACGCCGGCGGTTGCTTCGACTGCCGACGCCTTCGGCCCGGCGCCGCAGGGCCCCACTGGATCCGGATCGTCGCCGGTCGACCTGACTCCTCATCGGCGCCGGTCCCTCAGGTGTCACCTCCGGCGCCGTCCTCGGGCGGCGCCGTCCCCGATGCCTCCCTGGACCCGGTTCCGGCACCGCTGGGCGCCGCTCTCGACGCCGCTTGGGGAGTTTTACTTCAATGAACCAGCCCCATCGTTTGACAACCCTGATTATCAGCGGATGGGTGATGAGGAGTATTGGGAGGGGTCTGAGGACCCTCTGACACGTGAGTCAGTCCCAGGAGGACTGGACAGGTCTTGGGGATGCCAGTGGTCTGGACACTTCGCCAGACACTGGTTTTGTCTCGCCTCCTACTGTGGTTATGGAGGAGGGGGCATCCTTCAGTGTGGTGTTGACGTGGGCGGTTAAGGCCTTGGCCCTTGAGCTCCCCGTCGCGGCCGTGAGGACTAACCTCCTCACTGAGGTCCTTAAGCCGCAGTCAAGCTCCATGGAGCCTATGCTGCCGTTTAATGAGGCCTTGTCGGACGTTCTTTTGGGCACTTGTTCCAGGCCCGCTACAGGTTCGCCTGTAGATAGGAACGTGGCCAGACGCCACCGCCCGGCTCCGGGCGACCCATGTTTCCTGTCCACCCACCCCACCCCCGAGAGTCTGGTTATCCAGGCCTCTAACTCCCAGACCGCCTTCCCGTCGGCTCCCCCTGATCGGGAATCCAAGAGGTACGAGGCCTTTGGCAAGAAGGTCTTCTCGTCCCTTAGCTGTGGACTGCGGTCTTCCAACACCGCATGCCTCTTGGGCCGTTACACCCATTCTATATGGGAAACGGTGGCGGAATTGCTGCCAGAGTGTCCGTTGGAGGTACGGGCCAAACTCGGCCAAGCCCTGGTGGAGGGCCGGGACGCAGCGAAATATTCGATCAGGTGCGGACTGGACATAACTGATTCGTTGGGCAGAGCGATGGCTACGACGGTGGCGATTCGACGCCACGCCTGGCTCAGATCCGCCAACTTCTCGGCTGATGTCCAGAATACCCTCATGGACATGCCGTTCGATGGCCGTCGCCTCTTTGGCGACAAGGCAGACCACGCGCTTGAGCGCTTTAAGGACTCCAGGGCTACGGCCAAGTCCTTGGGCCTCTCGGCCCC